>NC_081835.1:53113891-53738891 GCF_030867095.1 Alligator mississippiensis | reverse complement strand
CCCTGGGGGTGTTCAAGAGGAGGTTGGATATGCATCTAGCTGGGGTCATCTAGACCCAGCACTCTTTCCTGCCTATGCAGGGGGTCGGACTCGATGATCTATTGAGGTCCCTTCTGACCCTAACATCTATGAATCTGTGAATCAAGAGAAAGCCATTGTTGAGCACGTCAATGAGTTGTGCAACCGACTTGTTTAGGGCAACTATTTGCTATGCTGTCTAGGATTGCTGGAAACAAGGACATATAAAACCACGCCAGTGAGGTGAGGAGCTAGACATGAGGGGTATCTTATGGGATTTTATAGCTCCTCAGTTATGCAACCTACAGGCAAGGAGAAGAGAGCCCAACCTTCCTTTTTTCATAGAAGTTCATTGTATAATGTGGTATGGAAGCTGATGAAAACCTGCCTTGAAAAGGCAAGGGCCATAGCAAAACAAAGAAACATATGTTTTGGGAATGGAAAACTATTTTGAAATTACTAGGAAGAAAGTCAAAGAAGAAAAACAACTAATGAGGATGGGTTGGATGAGAAATTGCAAGACGAGGAGACATCCCAAAAGAAAGACGGCATGAGTCAGTCTAGTTCAACTTGAGATTTATAAAGGGGCTTTTCCGTCTCCAAGCAAAGGGCAAATCTTTAGCTGGTACAAAGGAGCACAGCTCTATTAAATTCAATAGATCATTGCCCGAAGCACTACCTTGCTTGAGTGCTACCTTGCCTTAGAGGCCTACTGTGTCAAGCCAGTAAACCAAAGCCTTTAAAAACATTTCACCTCATGCAACTCAATTCCCCTAACTGCATTCATGTTCTTAGTTAGGTCTGCACACAAGGTGCAGACGCAGCTCCCAGGTTCAATAGGAATAGTTTCTGTGCTGGATGGCTCGAAGAAGGGGAAGAGGTAGGAGGAGGGCAGAAAATGGACCTAGGGTTGGTCTATACATCTTCACAGCAATCCTGCAACTGCCACCAAATTGGCCCCCACCCATTCCCTCACTCTTGCTAGAAGGAAGTCATGCAGTTCTGTCTGAGGCATGCTCTTCAGAGAAGTACTGAGCAGTACCACTAATGGCAATCCTACATTTTAAGCTTATTCTGCATAAATAGAGCTCATTTTTCAGCAGTAGTGTCAGGATCGCTGTGGAGGCAGCACAGACATGCTTTAGTCTCTCTCCTTCATTAGTCTTAAAAAAACCATGCTGAGCTCGAAAAGTTTTATATTAGGTAAGGCGGGGAAGGGTGGACACTGACCCAGCATATCTCCTCTAAGGCACCGGCAGCAGCTTTGAAAGTGGAGTGGCAGCTCAGTGTGGCACCGAGATAATACTCAGATGTGTGAAGGTGCAAAGAAAGCAATCAGGAGGGTATTGCTGTTTCCTAACAGCATATGATGCAGCTTTCCCGTTTGCTTAGCTGTCATGTTACAAGCCTCTCAAAGGCAATTTTTTGCTGGCTTGTTTCAGTCAGCGTTCCTCATCAAAATGAACTCCTGTAGACATATGGATAATCAGAGTTTTTCCATGTAAAATGAGAACAACTCCCCCCCCCCCCAGACTGCCATGAGGATGGCATGCATTCAGGATTTACTACAATACTACAGTGATAGGTCAAGTCCCTCTCCTGTTCCTGCATTTCCCGGGCCTGGTTTCATCTCAGATCTTCCAGCCCTATAAGTTTGCATTGCAAATGTCTTCTGACAAGGCTGTTAAAGCTGCTGCCCTAAAGAAGTAGGTCAAGAGCCAATATTTCCTTTGGCTAAGTGATATGATAAATCAAAATAGCACTTTTGTGAGTGACCACTGTTTCACATTTCATCAAGAACTCTAACCAGGCATGCAAAACAATGCTGGGGAGAGCTCCCAACTGCAGACACCAAATTTGGCATGTCAAACTTCATTAGGAAATCTGCTAGTCTTCTAGGGCTGAGACAGGCTCTGCAGTAAACAGCCTCGTTTCCAGCTTGGGTTCAGGGATCACCCTGGAGAACCTGAAAGGAGGTTTGGGAGAAACAGGAGGGAAGGAGAAGGTTGAAAGATTTCTTCTTCCTTTTCTCCCTCTGTTTTTCAAAAGAAGTATGTCCTAGCATTTTGAGTCACTACCTAAAGTATAAAACCAAATGACCTTCAGCTGTGTCTTAAAAGAAAAATTCCCAATATTAGTAACAAGTCTTTAAAATGTTAAGTTTTCCCTTAAGATTACAGTGAATGTTCATCCTGGCAGCTTCACTTCATTGCTTCCTGTAACCTCAAAGCTGAAATGTCAGCTCTAACTTTATTTACAACTCCCCGTTTAGTCTTTCCCCAGCCCTTCTTAAAAAGGAGCATTTAAACTTTCCATTCCATCAGATAATAACATTAAAAAAAAACCTGGTCCAGGAATTGTAAGCAACGTGCAGTCATATATCTTTCCTCAAATTGTTTGTACACTGCACATCCCAAATTGTACCCGAATGATCATGCCTTGTTTGCCTTAGACAAAACAAAGTGATAATAGAGTCTCTGGAGCATACTGAAATTATTTATTTAGTGATTTATTTCATTAGGTATTTATTAAGATGGTGCTGATCTTGATACCCTGAAACATTGTATAGTACATTATACTTCAGCACTACTTTAAATGCATAATACTGATATCTAGGGATAATGGTTTCCCCTGATAAGAAATTGCAAATTATCATAAAAACTCCCAAATCCATTATTAAAATGACCACAGCCCACCTGGCCCTGTTCATGCCCCTCACTCTCCCACACAGTCCTCCCAGCTCCCCCTCAAGCCTGCTGGGGGGCGGGGGCAGCTGCCAGGGATATGGGACCAGGGACCCAGGTCCACAGCCCCCTACCCCCCGAAACCAGACAGGAGGCGGCAGCTGCCTATAGGGAGGGGGTGGGGGGAGGCATGCACCATGTCTGCCTGCCCTCCTTCTGCTCCCCCACCCCCGGTCCCTTGCACACTGGACCTCTGCCAGCCTGCAGAGAGCTCTTTGCAAAGCAGCAAAATCCACAGGTTTCTCCAGTAAAATGAGAAACCCATGTTTTCCTCTGGTAAAGGGGAAACTCTTTGGCTTTCTCCATAGCAAACAGAAAACCTGGATCTCTGGACAATATCTCTGCCTTCTTTGCAAAGCTTGAATAACTACACAAGGTGTAGGATAATGGAGAATCAGGCTCACAAGAGGTCAGTTAAGAAGAAAAAATTCTAGGTGACCCTGCAACCAGTTTCATTTTAAGTGAATGACTTCAGCATCTACAAACTTAGTTTTTACAAAGATTAGGGGTTTCCTGAGTTCACAAGTCCATTGGGGGGAAAAAAAAAGAGTCAGAGGAACAGAGTTTCTTTTAAAAACATTTACCCTTCACACTTGTGACAGGCTAGTAACCCCTCTATACTCAAAGCAGTTACAGAAAGTGGCACCATGAAAATATTCCTCTATTTCTACCTTGTGCGATCACTTCCTTTGGTTAGATCTGAAGCTTCATGTTAACTAGATGGAACGGGAGACTCTTAAGTAAAGATACTTGTTAAGTTTTTAAGACACAGACAGACATTCACCTGGGCTGCTGGGCCAACTTTACACACTTGGAAAGTGATGAAGATATTAAGTAACCCTCAAAATGCATGGTTATTTTAGAATCAAGCAGTTATATATTTCAAGCTCCAGGGTACATTCAATCCTTGCTCTCCACTGAGATAAAGAATAGAGTGGAGTGGGGCAGTGGATAACTGTCTAACATCCCAAACAGAACTTATCAATGTCATTGGAAACACTTCCAATTACATGAAAGTGTCCTTGAGCCAAGCCCCTTGTTAATACGAGATTTAGAAGACCGGGTCATTTGACATGGGTTACTGAAGAGCTAGCCACTTGCAGGGGAGATACAATGCCACCAGATGTGTAGTGTCAAAGCTGTAGAAGACTTAGTCCCTGACTGAGTCAGCATTAGTTTAAGATACAAATCTTGCACAAATAAACTCTTTTCTGGCAGCAAATGGGAACTTTAGTGACTTTCCAGGCGCCAACCCCAGCTACAGGAGCACAGGAATTGGGGGTTGTCCCTAGGACATCCACATGTATTTTCTTCTCCCCCCCGCCCCCCACTGTTCCCATGTTCTCCCTGCATATCCTTGGACTTATCTGGAACCCCGCAGTTGCATCAGTGTGATAAAAGAAGGTTAATATAACATGTGACTGGCAAACGCGCATAATTGGCAATGGCCAAAGAATGATTCGTTCATGCTATAGAAAACAGTTCCTTAAAAAAAATCTTAAGGAATAAAAAGGATACAATATATAAAGAACCAGTCCTTGAACTTTCCATAAAAAAAACTCCATCCTTCAATCACCAATTAATTCATACTCCCTCTTTTCCCCTATTGCCTTGTTAAGTTCCCGGGTCCTGGTTCTAGTAACTTGTCAATTAACTGGAAAGGGAACATGGTGAGTCATCACCAGCACAGACAAACAGTAGCCCATGGGGATCACTTTCCCTCTCCAGAGAGGATATTTTACTCCTTGGCTCTGGAAATCTAAATGCAATTAGCACAGGAAAGCAGGAGGGGGAGGCAGTTTTAAATGTGATGTCAGGATTTCCACTACTTCACAAGGAAACCATGTCTCTATTTTAAAAAAGGAAATACTTATGCTTACTTTGCTGCTTGTGTGTAGAGCAAGAGAGACTTCCAGGCTTCTTTCACAATCCTATGAAAATATCAAGATCCTGCATCAGCTAATACATGGAAAGCAGTGGAATCCTGTCTGGATGAAACGTGACACAGTCAGACGATACGTGGAAAGTTTCCTGTTCTTCTAAGAAACCAGAAGACTCACATTTATCAGTCTTAACAAACCCTCAGGACACCCAAGAGTGTGACCCAAGCAGATGCAATGATTCAAAGTCAATCAAGGGATAAGAAGAATACAGCCTAGGTACAGAATTAACAACCACCACATAGGGAATCCCAGAGGGGGAACGAAACACCTTTGGGCCCACAAGTTCATCAAAGGCTGGGTGATGTACTGTTCATTAAGTAATATAGTATGAGGTACTGTTAATTTAAATGTTGAAACTTTTTGTGTCTCCCTAGGCACAAGGTTTACTTCCAGTTTGGTTCCTGCAGAGAACAATAAAGCTGCCATTCCTGATGGTTATTGTTCTACTTTCTTCCCTGGCCAGTCTGGGACATGCTGGTTCATAGTCCTTTACCTCAAGGCCTGTCACATCCCTTTACACCAGGCAGAGGATGTAAAGAAATACTGGTCCAGCCACTCTTCTGAATCCCTAGCTGAAGGATGTTGCTTACAAGCCCATAAAAGATCACTGGGCCACTTACTTCCCAGTTTAGCAGTCTTCTGCTCCATATTGCTCTTCCCTCATGTAGACAACCAGCAGCCTCCCCACTTGCTGTACCCATTCTGTCTGATGGGCAATTGGTCACACCTGGGGGAACTAATTAGGCTGCTTTAGGCAGCTGCAGTGCAAGCGTAGGGGTAGGGTCTGTGACAGTAAGTTGGGGGCCTGATGCAGCCTGGCTGGGGGGGGTTTCTACCTCCCATTTTGGAACCAGGAAAAGAAAGTAACCTGATTTGGATATGTTAAATATGTGTGCTGACTGATTAAACTTCACAATCTAATGGTTTACAGGACAGGACAACCGCACTTCTAACTCCCCCACTCTTCCATCTTGGTGCACGTACTTTATTGTAGTTGGAAATAGTTTGCTTTCTAAACCCATAGAGAGGGGAATTGAAAATCATAGTCTGCCATCATCCCTTTTCCCCAGGTTCAGAAGGAAATGAGATTAATGTTCCTGTTAATAGTGCTAAGGAATCAGGATTAAGACTGAATTCAGTATTTTCCTCCCTGGTTCATTAAGTTTAGAAAAAGCATTCCTGTTTCTACTGGCAGGGAATGGAGGATGAATTCTGATTTCTCTGTCCCTCTTGTATCTACCTACTGCCTTCTCAGCAGGTGCTCTTGGACTGTAAATAACAATAGTACAATATATTACTCTCTTAATATGTAGACTGGTTTGCAAAGTGCTTTACAAGATGTTTTCCAAGTTAGGGTGGCCATGATTCCTAAAATATTGAATCGTTTAGTCATTCATTCTTTCTTTTTAACAGTGCTCCTGAAACTGCATCCAAAGTCCTGTGCTTCCAGGGTGGTCACTGCAGTGGCTTATTCACCTCAGTAAGTAGTACCTGCTGTATATGATTTCTGGATTATTGCTCTGTAAATCATGAGGTCATGGAGGCATGTCACAGCATTGGACAAATACCCTTGTAATATAATATAGCTTTTCAAGTATCCCTGGATGCTATGCTGCAGGGGAAGTCTTGGACAGAGAGACAACTCCTTTCCATCAGCAAGAATTGGATGCAGACACTAGCTATAGCTCAATCTGCTGGCTGATTCAGCTTTCATTTATGGTAACCATGGTTATGATACTGCACAGGAAACTGTAAACCATTAGATTGTGAAGTTTAATCAGTCAGCAGACGATCTATTGCTCTCAGCCTGCTTCATATTTAACAAATCAAAACCAGCTTAACACAGAGGTTAAAGACTAGATTTCTCTCATGTCTAACACGTAACTCCCATCATCACTCATGAAGAAGGAATAGCCAAGTACAGCATGGAGAAGTTGCCATGGAAAATATTTGCAGCTGTAATCGCGTGCTGTCATTAGAAGAAGTCTTGATCTAGTTGTGGGATATGGCTGCTATCCCAGGGTAAAACGCCACGTCTCTCAGACTTCCTAAGTTAAACCTGCCTATGGAGAGACCCTAGGCATTTGGGTCCCTAACCTTTTCCTAGTGTAGGCTACATATTCATAGAAAGATTGTTTGCTGGACCACTTTCCTCTATTCTTTGCTGTCCTGTAATATCCCTGTGGCAATCACAGCAGTTGCTCATCACAGTACAAAAATGGTTAGTGAATTCCCGGCTTTCTTTTAAATGAAATATGGCAGCTGGAAACAACAGAAAGAATGCAAAACCTGAGTGCCTGCCCACATTTTGATCTCTGAATGAGTATCTCCAAAGGTAGGCAACATCTTAGAGATCTGAAAGCAGGAATTGAGTGATGCAGTGTGGGGAGACAGATTTTTGAGATCAAGCTCAATGGAAATAGGAAGATGAGAAGGATGAGAAAGGGGAGGACAAGAAAGAGGAGTCTGCACCGGGAAAAGAAATGCAAAAAGTAGGAAAGCATCAGGATACTGGAAGGCTCTTGAATTCCAAATATCCGAACTTCAGATCCCCCTCTCATGTGCGGGGGCTCCTGTGTTCCTACTGGCTTGTATTTCAACCACTTGTGGAAAGGGAGGAAGGAGAATTTGCATATAAACAAGCACAAGTGGCTTTTCCTGCTCTTCACGGAACCACTGAGTGGGACAAAATTGAATAAGCTCTTGTCTTTTTTTCTTTTTCTTTTTTAGTTCTTGAATAAGGGAATTAAGGTGGAAAGCTAGATCTAATGTTATTCTGCTTCATGGCTACAGTGGAAAGAAGAACATGTACAAATACAATACAAAATTAGTATATTAGATTTCCGTGACTGCTGACCCTTGCTTGGATTGTCTTTTCTTGTGTATGTCCTCTCTAGTGTACCCACTTGACAAGGGCCAGCCCCTGGTGAGTTTTCAGAAACTTTGTCTGCCGTATGTGTTTGCTGGTGGAAACAGTCCTGCACATCCAGTGCGCAACTTCCCTGTGGTCCATATACCATCTTTTAAAGAGCATTCTAGGTTTTGGAGGACCCTTAGCCAAGGTTTTTCAATCTCTGTGGCCTATTAACATTTTAAAGTCTGCTAGCAGATCATGTGGAAGCAGTTCATGCGGTTTATAAACAAACATATGCTCACAAGCCTCTTGTCGTATCATTAACACAAGTCTAACTGCATGTAGAAGAGAGTCTAATTGTTCCAGAGTAAATAATATTGGAAACCATTTCCCGGGGGCACTTTGACAAAAAAGAAGAAAGTTAAAAAGCATGAAGAAGCCCATGATGAGAAACTGTTTCTAATTATCAAATTGACTCCCCTTAGGGATGTTTACAAAAGAATGGCAAACCCTTATGACATTTAAGAGACCAGAACCAGCAGAGATTAAGCAAAACTTAAATCATTTGTGTTTCTTCCCTCCCCGCTCCTTTAATAGTGGCAATTACACAATTTTTCAGTTTCATGGACAGAGGAAAAAGAGTATGTAGCTTGCAAAGACCTAGTTAAGAAACATTAAACTCCAGTGTTGTAAACATCCTTCTCATCAGGAGCATAAAGGAAACATGGATCGCATTACACTTAAATACTGAAAATGATTAGTTCTTGTTAAGGGTAATATGTTTGCCAAATTTTCTTTATAAGCTATCTTTAAAAACAAGCTACAAGAGCCAAAATATATATCTGGTAAAATTTATCATTTTCTAACGGTTGCGAATTATGATAAAAATAGTTCTTTGTGACTCTCAGTAGGTTTGGTTTGCAGGATTTCATTGGGGTGGATTTCCATTCAGAATCAGTGGACTGAATGTGGACTGTCAATTTAGGCTGACTTTTATTAAAGAAAACAGCAACGAGAAAAAAAGAAAACAGAAATGAAATGAAATAAAAGAAAAGAAAAATAAAAGGGGTTGCCACGAACGGAGACTATGATTTCACGTACTTTATTTCAGTCCAGAAGCAACTTTGAGAACAAAACAGTTGTTGAATTCTGCTCCGTAATGAGACTGGCTTTAGTGGAGTTGCTTGGGAAGTAACTTTGGCCCAAAATGAATGCTTGAAAATGTAAAAGCACAGTAGACAGAAAACAAAGGTCATTTCAGAGAGATCGTGAGCATGGTCCTGATATCCCATGTTTCACTGAGGACATATTGAGACAAGTGACCATGCCAGGCAATGGACCCCTCAGATACACTATGCTGCTTGACATACGCTACTCCTGACTTCAGAGCAATGTGGCTTTGGTTGTTCACATAGCCTTAACATGGGTACAAGCTAACTGAGGACCTTGTTACATGGTAATTTTGGGTGGCTCCTGGAGATCTCAACCCCTGGATGGTCCACACATTAACACCTTAAACTGGTTTTAAGCACCCATTACTCCGCTCAAGGTTACGCCACTCCAGGGCAGGATTATCTCTGATCCGCCCAATCCAGCTCCTGTTCCACTAAGACGTGGCCACCCGCCACAGATGTGCTGCCCAAATTGAAGGTGTGACTGCTCCAAAGTCCAAGCTAGCACTGAGCCAATCATCATTTGTGTGGCTCACAGGGTAAGGTGTAACAAGGCCCTGACACTAGTAATCAGTCACTAAGAAGTTGTAATTAGACCATGTTCAGTACTGCACACTGCTTCCACATCAGGAGAAGGTCTGCTCAGAGGAGCTCTGTGTTTGAGAGAGGTGTTACTCAAGACATAGACTGAGATTCAAACCAATCCAAAGCCTCAAAGCAAATGTCAGATGAAATTGTAAGACTTTGACTCAAAACCAGGCAAAAATTCTTAAATTTTTATGCTCCCAACATGGTTCTGTGGGCATCACACAATCTTTATGTATTTATGCTCATAACACCTTTGCAGGGCAGAGCAGGGCAGCAGTACTATCACTATTTTACATACAAGGAAGTGAGGAACAGGCCCAATTCCTCAAAATCATTTAAGCACCTAACTCCTGTTTGTTTTAAAGGAGCTTAAGTGACTTCCAAGGCCATAAGACGTCTCTGGCAGAATAGCAATTACTTGTGGGGCTGTTTCATAAATCATGAGATAGTTCCCCTGACCTCTGAACCATCTCTCATCACTAAACTACATGTTCCCACTCAGCCCAAGTTTGCTAAAAGTGTTGTGAAAATCTTGGTGGCCCATTCATTGATTTTGGGCTGCAGGTTTGGTTTGTTACTGAAACCAAAGCCAAGGCTTTCCTCACTGAGATTCAGGTTTCAGCATAAATGTTTTGCACAGCTCTGTTTAAAATATACCCCCAAAATAGACTTTTTAGTAATTTGTGAAGAGGATCAAATAAGGGGCTGAGCCCGGATTGACCTAAATCTCAGAAAATGCGTTTGGTTCAGATGAGGCTGCAGAAGTTTGCATGCTGAGCCAAATCTCTTCAATTTGGAAATGACCCTGGAAATCTCATAAAGTAATTCTTCAATTTATAAAGGCTTTCTTGAAAAAGTTTCAATACCGCTTGGTTTTCATATGGACAGAAATAGTACAAGAAAATCTTTTCTTATGCAACTTTGGTATTTCAGCTTTGCTCTTTGGATGAAGTTAGAGGTGCACAATCATTTTGTAAACTTAAATCTAATAGATTTCTTTTTTAAAAGCTACAGTTAATTTTGGGGAACAGATCTAAGACTAAGACTAGTTTCAGGACCCCTGGGAATAATATTCACTGCCTATTTTGACATTTTCCCAATGCAATAATTAAATAATATGCCTTTTCATTATTTAACCAGCTCTGTTCAGGATGGCTTTTATTTTATCTAACCTGGTTTCCCCATCTCCTGCCAAAAACTTGTTTACAGACATTAAAATTGTACTAGGTGTATGTTTGTATGTGGAATTATTCTGGAACAGCTACACAGGCATAACACTATGTGTGAACACTCATAATCCAGAGTAGGTGGCCTTGTTATTCTGAAATAAGTGCCTGCATGTGAATTTATGCAAAGATACCGTACTTTGAATTCACACTCTACCGTAACCTGAATTAGCTTGTCCCTTAGATGTTTGACTGAACACTCAAAAACAGAACAAGCTACGTTGCTCTGCTATGAAGTCTGGATAAGGGC
Source organism: Alligator mississippiensis (assembly GCF_030867095.1). NCBI lineage: Eukaryota > Metazoa > Chordata > Crocodylia > Alligatoridae > Alligator > Alligator mississippiensis. The sequence continues at coordinate 53,728,096 of NC_081835.1, read as the reverse complement.
AAAGGAAAGGAAAAATATATAACACAACCAGTGATGGGACAAATTTGTGATTGTGTTGAGTGAGACCCAAGATACCTCTCTGCCCCAAGCTGTTTGGACTCTTATTAGATTTGGAAGTACAGAACCAGCAAGTGACCACTCCTCGTTGCACAGTCCTCTGGTATTTGTCAATGGTAGAAAACAGGGTGAAGGATCCCTAGAGCAGAGATGCTTCCTGTAGTACTGAAAGACAGAAGGACTCAAGAAGACGAAAAACCGTAGCTGAAGGCTTTGTGCTTTGAACTGAATCACAGAGCCATGAGGATAGGCAAAGAAAATTTATGAATAACACTATTCATCTAGTTCTGGACCTTTTTTTTTTTTCTGGTTGACTTGTATTACTGATGACTGCAACTTTTGTGTATACTAATATAGCCAGAAATTGTTAAACGTTTCTCTCCAGACTCCCTATCAAGCAAAAAAAGAGAGGCCTTTGCCATGAATCTAAAAATGTGCTATCAAGTCTTACAGCATTCCTACAATCTAGGTAGGTTTGGAGGGTTTAGGGAATTGCCCTAAGCTATACAGCAAGTCAGGGGCAGTTGAGAACTGAAAATTTCCAAATCCAATGTCTCTTAACCTTCAGGCCATGCAGGATTCAGTGCTACATCCAGTAACTACTGCAGTCAGGAAGCCTTCTTTCAGGCCCCAAATGACAAGGGGTTGGTGCTGCTTCTGCTGAATCCAGGATCTAAGTGGTAGCAGAAACAATTGCCACTGCCAGATAAAACTGCAGGAAAGCTGAGTTTTCCATCCACGCCAATTGACATACTCATCACATTATTCAGACATGTGGTCTTGATCCAGATGAGCAGCCTTCTCAAGCTGGGCAGGATGAGAAGTGGAAAAGCCAATGTTAATATTTGCACAATCCAAGAGGAAGAAAAAGAGAGACAGTATGTTCTTGAAACATACAGTGGAGATCACTGGTGAGCAGGCCACATTCAAGCAACAGCTGAGGGACTTCCAAACATAATGTAGCCTGCAGGGCATGATGGTTGTGTTGGACACTGACCTACACATTCCAGGACATGGAGATGCCCCATGTACTAAAGGGATAGATAGGAACTGGCAGGTGGAGAAATGGAGGAAATAAGATGAATGGAGAACACATGTCAAAACCACACAGAAGAGGATATTTCTGACAATAAATATCAACATAAAGTTCCCCTCAAGTCGACCATAACATGTGTAGTACACAGGATTAACCACAATAACACTAAAAGATCAGTGCTGTCAGGTATCTGGTTCTAAAGACTTGTTTCTGTGTTCCTCATAATACTCAATCCCTGTCTTTATTTGCTCTTATCAAAGCTTTCATAGGTGCCTTTGATGTGAAATCCTTTAAATACTGCTTAAGGCTGAAGACTTCAAGGCTTTTGAGGTCTGCGTTTTTTAGTGTCAGTGTTTTTTCAGTTCTGTTTGTTTCCTCTCTCTACAAATGGAAAAATGTTTGAAGAGTGCATGGCAAGTAAACAGAGACTTTTTTTTCTATACAGAAGGGTGGAAAATTAACAGCTGGTACTTGGAATTATTTGAGTTTAAGTTTCAGTGTGTCCTTTCTTTAGTAATATCAAACCACAAAAATAAAGACAGTATGTCTTTCTTATAGGCCCTAGTGTGGTATCTATTCCAACACCAAAGCTGAAACATGGGAGGGACCACTCAGGCAAGGTACCAAGGAGATACAGATGCCCTTCTGAAGAACTGGTCAGAGCGCTAGGATATTGTCTATTGGAGTTACAGGAAATTCTGGGAATCATAAAAATCAACCAAACCCAGGAATGATGGAGTAACTTTACTCTGGGCTAAAGGAAAAACAGTAATTTATTGGATGTAGCTAAGAGGGCAGGTGCTTTCGGAGTGAGCCCAGGACAATGAAAATCTAAAATTTCCCAAGGCACCCAATGCTGGCAGAGAACATGTCCAAATCCCAGAACTAATGGCAAAGACCTAAAGAATATTCAAGTTAATGCAATATGCAGCTTGGAAAAATCTGCCTGTTTTTGTAAAAGACACTCCAAAGGAATGTGTCCCCTTTAGCAATGTTTCCACTTTGGAGAAATCTTCACAGTGCAGACTGGTGCATTGCTTTAGGAGGGTGTGACTTGTCCCAGCAGAGCAGACATGCACCCAGAAAAGGGTGTGAAGAAATGACTCAGCAGTGGAAGAGTTTGTCCTGGCAGTGGAGCAAGGCAGTAACTAAAGGAATGTGATAGGTATTTTCGGTACTTCAGAGAAATGGGCTGAGGACGACAGTAAGCAGAACAGAAAAAGAAGAAGAAAGTAAATGATAAAAAGCAGGGACTTAAAATTTGAGAAAAAGCTGGAAAATGAGTTACAGAAAATAAACTGCATTTGTCTGACTTCATCTTTTCCTCTTGGCAGCACTTCATTGTGGGGTGACAAATGTGGGGTGGTATCAGGACTGTGTATCATGGGGTAAACCTCAGAGAAGGAGCAGAGCTAATTAAAAGGCAATGCTAGTGTAAGAATAAATTGGCCCACACTGACCATGGATATATTTAGCTTAGAAATAGAAGGTTTCTGTGGAGTAAGGGTCTGAAACAACCTTCCAGTAAGTGTAGTGGAGGCAAACCACTCAACTTTGAACATGGAACTTGATCTGCTTGTGGATGGGATTGTAGGATGAGGTTGCCCGTGGTTAGTGTGGGCCTGGACTCAAGACCCAAGAGGTCTTTTACAGTCCTATATCCCCAATTTCTCTAATGTCATTGGGTCACAGTGCAGTTGGGGGTTGTCTTCACTTGAGCATGGGGAGAGAACGCAAATCATACTGTGTCCCAAAACTGAACTTGTCAGGCTCGTTGCGCTCTACTTGACAAGAGCCTGAACAAAAAAACCCAAGGCCATTCTTATAGGAAACACAGCAGGTCACATACCAACCGTATTGGGAGTATTAACCCAGCTCTGTTCTCTAAAGGGCTGTTATGATTCTCATAAAGTAAAAATACTGTTTTTCTTTGGGGGTCCACATGAGGTGAGCCAGCCACTTTTGTTCTCTTGTATTTGTAGATACTGTAAATATTTGGTCTGCCTCTGTGCTACCAATCCACTCCCATCAAAGAGTTCACATTGTACACCAGATTTCAGCTCCTCACAGAGGTTTGTACTTAATATATCATGATGGCTTTATTGTTTAGGCAAATGTCACTGTATTTACATTGCACCTCAGACAGTAGTCGGGCTCTGAAACTCAGAGAGAAGCAGTAAATTCACTAAGTTACATTTGTGCTTTCAGAGGGAAACGGTGGGTAGCAAGGAGATTTAAAGACATCCATGTGGCTGACAACAAATTTTGCTTTCCAAGGGTGGAAAATCACACATGTGCCGAGCTTTGGCATCAGACCTGTGAATCAGTTAAGTCTCACCTATGTCCTATGGTGAGGGCATACATTCTACCTAGGCTTTTTTTTGTGAGCACAGGGGTAAATTGTTCCCTCCAAATATTATTCCTCAAAGGCAATATTATCCTCATTTTGTAATGGGGAGAGTAAAGACAGATCGACTCAGAAATACAATTAACAGTCATTAGGCTGAACTGAGGAATTTTACCTTCTGTGATTCATTGCACAAGCAAACCTAAATCACAAGATTATAGGTGGAACCTGTCTATAAAGTCCAGGCCCCTTCCCCTCAGTTTGAAGGCTCTCCTCATCTCTGCTTTCTCTTGTGTCTCATGTTGCCCAAGCTCAAACAAGGGCTTGGCCTCAATTTTTCACTTTCCCTCACTTTGCACCTATTTTTATCCCCCTCTTCCCACTCACCTTCTTCCTCTGTTCCTGATGCCCCAATAGGCAGTCAGATGAGAAAGATGAATGCCTACCTCTGATATAGCCCCTCTCATCAAAAAGTGTTTCTCAGGGGCACAGAAGATACAGTGACCTGCCTCCGGCTGCCCAGCTGGGGAACCCAGAACAGTGCTTTAACACATAAAGTGGACATAAGGACATAAACACACTTAAGTACATGCTGAGATACTGTCCTGAATCAAGACCACCAGTAGGAACAGCTTCATCCTTTCTGCCCTCCCACCCTTTCTGCTCATCTCATCTAATTTTTGCCTTTAGACCCATCCATTGGCTTTGCTTCCCCGCATCGGCCTGTGCTACTTATTCCACTCCCCCCCTGCCTTGTCTGTCTCAGTATAAAAGCATATCTGAGCTTGCCCTATTGATTTGTGGCATTCGGAGGATAGATGTTTCACACCTACCTCCGTGCGTCTCCTCTTTTTTTTTTGTTTTGTTTTCTGTTTGTTTATTGCAAATTGCTAGCTTATGATTGCTCAGCATCATATCTTTAATATAAATGAACGGTGCTGTACAAGCTCTGGATGCTGGCACCCTTGACTTCAGTGGGTCCATTTGTGGAATCAGCTATTAGCTGATCTGAGTAATAGTGGTAAAATATGGGGCAATAGTAAAGTAATGACAGTAACATTGCCAATGCCAAGTGTTCAAAAGTCATGAGCCAAGCTGCTCAGTTTCTTGGAATTGTCTAAAATGCATAAAGGTTTATTAGTATTAGCATTAGTATTTTGTTTTATTTTTACAAGGTTTCTTTTTATTGGCTCTCTGTTTTTATTGTCCTGAAGGTGAAGTCATATTACATTTTGACGGCTAGAAACTTACTTTTTTATTTTTAAAATTATGTTATTTTTTAATTAAAGCTAAAATCTAAAACACCTATTAGGAAAGCTTTAGCTAAACCATCAAATGGTGCAAGACTTGCTCTCAGTTTAAAAGAGTTGTCAGAACTCATATTATTAATTGTAATTAAACATTTGGTTGTTGTGTGAAACATATTGTATTGGGATTCCTTTCTGCCCCAATATTTGCATGCAAGATGAGTGTGGCTTAAAAGAGAAGCTGGAGGATTACAATATGAAGCAGATTTTTTTTTTTAAAGGATGGAGCTACCTATTGCCAGCTCTCTGGAAGGCAGATACTGCTATAGATAAGGACTCTGGCTCCATGTAAAGTATCTTGGATTTTATTTGACCATGTGCTTTCAGCTACTCCTGATATTATACCCAGTTTTCTTTACAAAAGTGTCAGGCTTTGCTGGAAGTGGAAAATGAGTATTATGAGTTCTCATCCAAATAGGAGAATTCTCTTTCACCCACCAAGGCACTGATTCTGCAGAGACCTGAATGTATGAGTAACTGTGCTTATACAAATACTCCTTGTGGCAGCGGGCAGCAACTGCAACAGTCTTCATACAAGTCAGCAAACTCAGTTGAGAAGGGTTTAACAGCAAAAGGTCCCAATGATGCAACTTAAATGCCTTCCTATAGCATAACATCAGTCCTGTTTTCCCATCCAAAATACTCCATAGGAATTACACCATATTCCAGTTCTTCCATATAATCCTTCTCCATCCACCCTACTCCGTTATCTGACTTGCTATGGGCAAAACAGAGCTAGAGATTTTATAGAAGGCTTCTCCTTTCAAAATCCTTTTCTGAAAAGGAAGTTCCTTCCCTTCTTCAATGAGTGATTAACAATTATCTAACCAAACCTGCCTAAGCGGTCAGCACTCTTTTCTTTACTTGGGTCTAGAAGGGCTTTACCCCATCATAATCTAACTGGCTTCAGTTATATATGAATATTAGAGCCTGAAGGATCTAGGTCTTATCCAATGGAGCTATTTGTGAGTAAAGTTACTCCCACACACAAGTGATTTGCTGGATCAGAGTTCTTGGCCTGTGGTAGGATCAACTTCTAATTTATGTCCTCACAGTAAAATGTCAGGGATTTACGCACTGGCATGAAAAAAATAAACAAGACTTGGTTGGCTTCTGCTACCGCTCTAGGATTGAAGAGTACTGGAAAGAAAACGCTCATGTATCCTCTAAAGACATATGGCTATGTTTTATTTAAGACAAAAACAAAAAAAAATATGCCTTTAGTTTCCTTCCAGAGTTTGAAGCAAACCCATAAAAGTTCATATACTTGCAAAAATTGGGATGTGTCACTGTTTTTGCAAGGTTGTTTTTTGTCTTTTTGGTGGTGGTGGTAACTCAGTTGTACTAAAATAAGTCCTCAGATATGTCCTCAATTCATCCTATTCTCTATTAAAACCCAGAGAAAAGGGTGTCTGGGCAGGATATTGGTCTGAATATATCCCTCACAACGGCTTTCTAGGGTGTTAGGATTGGGAGTTCTCTCCAATACTACTTATTAACTGACTTTATCCAAGCCATGCCTATTCCTTTGTCCCCGGAGAAACTCCAGGACCTGTGAGAGCTCTAAGGGCTGGCAGCAACCTGACAAATAACCCCCCTGAGCTGGCTAACAGTAGAGGAAGGAATTTTGCTGGGGGAACTTGTTAGTGCTGGAACAACTTCAAAAGATTAGGAATAAAGAGCAAAAGTTCAGGGAGCTTATTTTAACTGAACATATTTGCACATCTTTAGTAAACCAAAGTTTTTTTAAATGTAGAACCCTAATCCTATGAGTTTCTGAGCATCCTGAAGGCCATCTTCAACCTGTCTAAAGTCGATAATGTCTAAGTGTTTGGTAACTGCTAAAACAATCCCAAAGGCATTGGGATGATTTGGGCAGGGAAAGATTTGCCCCAGTTATTTCATGTTCACCAGTTCACTCCTTTTTTAGATGATTTTTTCTCCCTGTGATTTTCTATCAGAATATGAGCAATGCAGTTGGACATAAAATAGGTATTTGTTGCTGTGACACAGGCGGGGAAATTAAGAGGGGATTTGATGATGTATCACTGGGATTTATGATCCCACCTGGGTAAGAGTGCACTGAGAAAAGGAGGAGGGGTTTGAAGCCTAAATGAACAAGAAAGAAGAATCAGGGAAGCACTTTGTTTGCATAAAAAAATCATATATATATATGATTCTAACAAGAAGAAATTTTGTGGGCCAAAAGCACTATTTATCTGAGATTTCTATCATCAAAATCCAAAGGTGGAACGAAGGAAGACACCTCAGCAAGGCAATGAGTTTCCGCTCATTATCTCTCAGGCCCTCCCCTCCCCAACACAAACTTTCTTCTCATTTGATAATAAGGTTAAGTGGTCTGGAAAGTAAAGACATTAGTGCACATCAGAGACTCCCAGCCACTATTTGGAAGAAAGAGCCCTCAGGTAGGACGTTGTTACCACGTGGCTACCGTTCTGCTCCACAGATGTGTTAGAGGGTGAAAGCCTGTTACCTTGAGATTGTTGTTCTTTGGTTACAGGGCTTTCAAGTGTCACATCAATCATCCTGAGATTGCATCACAAAGGGCGAGGAGGGAAGGTGGAAATCCATCTTACATTAAGCTCTGTTTTCCTTCTGCTAAAGCCATTCCCAGAGTCATAAATCACAGACTCAACCAGGTCCCCCGTCTCCCTCCCTTTCCCCCCCAGCATATTGCCCAGTAGAGTGTGTATGCATGTGCACTGCTGGGGGAACGGTATTCACATAGAGGGTTTCTGTGAACTGTTTATTAACAACGCTCAGATGAAGTAGAATCACACATACTAATAACTTGCCAATCTCCTGTACAATCTCCTGTCTTCCTGGCTGCGTTTGTCTGTCAGAGTTCAGCATTCAGCTCTGTTTTGTTCTAAATTTCCACTTCCAGTTTCCAATTTGCTGATATATTGGCAAGAAGGGGGTGCACTATTTCTTTGAATTGAAAAAAGTAATTGAACTGAGGCCTGAGCTCAGAGTATGGCTTCAAAACACCCAGTTGAAGTAAATTCTCTTTTTGCCTCCAATGGGTCAGCAGAAGCCTTTTGCAAACCTTTCATTTCTTTCATTTTGATGGGAATTGATACACACTTTGCAAACTTGTCATGATGCATTTCAAATTTGGGATAGGTCACATGGAGTCACGTGCTTTTAATTCCTGTGCCTCTGTTGGACTAACTTGGGGATCAAAGGTGCTGACGGAAGTGATGTTTTGTTGTGTGATCGGCCACTTGAAAGTGCTCTACAGGCCCAGTCTGATGGAAGCGCCCAGCTGCAGAGGGCTTTAAAAGTACCCAATCATTTGACTAATGAAACCTCATTACATGAGGATTCAGATGAAGGTGTTCCAAAGCAGAGCACCTTCATTAACTTCTGTCAGTGCACACTGGGAGTAGGCTCAGGTTGAGCAGCCCAGCCCTGCCCCCACTGCACTGTCTTCAGGATGGTAGGTGGGAAGGAGGGGAGGGAGCTCTGTCTGGGGTTTGCCCAGCCAGTTGGGTATTGGGGAGGGCTTGCTGTAACTCAGGGCAAAGATGAGGAAAAGAAGGAGGGGAAAAGTCACTTATGCTGCTTCTGTGAGAAGAGGACAAAGGGAAGAACTATTGTTCAGACACCCTAGGGCTGCAGTCCTTTCTAATAGGTAGTGTTGATGTGTTCATTGTTAGCTTTCCACATTTACCATGTTTCCCTTTCCCTCCCACTCCCCACAAACTTATCTGCATTAGACCCTTGGACTCTGTATTGATGACTAAGAAGACATTGTTCATCAAGGACACTCAACTGATGTAATTTAGTTTCCCAGATGACTGGCTAAGAGGTTTGAAATGGTGTTTACGTTTTCAGAAAGTAACTGAACCAGGCACTTTTAGCAGCCAACAGCACCCAGCAAAAGTGTTATGCTAGCATTGATTTATCAGTTCAAGAAAAATGTCTCCTTGTCTCAGTCACCATGGAACTGTTTGGTGCTGGTTTTCTGCATAACTTACAGGGCTTCAATGCATTCTACATTAGGAGAAACTCCAGCCCTTAAATATGGCTCATTTTATGATTTATACAAAATATGATTAATTAAACCAGAAGTGGGACCCTTCAGATAAATGCATGCCAAAATTTTTGCTATAAACATTGTGTGGGCTTTCTGCCTGTCAGTCTCCAAAGCCAAGCTGCTTTATTGAAGTGCTAGTTGATTCCAAACCTCTGCTAGGACTCACCCTTGAAAGTCCCGGATGTAGCCACATAATGTGCACAAGGTAACCTCTGCAAAGAATGGAGTGTGATTCTTTGTGTTAGCAAAAAGTGGTCCCTAATGCAAAGAGCCCTGCAGACAACAGCAGCCTTCACAGTAGGGTTTTTTTTTTTTGAAGGGGAGAATCTCTCCCCTGACTCCCACACCCAAGATTTCTCTGAATACTGGGCAATCTGTTTGATGCTAGAGCTGTATTTTTCCTCTAGCGATCACTGCTAAGCAGACTCAGGTGGAGAGCCTATATTTCAAGCTCAGTCAGTGAACCTTAAGGCTAAGCAGAGATGGTCAAAAAGCCCAAGGCGGAATCAGTTCATTCTTTGCAGGTTTACCTAAACTGTGTCGATTGAATCTATACCAAGATTTCAGTTGGGAAAGGCATGCAGAGGCCTTCACTGATCCAGACTAGAAGGTGGAGGGAGCTAGAGAACACCTCCCAGGCTGCTCCCGGGACACGGGGGCCCCTCTCCCAGTGCTGACCCCCTGTATCTTGCCAGACCCCAGGACCACCAGCAGCCAGCAAGATGTGCTAGGCAGCCCCAGGGATTTATGCCAGGTGGTGGGGCCTGTTACTTCTTTCTATGGAGCTGGCTCAGCTTAACAGGGAGGGGGAGACCCGCCCTGGGGCCTGCCCCCACCCCAGCTGGGAAGACCCCAGCTCAAGGGGCCAAGACCAGGATGAGGGGCTTCATTCCCCCACTCCCTCCTGCACATCAGTAACTTGTGCTGGCCAGGCCATGCTGAGGGCAGGGGGGAATCACACCCCACAGCTGGGCAGACCAGGGCTGGGGGGATCCCAGGCTGGCCAGGACAAACCCCTCAGAGGCTGGGGCTCCCCACATGGGGGTAGATGCAGGACTCAAGGCAGCTGAGAGTGGAGACTTGTTTCCCCCTCCCTCCACTGGGTCAGTCACCCACACTGGCCTGTCCTGGGAGGTGGGAGGCAACCCTTGCAGACCAGGGCTTGAGGCTAGGGGCTCTGTTCCCCCATCTCCCCCCCTTCCCCCCAGGGTAGACAGGTGCATACAGGACCAAGCTGGGGAGCAAAGGTATTGCTGCCTCAGCTCTGTGACAGCTATGGGACAGGATGGGCTCCAGCTCAGCCAGCATAGACAGACAGCTGAAGCTACCCCACCTGCCCTAGGATGCTGGAGGACTAGGACATAACTTGAGTCAGGAGCATGGGAAGCGGAAGGCCGGGGCTAATGGGGCTTAGCCCCCCCAAAACTAATTTTGCAGTGGCTGGTGACAGCAGCAGCACCGTGGTGCTGCCATCCTGTAGCACCAGGCATTACTTGGCATATAGGTGGGCAAACCCCCAACATGCCCTCAGCTCTGTCTCCAAGTACAGCACCAGTGCATGCCAGCCCCACAACAGCCCTGTGGGAGGGGGTGGTGGGTCAGGCGGGCATGCCTCACATTGCCCTGCACCATAACCCTGCACCCCGACCTGCACTGCCCCACACCCCTGTCCCCCGTACCCAAAAGCAGCACCCCCACAATAATATTTTCTCCTGACACCTATGGTTGCAGGGGGATCTGGGACAGAAGTTTCACAGACCTAAATTAGTTAAGTCTGATACTACATCTATCCAGAGTTATCTTAACTGAGGTCAGCCATTTTGAAACTGGTTTATGTGCACTGAACTTCTGTTCTGTTACAGGTTGAAACCGGTTTCTGATCATTGGGTAAGTTTACACATGATTTGGGGTTGAGGGGTGGCATCAGCATTTAAATTAGAGCACCTCTCAGGAGCCACTTGTGAGCCATTTTGAAATGTGAGGATATGCGTCAGGCTGAGGCTGGTGGAGTGCTCTAATTAAAATCCGCCAGCAAACTTGATTAATCGAGTCTGCTTTGATGTGTTCGAACTAGAACACATTGGAGCACACACTGGGCATGTGTATGTGCCCACTTATATCAGTTTATGTGTAACTTCTGTTCCTAGCCTAAGTGCATGTATATTTATTAGAAGATTAGGGCAAGATCCTCAGGTAATATAACTGAAAAGTGCAAAGCTAAAAAAAGAGGAGTCAAAGCTGAGTCAAAATAAAAGATCCTTGAAATTCAGAGATTTGCATTTGTATTTTTTGGGGGGGAGGATCTTGTTTTCTTTGAGTTGACCTCCAAACACACACCTAAATTCTTTGGTCTTCCCAGGTATGGGGGACCAGGTCCCAGGGAGGGGTTTTCCTCCCTGCCCAACCAGGCCAGCTTCATAGAAAGAAAGATCAGAATAAGAGTTTCAGAAAAATGTGTGATGAACTATGGGAGAATCCCACAAATATAATGTCTAGGGCAGTGGTTTTCAACCTGTGGTCAGCAGACCACTGGGGGTCTGCAGACTATGTCTAAGTGGTCTGCAAAAGATGACCATGATCAATCAAAATTATGTGAATACCCACACTTACAATTCAAAGGGGCCCACACCTTATTTCAAAACATTTCGGGGTCTGCAAATGAAATAAGGTTGAAAACAACTGGTGTTGGATGAAACAACTCAACAGCACATTCATTTCAGTCATGTCTTGCCCTGAGTTTAGGTTTGTGTTTGGAGGGCAATCCAAAGAAAACAAGATACTCCCCCCAAAAATGTGAATGACAATCTTTGAATTTCAAGGATCTCGAAAAGAGTCACTTTTACAGAAGGCCTTAGAAATTATGCCCTTATTGTAGCATTTACTTGATAGCAAACAGTACAGTAAAGGAAGTAGAAAAGTCTTACATGGCAAGCCATACGAGGAAAGGCTGAGGGACCTGGGACTACACCAGGGGAGTATATCAAGGACTCGGTGAGCAACTGTTCACCAGGGCACCCGAGGGGAAAACCAGGAGTAATTACCACAAACTCCTGTAAGACAGTTTCAGACTCAACATTAGGAAAAGCTTCTTTATAGTCAGGGTGTCCAGACTGTGGAATAAGCTCCCTCCAGAGATGGTGCAATCACCTACCCTGGAAATCTTCAAGAGGAGACTGGACAAGTCACCTTGTTGGGGTCACCTAACCCCAAGTTGTCTTTCCTGCTTGGTTCAGGGGGCTGGGTGTGATGATCTTCTGAGGATCCTTCTGGCCTTACAATCTATAAATCTATGAAAGCTTCCATCATACTGTTTTCACTCATTGCTTTTTTTGGTCTGAAATTTTCCTTTCTTGGTTTCTATCCACAGTTGTTTTGTTTTAGGGGATTTGGAGGAAGATCCTGACTGCTATTTTTGAACTAGAGGGACTTGGTTATGGACATACTTTTTCCTACACAACACATTAACAGCTGGAACTTTTAAACTTAAACCTTGGCAAGGCAAAAACCCTTCCTGGGCTGTTTGTATATATAGGACAGGGCGACAATGAATCAGTATAGCCTCCACCAGGCACTTAAAAATCATGAGATCAGCTTAAATCATGGCATGAACCAACAAAACTTCCAGTGAGATATTGCCCCTGGGTCAGACGGGAGCTGGCATTTCCACAGAGGGGTTCTCTGAACTCAAAGAGGCTTCTCAACAGAAATTTTTTTTCAGTGCATGTTATTTGGTTTCCACTGACTTCAAGCTTAACCCAAACTCCTTCTTCCCTTTAGCCTTAACACCAGCTGCCTGATAATTTTTCTCTTCCCATCATATAGTCAGTTCTGGACTCTTAGCCTTTGAGACCTAGAGAGCAGACATTACTTTAAACAGATGAAATAGTGGGAAGCATGTTCCAAAGCATGTGACAGTGCCTTATTTCACACCTCAGTCCCATGGTGATTATATATGATCAATCACAAGATCTAGCAAAAAAAGAGCACTTCTTTAAAGGCTGCACACATGTATTGAAAGTGATGGAACTACTCAGCCAGGACGGTACTACTCACAATGATTAAGAGAGTTGTAGGACTGCTTAGTAATAAATCATAATCAAATCAGAAGCTGATCCTCTTTGCCTGCCAGTCCATACACAGATCGGCAATGAGTGCAGGCATAGCAACAAGGATGGACAACGGCTGGAAGAGAAACAGGAAATCCTTTGCAGGACAAACAGTGCATGGTTTATATCTGGCCTAGGACAAGGATATTTGGCAACACCATGACACAGCACTCATTTAGCCAGGGAAAGAATGCAGTAGTGATAATTCTGATGCAGATGTGTAGCATGTGGATCTGTCCAACATGAATGTTATTATTCCTTCCCAGAATTCTTCAGACAAATACATTTTCAGGGAACAAGAAGACTATTTCTCAACGTCCTTTCCCCGACTATAAATCCATTAATCTTCCCTCTCTTTCTCTGTCTTTCATTATGTCATTTCTCAGGGGAGAACCCACAGGATGAGAGTAATAGCTTCTGTTTTCCAGTGTTCTACCTGGAAATGGGAATGTGTGATTAGAGCTCAGTGAAACATTTTTGACAGATGCAAAGAGGAAAAAAAAAAAAAGGAGAGAGAGGGTTTGAGGGGCTCAAAGTATATACATTTGAGTTGAAATTGGTGAACTGTTTTGGCTAAACACATTGACAACGCGTGCCCTTGGTGCGGGGGCGGAGAGGGTGGTGATCAGGGATCGGCAATCACCCACAGACGCACCCTACCAGGGGTGGTGGTCGCCGCTTGCTGCCACCGACACCACTGGCAGCAAGGGGGAGGGGGTGGCAAGTGGCGACCGCCCACAGGCACCACCGACAGTTTTCATAGGGGATGCACCACCATGCTCAGGGGGTGCACATGCACCTGCATGCACCCCCTACACATCACCAATGGCTAAACAAAGGAAATTTTTGAACATGTTAAAAATGGTGTGTTTCAACATTTGAATGAATTAACTACTATTCTCTTTGGAGACAGAAGTGTTCATTTAAAAAAATAGTTTAATTAAAGAAGAAATAGATTGTAAAGGGTTAAATAAGCAGAAAACAAAATTCCTTTCACGCCCCATAGAGTGCTATAGACATTTTTTTCTTATTTTTCTTTGTTCTGCCAGAAAAGCATAAAAAAAAATCTGTTTTGGACTAATCTAGATAATTGGTTTTTCTGATTACCTTTCATTTCAGCTACTGATTCAATCTGACTATTTTTCTTTTTGAAAGGTACATGCTCAAGGAGTGCTATACTAGGAGCAAGGATGCTACTGTTATCAGATAGAGAAAAGCACGCCTTTGTTATTGCCTTTACATGGAGAACAAGCCTTTGCAGGACTGCAAAATACATTGGTGTCCTCTAAACCAGGCAGTCTACAATGTCAGCTCTGTGTGGGCAGCCCAGGTCCTGCGCTATGTACTTTTTGATCATATTTCCCTTAAAGGGCAGGAGATGGAAGTAGCTGACAAAATGTTTCACACAACTCAAAAAATGGTAATACTGGATCTATATTTACCTATGGCACGAAACATTAGCCAGGGATGAGCTAGACAATCCTGCACTCCATTTCCTATTAAAAAAGGAAATCATAGTTATGTATAAGTCAAGCTGGGGGTAGGGTGTGTGTACATGTGCATATATGTGTAGGATTTCCAAGAATGTCGTGCACTCTGTTTCAATGTTTCCAGCTTCTGAGGTTTAATCGTGAAACTCACAATATTTGAAGTTTTTTTCATAACCGCCCCTCAAACCATTAGATGGCATAAGGATGTCATCTGTCAGCTAAACAAATGGTACATTTCCAGCTTGCCTAGGTGGGGGTGAAATGTGAAATTACTAGCTGAATGCACCCTAAATGCTCAGTAAGGAGAAGGCTAGTAAGAGGTACTCACAGTTTACTATTTGTTTAAGTGAATCCCATGATTTTATGGAGTTGGATGCACAATTTTTGAGAGCATACAGTGAGCAGTACCGGTATTTGCAGTGTCTTTTAAACCCACTCCATTTTTCCCCTTGTTTTTCTCTTGCAACTTTCCAGCATCTGGAAGACTGAGCTCTGACAAATGCCAGAGACTGACACCAGCTGGAAATCTGCAAAAATATAAGTGCGGTAAGGTTGTGTGTCTGTTTATTAGTTTAGAAGTAAGTTATAGTATAGCCAGGTTTTCAGTGTACAAGATTTAAAGGACTTTCCCAACTTATGCAAGAGCTGAAGAAGACAGGTTTGATCTTTGTTTTGTTGTTAGGATTTTTCTTCAAGATTTATAGTTTGTTAGATCTATTTTGTTTAGAACCGTGGAAACAAGCCTGACACTTATTATTTCTATCACAGCAATGGCAAAGGCACCAAGCTAGATCACTGTCCCATTGTCCTAGATGCTGCATAAACACCTAATTAGACCATTCCGGTCACAAAGGGATTGTAATCTAAATAGAAAAAAGATGTGAGAGGAAAGACACTTGATTAAAGTCATTCAGTGAGTCCGATATAGAGGCAAATAAAAACTCCAGGCATAGTGATTGCCAGTCTAGTTCCCTAACCACAGGACAGTGTTAATTCTTGTGATGGAGTGCACAAACCCCACAGGAATCAGAAAGGAGTTGACTGCTGGGGGAGAAATCAGTCCTGGTTTGTGACACCTGAATACAGGTATCAGTCCTGGGCAGGGGGGTGAGGAGGTGGTCTTAAAAGGCAGTGCCTAAGAGGGCTTCAAGCCTGCTGTTACTCCAGGGGAGCAGGCTGGTTGTGAGCTATGGGAGCAGTGACTTCAATATGGTAAGTCAAGTCTTTGAGGAGATGGCTGCTTTGCTTGGCTTCTGCTGACTGAATGGGGCTTGCTGGAGTCCAGGTACAGTGGAAAGTTTGCTCTTTGTTTTTCTGTAGAGCCTGGAAGGAAGGGTAGGGGGTCCTGCTGAGGGGTGGGCTCAGAAAGGGGTGGAAGAATTTGTGTTTCTGTGTTTATTTGGTCTTGGGGTGCCTCAGAGGAGCAGACTTCCTATGTCAATTGGTTGATGAGGGCACCTAAGTGCTGCAACTGCTGAAGGGTTGGGGGCAGTTCAGCTGAAAGACCAAATAGGAAGTACTGGGCACTGAAGAAGTGCGACCAGAGTTTTCAGGAGTAGGTTCCTATGAAGCTAAGAACAGCTAAGTAGCATCTCATGTAATATCTGGGTTGCTGAGATACTGGGAAAGGGGGTTAAGAGAACAGAAAGGAGCATGTATGGTGTTACCAGGACTGGGCCTGACTGCAGTCAGGTTCAAACTGATGCTGAAAGTTGCAGACTTTTCAGGGTTTCTGGAGACAACTTGAAACAACAGTTTCTTTGCTTTAATGCTTTAGCAGCCAGTCAGAAGAGGCACTGAACTGCAGAGAATCCATGGGTTCTAGATAAGATATATTCTTTCCGTAAACTCTTTCTTTAAATCATTTCTTCAGATATTGGCAGTCTGTTTTGTGGGGAGAGAGAAAAAAAACAGAGGACAGATGGCCTAATAGCTCTTTTCAGCTCTATATTGCATCCTATAATGCCCACTAGCATTGCTATAATATCTCGCCTTTTCTACTCAGGAAAGGTAGCTTTAAGAAATCCTCTTCTGCCCCTGGAGACTCAAGGAAGCTGTTTTTACATGCTGCTCTTTTCTGGCTCAGACAACTTTTGTTTCATTCCTTCCATATGACATAAGACAGTAGGTGGGAACATGCGGCCAGATCATGGTCATTTATTATTGATCTGTCACATTTGCTCAAAATTCTGCATAGCCAGCATGATAGATGAAATGCTTCTCCTCTTCTGTGCGGTTAGAGGTCTGAGGCTATCATCCGAGGGAAGCTATGCCATGCCAAATGTTTTTGCAGACACTTAACACATTTTTGAAGAGTGGCAGATGTGAAACGCTTTTTCGCCTGCCGAATGGGAGTGGATTGGCCATTAACTGCTACCCCAGAGACTAGCTAATTATAAATGCAGGTTGCGGCGTTTCTTGCGGTTTGTTCTGCTAGGCTAAACACCCCAGATTAGGCTTGAATTTCTTCACTCGCCCTGTGCCCCAGATGAGGTCGTGGGGTGATGCAAGCTTTTCAGGATTAACTATGCCATGCGCTGTTTCCAGGGGCATGTTGGGCCATAACCAATTTCATACCATGGCAGTTATCTGTAGGGGTCTACCCAACTCAAGGAGATGGTCAGCTAAATTTGCAGGAATATCATGAGCCCCGCTGTCATTTTCAAAGGTTTATCATGGCTGGGCTCCCCTGCCCCATCCCCTCTGATCAGCCAAGGGGCCCTAGTGACCCTGCACCTTGCTGCTGATTGGCTATGAGAGTTATCTGTCATATGGCCCCACCCCTCACTGCTGATTGATTGCAAAAGATATCCGTTATGCGGCCCTGCTCCTTGCAACTGATTGGTGGAGAGGGGCAAAAATGTACAGGCAGCCCTCTCAGCCAATCAGCAGCAATGAGCAGGGGTAGCAGCCATCTTGGACTCCCCAGTGTGCCAGCAGCCCCCACCACCCTCATCCCCTCCCTATGGCCTGCATGGCCAGGCCACAGTGCCATGAGGACTGCTGGCTCTCTCTGGGGAGCCAGCATTTTATTATCAGTAAGTTTTCATCTTTTTTTTTTTTTTTTCTGTGAATTTTGTGGACATGCCTGCTTTTCTGGGCAAGGCCGGATTTCACATTTTCCATGAAATCACAATTTTGGAAGGTCCCTAGTTATCTGTGTTTGCAGCTTTGGGGTGTACAGTCAAAGTCAGGATATAACGCACATCCTACTTAACTGTGCTGGGTACAACATGAAGCATATTAGGGGGACAGAATTTGGCTTTAAGGAAATCTCTGCAATATTTTCAAACAACAGTAAAAGACCCACTATTTTTCTTCGAAGACTATTTCTCCACAGCTGTACCTCACCATGCTAAACAGAACAGCTTAACCACTCCAGCAGGTGCGGTGAGCCTCAGGCATTGTGATGTTTTAGCAGCTGGCTTCAAATTAGACTAGCCCATTCTTACAAATTAATTTTTAACTGCACCACTTGTTTGCCTAATAGTGTAGGTTAACTTCACCCAGGCGTGGATTCAGTGGGGGGAGGAGGTGCAGTGGTACATGTGCACCCCCCTTTGATTTCCGGTCCACCTCAAGTTTAAAACCAACTGCCTGGAAGTGGCAGCAGCATTTCTAGTTAGGCAGCACTGAAGTAGTTGCTTGGTTTCGTGGCTCATTATAATCTACCTGATCTCTTGTAACAGTCTTTATTCCACAGGTGTTAATGACCTTCTTTCCTTTCTAATGATCTTGATGTTCCACCAAACAAGCTACCCTTTGTTCAGCAATTTTGCTGCCTGTTAGCTGCTCCTGGAAAGGAAGCTCCTATTTCACAGCCCTGCAGATTTGTTTTTAACTTGTTCTAATGAAGTTATTTGTTTCTGCTTCAATCTTAAACCAAATATACCCCCAGCTCCCTAGCATACTAGCATAGAGCTTCTAGTTTATTTTTAACTGGAAAAACTACAGTGTTTTATATGCGATGATGCACCTCACCACCTGCAACCCCCTTCTCAAAATTCTAGATTGGCCCATGACTACACCTTGCTTTATTTCTGTATGCTCACTTGAAATTATTTTTCTCACCTTTAGCATCTATTGATAGCATGAGTCCTAACAGAGGATATTAACATTCCTGTCCACAGTCCTCACCAATGTTTTGTTCTGATTCAACACCCTCTGCGCATTGTGTGGGACTACCTCCCAAAGTCTGCTGTGAATTTAGTAAGGAGCTGCCTGACAGTATTGGAAATCCCTGACAGTTTGCAAGGAAGTTCCTGATGCTTACTGAATTCCTAGTCCAGATTGGAAAGCAAGATGAACTTTCACACAACTGGGCCCCTGGTGTCCCAATTACAATGATTAGAATAAATGCAAAAACAGGGTGTAATTTTAGCTGATGCAAATTGCTCCTGCAAAAGTGACCAACCTGTTATAGAAATGCCAAGAGTAAGAAATGTCAAAAGTAACAGTCAACATGGAATGTATGTTGTCTGCTTAGGTTGGCTTTCCCAGAAGATGGTATCCTCACCATAACACAAATCTCTGTTTTTTGGCATTACTCCCTTCATGAGGACAGCCTGAGGTCATACTGTATCCAAGAACTAATCTGATATTAAAAGATAGCTGGCATCTTCTAGCTGCAATAAAATTACAGCTTTGTCAATGGACCGATCAATCTTTCCAAGTTCTTTGACCCTCCTTACCCCTGGATAATCCCCAGTACATGGCATGGATTGGACAAAATCTGGGCATTTGTTTGAAAATAATCTTGTACATTAACACTTCTCCTTGCTTCTCCTTGAAAAATTGCTGATAACTTGCAAGGATAGCACAGCGCACAAACAAGCAGTTATTAGCAGCTGAAAAAGAGATGCATTATCCCTGGCTTGGCATCCACAGAAATACTGGGGCATTACTTTTAAGCTTTTATTCCCTCAATTCTCAGGCTGACACTTAACTGCTGAACAGAAGCCTGGCATAAGTGCTACAAACCACTTAAGTCCCACATAAGCTCACAAAGTATGGCTTAATATGAACAGAATTACTGTACGTAAAGGGCCTGACTTCCCCATTGTCCTGACCCTCATAGTCTTAGGAACAGTACAGAGTGAGTGTAAACTAACTTTAAGACTTATTCTGGCTCAGTAGTGTTTTGCACATGTAAATGACTGCAGGCTGAAGGGTAATGGAAAATTGGGCACATATGGGCTGCATGAAGTATGCATTTGAAACTAAGCCTTCTCCTTGCAGTGTGGACCAGTCCAGACAGCAAAGTATCATTTAACTTGGGTCTGGCCAATCTAGAGCACAAGTGCCAGAAATTGGGTGGGCAGCCTTTGGGTGCAGCATGTAGCAATTTGGGGAGGGGATAGGCAGGACAGTGCCAGATAAAGTAGGCAGTAGAAATCTGAGCAGCAAATCAGGCAGGGAGCGGAAAGCTGAGCAGCAGTAGCTTGGGTAAGGGAAAGTGACAGGAGTGGCACTCAGGGAAGGTACGGGACTAATTTATGGCACACTTGAGAACCTGAAAGCAAAAAACTGACTAGAAATAAAAGTGAAACTTAGGAGTCCAGGCTGAGTGAAGGGAAACAGACAGATTGACATCACCAGACTATAACATCTTAAATCCCTTAGAGGCAATCTTGTGTAACCCTGCTCTGTGAGCTAAAGAAATAATATAATGTATGCACACATGCATTCACTTTGTATTTACTCATTATTTTGGGTTGGGAGTAATCTCCACTCCTGTTCCATTGTGCAAGAACTGAATTTGACATGCATACATGCATAGTTTCATAGTTGGTAGGGTTGGAAAGGACCTGAGCAGATCATCAAGTCCAACGCCCTGCCATGGACAGGAAAGGAGGCTGGGGTCAAACGACCCCAGCAAGGTGTTCATCCAGCCTCCTTTTAAAGACCGCCAGGGTAGGAGCCAGCACCACTTCCCTTGGAAGTTGGTTCCAGATCCTGCCCTGACAGTAAATTAGCACCTCCTCATGTCTGGTCTGAATCTACTCTCCATCAATTTATGGCCGTTATTCCTTGTTATTCCCAGTAGTGCTCAGGGGAACAGGGACTCTCTCATTGCTTGCTGGTCTCCCTTGGACAGTTTATAGACAGCCACCAGATCCCCTCTCAGCCTCCTCTTGTGGAAGCTGAACAGGTTCAGGTCCCACAGCCTCTCCTCATAGGACCTGCCCTGCTGCCCCCTGATCATGCGGGTGGCCCTCCTCTGGACCCTCTCGATGTTGTCCACATCCCTCCTGAAGTGCGGCACCCAGAACTGGATGCAGTACTCCAACTGCAGTCTGACCAGTGTCATATAGAGGGGGAGGATCACCTCCTTGCACCTGCTCGTGATACATCTGTGGATGCATGACAAGGTGCAGTTAGCCTTCCTGAATGCATCCCCACATTGGCAGCCCATGTTCATCTTGGAGTCTATAATGACTCCAAGATCCTTTTCTGCCTCTGTGCTGATAAGAAAGGAGTTCCCCAGTATGCTGCTGGTTCTTTTTCCCTAAGCGCAGTACCTTGCACTTGTCAGTATTGAATCCCATCTTGTTCTCATCCGCCCACCCCTGTAACCTGTACATTTGACATGGCAGAGTGGGAGCTGGGCCATTGGCTAGAGCAGGGATTTTCAGTCTTTTTTGGATCATTGCACTCCCCCCCACAACAGCCAGACATGGGGCAGTGCACCCCCGGCCAGTGAGCTGGGGGGTGGCACATGGCTGGACGTAGAACCGTGGGGGGTGGGATGCAGCTGGACATGGAGCAGCAGCAGCCCCTGCAGCCTGCGTCCTGTCAGCCGGGCAGCAGCAGCATGGGATGATGCATGGTGGCGCTCTATCCCCGCCCACTTATGTGTACCTGCTAGGGCTTTCTCATGTACCCCCAGGGGTACGTGTACCTCCAGCTGACAACCCCTGGACTGGAGGTTACCACCTGCCTGAGAAGATGAAGTCCTGGGTTCCTGTCCTGTTCAAAGGACTGTTCATGTTAGCTTAAGTAAGTCATTGAACAAAACACATAACCTTGCTTGAGATGCAGAAATCCCTTCCTGGTTCTGACTCCAAAGTGTTTAGCTTCTTGCCTGTTGTTCCTGTTGGTTCCCAGCTTCTGTTCTTCTCCTTCCTGGCTTTCTCTTTTTCAAATATGTCAAAAAGACAGGAAAGAACATTTTCCCATGTAAGCTGAGGCCGCAGGGCCAGCTAAGGAAGCTGTGATACCAATTTGTAAATCTATTACTATCCCTCCTTGGAGGATCACTCACCTTTCACATCACAGAGGATGGTTTTCCCCTTTAGTCTGTTTGGCACGGCACTTCCCTCTTTGTGGCTGCATTATCTCATCTCACATGCATTTATATTTCTATATAGTACAAGCAGTACTCAGACCTAGTTCAACTCCATTGTGCATGGCTGAGAAAATAAATACTGGATATAACATCATAGACATGTTGTTAGCCTAAGCTTGCTTCACCCTATGGGCTTATACAGCTGTCCTATCCTACACTGCTTATGTGCCTTGTTTGTTCAGATAGAAAGCCCATGACTGCCCTGTAAAATTTACATTCTGGCTGTACAACACTAGCATATCTTAGGTGCTCTTGTTATATACAAAACATAACTAATACTGAAAAACAATTGTTAATGTATTACAGTACTTACCCATTCTTGTAACTATAGCTAGTAGCAACACCCATACCTAACATTTATTGACATAGGATCCTAGGAAAATATTGCTGGAAGGCATCTCCTGAGGTCATCTAGCATAGCCCCTTGCTCAAGGCAGGACCATCCCTGACCCAGAGGTGTAATAAGTTCTTTCAGTGCCCAGGAAAGAGGTGGTAGTGTTGGGCAGGGGATAGGTATGTGAAGGAGCAGGAAGAGCAGTCTCACCTGCTAGGGCTCTCTTCCCTTACGCTGCTATAGCATATGCTGCCTGGGCTTGGGCTGCTTTACCAAAGGGACAGGCTCCCTGGCAGCTGCTCTTGGTGTCCTGTTTGCTTCTGCTTCTCAGCGTATGATGCTGTGCCTGCTCTGGCAAAGACTCCTGGTGGGAGGGGGTCCTACTGGTGTCCCCTTTAAATCAGTGCCTGGGGCTGGTGCCCCACTTAACCACCCTTCCCTACCTGCCTCCCCAGCTATCCTACTGTTCCTGGCTCAGTCATTCCAGCTAAGTGTCTGCCAAGCACAGTGGTTCTCAACCTTTTGCTACTCAAGGCACTCCTCCATAACTTTTATGAATTGAGTGGCACCCCATTTCAAAACCTAATTTATATCTTACAGTGCTTACCTCCTTGCAGAGAGGCCAGGTGGTGGGGGTGGGGGATTGACCAGGCAGGGATAAGCCTGAACCTGTGCTTATCTGTTTACCTCCTCACACCTTGTGGCACCCTTCAAGGGATCTCGCAGCACCCCAAGATTCTGCAGCACCCTGGGTGAGAATCACTGGTCTAGCATACTCTAGAAAATTTTCAGGAATGGGTATTTCACAATTTCTGTAGTAGCCCATTCCAGTGCTTGACCACCCCCAAGTATCAGTAGATATTGTTTTTAGTTCCTGCTAACTACTTACTTTGAGTTCCTGCTAACTACTTACTTTGAATACAAATCATTTTGTTCCTGCTAACTATCATTTGAGTTCCTGCTAACTACTTACCTTGAATACAAATCATTCATGGTTTTCCATGTTGGATCTCTGCCTCAGGCTAACTTGTTTTGGAAAGTTTCAGCCACTCTCAAAAAAGTTCCCCTTTTCCTGAGAAGATTAGGGAAAAATAAATTAGCCCTGTTTAAAAAAAAAAAAAAATGTTTATTTAGGGTGTGTACAGAAGTTGCTTTTTTGCCATTTGAAGTGTTTTATTGCCATGGCTTAACAGAACTGCATGGCTTTACAACACTTTAAAAATGAGTACAACAGCACTTTAGATTAACCCTTCTTAAATGAGGTATTAAATTTGTAGTGCTTTGTATTTGTATTTTACAGCACTTCAGCAACCTACGGTGCTTTAAATAACTTCTGCACACTGGTCAAATTTCTGGCAAGCGGAGAAGCCCCAAGAGGCTGTGGAGCACCCCCTGACTTTGGAACAAAGTATTGGAATATGGCAGAAGAATCATTGGTGATGTAGCTGGCTCTTTTGGCAAAAATTCTTTCAATCACATGTATCTTGGCATGTAATTAAGGGCTATATACCAACATCATATATGTTCACAAAGGAGACAGCGTGAAAGTTCTATAGGACGTTTTCATTCTAGCATTTCCTAAAATGACTCTGCAACTGTTTACGTTCCCTTAACATTTTGTTATGTGCTAATACCATGTTTACACTTTTATACAAAAAAAAAACCCCTCTGTTCCTAGCTTTTGTTATAATGATTGCAGTGGACCCTAAAGAAAAAATTGGACATAAGTGGCTTAAGTTAGGTCTTGGGTCTGTTTTTAGATTTCTTACACAAACATGCCTGATTTCAATATCTGGCTGTTTGATACCAAGATAAACATAGGAATACAGGAATGATCAGACTTGATCAAATCCATGGTCTCTCTTATTTTAGTAAGCCCTTTGGCAGTGATTGGAAGCTTGATTTTGTTAGTGTTAGTAAAACTATTCAGAATAACCGCAGAAAATATGATGAGGTGAGAAAAATTTGCAATAGGACAACTGCATACAATTCCAGACTAAAGTCTTAATGGATGCATGCACTGTTAAGTAAAGTGCCTTTGATGATCCTACCCTTTTATTATAAGTGTTAACCCATACTTCAAAAGAAGTACATTGTACAGTTCTTGGTGTGTGTGTGTCCCTAGGACAGTGCATATTTTATGAACTCAGTTTTAAATGATTTTGTTTTTCACTGGCTCAATGCTGGTTTTGGCACAGCGGAACAGCTCTTGCAGTTCTTTGCATCTGAAATTTTAGAGAGACACAGAGAGGAAGTCCGAATAGAAAATGGAAAGCAATTGGTTTTCAGTCTGTGGTCTCCCACTGTCCTCCCAAATAGCTGAATGTACTTGCTTGTGCAGTCCACAGGGAAACCTTCAAGCTGGAGGTCGGGAAGGTTCAGCCATCGGTTGGCCCTCCTACCTGTGAAATATGCCAGGTCTTAGCAGGGGATTTTTTTCTTTTCTTTTCAATTGTTACTTTCCATTAGGAAAATTTTCATTTCAGCCTTGGGATGGATATACTTCAGAGGAAGGGATTTTGTACCTTCTTAGAGTGGAGGATCCCTGTGTAAAAGAATGAGGCATCGGAAAGAAGTAGTTGGCCCTACAAGCGACACTGATTATCTTAGTCATATAATTTATTTAAGACTGCGTTGGTGTTGGGGTGGGGCGTGTTTTGGATCATTATTTGTTCTTTCTACTACTGGCATGCTGACTGGTTCTGGTAGAAACCAGGACCAGAATCCAAAGGGCTGGAAGACTGTTCTGTTTACATCTGACACCAGAGTCATGAGAGACATTACACAAATTCTTGCTCAGGAGCTGTACACAGGCCAATTTTATATAGACCCGAGAGGCTCTGAACCCCTAAGAGCATCTCTAAATCTTCCAGGCTTTCCCCAACAGTAATGAGTAATGCCCATGGTCATCCGTACTCTAGCATCTTGCCTTCCTTTACGCCCCAGCTTTTTCCTTTGCAGCTGCTACTTCCTGACCACTTTCCCTTGTGGCACATGCTAGACCATCCCACTCCCTCCCATTCTCCCAAAGCCTTCATGCTAACAGCTTCCCACTGTGATTCACTGAACCACCCACAGCAACTTGTCTCCTTTGAACTTATGTCAATCAATCAGTGCTAGGGGGTTAAGATAACCTAGCAATAGTTGTTCTCCAGGATATTGAACGGGAGCTTCTCAGTATTGACTAGGGGTGACCTTAAAGTCCAGGGTGTCAGTCTGATGGTTCAGATAATTTCTGAAGTTGTCCTTCAAAAAACAAAGAGCTTTATCTGGAAGTACCAGTACTTCCTGCTTCCAAGTTAGCCCGGATAGCAAAAGAGACCCTCCTACCATAGTATTCCATTACCCTTTTTCTAGCCTCAAACTCTATACCCAAGATGCACCCGACAAATGCCTAGCACCAGCCAAGTCTTCCCCTCTCCCTGTATGGGTGCTCAAGGCAAAGGTTCTAAGAGTGGCTGCCCTTTTTGGTAAGGTCAGTTTTCATCACCAAGATCACAGATTGGACTAAGCCGGGTAAGAAGAAAGTGGAAGTATAGCTCAACTTTGTCATAAAAAGTATAACTGTTCCTTTGTCATGAAAAGTCCTAAGTTGGACTCAGGCAGAAGTGACAATTTTCAGCTGATCTGGCCCCAGAAAGTGGTCTATAGCTATTTCCAAACACAAATGCACAGCTATAGACAGCTTTAAAAAATGGCCATTGGGTAAAAATCTGAACCCACATTGCATGAGGGTTCAGATAAAAATGTTTCAAAACAGCATCTTCTGTAACTTCTGTCTGCACTTCTTGCCAGCCTTGAGCTGTTTTCAGAATGGAAGGGGGAAAGGGGAGCAGAGGGAGTTTGCTCTTGGGTTTTTTCAGACCCTGTTGGAGGGTGGAGCAGGTGTAGTGGGGAGGGCTCCAATTCACCAGGGCTCCAGGTGAGGAGGACTCCAATTCACCCACCCCACCCTCCAGCACCATCTGGGGAACACCTAGAAGAATGAGCTCCCTCTGCTCCCTTCCCCCTACTCCCATTCTGAAAACAGAGACAGGCTGGGAGGGAGCAGGGGCTGTTGCCAGGGGAAAGTGGTTGCAGACACAGCTAACAGCTAGAATCCCCTCCCCCCTGAAACCAACCGTGAACTTCTGTTTGGTTCAAGGAATTGTTGTAACTCTGAACCTTCCTGCAAATCATTCTGTTACAACAGGGAGCTAGCTGCACTTCTGTCTGCACCCTCAGGATAGGAACTTAAACCTACGTCTCTTACCTAAGGGAATGTGTCCTAACCCTTGGGCTGTTGGCTATTTGAGCTCTCTCACAAATTCCAGCTTGCATCTGAAATGATTTTTTTAATGTTCTCAAAATGGCATCTTTTAAGTAGAAAAAAAAATCCCTTTTACTAGTTCTGCTCTGTTTGGTGTGGGTATTTTTATGCATCCTCTTAAATCATTTCACCAGTCTGACACAAACACGGTCAGATGTACAAACACACAGCAGTTCTCTCTGTGATATTTACAGCTAGCTTTTTCAGCAGAGCTGTGCATCCAACATAAACCAAGGTTAGGTTGATCTACATGCCTCAGTGTGCAGGTGTTGACAGGGCTTAGGCTGCCTTTTAAATAGCAGGCCCAATGTAAAATCAGATCTCCTCAGAGGTTAATTCATTTTGATCAGTTAGAGAGTTAACCTGATCTAGTGAGTGCCTGTGTATGTTCACAGAGCAGCTCTGGGCCTGGGAAAGCCCAGCTACTCCCCGCAGCCTTGAGTCTGTGCTATTCTGACCGGGCTATTCGGAAACCCCGCAACTATACCTCCCCACCCCAAGCCACCTAAATCTAAACTGGGTCCCATGAACACTTGTTCACACACTGTATTTGCAAGGCTAATCCATAGTGAGATAGTTGTGACTTTTAGATTTGGATCTCAGACTTCTTGAAGTCTTGGCACTGAGAGCAGGTGCTTGGATGAGATGATCTCTAGTACGGAAGTACAAAAGTGGGGAGGGGAAGAGGGTGAAAATAGAAACAATCTGTGCTTCAGATAAAGTTTTAAGGCAAGACTGGAGAGAGTAGTTTGGGAATAGAGTCCCTCCCCCCCCCCCCCCCCCGACCCTTTCTATGTGACCAGTTTATCCTGCTCTATCAGCAACTAATGCATTGCTCTTCTGGGATATGACACATAGCTCAAATGAGAGAAACAATGGTAGCCACAAGCAACCCAAGTTTGATTTCCAAGCCAGGGTATTCAGTTTGGGCTTCCAAGAGAGCAACTCCCAAGAGGTGGTGTCCTGACTTCTTATTTTAATTAGAGAGCTAGAAGATGCCACGGAAAAATCCAGTGCATCCTTTGCCCAATGTCTTTCCCACAATCCTCTACATACTCTATTACCATATGGGGTTGGGGGTGTTTGATGGCACATAAGAGCCCTGCTTAGAGACATGCCTGATTTATCACCCATATTAATCCAAAGAATGTAACAAATAAGGGAATTGAAACTAAGTCTCCCCTCTTCTTCATGAGAAAGTTTCCTCTGATGCAGTGCATTGCTGTGTTTGTTTCCATACAGTGCAAATTTCCAACAGGCCAGCCAAGGCCAGTCCCTTGCCTCCATTCCTTTCCCTAAGAGCCAGTTGCTCTTATTCTGGGATAGCTTTTGCATGGCCCTTGAGCTCTTTCTAAATGTTCCTTGCTCTGAACAAGGTTTTCTTTTTTCTCCTCCTTTAGGCTGGTGAATTGAGAATGGTAAGTCTTATAACCGCTACCAAAGCAAAAAGAGTAAGAGCAAGACTGAACTCCTGCATCACAGTTATCATGTACTGTAGACTTTTAAATCAAGTTCTGAGTCCATTATGCAAGGGTGAAATATGCCTAGCTCTTGCCCAGGAACCAGACACATTACAGAAATGTAAGAAAAGGAAATAAGACTGATCCTCCCTTTAACCATCACCTCCTTTAACCATCACCTGTGGCACTGACCAGAGTCTGTGGTTTTAGTATCAGCCATAGCATTAACGGACTCATCTACAACCCTCTACTTGACCTGTGGGGGTAATGATTCTCAACTGTGAGTGACTGCTGCCGTCACCAATGTCTAGCTAAGTGTCATGACTGTTAAATACAATGCTCCTAATTGTATTAAGGTTGTACCTAGAAGCACTATCTAAGATAAAGGGCCCATTGTGTTCATTGCTGCACAGTTGCATAGTATTAAAGTGCTTGCAGTCAAACTGAACAAGACAAATGGGGAAGCAAGGCACAGATTAAGTAACTTGCCCAATTTACACAGGAAGTGGCAGGGTAAGGAAAAAAATGGATTCCTGTACAACCTCTCTTCCATACCATCACCCCACCGTATGTAATCTGAAAGGCAGAAAATGGTCGGAATCAGGGGTGGTGTCCTTAACCTTTTAAAACTACTTTAGTTTTTACCTTCTGCACAAAACAGCCTATTTCCTGACCGTGGCTGTAAAAGTTTAATGGCATCTTCCATTCATTGGACTTGGCATTTCAATCACAGTTAACTCTTCTCCCTCCCTATGCTTCTAGTATAACTGCACTTGAGTACAGCATCCTATGCTTTCTGCTATTAGTGATATAGTTCATGCTGTTTACTACACAGTTACAGATAAATGGAGTAGTGATTGTTTGTAAAAAGATGTATTCTAAACTTTGCCTCATCCTGTTCAACAGCTGCTACTTTCCAGTCTCTAGGTTGCTGCATTTCAGTGGTTGGTGACATAATTGTCTTAAGCAAATATGTGCTTTAGTCATGCAGGACTAATGGTGTTGAAATTTAGTTTCTGACCTAGTGGGATCTCAAATCTATCTGGAGGCTGAGAGTCAGTAGAAACACGTGCTTTGCTTCCTGCAGTCTGCAGAACAGCTCAGCACATGGGTAGGTGACAGCAAAGAGAATTGTTTGTGTGAACTGCCTGGGCCTTTCTTTTCCCTGTTCTGGAAACTCTGCTTTACCAGTCTTTAGCAAAGCATTAATATCCAGGGCTAGATCTCTACCCGTCTCCCAAAAGCGTGTGAGTGACTACCATTGACTTCAATGGAAGTTACTTGTATCCTGTGTGGGAAGAATAGGGCTTTAGAAAAGAGTGAAAGTGAGTGTTGAGGCATGCAGTCTGGTGAAGTGCTTCTGGAAATGACATGATTGATGAAGCTGGGTGCTACCTTAAGAAAAACACTATTCACATCCTTGCTATGGAAAGGCTTATGCCACTTTTCCATCTCATTTGTCTGCCCTCACAGCAATTTCAAGAGAGCCATTGTTATGGAGTCTGTTGGCATTCACATCCCCCTAGCTTTATTATGTAACCTAGAGGCAGTTCTAAGCCCATACAGGATCTTTCTGTAACATTGCGGCAAGCTGAGCACTCCTCTGCCCTGATTCTTTTTTCTTTTTTTCTTTTTCTAAACTGGCAGCATTCACATGTGCTATGTTTGCTTGCTGGGGTGGGGAATGCCGATCCAGGAATTAGAAACTGGTGTCGGCTGGGCCTGAAGTTTTTACTGGCATGGCCTGTGTGACTTGCAACAGATCGATGCTTCCAGTAAGCAGCAAATGTGCTAGTAACTGCTGCTTTGCTTTCTCACCTTCCAAGTACAGTAGCATCACAGAGGAGATGGGCACGCTCTATTTAGCTGGTCTGCAAGAGGTTTTTGGTGGATTCCAGCCATGACAAGCAATTGAGACTGCTTAACAAAAAATCACTCATCTTTCCCACTGATTTTGAGACTAATATGATTGTCAGAAAGTTTATTTTGCATGGATCCAACCTAGCAGGGCTCATTGATGGAGCAATGGCTCATGCTATTTGTTCATAAAAGGCTTCAGGGTTTTGTGGTGGCATATGGCTTTTCCTTAGTTTATGAGGACAAGGGACAGATGGACACACACACCCACATCCTTTTTAGCTTTTCCTCTTCCTGTACAGAGATTGTGCTCTAAGTGGCAGTGCTATTGCTAGTATGTTTGCAATGTGAAAGCTTTACTTAGCACTAAAATTCAGAGAATTATTTTGGATAAGTGTTCACAATGCATTATGTATGGTCTGAGACCTAGATGAAGCTTGAACTAGGGCTTGGCATTTGGATCTGAGGCTGAATCACTTAGCAGTGTCATACAAACTCAAAAGTTAAAATTCTTAAGTATCCAGGACTTGGTCTCACTGGCTTCATCTTTCATATGACAAAACACTTCACCTTTGTGTGCTTTGGCATTTTTCTCAATTTGGGAGCTCTTGGCCGTTACCAGGGATCACTACATGGAAGTGGCTATAATCCAACATATGGCCCGTGGGCCGCCATGCAGCCCTCCAAGCTGTTTTCTGAGGCCCGAAGTGCTGCGATGGAAAATTAAAGTAAACACTGTACTTTTGTTTCGGGGGGGTGATATGATACCGCTTCCTGTGAGGTCTTTGAATATGGCTCGCTGGCCCACTGGGTGATAAAGAGTTCATGATCTGGCCAGGAAGAGCACACAGCAACTGCTGCAGCTTCCTTAGCCTGACGAAGGGTTTTTGAACCCGAAAGCTTGCTTAATAACTATTCTCCAACCATTTAGGTTGGTCTAATAAAAGATATCAAATTCACCCAAGGAACCTTGTCTGCCTATATCCTTAGACCAACACGGCTACAACCTAAACCCCTGCATGATCTGGCCCCACATTCAAAAAGGTTGGACACCCCTGCTCTAATCAATCCCCATCTCACTGCCAAATCTTATTAACACAGGCTTTCTCAGAAGGCTCCAGCCACTTTCAAACTGGAACAGGGAGAGAGAAGCTTTCTGTTCAGTTTTGAATCAGAGTTGGACCCAAATTATAGGGCCAGGTTTTGAGTCAAGGTGATACAAAATAAAAAGGGGGTTGGGTTTCAAGCTTTACAACCTCGTATATTAGAGGTTGGCCAAATATATTTTCAGTTTTGTTTACTTAGCACTTCCATTTTTTTATCAATTTACCCTTTCACTCTGAGGATCTTCAGCTCAGTAGTGTAACCGTGGTGGGGCAGCCTCAGGTGCCAAACTGGGCAAGGGAGCAGAAAAATAACAGCTGCCACTCACCAGCACAGGTGCATGACTGCACAGCTGGCAGTCACTGCTGTCCCTGTGCATGCCTGCTGCCCCATTGCCCAGCTGAGCTGGTAACCCTCTGCTTCAGCTAATGCTGGTATAGAAGAGAATTCATAGATTAGATTCGCCTTGTGTGATAAGGATTGTATAGGATGTTCCAGTAATACATACCAATTTAAAATGGCTTGATTTCAGTGAGCCAGATAAATGCCCTTCATTCTGGAGGCTACCTGTACTGAATCTACACTTAGCCAATTTCTTGGGTCTGCAAGCCTGAGTGGAGAAAGCCTGTTTGACTAAGGTCTCTTGTGTGGGTTTTAAACCAGAAAAACCAGAACAGCCTTTCTCATGAAGGTGTATTTTCTACCAGGGGCACAAATAAGCAATTCTGTACCTGGGCAGCAATGGTGCATGGAGTAGTGGCCAAGGCCAGGCCAGCAGCATGGCAGCTGGGTGTCTGTGTGTGTGTGTGTGTGTGTGTGTGTGTGTGTGTGTCTTTGTACTCCCTCACCTCCCTCCCCTGTCACACTACTGTTTTCTACATTGTTAGATCTGCATGCAGCTGATGCAGACTTGAATGTGCAACCAGTGCATGGGTGTGCAGATTTAGGCCCATGGTATTTCAGCATGTTTACTCCTGGCCCCAGCCTTGTAGAAGTGTGTGGAAAGGGAAAAAAAACCCTGGAATTTATCATTCCCTCTTCCTTGGAGAAAGAGTTGCCTTTCAGTTTTAGTTGCAGGTTCACATCAGGTATTTTTTTTATCTGAACTAAGCTACGCAACCCTATCATTAACAGGGTTATGGCATTAACCAGGCTTCATTCATATTGTGGATCAAAGGGACAGCAGAATTCCAGTCGGGAACACCCGACTCCTTATGTTCCTATTGGTTTTTCACACTCATGTTTCCTTAATGGATAATGTAAACATGACTTTTGTCAGTGTTTAATTTATTGCCCCAAACAGTACTGGAGATCTGGCAGAAAAGTAAATGTGTGTGGAGGGACAGTGTGTTTTTATGCTTAGCACAAGTGAAATGATACTTTTAATATACGTACCAAATAACAGGGATAGGAAGGCTGCAGTTTCCATTAGCTAGCCCTGACCCGGCTTTTACAAACCTGTGACTGGCAGATCCATTAGCTGCTGCTTTAGGAATGCTTAACAGGATTGTTAAAATGTCCCAGTGTTCAGACCCTGAACCAAACAGCATAAGGAAGTGCAGTTCCTTTGCTGCAGGGAATCATTCATTCTCCCCTTTCTTGCTGAAGGGGAAGAAAGAATGGCTATGGCACCATGGAGGGATGTCCGGAGACCTCCCTGCTCCTCCCTCCTGCATTTCATTTAGGCTACTGGTGGCAGTGAACACAGTTGTTGGTGCTTGCAGCGACGCCAGGATATGGAATCAGATGGCAGAGATCTTTAATCCAATACACTCCAGATTATAACAAGCTTTAACTACATATGTGCCTCTTTTAAAAGTACCATTTGTGCTCTGTTGTGGCTGCCAACCTGTCCTGAGGCCCTTTAGTTTATTCTTCCTCTAACTTTGAACAAGACCAGCTGTTTCCTTCATGAATACTTTGATCCAGGATATGGCATACTTGACAAAGCTAAGGAAGAGTGATACAGAGGTAGTTTCACTGTGACATGGGAACAGCGAGCTGGGTCACATCCACATCATTGCTTGCAGCCATACCATCCACTGAGGTTCATCAAAGATAGAGACCTCCTGCCCATGGTTGTGCCCCTGTGGTTTCAAGGGAGCTATGCTGATACAGACAGTGGAAAAATCAGGCTATCACTTTATCTGAACAAATAATTAGATCGGTGTCAGGATTCTGTGGGTCCAGAGTAAAGCCTATTTCTAAATAGGGTCACCCTGCACTCTTTTAAGGACCAACCAGACTTTTCCATCAAATGCTTTTAACTAGAATCAGCCACTTTAATTTCCCAAATCTGGGGGAGCTGAATTTAATGTCTGCATCTGAGCTGTACATTTAGAGTCAATCCACTGAAATATGCGACAGTAGATTAATATCCACTCTTTGAGCAGGAGTCTTGAAGTGATATACTCAGGAAACCCAGCTGGCATGGGAAAGATCACAGAAAGGCTAAATGTGATGCTTCAAATCAGCAGTCAGTAAACCTGCATTCAGTTCTTTTCTTTTTTTAATGTTTCCCTAACATGCATCTTAAGTTTGTAGCTTTCTTCTCTCATATACTTTCACAATTGTCTCATTAGATAGCATGAAACCTACTTCTGCGGTCTGGACTGATCAGGGCCTTGGTAATAATGGGAAAGAGTCTTTTTAGCAATTCTGTGGATAAACAAAGGGTTTTGGTCTCTGCAAGCATGAAGTTGTTGGTATTCGGGACTGTTATATCCACACAAAGTTGTTAGGCTTTGGTTTTTCTTGACAACCTATTTCTACCCCTCCCCTCTAAACTTGTTTTGTGTAAATCCAGTTTCAAAGCAGGGAACATCATTTGAGCCATAACTCACTCTCTTCTGGCTTAGAAGTCAAACTGAGTGTATTGCTAGGCCTGATCTGTGCTATTCACTCAATAGTGATTGTACTTCAGTTACATACAGAAGTGCCTTATTGTAATAAGCAGACAAGGTCCTTTGGGTGAATCTGGTATGTTTTATTAGACCAACTTGAATAGCTGGAAAAAAAAATCTTAACAAGCTTTTGGGTTTAAAAACCCTTCGTCAGGCTGAAGAAGCCTCTGCAGTTGGTGTGTGCTCTTCCTGGATGGAATGAATAGTTGTTGGAATAATACTTTGTAATTACTTCAGAGATGATTTCAAATATTTCAACATTTCAAATATTATGTTGCTTTTTCAAAATAAGATCTGCCCCCAACCCCCTGCTGCCCAACTACTCTCATCTTAAAATTTAAGAAGCATTCTTTTTAGATGTAAAAGCAATGCCATGCTAGTCCAGTGGTAACTAATCTCAAAGCTACAACTGTCTTCACTCTAGCCTGCCTCTTCAGACATTGAGTCATTACACTTCAATTTAGGAAGCAGGTGGCCTCATTCGCCTTATCCTTTACAGAGGGTAAAGTAATAAGTGGCTTCTATACAGCTTGAACTGAAGAAGTGCTATTGTGGCCAATAGTAATAATAATTTCTTATTTTCTGCAATGACCAGGCCCAATAGGGAATGCATATGATAGTTAAAACCTCTGTCCTAGTAGGATACACTGCAGTTCCATTTAAAAAATGAATTGCTCACATTAATGGCATCACAGCAGAGTCTTGGGACACACATACCTGGTGGTTAAAAACACAAAACAACAACAACAAAACAGGGACAAGTTTTAAGAGAACCTAGGCTTGACTTTCTGGGCCAGTTTATGGTTCTGGTTAAGAACATAGTGAACTCTGGTGTTTGCAGGTTCAGTTTAACTTCAAGCTGAAACAAAAGCCAAACAAGTATAAATCCGTGGTGACCAGCAGGGGAGTTACAGCAGCACTGTCACCCCTATACCTGGTTACTGAACCCCCTGTTTCAAGCAGCTGCACTGTGTACCATCTCTGCATGGTAAAAGCAAATGCAGGTGTCTTACTGGAATGTTTCAGTACCAAGGAAAAAGGAGTGAAGGTGAACCAGTGGCCATAAGGTGTAGGCTAGGCTGCTGCTGCCCGGGTTCATTCAATACAGCTTTGCTAAACCAGCTTAATTCTGTTTGGGGCCAGCCTCTGGCAATTCACAATTG
This sequence comes from Alligator mississippiensis, assembly GCF_030867095.1. Classification (NCBI taxonomy): domain Eukaryota; kingdom Metazoa; phylum Chordata; order Crocodylia; family Alligatoridae; genus Alligator; species Alligator mississippiensis. The sequence goes on along the minus strand of NC_081835.1, from coordinate 53,693,212 downwards.
GACAGCCAGACATCTTGGCAATGACCCTTGCTGCTGATCTAACACCACCCACCTTCTTCCCTGCCTGGCCAGCCCACTGCTGCAGAGTGTTTTCTATAAATTATCAATTGGCAAGAAGCAAAAAGAAAACTTCCAGAGACAATTGACCAAAAATGACTGACATGGCATAGAAGGACTGAGACCCAGCAGTAGCCATAACGCCCCTGATAGCCAAGCGCGTCCTGCTTCACTCTGGCTCCTTGGGGTGCCCTCCCATTTGGCCTCACCTGCCATTCCTTGATGTAACTAATAATACTTAGGGAGGCTGCCCCAGGTCCCCACAGTGAGCCTCAGTCCCTCTGCTGTCTACTATCTCAAGTGTCTGGCTAGCACATCTCCTATTCCTCCAAGTCTAAGTCACAGCCTCCTAGCCCTATTTGTGTCTTAGAGCACAAGCCACCTGTGGCGGGGAGGATAGCTGTGGCCTCCATCCTCCCCTGCAACCAGACCCATGCCTCATGGGTGTTATTCTGACAACATTTTAGACCTTCCTGTAGAGGCCCCTGCCTTCTTGGCTTTAGCCTATTATTTTGGCTGCAGGCCTCCAGCCATGGCCTACTTGTTCTGGCCTGGTTTTCTCAGCCTTAGCCCTCTCTGCATGTCGGTCTCCAGGCCCTTCAGCCCCATTTTGCCCTTCTTGGTCCCTTTGGGCTCCTAGGATCCCAGACCCAGGCAAGACTGCTCTTTTACTTCTCAGCCCCTTGGGTGCCTGACTCGGGGCAGGCAGTTCTTGTTCTGCTGTACCCCATTACGGTCCCTGACCCCTACAGGGCTCTATATGGGGTGCCTCTTGGTTGCCCCTGTGGCCTTCATGCAGCCACAACCCAGTCCTCCAGTTTCCACCTAAACACAATGCAAATGCAAGGAACTGCTTTCAACAAAAAAATCTCCCCCACTTCGTGTTCATGCCATCCTGCAGGCCCACCCTTGCGCTCTCCATCGGGGCTTTCAACTCCCAATTGTCATGGGTGGCTTGGATGTTTGCCAGGCTCTTTGAGTCCCCCCCTGGAGCTCTGCTCTCTGCAGTGCGCAGGGCCAGGCTGCCTGCCGTGTTTCTCCTGCTAGGCTTATGTGCCCTGGAGCACTGCCCCTTCCAGGCAGGTGACTCCCCAATCAGGCACAGGGGTTTCCTCTCATGCCTGATGGTCAGCCTACTCCTCCTGGCTGCAGCTTGACCAGATGCTTGCAGCCTTTTCTCTCCGGCTGAGTGGGAATCTGCCCCACACAGTAAGCTTGTTGCAGTGCAGCTAGCTCCTGCTCAGTCCCCTAGTACACGTCAAGGTTGGCCTGGTGCATTTTTTTTCCTGTAAAGTAACAGGAGCCTCTGGCTGTCTGTTGAACATGGCTCAAATACTCTAAATGAATTGCCCAGCCATCTCTAGGGAGGGGATTACTTAGCTGTTTGTGTAAATGCATTGAAAGGTCAGCTATCTGAGACCCAAATGCCTGAGCTGTGCCAGAACAGAAGAAAAAATGGAGGGCCCATGGAATGGATAAATACTGAAATGTTTATATACTGGACTCTGTCTTGTCTATATAATGTCCATGGCTACTTTGCGTAGCCTCTGTGTAGTTTTATGGTAGAATTTGGTTCTGACTTACTGAGCAAAATGTAATGGGGTATCCAGCACTATAAGGTTTCCATTTATGCTATGTTGTGGCAGCACATACAAGTGGATGACATCTACATGTTTGGAGGGAACAGTCATCTTGTCCAAAATGGGACATTTAGACACTTGTTTTTGAAAAGTAAATGCAACTTTCCCCATTGAAATGATGAAATGAAAAGTGGTATTGCTGTGAGCTAGGTGACAAGTTAGTTTTTAGAGTTTAGGATCAAGTATTATTTTGGTAATCTTTTTGTTTAGCTACTGTAGCAGACACCAAAACCAGTAAAGCAAACTGATAATTATTTATATCTGGGTGTGAAAGTGTATTAGTAGCATGACACTGAAACAAATGATTTTGTTCAGAGCTGTGAAAGAAACAGGACCTGTTCTTGTTAGCCGCCACCCTCCCCTTTTCGTGGATTAATTTTTAGCTTCCTCAACAGAGGTGAAATAAATCCACAGCACTTCAAAGCTGAGAGTGGGGCTTAGCCTAGTGGCAGGTCCAAGATGACATTGCTGATTCATATCATTTTCAGCCAGTTTGCTGATTAACTACAGAGCCTGGGGTCTCCAAGCAGTTTTCTCCTTCTAGTCCATCACAGTTGTTTCCTAGAGTCCTACTGGCTTATACGAGGTTTGCCTGAGCCACAAAATTCAAACCTAGATCCCAACTAAGTGTTGGTTGCAGGTGACAAGGGCAGGGAAGACTGTCACAAAGCCAATGTTTTAGGAGCAGAGAAGTCTAAGAAATCTAGATCATGACACTAAATTAATCATTTACCATTCCACAATTCCTAATTTAAGTAAATGGATTTAGTCTTCTAACAAAGCACAACTGTCTTATTTGCAAATATAATTTAAAAAGTGCCCTAAGTTTGCTCAAGTTCAGCAAAGCATATGCAACAATTATATCGCTACATAACTTCACAGCCGGAGAGCTAGGCCTCTCTATAGTTGCAGGACGTCTGGCTGTGTGACCTTGCAGATTACAAGAGCTGATCTTAGTTGTGGAGCTTGGGATATTGCATGGGATATAAGTTTGGGATAGCAAGCTTTTCAAATGAATTCTCGTGCATGATGTTATTGGTCAGGGATTTGCCTCAGTTTGTATTGTATGACAAGCAGCAGCTGGGGAGCTTAGAAATCAGCCCAGGATGATATCATACGGGTTACTGCAAATAAAGAGAGTTAGGTAACTATTTATTCCATGCAGGCAAGCCTGGTGTATTTTGACAGTATGGTGGGGGAAAACTACCTGTTGGAAATACATATAGCCCTTATTGTCATCAGTGTCAAGTAGGCATAAAATGCTATGTTTTGTACCTACTCTTCACTATACCGGCTAAACAATCAGGGCTATAAAACTGTATAAAGGCACAGTACCTGTGTATTCACAGTTAATGTTGTGCCAGTTGAGTCTAGACATGAACCTACATTAGGAGAAATGAGCAGGCTTATCCTTTGAACCTCTCCGAGAAAAAAAATTTTGTCTTCGTAAAGATAATGCGGCAATATGGTTGCAATATGAGTAAAGCTTGCTTCAATCCACCATCTGGCCACAGTGTTTATGGGTCTTTTTTTGGATCATCTCTGGGAATGTTATAAAAATTTTATGAACATTTTTTTTACAGACGATGGGATCTGATCCCTTTGGGGCATATTTAGTTCCATTTTTTTTCTTTCATTCCTGTTTATGCCTTTGCCCATTGCTAACCTGCTCTTGAAACTTAAGTTCCCTTCCCTTCCTTCCCCATTAAGTGCCACACCAGCTGAGGGTTGAGAAATATCACCCAAAGATGACTGGCAAAACAGAAAAAAATGACATCAAAAATTGTTTGAAAGACTTTCAACACTAATGTAATAGAGGACGCTGGCTGTAGTCATTGTCCCTGCGTCAAGATATCAGATGTTCACTTTTGGGAGCTTTTATTTTAACAATTCTACTTCAGGAGGTACGAGATCTTTCTATCAGTGTCCGTGATACATAAGGGACTCATCATACTTCCTAAAGTCTTCAGGCTCCATACAGATCCCAGAAGGCCCAGCTTGTAAAACTGTCTAAATGCTTTTGTATCCACCTCCATTTATTTCCCTTGGTCCAACTACAGAGAGAGCTGGGGTGCCTTTACAAGGGCTTGCCTCCTGCCATCATGATGGGTGAGGGAGCAGAGGGGAAAAGAAATTGTCTGTCTAGGTCCCAACTAAATCAAACGCATAGTTTGTAGTTGATGACTTGGACAGATACATATAAGTCTTGCCAGTATGAAGTTTTCTTTTGCTTTAATAAATAATAGTCCCCAGAGATGTAGGCTCTCAAGTGGTGAGAGAAACAATCTGGCGGAGACGTGCTTGATAGACATAAATATATATATTTCATATGGCCAACTTGCAGTGAGTTATTTCAGGCCATGACGTGCTGCTTGCTTGCTGATCAGAAGCACAGCGTGATGATGTCTTGAAAGAAAATCATCACCTCCCTTCCTTGTTTCTGACCTCTGCAGATGCTTTGTTACTAGATCAAAGTGGCTAAAATGGTATAAGTTTTAAAACGCAGACTAGCCTCTTTTTCTTTTCTCCACTGATAGAGCTTCCTGTACTGTGAGTGCAACTGTGGATCATGCAAGAGCTTTGGGGATAAGAACATTGTCATGAAAGAGATCCATGTTTAATGCATTATTGGAAGATGCTTTGCTTGCTACAGAAAGTATAGCATAAGAACCATACTTCATAAAAACAGACAGGATATGGGTCCTGATCTAACTTTGATCACTTGAGTAACCCTGTTTGACTTCAGTGGGTGCAGCCATTCACTGTACCCAGCCTACAATCACGCAGCTTGCTTTATTTTATTTTATTTTGCAAAAATGTTTATTTTATATATGTATTATCTCACTTGGCAGATCAAAGCACACTAAAAACCTGTTACACAGTTTGCACCACATATCTGTACCCCTGTGCACCCAATTCCATACCCAGACCCACACTCACTACAGTCACATGATTGTAGATCAGTAGATTGTGAACACATTTGCCGGTGCTGGGAGCCATGCTGAGGACCCAATGTAAGTAATTCATGGTGGTTGTGGGGGCAGCAGTTTGACATGTCTGGGGAGGGGGTGCTGGTGGGTTCATGGGGTGGGTTGCCCGCTGCCCTCCTCCTTCCACCCCCAAGATGTACTAAAAATAGTCCATTTGAGTGTGTGTGGAGGGGTGGGGAAGGGTGACAGAGGTTTTTAGCAGGCTAATTCTAATTACTTCTCTTCTGCCTCCAGCACTTGTTCTTTGCTTTTGTGTTTTTTTTCCTGGTTGTGGGAAGACTCTTAATCTCTAGAATTTAATAAACCCACAAGAAGCATGGACTAGACTTTTGGAAAATCACTTGAACTTCACGTGTTGAAGTTCTAGTCCAAAGCATTTGGGTATGTTCATCTTGAGTTAGCTTAAGAAAATTAGGTTCAGTTGTTAAGTGATACCATTCTGACTTCAGTGTTGTGGCACCTTGCTTGTCGGTTCATGATGTGATCCTTTAACTATAACCCTGCATTTATATCTGCAGTTCACAGAGAGACCTCAAATTTGTCTTCCAAACCATCAGTTAAGGCTAGCAAACCAAATTTCTGGGATAGTTTACCAAGGTATTAAAATACAGCAATTTGTAATACGTAACTGAGGCAGTGGCAGCAAGACTACTACCTCACATGTTGAATTGGTGGCAGAGCAGGAAAGAGCTCCTACCTCTCATGTCCTATAAAAAAAGGATGAGTCTTTAAAGCGACAATACGTTGAGTTGCTTTAGTGTGTCCCAAAGTTTTTTTTAGCTGGAAGGCTGAAACCTGGCCAAAAAATGTTAACTCAGGCTTTTGGAATAGCCACATGACTGAAGGTACAGCAGCCACTGTAGAGGTTGGCCTTTCACGTTTCTCTAGCTGGGTATCAGCAGCTCCACTTCCAAGCTTGAAGACAAACTTCTGTATTAGGACTTCTGGCTGTAATTTGTCTGGACCACTTTTGCAAAGGCACTTCAGTCTTGCCTGTCCCTTCACTTCCTCCTTTTACAGCCAGTTGTATTTGGAGGGTAATTTTGGCCTTGGGCCTTGTATAAATTCATTAAAAGGGCCTGCCTACTTTTTGAAGTGGAATTAGTACTTTGTTAAAGCTGGCTGGGTGTTCTGGGTCATGAACCATCTAATCAGAGGCTTGTGTAAATCTGGGATGTGCTAATTAAAGCTGACTGCCCTGCAGCACAGAAACGGAGGCTCCAGCTCTGTGGGCAGAGTGGTTCCTAGGGAGTTTGGTGATAAAGCGACCTTTAACTGCTCCTATGAATGCTGAATGTCATCAAGCAACCCTCCAATGCAAGGACTGCTTGTCTGCCTGCAAAATTGGAGTTCAGGACTACCAGCTGCCTTGTCTCCTCATTGCCTTCCTCCCCACCTTGTGTTTATGGGTTACTATGAAATGTCCCTTTGTCCCTCTCTTCTTGATGATGTTCTTGCTGAAAAATATGCATCTTCCACTCCTGAAGGCTCCCATTAGGATCCTCCATGTTAAATCACTGGCTCCCAGCTGCTTGCTGTTTCTTACCAGGGGGCATGGTATTAAAATGGAACTAGATTTTCACAATTAAGTCCTGTACGGGCCCAGTTGAAGCAGCCAGACTTGCAAAGGAACTGTGTGCATCAGTGTGTTGGATGCTGAACACTCAAATCTGTTTCCCCCCCTGTGGGTGATGTAGGCTGTATCAGAACCTAAGTGACTCTTCTTACTTGCTATCAACTTGCCTGTTCATTGATTTGCTATTGGCAGAATGGTACCATCTACTTTATTCTATTGTGTGATCTGGATGCTGATGCATCAAGTCCATGGATGGGTAACTGCATGTATATGTGATCCCTAAAAATACTTCAGGGGAAGCTGTTCAATTGGATCACTTTCACTAATGTGAAATCTTATAAAGGACCAAGGTTTTATTTTTCAGCTCAATTTTGAGATCTTGGCCATAGCAACAGGTTGGGGTGGAAGAGATCCTTTTTGGAAGAGAACAAACTTAAAAAAAAATCTATATTTTAAACTTGGTATCCTGCACAATGTCCTGGTATGGGAGAAAACTGAAGTTGCTGGAGAGAAACTTGTGTAAAAAGGATAGGGGGCAGGTGGAGGAATCAAAACCGACCGATTCCCTGACACTCTTCCTTTCTATGCTGGCATAATTGCACTGCATTCCTGGCACTTCTGAGAGCCGTGTTTTTAATCTGCCCATTCAGCATTACAGGTGCCAAGCTTGGAAACAAGGTGGTGGAAAAGTTGCACAGAGGGTATCCTGGTTGCTGTCATCGTTGGCTTGCTCAAGAGCTCCAGTGGGGCTGGGCACTCTTGGTGTGGCTTTACTACCTCCTTTCCAAGTTTAGCACATGCAAAGAAGGAGTAGGAGAGCAGCTTCTGTTTGCAAGCAGCACCCTTAGCAGCACCAGAGAAACATCACATCCAGTAACATTAGGGGTTTTTTTCTATCTGCTACTAAGTCAGGTGCTAAGATACCATGGTGACCTGTAAAAACTTAGTTTAAGTAGATCAGGACACATGCCAATAACCATAGATCTTATTATAAGAATGTTATTACTAAATGTTTGCTAATTACCTTTTTCTTGGTTCACTAGCTGAGCCCCCTCCCCCAGAAAAATTAGGAGTCTGATGCAGTGTATTAACACAACACACTTCATCGGATGGATTTGCACTTGGGCATCATGTCAAAATGATATTTTGATGCAATCAATGGGGCTGTCTGTGTGTCTGGAAATGTGTGAAAGGGCAGGTATGCCTTCTCAGGTTTTATGTCTAACTACACTCTGAAACTAGCACAAATTTGCAGATAGTTTCAATTGACCCCAACTGCATTTTTTTTCACTGGATGAATTACTTAATTCTTTTTGTCTGTCTTTATTCATTACCATTTGTTTGCCAGCCAAGATGCACATGGCCATCTGATCCCCTTTGACAGAGTGTTTTGAGTCCTGACAATGGCTGTATCTATGACTGGCCAAATAAGAACCAACTGAGAGTTGTGTGTGTGTTTCTCTTTTTTCCTTTTTCAGCAGTTCTGCTGGCAGAGCCCCTAGCTCTGTGGTTAGCACTGGAGAGTCTGGCTGCCTTTTTAAGTTAAAAAGAATGCCTACCATGGGATTCAATGAATAGCTCTATTCATAAGTCATCTTGCTGTTCCCCCTTAGTCACCTCTCATGAAAGATATAGTGGGATCCTCATGTATATGACCTTAGATATAGAGACTATAAAAACAGGTTAAGGAACATGGTACAATCTGTCCCAAGTGAACAAGTATGTAGCCACACCAGGCCATGAGCAAATCATAAATTGTGACTGTTATTTTCTTCCTTTGCTTAAGGTGGAAGGTAATGTAATACTGGTCTGTTTTGGAACTATACTGGATATAGACCTATATTAGATTCCTTTCCACCAGGATGCATCCAGAGGGGGTACTGAAGCATGAAATCCCCCTCCACCCTGCTCCTTTCCCCTTTGGGCTAAGGACAGGCATTCAAGAAGCCTGAGCCTGAATTGATTCAATATTTGCAGGTTAATCTAACCTGGCTAGGATGAACCAGTTGTAACCACACAGACATCCCCTCTGGGCTAAGGAAATTCAGGCACATGCCTAGAGTGGCTCAGGCTAGAAGTCAGGGGGTGCTAAAGCAGCCCTCCTTTCGCTTACATAGTGCTGATCTGAGGGGGGCATGGCCAGGCCACGGCACGATGCTTTGGTTAGGGAGCTCCCCCCTCCCCTGTAATAGCATTTTTCAGCTCTGTTATCAGCATTTAGCACCCCATCAAACAACAAAACCTCTCTTATTAATTCAATCTCTTCTTAAACAGCTTTTTCTAAGGAAGAAAGGAGGGACATTACCAGCTACCTGTTGATTAGCTAGAAAAAGTCCTAAGCTGACACTGTCCTGTCTACCTTATACAGACACGTCTCAGCATTAGCTAGCATACCATGGCTGTGGCCGTGCTGTGGGAGAGAGGAGGGAGGGATCTCTGCATGGGGGCTGGGGGGCAGGGGAAACCAGGCAGATGCTTCTCTGCCTGCAAATCTCTGCTGGAGCTTCAGCCAGGGAGCAGAGGGGAGGGGCCATCCCAGCTCTCTGGAGCAGAGAGCCCAGCCCAGCCCAGAGAGCATGCCAGGATGCTGGGGAAGTCTGATTTAACTTAAACCAGGAAGAGGTCTGGGACAGACACTGCATAAACTGGTTTGACACAAATCAGTTAAGTCTGATACTACATTTAATCAGGCTTATGTCAAACTGGCTTCAGCCATCTTCAAACTGATTTGTGTGCACCAAACATCTGTTCTGTTACAGGTTTAAACCAGTTTCTGATCACTTAAACCAGTTTATGTGTAATGTCTGTCCCTAGCCTTGGTGCTCAGAGGTACATCCCTTCTCTTCTCCCCCACCTTCCACCATCCCTCAGTGCTGTCTCTGTTGCTTTCCCTGTTGTCTTAGGGGCAGGGGAAGTTCCAGAGTTGTTTCTGCCTGCCCCAGCCAGGCTGCACAGGGCAGGGCCAGGGGCAACAGAGTGGTGGCAGGAAGGGGGAAACTATGGAGAAGGCATGGGGAGGAAGCACATCCCCACCTATCTCTATTGCTGCTGTCTGGACCCTGTCCCCAGCTGCGCCTAGTCCCTGTGCAGCCCAGCTGAGGTGGGCAGAAGGCATTCTGGAATTTTCCCCAGTTCCCATGTATCAGGACAGCAGGAAAGCAACTGTGGCAGGTGGGAGAAAAGGGAAGGCGATGGGACATGCCTCTGAAGACCAAGGAGAAGGGAGGAGAGGGATTTCCACTTGCTTTAGGGACTGGCCAGGACACCACACTTTTACTGGTGTAAGTGATTGGAAACCAGTCTATACCCATAACAGAGTAGGAGCTCGGCACATGTAGACTGGTTTAAAAATGGCAGAACCCAGTCTAAAGGCATATGTGTGTTCTGTTTGCTACCGAACTAAACTATACTGCTTATGGAAAACCATGTAACTTAGATTAATTCCACCTCTGGCCTTTTGAATGTCTGTACCTAGCCTTAAAGTCCTTGGAGGCTCCTGCAGCATCTGCATCATTGTGGTTAGGGAGGAGGCTGGGAGCAGGGGTGTACAGCCACCCTTGCAGTGTGGTTGCTGCTCCTGCACTCCCCTTTGGGAAATCCTGAATTCATCCCTGCTTTTTACTGTTTCCTCTCAGCTTTATTCATATGTGACTATCTCTACACACTTATTTTTTCCCTGCCCAATCTTTTTCCTCTACCTGTGTGAAAAGAAAAGTAAAAGTCCCAAGAGATGTCTGTCATGAACACTTTTACCTATAATGTAGGTAGATCAGACAAAAATAAAGTAGGTGTTCTGCATACTATAATTCTCCTGAGCAATATTAAAAGAGTAAATCCTCTAGCCAAAATATAGGGTTAGTTAAAGCCAGACAAAAATTCAAACAACTTTTATTGAAAAATGTACCTTGGAAAATTTCCAGTTTTTGTTACTTTTTGTTCCTTTCCCCTCTATTTCTCTTCCCTTGAAAGGAGAAAGGGAAGAAATTGGGGAAAACCCTGGAGAAAATCTTTTAAATAAGAAAACAAACTTTCCCAAACCATACTCCTTAGGAATCTTCATAAAACACTTTTAATGCACAATTTATTCCTCCTTTGAAAACTGGAATTTAAACTCATTTCCTGGAAATGGTTCTAGGTTTTCATTACCAGCTCTAAAACTTCTTGTTCTTTTTTTTTTTCATTCTACACTGAGCATTTTTTGCGCCAGCTGAATGTCTTCCCATTTAACTTTGTCTCTTTACAGGTCTCCTCACTTCTCTGAATAGTAAAAAACCCTAAGACAATTTGGCTTCTGGCCATACATCAGCAAAATTACAGATGGGTGCCTTTAACGTGTCCCCTGACTCCCATAGAAGCTTATGCACCTCTGACATGGTTAGTCTCTGGGATCACATCCAAAACAACTGTGAATGTTTGGTTCCCTGGGGATGAGTAGCAGCAGTGCACCATGTGCCACAGCTACTTGTTCACAGGGAATACCTGTGCCATGTGTGCTTTGGCACACAGCGAGTTGCCCCAGAGGTGGGAGGGAAGGCTGAGACCCAGCGACCTTATCTGGGGTCCTCCCAGGGCTGCAGCATGGCGATTCTGTCAGGCAGAGCCTGGCTGGAAGCTGCAGCGCAGCTGATCGATTTAATAGATTTTTAGGGTCAGAAGGGACCTCAGTAGATCATTGAGTCTGACACCTTGACCTGGGCAGGAAACAGCGCTGGGGTCAGATGACCTCAGCCAGGTGCTTGTCCAGTTTCCTCTTAAAGACCTCCAAGGCAGGGGAAAGCACCACCTCCCTTGGACACCCATTCCAGATTCTGGTAACCCTTACTGTAAAGAAGTTCTTCCTGATGTCCAGTCTAAATCTGCTCTCTTGTCAGCTTGTGGCTGTTGTTGCTAGTTACCCCAAGGGGTGCCTTGGTAAACAGAGCATCTCCTATTTTTTGCTGCCCCTCCACCCCGATGAATTTTTAGATGGCCACAAGATCACCTCTCAGCCTTCTCTTGCAGAAGCTAAAGAGATTCAGGTCCCTCAGTCTCTCCTCATAGGACCTTCCCTGCAGGCCCCTAACCTTACGAGTAGCCCTCCTCTGGACCCTCTCAAGGTTATCCACATCCTTCTTAAAGTGTGGTGCCCAAAACTGGACACAGTACTCCAGCTGCAGCCTTACCAATGCTGCATAGAGGGGAATTATGACCTCCTTAGACCTGTTCACCATGCACCTGCTAATGCATGATAGCGTGCGGTTAGCTTTACTTTTCACTTGTCACACTGATGACTCGTGTTCATCTTGGAGTCTACTATGACTCAGAGATCCCTTTCTCCTGCTGTGCTACTTAGAAAGTCATCTCCCAGTCTGTATGTGTGTTGGTGATTCTTTCTCCCTAGGTGCAGCAGTTTGCACGTTTCTTTGTTAAACTGCATCCTATTCTGTTCTGCCCACTTCTCCAACCTGTCCAAATCTGCCTGAATCCATTCCCTGCCCACCAGTGTGTTTACCTTAACCCATAATTTGGTATTGTCTGCAAATTTGGAATGAGTGCTTTCCACTTCCTCATCCAAGTCACTGATGAAGATATTGAACAGCACTGGTTCAAGAACCAAATCTTGGGGGACTCCACTGCCCACATCTTTCCAGGTCAATACCAACCCATCCACCAGCACTCTCTGGGTGAGTCCCATAAGCCAACTCGCCACCCACCTGACCATGTAATCATCTACATCACAGCCGCTTAATTTATTTATAAAAATGGGATGAGACACCGTATCAAAGACCTGTTTAAAATCCAAGTAAATGGCATCTACCTTGACTCCTGCATCTAAGGATTTTGTGACCTGATCATAAAAAGAAACAAGGTTAGCCAGGCAGGATCTATCTGCTATGAACCCATGCTGATTGCCCTTCAGCATTATTTTTTCTGATGGACTCCTACAAATGTGATCCTTAATAATTTTTTCAAAGGTTTTCCCAAGGATAGAGGTGAGACTAACTGGCATATAGTTATTTGAATCCTCCTTCCTCCCCTTCTTGAAAATAGGGACTACATTGGCCCTTTTCTAATCCTCTAGGGCCTGTCTTGAGAGCCACAAGTGCTCAAACAGTCTTGCCAGTGGCTCTGCTATGGCTAATTCCCTCAGCATCCTTGCATGAAGATCATCTGGGCCTTCTGACTTAAACACATTCAGCCCCTCCAAGTGCCCCTTCGCTAGGTCAGCGCTAACTGGTGGTGGGCTGGTGTCCCTCTTGTGCCTGTCTATAATTCAACTGAGAGATATGCCTTTATCTGTGCTCAGGAATACAGATGCGAAAAAACTCATTGAAGAGCTCAGCTTTGTCACTCCTATCTGTCACCAATTGCCCTAGTCTGTCCTGTAGGGGTCCTGTGTTGCCATGTGCCTTCTTTTTGCTCCCTATATACCTGAAGGACTTTTTGTTGTCTTTAATTTTGTATGCCAGCCTGAGCTCCATTGCTGCTTTGGCCTTTCTAACTGACTTCCTGCAAGTGCAAGTTAAGTAGGTATACTCCTCCTTGGTGGCTACCCCTTTTTTCCACAGTCTGTATGCCTCTTTTTTCACCCCTAGGCTTTCCTGGATTTCCCTGTTCAGCCACGAGGGTTTCTTGGCTCCTTTGCCCCTCTTTTATGTGCAATGGGATTGTTCCCTTCAGTACCCAAAGGATTGTTCCCTTGAGGAACGACCACCCTTCCTGGGCTCCCATCTCACCAATACTCTTGTCCTTCAGTGCCTCACTTACTAATTTCCTGAGCTCATTAAAGTTAGCTTTTCTGAAGTCTAGCACTTCTGCCCTACTGGTTATCTTTCCCACCTTTGACCCCTGGATATCCAGGGGTCAAAAAAAACTGGATAAAAAAGAAAACCAGAGCAGCACACACATGGGCAATGTGCCCTTGCAGATGTGTTTGCAGCACCACATACCACATGGCTTTGCTCATCTGGATGCGCCCTGGGGTGCCATCCTGCCCTGCTTTCTGCCTGCCTGGTCTACTAAGGAAAACTTGTTCCTTATGCAAGAGCAACACAAGACTTGATGGCATAGCTATGTGGTCTTTGGTACAGTGAACTTATTTTGAATTAGTCCAGTAAGTAAATGAACCAGTTTTGAACAGCTAGTTACTAAGTACATCATGGCAGTTTACAGAAAGAAGCTAACAAACATGTAGCACTCCTTAAAAAGGAGTAAAACAGCCACCTAATTTAGTCCAACATCAATATTGACTTGTTCACAGAGCTTCCAGTATTAGATTCAGAATGCTGTTTTTTCTTTTGTCATCAAATCTGCAAGCTACAGCCTTGCAGTTAAAGGGCATGCATTTTGAAGAAGGGGGTCATGGCTTTTTTGTCCTCTGCATATGACCTTTAGCAACTTGCTAACATTCCCAGCTCAGCTGAGACCCACACAGTGCATGGCTAGATTTATTTTCTCCAGACCACAGTGAACTATGGGTAAAATTCCACTTAATTTAGTTCAAGAAAACTCATGAGATCCCTCACCTTGTCTGTTTACCTTTTAGTGATAGACTTAAAGACACAGTCATCATGATCACCTGCATGGTCTCCTGAGTTATACATACCATAGATCTCCCCTGAATTAAGTTCTGTATCAAATAGCCATTGTTGTATGAGAACACAGTTTTAGAAAAACCTTTAACTTTCATGTTAAAATGATCCAGTGATTGAGCATGTATAACAAGCTTTGGTATGAGTCATTGAACAACTTGCCATGCTTGAAATTGCATCTTACTGTTATAGTCTGTATAGCTTCAACTTCCAGTCACTAGATCTTGATGGCTATATTAAGATCCTCTGATGTTTTCACTTCTATTCCTTGGCCGTGTCTACACGAGATGCTGACTGCGCAGTAGCATCTCATGGCAGGAAGTGTGATGTGACACTACTGCACAGTAGTAATGAGCTACTGCACAATCAGCATCACTTTAAAAGCCATTTGGCGATGCTACTGTGCAGTAGCAGTTTACTGCGTAGTCAGTCTCGTGTAAGATGCGGCCATATTCTAGACCAATCAATTCCTCCTTTAGTTTTCTGTTTCAGTCAAATATACTGAGCTTCTCTTGTCTTTCTCTAAGGGCATGGCATTTTTTCATTTATTCCTGTTTGATTCTCGCCCCCCACCCCCTGCCCCCGCTCCCCTTTAACTCTGTTTCAATATTTCAGCCTCCTTCTGAAGGAGGAATAGTATCTACCCCCTCCCCCACCCCCATTGGCTAAACACTTAATTAGGATTTGGGAAACATAGTGACTGCGCATGTTCCTCACCCTGTCTGACTGTTCTCTGTTAAGCTATTTTCTTCTAAGAAGATCACTTGCTGTTTTGTGCCTGGTTATTTTGTGGATAGTTATTATTGTACTGTAATGTTGCAAAACTCCTTTATAGCTGGTGCTGAACTTGTTATATAAGCACAAAGTACTGGTACAGCGTTTAACCCTTTTTGGAATAGTTTTCTGACTGTTTTCACACACAATGTAATTTCTGGGCTATGAGAACCTGCCATTCAGCTAATACAGAGGACATCTACATTCTGCACTGAAAAACCTATGGGCCACATCCAGATGAGCAAGGATGTGCAGTATGTGGTGCCACACATTGCACATGGCACCGCACATTGCACATGCAGGCGTTCCAAGCACAGGGGAGGGGGGGCAGAGGTATGACGCCAGGAGATCCTAGGGTCAGAAAATCCACATCAAAAGAAGTGGGGCAGTGCACATGGTGGCAGTGCGCACGCCCCAAAACTGGAGCCTGGCCAGTTGGAGTTATGCTCCGACTGCTGGCCAGGCTCCAGCTGCAGGATCACTGTGGCTGCAGCTCCTTGAGGCCCCCAGGATCCCAGGTAAGGCTGCCGGGGCCAGCACAGTTGCTGGCCCCAGCCTCCCTTACCCCATCCAGGGTAACCTGCTGCATACCAGATAGCACATGGCACAGGCATTTCCTGGGGATAAGTAAGAACAGCACAAGGTGTCGCTGCTGCTTGTCCCTAGGGAAACAAATGTCCGTGCTCATGTGGATGCAGTCTCAATTGGCTAAAGAAGATAAGAACCAAAAGTTCCAGCCTTCAGACATTATTATTATTATTAGAGGTTACCTTGGACCAAACTGAACAAAGCCAAGCAGCTACCCTTGACTACTGGTCTAATTTTTGTGGCTAAGGCTCATTGTTAATTGCTATAAATGTCAAACATGCTGCCAAGTGTTTAAGAATCAGAGCACATATTGATTTGCCTTACTGTGACCCAATTCTATTTAAACATCCTGATTTCCATACAGTGACAGGAGATGAAGAATATGCTGCGGTGCAGCTCTGTGGAGAGGAGGGGCTAGGGTGGAGATGGCTGAACAGCAGGAGTTTAAAGGGGTCTCTGTTGGTTGTTGACCCCAGTCTGCTCCCTCCACATTTGATAAGTGTAAAGAGCTACCATTTCTGCTTCAGGAGTGGAAAAGCACCCTGATGGTTACGTCCAACAAGGACATTAAAACCACTCTGCATTGATAGTGCAGTGCAAAGTCATGGCTTTGATGTATAATGAGGACCTGCCTATTGCAGAGTGTTGGGACCAAAAGGCAAGGAAGGTAGGTACTGTGAGCAAACTCGGTCTTTAAGTATCCTGCCTTGTTGGGTCACAAATACTAGATGATGGCATTGCCACCAAACAAAGGGTTCATTCTAGATGCTCCTTTCCCTACGCACTTAGAAATAGATTTTTTGATGCATGATCCATAACCTTTCCAAGTATAAAGATCTACTATTTGCCAGATCCTTCTTCTTCTTGAAGATGGGGACTATATTTACCCTTTTCCAGTCACCTGGGACATTACCTAACCTCCACAGGTTCTCAAAGATAGAAGCCAATGGCTCTGACATTACCTAAGTCAATTCTCTGAGTACTCCAGAGTGCATCTTGTCTGCTCCCATTTCCTTGAAGATATCTAACTTTTACAAGTCATTACCTGCACTTTCCCTCTTCTAGGCTGCTTATCTCCATCCCCTATCCTTGATGCCAGTCATCTGACATCCGGCAGCTGACCTTTGTGATGACTTGAAGTAAAGAAGATGGTTAAATACTTCACTTTTCTTTGTATCATCTTTCATATTTGCCTTCTGTTCAGCAGGGGCACTATACTTTCCTTGGTCTTCTTCCTCTAAAGTACTAATAGAATGCTTTTTATGTCTCTTGCTAGCTTCAGTTCAATTCATGGCTGGGCCTTCCTGATTTCCCCTCTCCCTCTCCCCACGTGTCACCCCGCATGCCCATCCAGTGCTCCTGTATTTGCCTCTAATAATATGAGCAAATTTCTACTTTTTAAAGATTTAAATGAGCTAAAATTCAAAAAGAGTTCACTCTGGCCAGGCAGGTCTCTTCCCATGCTTCTTATTCTTTCTCTGCCTCAGGATGGGTTCCCTTAATATTCTGAAAGTCATGGCCAGCTTGTTGTATTCTTACAGGGCATATCTGCACATGGCTGTACAGCACCTTTGTTACTGTGCCATCATTTATTACTTCCTTTTTGGAAGTACTAAAAGACAGTGCAGTAACAGCCCGTACTGTGCTGTGCTGGCCACACCTGGTTATTTTTGGCTGCTACACCGCTGTAGCAATGCACTAGAATGAGGGAGCGCAGTGCTACCATGACGTAGTAGCAGCATCACAGTTTTTGCCAATGGATGCTGTGGCTCTGTAGTCCATCACTATGGTGCCATAGCTTCTTGTTTAGATGCACCCACAGAGAAAAATTTGTATAGAGAAATTGCCGCTGAGAGCGTTAATTCTCTATGACTGTAACTTTGAGTTCCATTAAAGCGGATGAAGATTTCTGTTGGAGTAAAAATTTACAGGATTTAGTTTTCAGTGTGGCACTTTGGAGGAGCTGGGGAGAACAAGAATGCATGGTGGATAAAAGGCTATCCCTGTTCATATTCACAACTTCACTCTTTTGTTGCTTGTAAGAAAACTTTCAAGATGCATGTTTAATCGCTTTTTTCTTCCCCACCCTTCCCGTGCCCTAACAGAAGCTTGGGCTGGGTTTTTCCACCTCATTGAATGAGCTGCTCTGTTATTTCTGTTAGGATTATATATGCTTCCAAACAACACAAGCCCAGTCAGACGACTGCGTATTAACTGGAAAATCTGAGTTAAAGAGACTGAGGGATGAGTGGAGACTGCTGGCCTTTTATCTGGAGTTTCAATCTGACAGCTGCAGAAAGCCATGGCTTTTTAAAGTCCTTATATTCCTCTGTTCGCAGAGCTGGGGATATGTGGGTCACAAATAAGCCAGCTTGGCAACATGACCCTGATAGTGTTTCTTCAATGATAAAGTCTTGAACACTAGGCTGGTGGCTTGTGACAAATGGGTTTCTCTTGGCTCCGGGGTTTCTTCCTCCGCAAACTGGAAAATATCTGCCCCTCCCATCTCTCCAGTCACTTGCACAGTAAACTGCTTCTAAACATTTGGCTGCCCAAGGCAACCCCTTGCCTTGTGTGATGAGTAGATCCAGGCTTCCTGCTTTCAGCAGTCCTCTCCCCTAGCTTCAGGGTTCCTTTATAACTGGGTGCAGTACTATGAGTAAGACTGGCTTCCCCTCTGGGTCTCTGTTTTACCACAGAGTTAACCTGAAGAGACATTTGTTATAGCAGGATATAACAGTAACTAGTTGGAGTGATAAGCATGTTGTTAGTGCCACATGGACAATCAGTAATCTGGTTGAAGTGCAATTCCAGAAAGATATCTTCACATGTGGGGACCCTTTTAAGGGGAAAGGTGCTTGTATGTGGTTTAACTGTACTTTCCATAGTAATGGAGACAGTAACAGTCCTAAGAGAAGGTACCCAGGACTCAGGTCAATGGGTTACTTATCTAAGTGGATCCTGAGTTGACAAGCACAGCCTTGAAGCCATGAGTAGGTGGGGCTGACCCAGGTTTAAGTTGCCCAGAGCAAGGCACAAGGGATTTGGATGGTTCTCTGATCACCATGCTAGCTGTTTTGGGTCCTGTTGTGACACACCCCTTCCCTATGCACTATATAAAGAGCCTAAACTACCAACTCTGGGTTTGGGATTCTATTAAAAAAAAGGCACTCCCAGAAATTCTGCCAGACACCTTGAATTGACAGCTGGAGTCTGTGGATAGGAATAATACCTGTACTTTCTATCCCTTAAATGAGAGGAGGACTATTACTACAGACTAGTTTAATCAAGTTGGAGCTACTTATGTGGAGCTGTTCTGGGGTTACTCAATTTAAAACATCCATTAGTAATGGGACTGTTAGGTGCCTACATGACGTTGAGAACATCACCATTGAGCTATTCCTTCTTAAGAAATGACCAGGTCTGAAAAGTTTACAGTTGTGGTTTGGGTGGGATACATTTTGTGTTGAGGTAGGGTGAGGGGGATAAATATGTTTTTGATGCAATTCATTTCAAAACTTGAAACGTGACTAAACACCCAGGAACAGTATCTGAATACGTAAAATGCATTTTTTGGAGTAGTTGCACAATTTTGAGTTCTTACTAACATTTGCAAAATGTCTCAACACATTTAAGTCCAAGTCCAGCCTATAGGCACTCCAGATTCTGAGACCTTCTGGAAGTTAGTTCTGCTGGCTTTCCTACAACCGCATGATTTCCATGAGTAATAATAATGGAAGGGCCTGGGGCATTTTATTTCAGCTAAAACACATGTCTGAAAACCTGTGAGCAATGGGCTGAGCAGTTTTATACAAAAGATTACTCAAGGAGTTATTAGAAAAGCGTGTTTCTTAAGAAACCTAGTTTACATGTAAGATAACGTACAGTATGTAGCACATTTTGACAGCATGACTCAGCTCTGTTTGAATAGGGGTTCTGTGTCTGAGCCCTTTCCTCCTGATGCCTCTGCCTCACCCTCGCATCACAGTCAAGATGGATATATATGGGCAGCCTTCAAGTGGCTGAACTGTGGGCTGAGTTTGTTGACATGGCTCTGTAATGCCAGGGCTGAATGCCACCACTGCTTGCCCGCTACCCGCTTGCCTGCTGTCAAATTCAGGCTCTTCAGTTGCCATGGGCAAATAAAGTCTTCCATAGGAGAGAAGCAGGGATCAAGTGGAGGAAGTGTTCACCCTCTGGGTTCCAGAGCCATGCAAGTACAACCTACTGCCCGCCGCTGGAGGTGGGTCCTCCAGCCCACAAGCCTTGCAATACTGAGCTGGCAAACAGGCCCAGTGAACTAGACACTCCTGCCATAGACCACTTCTGCCAGAAGTTCAGGGATTCTGTGAACTCCAGAACACAGCTCACTTTTGGGAACTATGTAAGCCGACTTGCAGTTGTCAGACTTCTGTTCTTGTTGAGGTAACTTTTATTCTCTAGGTTTCTTTATTGCCATTCTCTTCTTTTAGCCTAGCTCTCTAGTCCAAACCGATGTCTATATGGCACTGTCATGATGTTTTCCCTCAGGCCTTTATCTGCATAGCTGGGGTGTGTGCTTAGAACATGAGTAGTCCTCATCCTTCCAGGCTTCTCTTGCCTTTCCTTATCCCTCCTGTAGGACAGGATAAACCTTGAACTTGAATGAGTTGCTGCTGTTCTTGTTAGCAGCTACCTGGCATATCAGCAGTCTGCCTGGAGCAGTAAAATGCTCACCCTCTGGATGTTTAAAGAGTCCATCCATCCTGGCCACCTTTCTCTAGCTTGATGCATAAAGCCTTATCTAAAATGGGCATATGTCTTTAGCAAGATTTGCAAGTTGGCCAGGGGCAGCTGGCAAGGCCTGCTCTAAGGTTGCTGGCCTCAGCTGTGATCCCTGAAAGGAAAGTAGAGTGGTCTTGAATAGCAGTGGGAGCAATATTCACTGTCATAGAAGCTGAGCAATTTCCCTGAAGCAGCATCATGCTCCTTATTCTTCCCCTACCAGTGAACTCCATTTAGAAAACAGCTAGATTCATTCTCAGGCAGACAGAATGTAATTAAGTCTTTGTATCCTAGATAGTTATGGCCTCACTCATTTAATAGCTAAGCTCTCCCCAATACCAATGGAAGACAGATCTATGATATCTATCCAGCTGAGCCTCAGTGGGCATGTGTATCATTATTGCACAGGAACCAAAAATTACTGCACAGCATGGGCACACATGTATATGTGCACCTCTGTACTGTACAGTAACTATAGTGACTTAGGCTGACTTGGGCCCGAGTAGTTACTGCACAGTAAGGCACATTTACATGCCTTACTGTACAGTAACCCTGTGTTTGTGGTCTGACTGGGGACTAACTGTAACCCCAAGTCAGTCCACACACAGTGTTATTGCACTGTAACACCTGCATGTGTAGATGCCAGTGTAAAAACTGCTTACTGCACAGTAAATGCAGATGCAGACACACCCGGTGAGACTGAGATTTGGTCCTGGTTATGTATAATGGTAGGCCTTGACTCCAGTGCCAGTATTCTGATCATCCAACTCTCTCTAATGCTGCATTTCAGTCAGGCCAAGAGTGCTAACCATGTTGGAAAAATGCCAAAGGGATTTTAGCATAAGGCTTTGATGTTACAAAATCTTGGCCAGGATATAAAGTATCTAGGGGCTTGGGGTGCCCAAACTGAGTTGCTGTCAAAGGACCTGTGGCCTCCATGTTTTGCTTTGTCCATATGGCGTGTGCTTGAAAATGCTGTCCCCAACCTCAGTATTGATAAACCTAATAGCAAAGGACTCATAATGCCATAAAGACTTGTTGGCAACTCTTGGCAGCACAAGTTGGCAACTTTTACAAACAGTAGGCTTACACTTGTGACTCCCATGCCACTAATCATCCAGTCTCTCTGCGCTCATGTGTGTGCTCAGTCATAGCAATGTTAAGTGGAGACTGCAGGAGTGCTGCAGACATATGTGATCAATGATGGTGCAAAGGAGGAAAATTGGCAGTGGCAATAAGCTAAGGAAGAGATCAGAGATGGGAGGGAAAGGTGATGCAGTACCCTTTCCCCCTCCTTCCATCCTTCTCTGGTCCTGGCTTCTTCAGGTTGCTGACCCCTGAGCTACAGAATTGCCAGTAATGACATCTGGGAGCCCCTGCCTTTTCAACAGAGCTTACCTCTCACCTAAGGTAGTTGACTATGCATGGGGAGGGGAGAACACCAAATGATTTGAAAACCAATCAAACAAAAAATTCCCAACATTTGCCATGTTTCCCCTGCAAGAATCTCTTGGTCAACTATCTGGTATAAAAAGCTAGTTCTGTAGCTCTATCTTTAACTCTTTTTCTTAACAGTTCTAGCCAGATGACAGACAAACCATTTTTGTTGTGGCTTGGAAAGTTAGGATTCACCAAGACACAGTTGCCAAGCTGGCAGTGAATGCCAGATCCTAGAAATCAGGCAGCAAAGTCATCTCCAAAATGGCCATGAATGTCAACCAAGGAAGAGCCTGAGAGCTGTGTTGTGAGTGGGTTTAGGTCTTTCCTAAGCTCGTTACATTGCCTCACTTGGGATTTGGCACACGGAGCAGGAGATGTGGGAGGGGAGATAGGGTATGTTTATCAGCAGCAGTTTTAGGGGTGGCAAACATTGGGTATGTGCACTCTGCAAAGTTACACAAGAAAAAAAATGCACGTTCTTGTTTTAAATGCTGGCTGTTTCACATCACTTGAGCATTATAAAGGACCAGTGAAGCAGTCAAATGACCTGAGCAAGATGGACTTGTAATGGAGTGCAGAGTTTCTATAGCAGCTGCAATACCATTCTTTTCCCTGCCCATTATGATACAGCTTTCTGGGTAAAAGATGTATGGCCAATAGATCCCTCTGCTTAGTGATACCCACTAGCCAAAACAAATTTTTGAGCCTGTAGATAGTTGGAGATGAAAACAAATTTAGAGCTCCTGCATTTTCTTTATGTTACAGGCTAGGTGACACTAAAATGAAGGGGAGATGTAAAGTGATTAAGACTCCTTTGTTTTTCCACTCCACCTCAGTCTCAGTTTGCACATACTCTGCATACAGGCATATAAGTGAAAAGGGATGCTAAATCACCCTCGTAGCAAGAGTCATTGGCACAGCTTGGTGAAGAAGAGACCCAAGCTTAGCCTTGTGTGGGCTCATGCCATCAGGAGCTGGCAGGCATGTCAGGGTGCTGCCAAATAAAACAATTAGCAAAATGAAAAATCCCTGAGAAGTTTGAAAGTAACTTGGGCAATAGAAGCCCTGGCTCTGAATGAGGGCAGGGGGTGTGCGGGAAGGCTGTTTGTTCGGTTTCAATTTGTTTTCACTTGAGTTGTTCAGCTTCATCAGTGAAGCCTTTGGGACATTAGCCAAACTCCACAGAGCAGGGAGAAAGAAAAGAAAACTTTGGAAAGGCAATTGAATAAAACTCCCAGTAACCATGCCACAAACGTAGCATTGCCATACACGGTATCCAGGTGTGCATTGGGCGTGCTGGGTAGAAGAGGCTTGTTCATATGGATTTCAGAGCTAGCCCAGAGAAACCTCAAGTTTTCATCCCACAGAAGAGGCTTCTGGAGCTGCCTCAGGAGCATGCTGGCACTGAGCACACTTGTGGCAAACTACAAATCATGCGGTGATTATAACCCCTTCTGGAGCCGTAATAGGAGATAAATTACTCTGCTTCCACAAAGGATCTTTTCTCTGGGAATTCCTTTGCTGGCCACCTCCTCACCCTCCTTTTGCAGTCTGGGGAAGGAAGGAAATATATATGTGTCTGCATTAGAGAAGCTGTCCACATAGAGATCTACTGTTAGTGCCGTCTCCTCTTACAGAGTCGTGCAGTAGTAGTTTAGTGACTCCAGGAATGAAGGGGCCTGATCCTGGAAGGTTCTGAGTTGATCCCTGGTAGCCAAGGGAAGCTGGGGTACTCAGCACCGGTGACATCGAACTTGATCTTGCACCCATTGAAATCAGTGGGAATTTTTCCTGCAATGGGAACAGTACTTTTTCCAGCTTGGAGCCTGATCCAACTGTCTATTGAATGAAAAACTGAATGTTTCTTTACTTTAAACGGTGATGCTCAAAATGTAGGCACCTAAATTAAAAAATGGCCTGGTTTGAATCTTTTCAGGGATAGTGAGTGCCTGCAGCTGCTTTTCACTCCTCTGGGAGTAGTGTGCTGCACTTTTCTGAAAACTGGGGCACTTTGCTACAGATGCATAAATATGAGTATTAGTAAAGTGACAGATTTTTTTTTCTTCCTGAAGTAGCTTAGGGGGATTGGATGTCAACATCCCATTAGTTTCTAAAGGGACTGAGTCTTTAAAATCTTTTAGGCAACTCTGAAAATCCAACTTGTAACACAGAATCCTGACTCCTCTCAATACAGTGATAAAGTTCTAATTTTTTTTTGGCCCTGGTGCTAACTTTATTCGCCCACCTTTGAAATGTTTGTCCCAAGGTTTAGAAGGTCCCGGACAACAGCATTCTTGCTGGAGCTAAGAATTCCTTTAGTGCTGTTAATGCCACATAAACCCCGCTAGCCGACAGAGGTGGACAAGAGAAAGCATGCTGCATCCAGCAGTAGAAGATGGAAGCATTTTGTTTGTCCTTAAATACAGCCAGATGACTTTTTTTAAAAAGGTATATATTTTTGCCTGTATACCAGTACTACAACAAAATTTCAACATATGCAGGTTATTTGAAACTACCTCCAGAAATGCGAAATGCTCAGGATAAAGGCACCAATGTTTGGGTACCAGATGTGATCTAGCCCTGGCAGCCTGGAGCTCAGTGAGCCAATTTTCCATGCTGCTTATAAATTAAGCCATCCTGCCAGGGCTAGACTACGTTTGGTTCTGAAAGTAACCTGTTTGACGTTAGTTTAGATATCTGCACACTACACTGTAGTCTGCAGTTTATAGTCCATGCACAGAGGGCAGCATTTCCTTTCAAACTGTAAAGATTCCTCGGTTTCCTACTTCAGCAAGGTGCAGCACAAGCCTCTGTTCCCAACCAATATGCCTTAGCCCTATCACAGAAGAAAATAGCTCATAAGCCATAACTTTCTTTGCTTTCAACTAGTTCAGTTTTCCTAGGCTTTTTCTGTGTGCTGTGAGCACAAATTGAGGGGAGGAAGAGGAAGAAAGAGGACAATAACCATATTTGTGAAGACTAAATGTTGTCAAACAAACCATTATAGGAACAGATATGTTCAGCCACTTCCAAATGGAGCCACCTGTGTCCACTTGAGATTCAGCAGGCCCAAGGGTAATTTTTCAAGTGTTTTTGAAGTCCTGTTTTCAAAGTGACAGTGAACCACATTGTATGCCTAAGGACTGATGGCTATAAACCAAAGACATTTGTCCTAGTATAACAGGTGAATTTAAGCAAACAGCTTACACTGGAACAATCTTCATTCAACTTCTTTATGTAGCAGTTCATGTAGCTTAATTGGTTAAACTTAAACTTAATTGGTTAACTTAATTAAGTTGGTTACATTTATGCTGCTTGAAAAGGAGTTTCTGTAAAGGCCTAGGCAAAGCCTGACAGGGTGACAAATGAATTAATAAAGAATTCACAGTATCTCACTACTATCTGTTGCGTTGCCAGGCTCCCAACACTAAAGCTAGCCTGGAAGAAATATGTTCAGCATCTCTTCCCACTTCTCATGGAAGCACGTTCACCAGTGTTGGGTGCATTCAAGAACTGACCACTAAACAGAGTAGATGATTGAAGCATGCAGAGAACAGTACAGCTAGAAATGTTGCCAGAAAAGATAATATTGAAATTGCTGATGGCTGTTGAAATGCCAAGGCTGGTTAGAAACTATTAAATTATAGCTGGTGACAGAGATGGCGTCAAACAACTGGGTGGCTTTGGGAGCTGCCCACAGAGCACTTGGTAATGATTAAGAGAGTAGAAGCTGGCTTGCAAAAGCTGTGGGTGTGGTGCAGGATAGTGATGGGCTGCGAAAAAGACTGCCTTTGCCTTTTCAAAACTGACCAACCATCACAAAAACCATTAAAGCACTTAATCAAGGGACAGAGCTGGATTGTCTCTCTATGGATTGTAGAAACTATAACAAATGTTTTTGGTTTTTTTTACTGATGGAACAAACACATTTTACACTAGCTGAGGGTTAGCACCCCCAAGGCTTTCTTTTTTAGTACCAATTGTTGGATGTGGAAGAATAGGAAAGGGAGAGGCCTTGAGGTAGATCGCATACTACTTCTAGAGAGAAGAGGTTATTTTCAAAGGGAGGATCTCTTTAGCTTTCAACTCCATGTCTTAATGCTTGGTGCAGGTCTAGGCTTGCGTAAAGACCAGGTATGACAGGAATGCATCTATCTGGTATTTCTTTGCAGAACTGTGAATTAATCTGTTCCAAAAGACTAAGATATTTCCTATCACTGTAGCTCATTATGGGAAAACACCTGTGTCTGTCCAAGAGCTACCGCCCAATCCCTTCCTTAGCAACAGTGATATAACATGTAACTGGTTTACATTCAAGTTGTATCACGTTTTGATTTAAGGGGCACTACCAAGTACAGCTGTTTCTTTCTGTGCTCCCCCCCGGTTACTTTTCCATTGTTTTTTGTAGTTTATTAAAAGTTAGACAATTGAACAGTACCCCAGGCTTCCTCCTCCACCATGTACCTAAATTTGCACTTCTCTCAGCCCATATATTTCCAATAAAATTTTAAATGTGGTTTCTTTGGTGGTGGTTATGGTGCAGTGGCATCTTTGGGGAAAGAATATCAACTCTTTTACTTCCCTCATCATTGTATTTAATTATTATTACAGAAGAGGAAATTTTCTTTCTCTATGAATTCTACTTTAATGGTGAATATGACCATGGTATATAGTAGGGAACCATTGCACCGTGACCTGCAGACCTGTAATGCAATCAGCATGAATCATTCTGCACTATTAGAGATGTTCCTGTGCTGTGATATGAATATTGAAATATAAATACTGAAAATCAAAGCAGTGCAATGAAATATAGAATACAAAATTAAAAACAGGGGGAGGAGTAGGTCATGGGTCAAATTTTCCTTTCGGATGAAAGAGCAAAGATCTGCGGTGTGTGCATAGAGTCTAACATAATTTCCTCTTATATACCTGCTTTGTGGTCCCTCTCACTTTCCTGTTCCCCCTCCTTTCAAGTCCAGACAGCTGCTAATGGGGCCTTCTTACACATAAATTAAGTAGCTCCTGGAGCTTTTAACCCTTGGATTAACACATGTTAACACCTGAGACTAGTTTTAAGGACACTTTAGGCAGCTTTAAGTTATGGCACTCCAGAGCAGATTTATCTCTGATGAATGGCTGAGGGGAAGCCATTTATCTCTGATGTGTGTTACCCAGCTCGTGTTCCATTAATATGTGCCCTATCCCTACAGATGACCCACCCAAGCTGCACGGGCAGTAACTCCCCCAAAGGCACCTTCCATCATTGCTACCACCTCCCAGCACCCCCCAGAAGCATGACTAGCACCCTGCACTCCAGTCCCAAACTTTCCACCCCTGAACTCTACTGCCCAGGAGTGGTTCTGGCACCAAGCCAACACCCCCTCCCACCCCCAGCAGTGCAACTCTGTGCAAACAACCTGCAAAACACATGCCAGCTAGCCAGGTTGCAGGGCATGGACAGGTCCAGGAGTGGAGGGTAGGAGGGGTGAGTAAGGTAGGGGGCCAGATCAGATCCCCAAGAGCTGCGGCTTCCTTCCTAGGTAAGGGGTAGTAGCTGCCCTGAAGGCTCCTGCCTTCTTAAATTCTCTCTCTCTCTTTTTTTTTTTTGTTACTTTTTTCAGTGGCCAACTTGCTTCATTTCACCACTCTTCCCCCACCCTCATTTCCTTTCCACCTCCTATTTCAGTAACCACCCCCATCCCATTAATTCTCTGACTCCCAGATTCAAGTTCCCACCTGCCTCCAAAACCCACCTCTCACAGCCTCATCTACAGCAGAGATGAAAACCTGTCCTGGCTCACCAGCCCTCTAAGCTAGGGACAGACATGCACTTCATGACTCAAATGAACTATCAAGTGATTGCTCTTCCTCTTATCCTCTTCCCAGAGACAGTGTTTTCGGTAGGGTTTTTTTCTTCTGTGTTTGTATTTTCAAATATGCATGGTGTACAGTTTGTACTGGAGAGGGCAGGTCAGTGGAGCTGGACTGGAGTTCAGGCTGTGGTGCTATCCATTCCCAGGGGAATTCATACTAATATCTAATATTAAGACCAACCCCTAGAAATCCTAGTATTATTTACAGGTGAGGGTTATTTATATGGCAGAGCTTAATAGCTAACTTGTACATCAAATATGCATATCTGTGCTCTGACATATCAGTTCGGCCATTTTGTTCAAATCTGTACTTTTTTTCCCATTCACTGCTTTTGCTTAAACTGGCATAAATTGGAAGTAATACGGTTAAAGCAATTCAGCATAATTTCTTTGACTCCCTATTTTCTCCCTCCAGCCATTTACAATGAAGAATAAAGGTTTCTTCCCTTTCATTTGAGCTGGTTTTTTTTACAAAAAAATTATCTGCCCTAAGCATGTTTACTCTGATGACCACTGAGACAAACTCAAAAGGATAATGCCGTTGTTTTACTTATGACCATGAAAGCTTGGGTTTTGAAGCCTCAATGCTGTTCCATGGAAAATATGAGAAGAAATGGTATTGTGGTTAGGATAACCAGCCAACTAGCAGAAAGGGCTCCAACTGCTGCTGGTCTCTAATAAATGCTTGGCCTTGTGGCTACTAATCTGACTCTAGTTTTCATCCTTTCCTTTATTGAGAGGAAGAGAAGAAATAACCCTTTCGGTGCGCTCTAAAATGGAAGAATTGGTAGAACATGTGCTTTTCTTCTTCTCTAAGAATACAACTTGGTAGAGCACGGTGGGAGCAGATGATTTAGTGGTTAGACACTGGATTTCCCTGGGGGAGACATTGCATCTATTTCTGGCCCTCAGAAACCTCCTTTATGATTTTTGGCTAAGTCATTTCTCCTCTTTGTGAACTGGTTTCCTACCCCTCCTTGCCAGGTTTTTGGGAACCGTCTCAATCTGTATGTTTTTGCATATTGCCTAGAACAACAGAACCCCAATATCACTGGGGCCTCCAGGTGTCACTAGCATGCAAATAATGAATAGCAATACATAACTGTCAGATTTGCCATAGGAGAATACAAGACAGAGGAAGGGTGGAAGAAACAAATGTCAGTGAATGCTCATAGTTCATCTGAACCCTGCCTTTCCCAAGAGGAGTGACTGCAGTCATGCTGCTCGTGGTACTGAACAGTTCCAGCAGGGAATGATGCCGGTAGACTCATTATCTGGAGTCCACCATGGTCTTTGTCTAGGTTCTGTCACCAGATGGCACTGGGGAGACTAGGTAGTGGAAAGCTTACCCCACTATTCCCGGCATCCCCGTAACAAGGTTCACTATTGGGTTTTTCTGCCCTGTAGGCAACAATCATACTTGCACATGCTAGACTTTGGTATCTTCTCAGCAAAGGTCAGCAGTCATATTGAAAGTTAAAACGGCAGAAAATGTGGTCAAAAGTGCATTGCTTCATCTTTCTAAGAAGAAAATCACAATAATATGCAAACACAAATGATTTTTAATAAAGAATTTCCATCACTCCTTTACATTTCATATCTATTCTGGTGATAAATCAAAGTTAAAGCCAAGTCATACGCAAGCTAGTCAGAACTCATTAGAGCAAAATTAAAATTACACTCACATGAAAAGAAAAAGACAGTTTATCAGTGTGGTTAAAGATCAGACTAAACATTGCAGCAGCAGAGGGAATGAACCCTGCTTTCATTTTTAGCCTGATTACCAGCCAGCACTCGAGATGGAAATTTGCTGACAGCTGTAGCTGGTTTGCTTTCCTTCATGAGCGTGGGCTCTACCAGAGAAGTGGCAAGAGGTGTATACAGCCTTAACGTCCGTCTTTCCTAAGCTCCTGGTAGAAGCAGCTTAGCAATTTGAGGCTTTCTTGTATGAGCTGCTGTAATGAATGTTACTCAGAGGAGCAAGCATTTGTGGATGCTTTCCCTACCACACTGCCTTTTAGGGACTGGGCAAATTGTTAGTGCCTGTAATTTCTTGAATAGAAAGTCCTTTCTCTCTGCATGGAGAGGAGCCAAGGAAGGCAATGTAGGGACCTGATCCAAAGATCATCAAAAGCATTTGGCATCTTTCTATTCACTCCGGTGGGATTTGGACCAGATTCACAGGAGGAAGGAGTGCCTGCTCTACCTCCTAATGAGTTAGAGAGGAGAACAGGCCCTCTGCAGACTGGGGAAACCTGGAGGCATTTCGCCTTCCTTAATTACCTCTACAGCAGTGGGAGCTTGAAAGAGGCCAGTCATACAATGGCTTTCTAGCACCAAGGCCTTGTTGCCCTCCTCACATCAGCAGATAAACTAAGAGTGAGAGCCATCTAGGGTAGTAAAGAAACCCCTCTCCCCTAAAGTAAAGGTTGTCACTATAACAGAGCTGTACAATAGGGACTTGCCATCTTTTTTGCTTTCCTTTCTGGTAGGAGTAGACCTACAATAGGAATTAATCTTCCCAAATGTTGTGGGAGATAAGTGCTGCTGCTGGTTGTACTGCGATAACACTTAACAGCTGCAGTCCAGAGAGGCATTTTACTAATACAATGGTAACAATTGCAGCAGCAATGAATGCTATGTGGAACTAGGCAAAATGGGGAGATGGTAGAAAAAGAAGCAAAAGCTTAGACAAAGTGACCTGCTGAAGGTCACAGAACAAGTCAGAGCTGAGAAAGGAAGCTAGTTTGCTAGCCTCTCTATGATGCTGTAGCCAGTAGACTATACAGCTTCCCCCAAGCATCAGCTTGCATGAATTCATAGTCTTTTCAACTCCTGTGCCATTGTGTTTTAGAGTCCTAGTCCCATGGAGTGAAATATCTCACTTCCATTACTCCACTGCATTGAAGAATTAATGTTGTCCATCAGGGCTCTTTCCTGAGTTACCTGGTAACAAAGCTGTAGCATCTCTTTAGATTTTGTCCACACGAGTCCATGCTGATCTCTCAAAATCCAGCACCACCTGAAATGTTACTGATGATGTTAAATGAAAGGCCCTCCCTTGGTTTAAATAAACTGGAATCTCGATCTGATGAAAGCTTTCATTTCCCCACTTGGAAAAAATCAAGTCCACAGGGTTACCACCACAGTCTATACTATATTTAGGACATATCCAATCATTTCAGACTGCAGATTTGCTGGGATTATTATACTGTGTGTATTTGGATTCCAGAAGGCCAGTCAACAGGGGCTTTGCGGTTCTGTCTGGCAACTGTGAAGTAATAAAACTGTATTTGGGGGAAGGGTGGGGGTGGTAGCAGGAGCCAGAGAAAGTGGGGAAAGGGGGAGAGACATGGGGAAGGCTAACCAGTTAATCAGAATGACTTATTAACCCTTCTCCCACCACTACTGCAAAGCTCAGCCTTTTATTTCACAGACGTGGAAGGCTGCCAAGAGAAAGGAGAGCCGTTGGGGTTATGCAGAACCTTTTATGACTCGCTGAAAGCTATCAGGAGCTAGAAAAGTGCCTGACTGCTCTTAGAGGTTCTCAGCAGCTCCTGTGGTGACTCAGTGAGAAGATTTCCCTTTTGCCTTATATTTTCCAGACCCACAGACAAATGAATGTTTGTGTGTGCACATGCACATGTGCATATGCAGAGATGTACCATAGAGACAAAACACATTACGGTTTCTTAGGGTTTTATTTGGCATGAATCTGGAATAGCTTGTAAACTTGAATGACCAAGCTATGACTGAGGCAGGCAGAGTATTGCCAACCCTCAAAACTGAACAGCGAGCCTCATAATATTTAAAGCTTTCTTACAGCCCCAGCTCATGGACTAAAGAAAGATATTTGATTTTTCTTTGATTTAAATTCTCTAGTCTTCAGGCTTAACAAGAGAGATTTGAAACTGCAAACTCGAATGGCATGGGCACCAGGAAACACACATGAGAATATATTTTTTTTTCCTCTATAAAATTCTTTGGTTTAAAAATATCATCTTGTGACTCTTTGGGATCTGAACTCATTCTTTTTGAACATTTGGGGCTGACAATGCTGAATGCAGATCATTTAATAAATTTCATAGATTTCATAGACATTAGGGCTGGAAGGGACCTCACAAAATTACTGGCTCCCCCCCCAGCCCAAGGGGCAGGAAGTCTGCTGGAGTCAAATGATCCTAGCAAGATAAGCACCTAAGTGTATCTTAAAGGTATCCAGAGTAGGTGTTTGCAGCACTTCTGGGGGGGATCTATTCCACTGGGGACTTGAACAGTAAAGAAGTTTTTTCCTATGTCCAGCCTAAAATGGTCTTTCCAGAGTTTGTGACCGTTAGACCTTGTCTTCTCTTGCGGTCCCTTGGTGAACAGATGTTCTCCCAGTTCCTGGTGCACGCCCCGTATGTACTTATAGGCTGGCAGCAAGCGCCCCCTCAGCCTTCGCTTCTCCAGGCTGAAGGGTCCCATAGCTCTCAGTCTTTCCTCATAAGACTTGTTCTCTTGTCCTCTGATCATGCACGTGGCTGTCCTCTGGACTCTTTCAAGCTTCTCCGTATCCTTCCTAAAGTGTGGAGCCCAGAATTGGATGCAGTACTCCAGCTACAGCCTCACCAAGGCCGAGTACAGCAGGAGGATGACTTCCTGGATCTTGCTTGAGATGCATTGGTAGATGCAAGCCAGGGATTTGTTTTCTTTTGCCGGCTGTGGCATTGTATTGGTGGCTCACGTTCAGCTTGTGGTCAGTCATGACCCTCAAGTCCCTTTCGGTCGTGGTGCTAGTGAGTATAGCATTGCCGAGTCTAATTTCAAATAAGTGCATATGTGTATTAAGTGTGTATGGGTCTGGCAAGCTATACTTCCAAACATCATCCCCTATGTATTCTCAGTTCTATCAACTCTCATTTGATTTTGCTTTGGAATCTAACCCCACTGAGTGAAATAT
Organism: Alligator mississippiensis; assembly: GCF_030867095.1. Lineage (NCBI taxonomy): Eukaryota > Metazoa > Chordata > Crocodylia > Alligatoridae > Alligator > Alligator mississippiensis. Next base: position 53,660,997 of record NC_081835.1, on the reverse strand, counting down.
CTCACTTCTGTCATGCCACTGCATATAAGAATGAATTTGCCTCTTTTAATCTACATCAGGTTTTTTCCAAAGCCCTGCAGCATGAGTAGGGATGTGGGGAAGGGGGAGGGGGAATCATTTAGCATCACGAACTGCAACTTCCCACTCCAAATTTGTTGAGGTTCTAAAAACACACCCTGGATCCCAGTATGAATTTTACATTGGACTCTTATTTGCACTGGTCAACTATAAAACTATATAACCCTCTAAAAATAGTTTGAGATTTCAGTTCCAGATCCATCTCTTTATGCTTAATTGCTGTTGGTGTCAGTGTCTGGGGGCAGAGTGAAGTCTATGCATGGCTGGCACTTTCTCAACCTCAGCATGCCACTGGCTTCCCTTCTGAATGCTTCCCTTCAAGTTCTGTTGCTAGCTTAGCACCGGTTCAAAAGACCAGCAAATCTGGAAGTTGGCTCACACGGGAGACTCCTGCCTGAATGCCAGCAGGATTTGAGTGCTCTGGATGCCACTGTGTTTATGGATGTTCTGTAGTGAATTTGAAGGCTATTCATTATGCACTTTAATTAAAGAGCTTGAGGGCCATGCACTAAATTGGGTTAAGGGGGGTGAGCAAGAAGGCTTTCAATTGGAGAACTCTATTGATAGAAGAAATTGTGCCTCCCTGTGTTTATTTTTACGAACATAAAAAAATATGAATAAGTAGAGGATTTGTGTGTGTGTGGAGTGGGGGGGGGGTCTTTTTTTTCTCAGCATCCAAGTAGAAATATTATTTTCTTTTGTTCCAAGGTGTTTAGTATCTAAGTTTTGTTCTCATGCCCCAGGTATTTTACATGTGCCGCAATTGAACTTGGCTCCCCATATGGAAATCTGTGACAAATCATTACCTCAGACATAGTTAGACAATTAGTAAAAAGAAATAGGTGTGCTGAGCCCTGTAGCTTTCCCACACTGCATATATAATGTCTCCTGTCTCCTAGGCAATGCAAGGATTTGTTCAGAAGGGCATGTGTGCACGTGCAGTCTTCTTTTGCTAAGAAGCTATTCTTCTGTCAAAGGTGTGTTTCTGAAATGAAATAAAAAGTAGCAACTTTTTTTCCCCCTGTGCATGCCAAGGATTTGAGTCAGAGTTGCTCAGTCAGGTTCACTTCCTCTGGTTCAGATTAGAAACTGAGTGATACAACTAGGAGTCTGGAATAGCTCCAACCAGATTTCAGAGAATGTCTCAACTTTTGATGTAAATTTAAGAAAATGCACAAAAAAGTAATACTTACAGAACCAATGCATCTTGTTTCAGTCCAAGGTGAACATCCTGCTGCTACAAATCTATGTAGACCCCAGGCTGCTTTCTATTACATACACAATAAAGACCTTGTCTAGGTCAGAGGTGAAATTTAATATTATAACCCTATCTACATCTGATTATGTATCAAATAGAAATAATCCCAGTAGCACAGAGTAGAACGTGGGACTCCTTCCTCTGAATACTGTAAGGATTAGACAATAGAGGCACGTTCCCTCTTGCTTGTCTACTTTCTGGCCCTATGACTTGTGTGCTCTTGGCTGTCCAAGTTAAAGCTTCAACAAAAGGAAAGGACCTTCTCTAGTTTATCTTATAGCATGGTGGATCTGGCACTCCCCAGAGATCTGGGTTTAAATTCCCTGAGGCTGAAGGAGGCTTCAAATCCCATTTTTGACCAAGCACTATAACCACTATGTTATTGGGAAAGTGGGGCAGCATAACAGACGTCTCTACCACCACCACCATCAAAGTGAATTTCATGCTGCCAGCATGAGCTAGTCAGTGTTGAAAGCCATGCCTGGAAAAGCCTTCCCTGAGGGTCCTGATGGGGTATAAATGTCTCCCAGTGATTTTAAAACAGAACAGTTCTTAGATAGGAGTTGGGTGCCATGGTATACTTAAGATGCTTGTTATACCTTATGTTGAGCTGCACAAATGCTGATCAATGTTAGTGCTAGTTTGGAGTTTGGATTAGTCACACTCAGAGTCTAGAAACCTCTGACTGTCCCCCACCTGCATAGCTGTGACTTGCCATTAGAGGCCTGGTGAGCAGGGGCAGGACTGGAAGCTCTAGCTTTGAGTTGCCACAAGACAGCTGGTGAGCCAGGATTGACTTCTATCCCTGCTCTACTAGCCAGGGTGTGAGAGATCCTGGGATACTGGAGGACTTCAACTTGGGAACATGTATGTGGGGAGTAGCCACACCTTAATGGAACAGGAGCTAGGTAGTGCAGATCAGAGAGATCCTGCCATGGAGTGGTATAACTTTGAGCCACATAGGGTGCAGATACAAGTGACAATTTTCTCTTTATTTGGCCACAGAAGGCAGTCAGTAGCCATAACCAAACAGAAGTGTATGGCTGCAAACAACTTCAAAAATGGCCAATTAGGTACAAAACTGACACCTTCCTGCATGGGGGATCAGATGAAGATGTTTCAAAATGGAGCCTCATCTATAATTTGTCAGCACTGCCTGCCAGCCTGTTCCTCTTTTCAGAATGGGAGGGGGGAAAGGGAGTGGAGGGAGTTTGGTCTGGGGGGTTTTCAGCCCCTGCTGGAGGTTGGGGTAGGTGTATTGGAGTACAACCTCCATGTGCTCCCCCACCCCCACCTCCCCATGGAGGGGCTCCAATTCATCCACACCAGCCTTCAGAGCCAGCTGGGGAACCGCTGGAATGAGCTCCCTCGGCTCTCTCCTCCCCCATTCTGAAACAGAGGGGTTGGCAGAGAGGAGAGGCCATTGCTAGGGGAAACCGGCTGCAGGCTCCCAGCCAGCAGCTAGATTCCTCTCCCCCCTGGAACCAACCGCGAACTTCTGTTTGTTCCAGGGGATCACTGTAACACAGGACACTTCCTGCAAAGTGTTCTGAGCTAAGCGGGGAGCTGCACTTCTGTCTGCACCCTAATGAGTGCTTAAAACCACTTTAGGGTGTTAATGTGTGGACAATCCACGGGTTAAGAGCTCCAGGAGCTGCCCAAAATTACAAGTCCTCAAGTGTTCCCTCAAAGCACCTGGCATGTGCAAAAGCCTTAGTATTAAGGGACCTTTGTAGTTCCAAAACACAGGTGCCTAATGTGTTGGGCCAATTTTGAGCCAGTCTTTGGATTTCAGGTACTTAGGAAACCACTTCATATCCTGCCTTACGTCTCATTAAAAAAACAATGGGACTCAGTCTCTGAAATACTAAAGTAGTATTTTCTGAAGTAACTTAACTGCCTAAGTTAAAGGCTCAGACTTTTAAAGGTACTTAGATGCTAAAATCCAATTGATTGCAGATTGATTCTGAGTTAGAGTCAGTTGTTCAAAGTCTTACAGGAGCCTGGGTAATGCAACGTCTTGAACCAGGACACCCAACTCTTTGTCAAGTACTCTAGGTACTGGACTGCACAGAAACTGAACTGAATTTGCACAGAAAGAAAGTGGCAAGCATACTAATTTTGCATTGGTTTGAGTGTTGATTTTGCAATGCAACAATATTTCACTAAAGACTCAGGACTCAGCAAGGTAGTAAAGTGTGTGCCTAAGTTTTATATATGTAAGTAGTTCCACTGACAACCCAGAAGCAAAGAATGTGCCTAGGTGCACTTCAGATTTGGAGTTCAGACAGGAACTGGTTGAATAGCTGTATCAAAATAGAAGAAGGCACCACGTATAACTAAGATAACATTCTGCGCAAGGTCAGGTTTGGTGTTTTGGCTTAAGGATGGATATCACCTTCAAAAATAAGAACTACTGATTTAGCATGATTTTGACTTTGCTAGCAAATTCTCAGAACTGAATTTAGTTGCAATGATGTGTAGGCCAAGTGAAAGCAGGTTACCAGCTAGGCCAGATCTTTGGCTAGTATAAATGAATGTGATACAACTACATTTAGTGGAGCTGTGTCAATATAGACTATCTTAAGATATGGCCTTCAACTTGTGTTCCTCTAAGCCAGGTCAGAATTAGGTTTGTCATGCTTTAACCACATAAGTATTGGCTCTGGTTTTTGCTGCTCTAGGCAAACTGGAAAATGTGAGTCCTCCCCCGAATTATTCACACCATGAACAGCTTTTAATTTTGTATAGCTCCAGTGTTTGCTGTCATAGGCAACCATTTCTCCTGCCTTTATACCCTAGCCAGCCCTGGCTCTGAATATGGTTTCCGGATCAGGGATCATTGTACCAGTTACATAGAGTTATAACAAACAGTCCCTACTCTTATAATTAATAGTGTCTCTCTCCAGTCTGTTGGAAATCCCATACAGCATTTCATTCTCTAGTAAGCACCAGCCATGAATATTTCCATTTCTTCCTTCTTCCTCCTTCCCATCTATTTCTACTTGGGCCTAAATCATCAGGTGTCAAATCAGTAGTGTTGGATAGGCTATGCAGTGTGATGGGATCAGGACGTTGGTATGTGCGTGACAGGGAATGGGAGCATCGCTGCTGGAATAACATATCAGAGAATGGTGCCCCAGGCTGGATTATGTTATCCTAAAAATCAGGATTAAATTTTAGAAATAGTCCTAGTATCTGGGATTTGAACCTTGCTCCCTAGAAGCCTCCATAATGCTCAACAGAAACCTGGATGTAGCAGAAAATCTGGCCTTAAGTCTGTGTGCAATTACATCATAGTAACTCGGGGAACAACTGCAAGAATGTTTGCGGGAAAGAATAGTTCACACTTCCCTTCTGCAGAGAGCATACAGACTAGCTTTTATTAAGTCCTAGGCAGCTCACTCAAGAGCTATTGCCATATAACATGCAAGTCTGTAGTTTCTAAGGAGAGTCATGTTGGTGGTGTTTGAAAAAATAATTGTATCCCTTGAGCTGCAAATGGATATCACCCTTGTGCCACCATTAGAATGTTTACAGTGTTACAGAAATTAAGTGAATAGATGTCTTTGCCCCTTGGTGCACCATAAATGTCCAAAATTATGAGCACAACCATTCCTAGTAATAGTTTGTGCTGCCTTTGTACAGTGGATGTCTGCTTTTTTATGGTGTAAGAGCATGGGCAGTCTCCCTGCTCCACACTTGTAGACACATGTCCTGGGTCAGGGCCACACACCCAAGGCTGTTGCCTCATGTGACTGGGCTCCTGAATGTGTGGGAGCAGCAGGGACCTGATCTTATGGGAAGATGGCCCCATGAGATGTCTGTCTCTAACTGTCTATTGGATCAGGTGTGCCAGGATGCATCCCATCACAGCTGATCTTGTTACAAAGATGATATCTGTGTATAGCCTCTAGGTCCTGCCTTAGGGCTTGCGGCTTTTATTTAAAATCCCAGAGGGCTCCATAAATGGCTGCCTCCACCACCAGCTTAGGGTCAGCTCTTGAGTTTGTTTAGTGCCTTGGAAGATTGTTTTTAAAAACAAGGTACAAATTGTGAAGTTGATCATCTAGCTGATGCAGCTTGGGTATGTTAATCTTCTTTTTTTTTTTTTTGGCAAATGCAGGTTTTGGAAAATACTACCTAACTTGGAAATTCCATTGAGGACACTGTTTTTAAAATGGCCACGAGAGCTTTGGTGTATGTGTGGGGTCCTGAGGAGTATTTGGCTATGGCCATAAATGTTATCTCCAAGGGATTCAGTTTTCCTTAATGAAAATGCGTTGTGTGCTTCGACTAAGCCCATTGAATGATATGAAATAGTTTGGACAGTCTCATCTGAAGAGAGGGTTCATTTGTAGGTGAGAAGTTACCATGTCGTCTCTGGAAATAGCTGACCTGTTGTGTAATTGCTGTAATCTTTCTCTCTGGCAAACTCATTATCATTGGCTTAATAGCTTAATAGTTTCCCTCTATATGACCATGATGTGCCCACACCCAGAATAATGTGGAAATGTCTGTGTCAGAAATATTTTGGCTAATTAAAAGGATATCTGAGACCTGTAGAATGACCAGGGGATTAAGTGGTTTACTTGATGGACAAAAGAAAAAAGATTAATATGCATACCCATATTCATCCAGGGAGCTGAAGGATATAAACAAAACAAAACAAAGCAGAGAGGCTATTTGGGGTGATGTACAAGTATGTGACTTGAATTAATGAGGTGAAATGAAGGAAGGAAAAATGTGTTCTGGTTAAGAAAAGCTTCCTGACAGGGGAAAATTATTCCAGTATAGGACCTCTTGAGAAGTGTTGGAAGCCCCGTCATCTGGAATATTTAAAACTAGATTGAAATATATACTAAAAAATGTCCTTTTAGGGATCAGTTCTCCTTTTTTCAGGGAGATGAACTGGAAAGTTCCATTTGTAAAACGGGGAAGCCAGAGACAGGGAAGTGAATGACTTGGCCAGAGTTGCATGGTATGTTAGTGGCACAACTTGAAAAGAACCATGTCTTGTGACTCCTGGTCCATCTCTCTTTCCAGTAGACCACACTGCTGCTCTCTGCTTTGACCCATGTGATTCCATGATCATGTGAAAGATGAAGAACTGGTTCTCCTTCCTTTCTTTTGTTACTAATAAGTATGCCTCTTGGTATCTTGCTCTGAATGTAGCTTTTTTTCAGAATTTACCACAAACCTATAGCATGAGGCTGGCCAGGTATGGTGGTCCTACTCTTAGGAAGCATAAGTAGCAGTAATGTAACTAAGTGTGGGTGATTGGGGTCTGAGCCCTGGGCACTCAGCAAATGGTAGGAGGTGTCCAAATAGAGGGATTGGGGCTTGAGGCTTTGGCCACATGGGCATTTTTACATGTGCTCCAGGGGCGAGGGGTGCACTTTAATTAGAGCAGCTATGAGAGTTGCTCTAATTAAAGCACCCAGAGCATCTTGTGTATCAACACACATCAGAATGGCAGTGGGGGCTAAAGCTCATCTAATAAGCTTTAGTTAAAGCACCCCCACTGCCATTTTGAAGTGTGGGGACAATGATACACAAGACACAAAGACTGCTGGAGTGCACTAACTACCACGGTCCAGCAGTCTCAATTAATTGGGCATCTGTACATGAGCAGCAAGGCTGTTCTGACACACTGTAATTCATAGTTTTGAAGTTTCATAGTAGTTTGGGGTCAGAAGGGACCTAAGTAGATCATCTAGTCTGACTCCCTGCCACTGGCCAGAGCACACGCTGGGATCACATGACCCCAGACAGGTGTTCATCTAACTTCTTTTTGAATTTACCCAAGGTAGGAGCAAAGACCACTTCCCTAGGAAGTTGGTTCCAGATCCTAGCCACTCTAACGGTGAAATACTGCCTCCTAATCTCTAACCTGAACCTATTCTCCAGCAGCTTCTGGCCATTGTTCCTCGTCACCCCAGGTGGTGCTGGGGAGAATAGGACCCTTCCTATTTGCTGCTGATTTCCCCTAACGAGTTTGTAGGCAGCCACCAAATCTCCCCTCAGCCTCCGCTTGCTGAGGCTGAACAGATTCAGGTCCCTCAGCCTCTCCTCATAGGGCCTTCCCTGTTGCCCTCCAGCCAAGCAGGTGGCCTTCCTCTGAACCCTTTCAAGGCAGGCTACATCCTTCTTAAAGTGGGGTGCCCAGAACTGGACGCAGTACTCCAGTTGAGGCCAGACCAATGTCACGTAGAGGGGGAGTATCACCTCTCCGGACCAACTTGAGATGCATCTTTGGATGCATGACAAGGTGCGGTTGGCTTTGCCGGCTGTGGTCTGGCATTGGTGGCTCATGTTCATTACTGACTCCAAGATCCCTTTCTGCCTCTGTGCTCTCAAGGGGGGAGCTCCCCAACTTGTATGCAAGCTGTGGATTCCTTCTCCCCAGGTGCAGCATACTGCACTTATCCACATTAATTACCGAGATTAATCAATTAATCACTCTGAGATTAATCAAGTCACCTGGAGCATGATAATCACTGAGCTCCAGCAGACTCCAGTGTCTCATGTATCAGCATCCCCGTGCTTAAAAATGGCAGTGGGGGAGCTTTAACTAAAGCTCATTCAAGCTTAAGTTAAAGCACCCCTACTGCCATTTTTAAGCGAAGAGACACTGATGCATGAGGCCCTTTGGGTGCTTTAGTAAGAGTTGCATGGAGCTGCTCTAAAGCTCTCCTCCCTCCAGTCCTGGAGCATGTGTACAAATGCTCATTGAGTCTCTTCTGCGCTGTAATTATAGCACATCAGAGCAGCTTCCCACACATTGATAGGTACATGGAGTGCAGTGCGATCAAGAGGCTCCTGAGCCCCCATCCCATAGGAAATAGCTGCTGGAAGGGGAGGTGTTATGTGTTGCTGAAAGAGCCAGGTTAAACTTTCTTTGGCCCTGCAACAGCTGCTGAATCAAGAGCTTTGGATTCTCATTCACCTTATATATTTGCCATAGTTGTGGGTCATGGAGGGTTAACCTGGCAACATTCCCCCTTACAGGAGAAACCTGCCTCTCCTCTGCTGGAGCCTTGAGCCCCTCTACATCCATCCCAGTACTGCAGTACACAGATGCAGTCAGATGCAAATCTACCTCCCAGGACACAAACTTTAGTAGTTATGCCTCTGGAACACAGCATAGGAAATTCTCTACCACAGACTTTCCATGTAATCTCAGGAAAGTCACTTAGTCTCATTGGACCTCAGTACCTCACCTGCAAAAGCAGTGCTGCATTGGACACAACTTTCCTGTCTTCTAGTACTTAAGCAATTTCAAGTGTTACTTTCTGTGTTTGGATGAAAACACAGTTGTTTGAAATTGTTCACAAAATGTCAGTGACTGGGAGGCTTGCCCCCTCCAAAATAGCCAGAGGTCCAGTGGCACAGGGCATTCCCTTGGGCTGTTAGAGGCTGGGGTTCAAGCGCTTGGTTAGAATGAGGCAGAGCAGGGATTGAACTTGTTCCCCTATTTTTGTTGCTTGGCCTGATCACTGGCCCATTGACTATCCTGGGTTAAAGAGCCCTCACTGGTTTTGAACAGCAATTCCATCCTGAAATCGAGGAAGCTTTCCTGTTAAAACTGATGCTTCTGTTTCCAGGAAACATTTGTTGCATGACATTTTTCCAAACGGAAAATTATTTCACTGGTACTTTCCTAAGCAGCTTTGTTTAAATGGGGAAATAACACTTGCTGACTATTTATTGTTGATAAATACATTAAAGACTTGATTTAGGCAGACATCATAAGCAACTGGGCCAGATTTACCTGAGAGAGTCTAAAAGGAGAAGCTCCAAATGGTAGCGCGAGAGAACTCTGATGTCAACATTGCTGCTCTTTGGGTTTGTGTCAAGAGAGGCCTGAGGCTTTAGATGTAGCTGCCTTAGCAGAAAGTTAAGCTCCTTTCCTTTTAAGGGGAGGGGGGAATAGAATCCCCATTGTTTCAGCAGACATGCTTTCATTTAAATGGCATAAGCCTCTCAAGAAGCTGCTTTCTTTTGGAGGTTGGCTGCTTGTATTTAAGCCCCTTGAAGTGATGCCAAAAAAGGCTTTATAGAGGAGTGGAAAAATGGGTTCTGTTTTGTTAGCTTGATGGAACTATTTAATGATGTCATGGTAAAAGTCCTTTTATCAGGAAGGCACAGGAGCAAGAGGAATTTGATCAGCTGCCTTTAGGCCACGGTCTATATAAGTGACAGGATTATTTATGCCACACTAAAAATGTAGCTTTGGTTGCAGTTATAGGTTTATGCAATCCTGTGTGATGGCTGAGTTAGGAGAAGTTTGATAACTATTGTGGGCGAGCATGGGGAGCAAATAAAAGGAAAATGATGGCAAACTACTCTTCATGTGTTGAGGGGTTTTTTTTTTGTTTTTTGTTGGGTTTTTTTTGCTTGGCATAATGTGCGTGAGCTTTCCATATAAACATTAAACTAATCTTAGTCATGATGGAAAGGGCAGTTTCTGTAAAATCAGAATTTTCCATGAGGAACATTTTAGATTGTTGCCAAAAATTTACTCTCAATCAGGAGAGACTAAATTATTTCATTTAACTCAGTTTTATATAAAAGTGTAATTCAATTCTGTTGAATTGACGTAAGTGTATTTTGTTTCAAATTAGTGTATTGTCTTATGGAAGTTGTACTTTGACATCCTTGCTCTCCTGCAGCCTGGCTAAAGGTCCTAGATTGTGAAACATTTTCTTCTGAACTGGATGGTGACTCATAGGAGTGTATAACTCTTGGTAAAATGTAGTTTGCCTAAGAAACCTGGTCTGAAGGGGAGGATGGGACATCAGGCTCCAGACCTGCAATTCCACTGAGGCAATACCACTCCAAGGGGAAAATTTTAGCTTGCTCTTGAGCTGACTGTGAATAAAGCTTTTCTGCCAGCCTGATAGACTAAAATGAAATGTTTTGCTCTGGGCAATTATTATCTGTTTTTCATCCCAGTAAAGAAGTTGACACACTCTTTCAATCTTTTTAAAATGTAATCAATTACTCAATTTAGTCAAAATCTAACCAGCTAATGACCTCAAATAGAATTGATCTGAAAGATAGATGTATTAACCAGTGCAATCCCTTTATCGTTTTTCCATTATTTTAAAACAAAACATATTTATGTGCATCTAATGCATATTATTATTTCCTAATTGCTCCACAGTATCCTTTTGATTTTCTGATTTACAGTTGCTAACGGTGTCTTTAGGAAGTTTTTATATAAAAAAAGATAATCTTCCAACTCAGCATGGATAATTTTCAGTAGAAGTTTAAGCTGAAATGTTCAGAGCCAGCGTGAAGAGACTTAAACCTAATTACCATTAAAATAAAATGAGAATTAGATGAGAAATGAATGTTCAAATCTCCTAAACTGTTTTGAAAATCTCAGCAGTATTTCCTCTTCATGCAGATTTTGATTTCTGGTGGTGACTGGCCAAAGTCTTCATACAGAATATCTGACAAGGCTGGATGCTCTCTGGCTTCAGGTTTTCATTCATGGAAATGGCTGTTTTTGACTGCTGCTCTTAAAATGTAATGAATAAACTAGAATCGTAACCCCTCTAACTTAAGGGGTCATTTTTAAACATAAGGTGAGCATGTGTCAGGGTGAGGCCCTGCTTACATTCTGTATATCTGACTGTGCTTTGGTGCCCCCGACCTGTTTGCACAGCTTCCCTCCCTCTTTTCCCCTTTAGTGCCACACAAACCTCTTCCTTCTCCCAGTATTTCAGCACCATACTGGTGAACAGCAGCCCTGCTAGCGGGTTGATGAAAAAGAGGAAAAGAGACGTTCTCCAGGGCAGAGGCAGTCTAGCTTCAGGAAAAGCTTCACGCTCTTTCATGCAATGGCTCAATGCAGAGGTAACGTTCTGGTGAGCAGAGAGATTCCATTGGAAACGCAAGGTCTTGTACACCGCTTAGCCTTTGCTTAACAGTTTCCAGGAATGTAACTTGATTCCTTCTAGCCTTGGCAAGATTTGTTATTAGGATTGCAGCAACAGTCTCAATGCAAAGCTTTCATGTGAGCAACGCAACCTGTTTCCAATTTCTGTTCCTGTTCGAGCGTTATCCTCACTGTTGCTTTTTTGCATTGAAAGGGGATGCTGACAAAAAGTTGGGATTGTGAGATAAAACTGTCTAAGGTTCGGAGAAGATGCTTCTTCTGAATTTCAGAGACAACCTTGTATATTGTTAGAATCTGTGATCTTTTTAATTATATATACAGGCAGTCCTGATTTACATCATTTTGACTTACAGCAATTCACACTTTACACCCATGTTATTACTTACAGTGCTGGATCCTCACACTTATGGCATGACGGCAACTCAGGCGGCGCACAAATGTCATGCCATCGTGCCATAAGTGCGAGGATCCAGTGCCGTAAATAATAACATGGTTGTAAATGGTTGAACGTCACAAGTGCAAATCACCATAAATGGCCCTAAGTCTCCCCAAAAATCTCCCCAAAGAAGCCCATTCCATGACCCTGGTAAAGGTGTTGCTTCATCTTCTGATTAAATAAAATTAAATAATTGATTTAAATATGGTGTTTATGGTCATTTCTATAAAAAGTTGGGCATCAGACCTTTGGTCAGGAATGTAACCCCCTATTATAACATTGTTTCTATGGGAAAATCAGATTCGACTTACGTTGTTTCAACTTACAGCACCTTTTCCAGGAATGTAACCCACTGTAAGTGCGAGGACTGCCTGTAGTCAGTAAGACATTTGTCCCTACCTTGGGCAAATTCAAAAGGAGGTTGGATGATCACGTGTCTAGGGTCTTGTGAACCCAGCATTCATTCCTGCCTGTGGCAGGGGGTCAGGCTAGATGATCTGTTCAGGTCCCTCCTGACCCTAGCTACTATGAAACTATGAAACATTGGTTCCTCTAGTTTATTATTTTGTCTCTGACAGCGGCCAAATACTTCCAAAAATATCACAGAGATTCTCACAGAAAGACAATTGTGTATTGCATCTCCCATATAAGCTTGTTCCTAAATCCCATTTTTCAAAGGCTGGAGTACGCTCTGAAATCCAGAGAGATTGATAATACTGCAATACTAATGTTTCTCATATTTAAAAAAATATATATTTTAATTCCATATATTCTTGTTGACCATAAAAGGTCAGGCTTTTTTCCTCTGTTGTTAATCATGCCAAGCTATTGCCCTCAATGGTACCTCAAGGCTGTTTGTTCTATGGGTCAATAATGCACTGAATGCTGAAGTGCTTTCTTTTATATGGGCTCTGTGATCAAGGAGGTAGACATTTATTAGTTCTTTGTTATGTCCCACCCTACTGTTTTTGCACACTTAGTTCAATGGACAGCACTTTGTACATTTATTGCACTACCAAAGTCAATCCGTGTGTGATAGGGGGAATCCCTTATAAGAAGTAGGTGTGAAGAACCAAATGATGATATGCTAGACAAACTGACAGTGACTCAAAGAGATGGGAGAGGAACTTTCTTTTCCTGTGAAGAACTGGGTGGGGTAGCCCTTTCTACAATTCCCCACTCACTTCTCAGTGGGGATTCAGTTGCAGGTTTGGTGAAAAAGGCTCCCCTAGAGGCCAGAACAGTACTTACCTTATATTATGGAAAGGTATCTTTTGGGAGTGTGGGTGTGAAGCCTTTTGGCTTAACTTTTTTTAATTACTCTGAACTAGGTCCTGCTGATTTTGTTTAGCAGGCTTACAATTTACTCTGCTAATTCAGGCAAGATAGTATGTTGGTAGTATGCTAGGGTTGCAAAGTGGGGGGGGGGTCTTCATTTTAGGATTTTAAGAAATGATAAAAGGAGTTGCTGATACAAACCTAATCTTTTTCTCTTAAGTGTCCATTTTTATGCTAAGCCCTTAGTCTTGTATCAGATGTAGGGACCCCAGTGTCCTGGATACTGTATACCCAGATAGTACCAAAGAGCTTGCCATGACAGAGATTTTAATGAAGCTAGCTACATGCTATTTTCTTCAGGGTTCCTGCTTCATTCAAGATCTCATCTGCAAGATATCAGTAGGATTGCTTGTGTAAGCCTTGTTCCCATAGCTGAGAGCCACCTACAGCTTAAAAAAAAAAGGTATGGAAATTTGAGAGTAGGAATTGGCATAAACTTCTATCTCTGGAATGTAGGTGCTTTACTCTGCATTATACAACCTAGAAAACTCTCCTGCAGGTACACAGCTATATTCTGTCTGCCAAAAAACAAAAACAAAAAAGGAAACCTGTTCAGGGTCTCTCTTTTTGGAAAAGAAAAATTTGCTGTTGGTACAAAAGTTCATGGAAAAACTAGCCTCCTCAATGTCCTCCTCTGCCCAAGGGCTTTCCTATTTATATAATCTGTATGTATATAATAAATTTGATTCAATGACTGGTTTATGTAAAAGAAAGAAACAGATTCTTGAGCAACGAATGACACCCAGGATTCCCTCACCACCTTCCCCTCACTGCAAATAAGTAAGTTGCCTCAGCACTCAGCCAGAGAGTTATTCTCCCTTCGTCCATCCATAGCCTCTTGGGGCGCTTATACATATGACAACGTTACCATGTACACATGAAAAAAAATTCCCTTTGTATGGCTTAATGGAGTCACACATTACATGTATGCGAATTTCGGGGTTTTTTAATTAGGTTGTGTCGTCACAAACTAAACCATGTCCCTATGTAGTTTAGTTTGCAATGTTGCAACTTGGAACGTTAAAGCCATTAGTCGGTCAGCTTGCCCCTAATGACTGGAGAAGTGGGCAGGCTCTGCCAAAAAAAAAGGATCGGGGCTCTCACCACTTCTGCCTTCAGCAGGCATCTGCAGCCACCAGGACACCTGAGGCCACCTGGGAATGGGCTGGCTGGCCCCTGGGGCAGTACAGGTAGGTGCCAGGAGGGTCAATGGGTATGCTGGTGGCTGGAAAATGTGGCAGGAATGGTGCACAGGGCACTGGAAGCCCAGGTGGGCTCAGGAAAGAGTTGGATCAGGCACTTCTGAGCTGGGGCAGCACCCAACCCACTAGCAGCCCACCCAGATGGCCCTGGGGGGCACTGCCAGCATGGAGGGAAGGACCAGGATTCCCCACAGCTCAGGGTCCACTCAGCCCACTGGCAGCTCACCCCCTACCTGTGGGAATGGTGGGCAGGCTCAGCAGAAAAAAAAGGATCAGGCCATACTCCACTTCTGCCTTCAGCAGGTTCCTGCAGCTGCCAGGACAATGACATGTATATAGTGACAGAAAAATGAAACCCACTGTTTCAATTAAAAACTTACCATTTAAATTTAGGGGGGAAAGAATGCAACCCTGAAGGATTAACCCCCTCCCCCCTTCTTGTGTACAAGTTCCTTTGTATCTTTAATTGTTTCTTGCACAGTGACTGCTCTACAGCTATCCCTGTTGAAGTGCTCCATCTCACAGCAATTTACAGCCTGGCATTTGGTGCACACTCCAGTATGGTGTCAGATGTAAGTGGGAATCTCCTCACACAGAGGATGGAACTGAACCCAGCTCAGTGCTCTAATCACTAGGCAATTGCATACAAGATTGGAGCTGCCATCATCACCACTGTCTAATTTTAAAAGAAACTCAGAGAGACACCAGGATATTCTGTTCAAGGGCTCTTCTGTTCACTGAATTCCTCCAGAGTGGAGAAATTCCTCCATGGAGAAATGACTAGATCCTAGATCTCAAAGGAATCTGGTTTTGAAGTAGGGCTGAGCAGTAGGGGTGTGCAAAATGGGCCCTATTTGATTTGGATTTGGCCTGAATCAGGGACAATTATTTGATCTCTTGATTCGGATCACTGTCCCCAATTCGATTCAGCTGAATCCGAATATGACAATTTGATGCTGATTCAGCAAATCAGCAATTCGGACACAGGCACATCTTTAAAAGTTTTTTCTACATTCCTTGAGGTAGCAGTGCGGCTCATGATTGCTGCGGTGCTGGATTGGATGGAGCATCCCACAGCAGCATGGGGGGCTGTCCAGCATGCTTGGCAGCGAACCCGTAAGTACACCAGAAATACTTCCCGTCCACTTCCGGGTCTTCTGGGGAACGTGCCGGGCCCCCCCTTCTGCCCCCTCCAGCCTAGTGATCAGCCACAGGGAGAACCCAGGTGCCCCCCCAGACCCAAGAGGCACCAGTCGCCAAGCCGGGGGAGCACAGGCTCCACCCCCCCCAGCACACTCCCTGGTGGACCCGGAAGTGTTTCTGGTCCACTTCCAAGTTGGCTGCCAAGCGCACTGGGGAGCCCCCCGCGCTTCTGTGGGGCACTGCACCTGCCCCAGCACCACAGTGTTTAGAGCCTCTGCTACTTAGAAGTATGCAGAAAAAACATTTAAAGCTGTGTCTATGTCCGAACCACCAAATCTGTCCGAATCGATTCAGAGGGTTCCGAATTAATTTGGAGAGATTAAAGGGTCCTCTGATTCAATTTGAATTTGGAGATTTGGCCACCGAATTGGGCCAAATCTCCATTGAATCAAATCAGGGACCAAAACTTCTCACAGCCCTACTGAGCAGCTCACCATCTGTCAAGACTGAGTGCTTCTGAGCATTTACAGGGCTGGAATTTGGATGCCTGGGGAACTTTATTGTAGAAAACAGAGATGCCTATAGAGTTCAGGCAGCATCCAAGCAGAGGTTTTCAGTATTTGCATTTTATTCTTAAGCACCACAGTCCTCTTCTGGATATAAGTTACTTGCCTAAAGTCACACAAGGACTTTTCTTGTATTTCTCAGGTTTGAGACTAGAGCCCTAACCATTGGAGAATCTTTCTTATGCTTGAGGCCATATTTCCTGCCTTTGTGCTGTTTGTTGTAGTTGCTCAAACACCTATACTCACTTGAACATCATCAACAAGATGATTCACATCTCCACCCCAATATGCTGCATGTTGCTTCTCATTTATATCTTCAGGCCTTGGCCCTACAGGTGCACTATAATATTAAGAGCTCCGGCACTAACACAGTCCATCTGTGTGGGAGAAACATTAATTACAGGGCCTGAGGCAAGGGTGCTTTGCTCTTGTTGGTTGGCAGATAGGAATGGAAATAGTGTTTGGTTTTGGTTCCATGTAGTTTTAAATTTCTTGTATAAAGCTGTGTTCAGACGGAGTGGTTCAATGGCCGAGGGTTTTGCTGCCAGGGAAGAAGCCTACATCTGGTAGGCTGTAGGCCAAGGAAGCCATCTGTGTTGTGTTTGGCAGGACCAGGAAGTGAGGAAGCCATTTTACTGCTCAGCAACTTCTGTTCACCAGCATGCTTTTTTGCTTTAAAGTCTGTCAAACATATCCTTGGTATAACTCTTGAGTTACACTATACATGGACGTGGGAGTTTATGACGAATTGAAGATTATTCTTCATTATGCTGTAATGTTTCCAAGCACTGAGCAAACATTTCTCTTTGCACTTTACTTTATGGCTAGTAAGAATTTCTCCCCATTTCACTGATAATTTCAAGTTTCATTTTAGAGAAAGGAGTTGCACCTGCTGACATCAGCAACTGTGTTCAATCAGGATGAAGGTAAAAATTTCCTCTGCTAAGGTCACTGTACGCATTATTCACTGTATGAATTTTCTGTCTTCCAGGCCCAAAATTTAGATCTATGTTACTGATAGGAAGTAGGAAGTTAGACAATTAACAGGCAAAAGTGGTGAACATCTGAAGCCTGCTGGGATTTGCATCAGTTTCTTTTTTAGTTGAATCAGCTGGGATCCTACTGAGAATGCCTCACATTTACTGTTCTCTAATACTGAATGCAATACTAATCAAGAGAGGGGTTTTAATGGAGGTGTCAGCTTGTCAAAGGACAGCATATCATAAATGCTAGGGAGTCATTTACAATAATTATTTTATATGAAGCTTTTTTCATGTAGACAAGTCCTAAGGCTTCTTTTTTTAGAAGGGAGTGCTGTGATTTGTTCCTGCTTTTAATCAGTTCAAACCCTCTGACAAAGCCCTGACTATTGTGATAAAAGTCCATTTATCAGGAGCATAAGCAGCAAGAAAAGCTCATCTTCTATATGCAGTTCATTATGGAGCAGTCGCATACTCTGTAATACAGCTAGTTAATTTGTCAGGCTCCTTTGCCTCTGGCATTGATTAATATATTCCACATTGTTCTGAACAGAGAGGGGAAAGAGGATATGTAGATTTTGTTCGGTTGAAAGTACAGTGCATGCTGTCTTGCCATGATACAAAATACAACAAATACCTTCAAATCATTTTAACAAACAAACAACTAATTAGAGCTGTATGAATAAGAAATAGGACCTCAGTTGCTTTGTCTAACCAGAAGCAGATTTGGAGCCTCATAGCTTTAAGCGGTAGAAACACCATTCTGAAACAGAATAAATAACCAGCTCTTTTCTTTGTGACTGCAATTTGATGCTTGAAGCCTACGGTTACCTGGAGGGCATGCTGGACCTAATTCTACAAGGCACAGATGAGCATCTTTTTTTTCTGAACTCGGGCTCAGATCCTTCAGTGTGCTTATGGGGTGAACTCCCATTCATTTTAAGGGAGATTAGATATATTCGTATTTTTAAGGACATGGGTGTCATTACCCCTAGGTGCTCTTGTAGGACTAGCTCCACAGTAAAAAAAATGTACCTGTGAGTCTATTGAGGACATAAGTGGAGGGAGAGATGAAGGAACAACATACTGTGGTAGTTTATACTTGTTTTGCTTTAATTTGACCTTTGTATATGTATTTTTTCTCTTCTTAACTGCTTTCTGATTATGAGACATTAAGTGTTTCTAAGAAATGTGACAGTTTTCCACATGTTGTGCCAGTAGCATAAGGACTCTGCATGGGAATGTGGAAATAGGGGTAGGGAGAAGTGTGTTTCTTTTGAAATTGGAAGGAGCAATATTGGCTGTTACATTCCAGTTCCAGGTGCTGTACATTGGCAGAAGTCTATCAACTGCAAAAGAAGATAGTCTCTGCAGTGGCTATGGCAATGGACAGCATGAAACGATCACTACCTATGTGCAATATTTTTGTATTACTATTATGACTGCTATATATGATTCCTTAAGGTGTTGGTCACCTTCTAACTTCAAGCCAATTTCAGTAAGAGAGATTATCTAAGACTTCAATTTTAAAATATGCTTCTTTATCCTTTCCTTCTGTAATGCTGTCAAAATTCGAGCAGTCGGGGCGGGGAGGGGGGTTGTTTGTTTTTTGTTTTTCTAGCAACTAAGATTCACTAGCTCAGCCACTAGCCCAGTCTTGGCAGTTCAGTGTAACTGAAGAATTGTAGATATTGCAATTTAAAACTTAATTTTAGTATGAAAATTTCAAAGCTGACAGACTGGGATTCCTAGTTTCCACTGGTGTTTACTGTTTTGATTTTCACCTAGTTACAGTTGTACCATGTCCCTTACTAATATCTGGTTTCGTTTTTAGTAAAGCACCTAAGCACACGTTGGACTTGCAACTGAACTTTTGAGCAGTCCCTGTCTTTCCAGATGTGTATACCTTATTGTATGATGCCAACACAGAATCAGCTCAGCTGACATAATGTTGCAAAGAGTAGATTAAAAGTAGCAAAGCTAGCAAGAATTTAACCTGATCTGGGCTGTTGGAGAGTCGTGGTAATAAATCATGGGGAAAGCTGTCATCAGAAGAGCAGCTGTTGTATGATACAGTTCAAAACAAATGTGGACTGGAGTTTTCAATGGCAAGGGCCAAATCCAACGTCTCTTGCAATCACTAGGAGCCTTTCTGTGGATTATCACTGGGCTTCAGATCAATCCTTTTGAAAAAAATGTAAGGCACCACATAGAGGGTCTGCTCGAGCAATGCCAGTCATGATAAGCAACATAACTGAAAACCGGACTGCTCAGAGGATTAGAAAACATATTGTACAGACCTCTCCTATATTGGTAGAGACAGTCCCAAAGGAGCACAGTAGGTATAACTAATTACATTTCTTTTCACTAAGAAGAGCAAGATTTAGATGGTCAACACCTTAATATTTTTATACTTTTTAATTATTTGAATTTTGTAAGAAAAAGAATAAATCTAAATAACACATGCCTTTATTTTGATTTTGATCAGGATCATCACTGTGATTTTGATCCTCACAGAGATGTTTGCTGATGGCTTTTTGTAGACTAAAAACATATTTTAGATTTTTTTTTCAACAAAAATCCAAAATATTAAAGAAGTATTGCAAAAACTTTTCATTCTCAAATTTTGTGCACATTAAAAATGCACGTTATGGATTTTTTTTTACTAGCCCTGATGGCAGGTTGTCTTCCTGTACGCCCATGTTTGGTGGTTGCACACACTAGAATTCAGTCCATCAAAAATTGAACTCCTCTGTCTAAAATTGCTCAATTTCCCATGTTTAGCCTCAGATTAGGCAGTCCCTTTGTTGAAATAATTCCTTGTAGAAATAAACAAAGACTGTATTTTGTGTTTGTAATAATTGTAGTGTTTGAAAAATATTTAATCATTCTCACTCTAGGTTGTGACCTTTTCCCTTTTCCCCCTGTGAAGTCCTTTAGCCTCAAGCTGATATATCCTGTTTGGCTGAGCAGGGGACTTCTTCTGAAAAGACTTGGATGTCATGCTTGACCCTGTTTACTCATAAAAGGACAGAATTCTTCAATAAGTCTCCTACATTTGATTCACATGGACAATAGCCTCTGTGTCTAGGGAATTACAGAGCAGAATTCCAGCTCATGGGGACTGCTTACATTCCCAGCCTTCATATTTCTTAATTTAATATTGTGAGTCATTTCCTATAGAATGTGAACGCAAGAATGTTTGTTTTTTTACTCCACTCTGAACTAAGAAGGGGGAAGCCCAGAATACTGGGCCTCTCTTTGTGCAAGACTTAGCAACTGATTTCTTGCCTAATCTGCACTTTCTCAGTAACTTGCCACATGAAGTTCATGCCAGGCTTTCCATTTGGCTATTTTGGTTTCAAGTAGCAGTCCAATTGAATAACATCCTTCAGTTCTCTAGACCTGGGATGGAAGAATCAAGATCCATAAGATGTTTGGGGAGATCAATAACCTAATTTACTATCAACTTGAATACCCACTTCTAAGATGTTAAAGAAGATCCATCAATTGAAGACGGAAGTGAAAAGGGTAAAGGACAAAGACCAGGTTCTGAGTTTTTATTTGTTGTAAAGTGGGAGTAACTCCATGACTTACATTCTGTTACAATGAACCATCATGATTTCATGGCTCCAGGTTGTCATTAAGCCACCTCTAATATGTATGGTGGGGAGATTCATGGAGTCTTCTGGCTGTTTAAGAAGAACTAAAGAATGGCAAAGCCTTCTTTACAATGAGAGAGGTAGTCTCCAAGGTGCCAGGCTGCCCTAATTTAAGCCTGACTTCAGACTAACATAGCTAACTAACCAGTTCAGAGAGGCATATTTAAGAAATCTGTGGTGTCCGTCAAATAACTGGACACTCCAGTGGCATATGAGATGCCTCTCCAAAATGCTTTAAGGTGCTACTCTGCCCTGCTTTCTGCCTTCTCTAGGATGTTTTCATTTCAATACTTCAATTTTTTAAGCTTGAGAAACCTTCCTGATCTTAAATTTGGTAGAATTTATATGATTACCTTTAACCAATATGTATATAGCCATTTAACCAATATGTATATAGCCCCAATATTTATGTGCATCAGATTTTGGGGACATGTTGTGAAGAAAGCCCAGGTCATACCAGATGTAGCAGTGGAAGCAAAGGCACGGGATTTCTAGGAAGCCAAAAGAACTACAGGAGCAGTACAGTGAATTTTCCACTCAAAGACTTCTAACTACCACCTTTCAAAGAAGGTTGCTTTCATTACCTTCACATTACAAATGGGGAAGAAGAGGCACACAAGTAATGAAGGTCACAGTTAAAAGTGCTGACTGAGTTCAGGGTGTTCTGATTTTAGAGTGCCCTCTTTGAGGAGCACAGGTGTTTTACACTGCAATCATTTAAAAAAATAACTCAGTGGTTGGGTCTGAAAGTTTTGACCAAGGTCACTGAAGTCAGGAATATAATTCAGGTTTCCTGACTCCCAAGCCCATGGTCTAACAAGCAGACTGTCTGGTGCCACTACCAAACACCTTAATGTTCTCCACTGGTTTTCGTTTTTTGTATGTTTGTTTTTTTGCTATTTCCATTAGTCTCCCATAAAGCACTTTTAGACAGAGTGAAGTTTCATATTTTAACAAGAGATCTGATGTTTTATAGACTTGATGTTTCTCAGCTGTTTGTTCCTTTTCTTAGTTTTTTTTTTCCCTCATCTTTTCCCATTTCCTTCCCAACAAATCCACTTTGAATGAGCAGTAGTAATTTAATGGTAAATAGTTCCTTTCCATCCATTTGTGGAATAATAGCAATAAAAAATGTTGCGCTCAAGAGGAAGCAATCTGAGCAATCTTTTGTTTAGAGAGCTAGAATAGGAATTGGGTTCAGTTCTTTTCTCTGCCACAGACCTCTTATGTGGTGTTTGCCCAGTCACTTAATCTCTTTGTGCTTTAGTTCACCATATACAAACTGGGACTATTCCCCACCCCCATATTTTGTGTCTTGCCTATTTTAATTGTAGTTTCTCTTCACTTCCTATTTGTCTATATAGTGAATTACAACAGTGCAGGCTGCTGTTGAATCTAATTGGAGCCTTCAAGCAATATTGCAATATAGTTTGAGAAATTACTTTCATAAAGAGGAAATTAGCTTTAAAAACAATTATTTTTTTCTATGCCAAATATCTGAGATGAAGCCAGAATTTAACAAATTACCATTTTTATAGACAGATAAGGAGAACTCCAGATCCATTTTCTTTTTCACTCCCTGGCTTTCTCCAGAATGTTTTCAAGTTGTTGTATACTAAAAAAACAAGCTTGTCTATAATATGCCATGCCTGGCATATATCAAATGTTCACAGTGGGCTATAAGCATTAATCAACTATGCTAAAACGACAGTCTCTCTCACGATTGCTGGCCCCTCAATTATACATTATTACATAGGCAGCTGTTGTTGCCACTGCAAGTTCATATTAGTGACAAAATTGCATGTTAGTGCAATATTTCTAGTTCACAAAATCTTCAAGTAGGTCTACAGGGATCAAAAATGGGGATGGCATATTCCCAGTTGTTCTGTTTTGGTTTTTCCTTGTTTTTTGGAATACATCAAACTGTAAAAGCCATAAAAAACATTCCTCAAAATATTCATGATTTTGTTCTTAGCAAGATTAAATCCACAACTTTGCCATCCTAAAGTAAACATTTCACATTTCTTTAGCACAAAAGATAGACTTTTAAGCACATTTCAGGAGGACATATTCAATTATGCTTGAAATTTAGGTCTGTTTCACAGTGAAAATGAGTTTTTTTTTATTCCCCGCGTGGGGTTTTAATGCTAAATTTCACTTTGTGTGGGCATCTGAAATTGCAGCAGATGCAAAAGCCTACATGCTGGAAAGGCTTTGTAGCACACTGAATGTTTTCATGGTCAGAGGATTACAACGGAAATGCTGCATGTTCTAAAGTAACAAGGGTCCGTGGTAGTACCTTAAACTGCCATAGCAAGCGTGTTTTTCTTTCCTTGTGCAGGCCCGTCTTCTATTACAGCCCAGACATGACAGAAGTGGATTATACCAGGCCTCTAATTACCTTTCCTAAACTTTTAGAGTGACCTGTAACGCTGCCCCATAGCAATGAACTTTCTCCCCTCTTAGACTCAATGGGTTATTGTGCTGTTGTCTGACTCCAGCTGCTTGTCATTCTAGAGAAGTGCTGACTAGGAGGCAGCAAGTTTGCATTTGATAACTGACACTTATTGCTTCAGACAGACAAGGGTTTAAATTCTCTCTCCCTTGGGAAAGGTGATGTTTGTGAAAAAACTTGGGCCAAGCTCCTGTCTGTCACTGAAAGATGAGCTAATCTTTTCCCTTGACACCGGGTGAAGCCGTGAGTGGCGGTATAACAGTCCTCATTTTGCCATCCAAAAACCACAGAGGAACACACTGCAAAGATTGCTTTAGCAGCTGCTTTTCTATCTTTTCTAGTTTTGTTCTTGCTCTTATAGCCCTTTGGGCTATTTTGTGAAGCAATAATTTGTTTCACTGTGCTCTCATGATACTGAGCTAATGGAACCCACATTGCAGGACGATGTGGAGGAAGGAACTTTCTTGGCCAGACCTTTGGCTACTGTAAACCTATTGAAACTAGTATAATAGTGCTGAATTTTTTTATGAGGATCTGCCCTGCCAGAGGCCTTTTGTGTTGTTTTCCCACTGAAGATCCCTTGTTCCCTTGGTGAGGCACCCCCTGCCTGCCCAGCAGAGCAGCGGGGGGTGGCAGCACAGAGTTGTGCCCCCTGCTGCTGCCAAGTGAGCAGGGGGTTTTTGGCCATGGTGACATGGTTGACATGGGGCTCCTGGGGGGAGAACAGCAGGGTGGAGAGCCCCAAGCCTGCAGTGGACAGCCGGCATCCACCCCCACCCCGTGTAAAAAATCTGGGAGACATATGCTCTCCCCCATGCCGTCCTCCCCAGAAGTGTGCACAGTGGCAAGGAGCCAACCCCTCCTGCCCCCTGGACAAGCTGTCCATAGCTTTGTCCTACTCCCCGCCACAGCCCCAGGCCTCATGCACCACCCTAGCTGGGCAGCACCCCCAGGCCCAGCCCCTGCCCCACTCCCTCCCTCATTGCAGAGGCCTCAATCTGCACCCCCTTGATAGACTTACCTACAGGCAGCTGCTCCTCACTGCTGCCTGGGACTGTATTCCTGGCCAGGTACAAGTGTGTGCGCACACACCTGCATGTGGCACCCCCTGCGTCCTGGTTCCTGCAGCCCCTCGCAGGCTGGAACTCTGCCAGTTTGTAAAGAGAAACCTGCCGTTTCCCATGTTTTCCCACAATGAGTAGAAAACCCAGATTCCTGCATGATTCTGGGAATCCAGGACAAATGCAGTCCTGGAGTCATGCAACCAGGGACTGGGACTTGATATTCCCATTTCAGAACTGTCCTGCCCAATTAGGGACAGGTGGTCACCTTACTTTCTTTCTAGGGAGGGGCAGGGCCCTCAGGCGCCCACATACTCGGTGCCTGTGACACACACATACTTTAGTTAGTCCATGAGGTGCAAATCTGCCCTGCCTTCCGCTTGATCTTTGTCAATGTCCAGAAGAGGGAAATTGGGAAGCTAGGGAAATTCATACCCTTCCCCTTATCCTGTGCTCGTGTATTCCTTATGTTGTCTCTAGTTCAGAGACTAGAATAGAAGGAATGCCAGAAGTCAAATGAATTGAAAGGAAACAAATGGTCCACTTCTGCAACTGTCACAATCATTTTCCCTAATAAGGGAAAGTTGATGATGGTATGGTGGATAAGGATCTACCAAAGGATAACATAGTTTGCTAACCAGTACTGCTGGTATTCCTGGAGCTAGTCAGAAGTACTGGGGAGGGAGGGTGTTTGTTTGGGGGTTTTGTGTGTTGTTTTTTTCTCCCCATTAAGGAAAAAAAAGCACATTTTGATTATGGAACTGAAAATTACTGTGTTGAATCCATTTGGACAAGGCCTGTTGTTTTATTTTATTGTATTTATTTATTTTACCCCAAAGCCAAAATTGCTTTTCAAGTGCAAGTTTTAGGACTAAATTTTCCTATGCACATTTTTTTTTCCCTTCAGTGATCTAGGAAACTACACCCACCTTTCCCTTTGAAAAGTTTGGATAGAAATGTTAAATGTTAACCCCCTTATTCTAATTGTATCCCTAGGTTTAACTGAAAGTTTAGAAGGCAACAATGAAACATTCATAATGAAAATTGCTACCACATACTTGTGCCCATTATTATTGTAATTCCAAAATGTCATTATTAAAGAACATGAGCCTGTAGAAAGAGTTCTCTTTGTGCCTCCATGATAGACAGTCTGTGGCCGTAGCTAGGCCGTATTTTGCATGTTCAAAGTCAGGATCCATTTCCTGTAAAGAAAACATACTCAAGCTACCCAATGTATTCAACATTAAATCAGGGGTGTTTTTTCTCCCTTCACCAGGAGAAGATGGGCCTCTGATGAGCTTTGTTGAATAAGTGTGGCCACGTGGCATAGTCTCTAGCTAAACCATTCTATACCCTCAGTTCCAGTGGGAATTTTAGAAACATATAGAAAAGACACAAAGGGCGAGTTAGTCAAGATGACTCTCATAAGGAGTATTTTCACAAAATGACTTTTCATGTGTATGACACTGGAAATTTGGGGCAGATCCCCTCATTAAGCCAATATAATTATCCACATTTACATATGGAAAAATGGTTGCACAGAGTATAGAGATGTACTAAAGAGTCCCTAGCAGGCCAGCAGCAAGAGAAGGTTGTAAGGTGTCATGGGCCCTTCCAATCCCAGGTGGAATTGTAGAAGAGTGCAAACAGGGGGGTAAAAAATCAGGAGTCTTAATTACTTTGTTTTTTTTCTTTTAAAGAAGATGTTCTGCTTTTACATGAAGGCTGGAGTGAATTTTACTTTCACAAAATGACTCTCCTGACTTTGAGGACTATCAGAAGCCAGAACCTACAGGAGTTCTTGTCTGGGAAAGATATATTTCTTTCTATGACATTAATACCTACTGGTTAACCTCATTGGACTCTATTCAATTACATATGGTCCATTTGTTGGTAAGTTTGGGATCTTGCTGCACCATGGTTTAAGGATGCCTTTTGCACAGTCTGTTTGTTATTTCCCAACTGGAGTGGCTGAGGCTAAGGGAAATAAAGTCATTTTCTGTAACACATGGATTAGGTCAATTTAAAGATCTAAGCCAAGGAAACATCTTTTGCTGTTCCCAGGCTAATGTCTTTCCAGTTGCCATATGTTCAGGCTGACATCAATGTCTGTAAATGTGCTGCGACATCTAGTAAAATGGGCAGTGTCCACTGTTCAAATCTTGCTGTGCTCCAAACAGGCAGGAGAGCAAGGGACCATTGTGAATAAAGCCCTGGTACTTTGTCTGAGACTACAGCCAGATGCAAATCCCAGGCTGCAAACCCAGCAGATGCAAATCCTCAGGCTGAGGATCCTCTCAGGGTCAAAATAGTAGGTTAAAACTGGATAACATACCACATTTCAGGGTAGGACAAACTGCTGCCAGCACAGAGATGGGAGATCTAAGCTCAAACCTCTGCCCTGAGCCATATAATAAGTGGACTGGAACTTAGGTCCCTGGGGTAAGTATTCTGACCCCTTGGCTGCTGGAGTTGTGTGCTCTGAAACCCTCTTGTTGGAACTGTTCTGCTTTGCCTAGAATACTTGGATTCATTGAGCAAGTGAATGATAATCCAGCCAGGTAGTTAGGACCATGTCCTGGGAGGTGGGAGATGAGGGTTTGAATCCTGCTGTGCTGCAGAAGGAATTGCAGGAGGGTCTCCCATATCTTGTGTGAGCATTTGACCCCCTCGCCCCAACTCTATTATATAAAAGGGGACAATAGCACTGCTAGTTCTGTAAACTAAGCTTTTCCCCCTGCCCCTGCACCCAGTACTGTTTGAAATGGACAGACATTTGTGAATAGTTTTGAAAGGCCTGAAAATGAGGGGTTTTGTTATTTACTGGACTCTGAAAAAAATCCCCCAGTTCTAGTAGAGAGCACATTGTAGTGTTCAGTTTGGAAATGACTTATTTGGCATAGTGATGGAGCTTGCTGTATTCAGATGATAAACCCAAAGTCATAGGAGAGGGAAATACTGGATATGGCTGTGTGAAATTTCACTGGGTGTTTCATTTTGAAGCTGTTTTGACGCGTTTCAAGCTCAAAATAGCGAAATCAAAATGAAACAAAAGCCTTCGAAATGCAATGAGGGCAAGTTTTGAAACGTTTCAAGTTTCGAAGCTGGGCTTACTTGGCTTCAGCACTGATCCCAGCTGGCAGCAGCAGCCTGCTGTCGTCCCTCTTGCAGATGCAGGGGCTGCGGCCTCTGGGAGGAGTCTGGCACAGCCCCTCAGCCCTCCCAGGGGTGTGGACCCCCAGATCTGCATGTGTGATGAAAGGAGGCTGCCAGTGACACCTGGGACCAGTGCTGGGCGCAGCCCGTGCCCAGTGCCAGGAAGATTGCTGCTGCAGCAGCAACGGCCTCCTGTCATCCTGTGTGCAGATATGGGGGCCTGCACCCCTGGGAGGGCTGTGGGGCTGAGCTCCATAGGGCTGGCAGAGCCTCTCGGAGTGCAGCCCAGTGGTGGGAGGCAGGGGAGAGCCATGGCTGCACTCTGCCAGCCCCACAGAGCTCAGCCTGGTGGTGGAGAGCCAGTGGTGGAGCCGCTCCAAGCGCAGCCCTCTCTCCAAGCACAGCCCTGGCCAGTGACTGTCCCCCACCTCCTGCCACCAGCCTGAGCTCTGTGGGGCTGGTAGAGTTGGCTGGAGTGCAGCTTGGCGGTGGGAGGCGGGGGAGAGCCAGGGCTGCACTCTGAGCAGCTCCACCAGCCCCACAGAGCTCAGCCCAGCGGTGGGAGGTGGGGGAGAGCCAGTGGCCAGGACTGCACTAGGAGTGGCTCCACCGCTGGGTTTCCCATACCTCCCGCCACTGGGCTGCACTCCGAGTGGCTCTGCCAGCCTTCTGGAGCTCAGCTCCACAGCCCTCCCGGGGGTGCAGGCCCTCAGATCTGCACACGGGATGACAAGAAGCTGCTGCTGCAGCCTGGAGCCAGCAGCAGCACCAATCTTTCTGGCTCCAGGTGTGGGCTGCACTCAGCGCCAGTCCCAGACGGCAGCCTGCTGCCATCCTGAGCACAGATCTGGGGGCATGAAGCCCTGGGAGAAGTCCAGCACAGCCCCACAGCCCTCCCAGGGGTGCGGGCCCCCAGATCCACACACAAGATAACAGGAGGCTGCTGTTGCCGGCAAGTGACACAAGTTTTGCTTGTCAGCAGCTTGAGGTGCAGTTTTCCAGAAACCCCTCCACCTATCTCCCTGAAACTTGGCAGGTGCCATGCCCTTATAAGGGGCTCCCAGCCCCACAATTTTCATCCAAATCAGGTAAGAAATTACAAAGTTATAGGCATTTTCATGATTCCCCATGATAGCCTATGAGCGAAACATGAAAACAGAGTTGGAACAGCGAATCAGTTTTGATGAAACAAAATGGGACAGTGGTCTGAAATGAAATGACAAGACAAAAGACTGTCCCTTCAAAATGGTGAAAGAGAAGTTGAGATGAAATGGTGCTATTCGTGCTTGGCAGGAGATTTTTAAATGGGAGGAAAAGGAAAAAAGGATTCTTGTAAGAAAACAAACAGGGGGAGGCCTGGGTTGAGTTTTGATAGGCCAAAAAATAATTGGGGTAGCAACAGAACATCAGTCATACCCTATTTCATTTCTCTCTCCTGCTGTATGCTCATGACCATTTTATCAGCCAGTGTAAGTCAGCACAGGCTTTTGAAGTCAGTGGAGTAATAAATAACACCAGCCTCAAGTCTAGCTTTTCTGTAGTGCTTCTAGTGAAGTTATTTGTTTGCTTACACTTCCAGAATAAATGGAGCAATGGCAAGAATTAAAAAAAATATATTAAATTTAGTGTAATCTAGCAGTTACAGCAGGAGACTGGGCTAGAGGCTGTTGTATTTTATTTCAGCATTTGCTGCTAATTAGAGGCCTTCCAAATTTTCCAGTTTCATTTTCCAGTAGGTTGTTTTGGTGCCAGAAAATGCAAGATAACCCTTACAAGGAAGCAAAACTCATCAGGATTTGTTGCCCTTTTATAGAAAAAATTAATTTCATTCCTATAAATTCCCTAGTATCTTGGAGAAAATATTTTTTTTAAATACCTAAAGAATTTGTGAGTGAGATCTTTTTATATCTGTAACTATTCTCTACATCTATATAATGGAGATACCATTATTATACCATCTATATAATGGAGATACCATTACTATTATTCTTACAAAAGGGTTAAAAAAATAACTAGGAAGGTTCTTATTTACCAATATGTCCCATGGCATTTTTCCAAGTTTACTAACTCAGGGTCTGAAAACAGTGGGGGATACTTCCCTGATGCAAAACTAGTATCAGGGGGTAGAAAATCAGGCACCCATATTTTGATCATGAGGAAGGTCATGATTTTTTTGTGAGGAACCTGCATGATTAATTATTCCTCTTTAGACACCGTCTTCCAGGACGAAATTGGCTGCTGATTAGAAAAAAGCAAGACTCCAGATTCATCCCTGGTGCAGTTCCAGTGTCTATCAACACCAGAAGACAAGGGGGATGCACAGGCCACCAGGTTATCTCACCGCACTGCCACTGATAAATGGAGTGCAAACAGTCTGAGCTCCTTAGAGAAAATACTATCTTGCCTTGAATTG
Organism: Alligator mississippiensis; assembly: GCF_030867095.1. Lineage (NCBI taxonomy): Eukaryota > Metazoa > Chordata > Crocodylia > Alligatoridae > Alligator > Alligator mississippiensis. Next base: position 53,631,339 of record NC_081835.1, on the reverse strand, counting down.
AAATCCCATGTTTCATTTCCCCAGCCTCTCAGAAAAGACCTTAGGTCAACTCTCCAGCATATATTTGTTGACACCAAGGCTTAAAGCAAAATTTTTGTTTAGCTAGTTTTATTCCTTTCTAACTCATGGACCTCTGCAACTTCCACCCACATTGCCAGTTCCAGGAAGAATGGGAAGCTATCAAGGTGGTTGCTACAGAAGAAAACACTGTGTAAACCGCCCTTGAACAATATTCAACTGCAAAATGCAAAGCCCTGTCTACAAGGCAGGAATTGCTACAGCTGTTTTCATTGGAGCCCCAGAGAAGGGCAGACTTTAACTGATGCTGGCTCCCCTTGAGTGAGGCTTTTCTTTCCTTTTTTGTATATTTTAACATTTTCTTTTGTTGCTCTTCCTCCCCCCGATCCAAAAATGCAGATTTTAGTATATCTAATGCCCATTCATTCTTTTTCCTTTGGGGAATCCACTTCCCTCCACACCTCCTCTATGACACTCTATACCGATGCCTTGCTGCTTAAGCACTTTGGAACGCTCTCTTCCTCCTCCTCCTCCTCCTCCTCCTTCTTCTTCTGCAACTGAGAACTCATTGAAAATATATATATATATTTTTTTTTTCCATCTGCTTGAATGAGGTGTATGAGGCTGTTTGGTTTTCAGCGAACCCAGAAGCTATTAAGGCTCACTGGGTCCTTTGTGTTCCTCTTGAAAACTAGTTCTGTAGTGGAGACAGACAAGAAAGTAAAACAGAGGCAGAGGAAGGGAGCTGAAGAGATTCAAACAAAGCATGAACCCTCTCTCCAGTAGCTTTAGGCTCAGAGCAGGAAATTTGCTGAGCCTTGCAGGGGTCATACTCTTCTCGCAGGTCATTTGAACAAGCTTGGGACTGTGTGCAAGGCTGGAGACATTTTTGGTGGGTAAGGGAGGTCAGGGACTAGGAGGAAAATGGGCTAGTGTTTCCCTACATCTCCCAGAATAACACTTGCATTTGATTTTTTTTTCCTGAGCCACTCCATTTTCCCATGCCTAGTTTCTGTTTCACCTAAAAGAAACAGTTCCCCTTCCCCCTTTTTTCACAACAAAAAATACCTTTCTAGAGTCTTCTGTTTTTAACAAACTGCACTTGGTCTCATTAACTTTCTGCTCCATGGAAGCTGGATCAGAACTACATAGAGATGAGAAGTGTTGGTGCAATGGAGAGGAATTGTCTTTTTTGTCGAGAGAAGACATTTCAAGTGAGGAAGGAAGTGTCTTAAATTGGCCTGTCTGTCTGCAAAGTGCACACAATGCAGTGTTTTTGTGCATGAATTACTGTAAATAAGGACACTATTTTCTGGCCAGCACCCTTTCCTGGTCTTTGAGGATTTGTGAACAACAACTTTCATGAAGCCCTACCCTGCCTGCTTGCCTGCCTTGTTGTCACATTTAGCATCTGAAGGAGTAGGAGACAATGGTTAGAGGAAAGGAGTGAAAATTAGAATTCCCCTTTCTTGCAAGTCTGCATGTTTTAATGCTCCAAGCCTTAATATATCAGCTTGTGACCTTCTCTAATGCAAGTGCATGGCTGAATATCCTACCTAAGGGGTGTCAAAGATATGGGACTGGATCCATCCTGCAGAAGCCTATCACCTGGCCCCTGTGCTGTCCCTGAGTCCAGAGCTGACCCACATGTTGCACACAGCGTGCACCAGACCAGCACAGGACACACACACACTTGGTGCCTGCCCTGGCTAGTCCAGGACATGTCTCATGAAGTGTGTGCCCCAGTTGGTCTGCGATCCACATTGCACGCAGTGCCGCTATGGCTGGTCTGGGAGCACGCAGCACCCACTTCGGCTGGTCTGGAGCGTGCACTGCGCATGGCGCCTCCTCCTCAGCTGCTCTGGGGCACGTGCCATGTACAATGTGAGTCTCCTGCTGGAGTGTGCAGCATGTGTCCCAGACTGGCCAGGGAGAGGGTCGCATGTGCTGGGTTCAGCATGTAGGTATAGGGGTTGGTCCATGGGCCTGATCCAGCCTGCAGAGCCAGCCACTTCACCGTTCATCTGGCCCATGGACTGGCCCCCTGCCACTCATCTGGCCTGTGGGTCCAGGTGAGTTTGACACCCCCATCCCACCTGAACCCAGTGCAACCTATTTGGAAACTACTCCTTTAGTAGCTGAAACAGTGCTCTATGAGTCTGGCCAAATGATGCAATTTGGTTCTGTAGCAAAGTATTGCATGGCAATGTGTAGCTGTGGCAGTGAGCATGGTACTAAAAGCATGTCATGTAATAAGGAATCACAGTGATGTTCATGAAGACAGATAAGCAGGCTTTCACATATTCTGAGTCCCAGTTTTGTCTCCAGTAACTGCAAGCTGTCACATCCTCTATATAGCATAGGCATCTACTGGCTAAATAATACCGTGCAAATAAAATATTATGAGTCTTATTAGAGCCTTCCAGGGACATAGACTCCTTTGATTAAGGCCAGCTTAGGACAGTTATGGTTTGAAAAACTGCAGAAGGTTGTGACAGCAAAAACTTTCTTGTTTGTCAGATTGATTAAACTTTCACAAGAAAAGCTTGACTTCCCAATTTGGCTAGCCTGTCTTGGAGGGAGAGCTCATGGTAATCAAACCTTTTTACTGAGCATATTTTATCCATTTTCATAGTGAAAGAAAACATCAGAGTATATTTCAAATGATTAAATTGTATTAGAAAACCAGGTTCCAACCAGCATAGAAACACAATCTGAACAATCTAGAAATTAATCAATCATGAAGGACATAATAGAAACAATCTGCTTGGAGCCAGCTCTGAGACACTGAAATGTCAGCTTCTGTATTTGATTCAAAATCTGCCTAGTTTCTGCTGGAAAAAAAAGAAATTGCTGAAGAATTAGGGCCATAATTTTAGGTGAAGATTTGTGACTCAATATAATTCATAACATCCCCATAAAATCCTAATGAAAACACTAACTTTAAAACCAATCACTGTATAATATATCCCATATCATAAACTGCTTTATAGCATTCTCTATAGTGTTGCCATATTAGGGTAGATGCTCGTTAGCTTAAGTTGTATGCATCGTTTGATTTGTCCTCCCTCTAGCACAGCTAAAAATGAAACAAACCACAACTATAGGCCTAATAATTTTCTTTCTAAATCTCTAAACCCTATGGCTATAGAAATTATCCCTAACTCAGCCACAGAAAGCCAACAATCTCTGAACTACACCCTTGACTAGGACACATTACTTTTTTATGCATGGCACTGACTCTGTCCCTCTAGGTGAGAAGCTCCTGGATGCATTGTGCCAACTGTAAAGGATCTGATATATGAATGAGTGATACATGCAATCTGTGGAGAAGGAGCATTCCCTGTTCATTTGGAGGTCAGCAAAAGATTCAGTTTGTCACAGCTGGTGACCATTGTTATGTTGCTAGCAGTGCTTCCTACTGAGCTGACTTGAGTAGCAGTAGTAATTTAGGTCTTGCTAATATGCATATGTGTGCTGATTTTGTTTCATAATTTAACAAAATAAATATTTTAGTAGCTCTAGGTGAACTCCATTGGACAGTGAAGGACATGTAGTTGATCCACAATATTATTATTTAATTCTTTGTATGACTATTGGATCATTCCCAAGAACCCCGTGTTTTTTGGGAGGTGGAGTACTGTAATGTTCAATGTTTGAAATCCTGCCTATGTGCATTTTGGTTTGGTTAAATAGGTACAGTGTTGCTAGATAAATAACCTCTTGGTAAATACTGTAGGTGCTGATTAATAATACCTCAGTTGAGTTGATTAATTGTGCCTGAGCTGATGCCACTTCTAGATTCTGGCCAAACTTACTACTTGTTTTGCTCTAGCTGAGTTTAAAGGATCAACAAGAAACTAAAGAGTTAAACATTGCTCTCTAAAGAGCCAGGGGAAGGCAGGAGTTGGGACTCTTTCCAGAAAACACTAACATGGACACATGGTCTTAAAGCATCTAAAGAGGCAAAATCTACCTGGTCACTACCATGTAATGGTAAGGTTTAGTAGGAGCCATGCTTGCAGGCTTGTTGTTGTATTAAAATCCTTTTGTTATGTTTTGTCCCTACTCTTGACACTGTAACCAATATGATCTGACAACTCTTTCTGGTCATCTTTATTAAGCGCTGGTCTGAAGCTCCTAAAGGAAAAACCGAGCAAGGTCTTTAAGGTCATTCTCTAGAAATCAAAGGATACTGTAACCCAGGGCCAAGCCTAAGGTGGGGGAATCATGGGTTTCTGTTCTCTCTTCACCCACGAGAAGTGAAGGCATAGGGCCTTATGGCTGAGGAGAAGCACCCAATGAAGAGAAAACAGAAAACTCTGCCAATGACTTTTAAGCTAAAGTATGTACTGGGGGGACAGGGAGGGGGGGGTTCTCCTTAAAATTATATTTTTCAGGTCTGTGACCAAAATCCCTTCTCGGCATTTATTTCAGCTTACTGAATAAAATTATATGAGGGAGGGAGCAAGCTCCCCACACCCAAAGGAGCAAGCAAAAACAATGCAGAGGCTCACACAAAATAGAGAGGTTAAAGTGCCAAGCTCCTGCTGGAAGCAAATGCAAAGGTCCTGGTGAGATAACTGATGGCTGATTTTCTAAACTATGCAAGTGGAAAAGCAGAGGGAAAATGCAGTGGGTTTTTCTGGTTTCTGCCTGGGCCACAGGTTTGTCAGACGTTGTAGGAGCGCATGATCGGGCCCTTTTTAAAGGGAGATTTCTCATCTAGGTGCTTAGAGAAGAGATCCCTGGCCTGTGTCATGGCCAAGATGGAAGAAGTCAGAGCTGCAAAGCTTTTTATTCTCCTGCTGATGCATCTTTGCTCTGCTTCCCTGCCATACATAGTTCATTAGCCCACTGAGCCCTTACCTTTGAATCAACCCATGGTCCTTGATCCTCCCTTGTTTTAATTGTCTAGGTATACAGCTGGCCATCATTGCCATGGCAAGCTGAGTGCAATGGAAACATATATGCATTTATCTTTGATACTCTTAGAGGCTTGGGAAAAGTTGTTATCCCCATTTCACAGGTAAATGAGCAATGGGAGATTAGCACAGTAACTAAAAGTCACAGGAAGTGAATGAATCAGAGCTGGGAACCTCAGCCCAGTGCATTAATCACAAAGCCATTTTTCCTCCTTCCCACCAGCTTCTCACAGTGGACAAGCAAAGAGGGGCAAACAGAAGGATTAGGAGGATGGCTTTTCATTATGGCAGCTGCTTTACAGTGGTATGAAATATGCTGCAGCTTAACCTCAAGCAGTATGAACAATCTGGAGAATCCTGGGAGCTAGTGAGGGAGAGATGGGGGAGGAGAGGCCAAAGGGCATCAAAGGGAATCATTAAATTCAATGGGAATGGTTTTGGTTTGTTTCCTAGGAGACTACCAAAATTTAGCTTTTCTTCTTTTGAATTACAGAAATGTCAAAACCTCCATATTCTGGGCTCAAAACTTTGCTGGGACTGTGTACATGTGGAGGGGCCATCTGAAACTAATCACCAGCAGAACTAGCCATGCCCAGGGTTAAGGAATTCAAGGTCTACAGCAAGCCAGCAGCAAAGCCAAATGTTTCTCAACTTTCTCTAATGTTCCCTTCCTGGAAGACGAGCTAGTTTCCTTTCATGTTTTCTCAATCCCAGCTTCCTTGCCCAGCCCAAACACTTTAATCAGAAAGGAACCCTCTGCCTCTGCTCTATCTCCTTGTTTTGCCTTTGTGTGCATTTTACTGCAGTGAGCATTAGTATTTCGTTTGTGGGGGGGGTTTGTTGCCTGTTCATGGGCTTGACCATTTTTTTCCCCTGAAGACTCCAGCAAAACAGTGGCATTTCTGTGATGAACAGGGTTCAAGTTTGTAAAGGTTATGGTTGCAGGACAGTGGCCCTGAGATGCTACACGTTCTCTGTCCTGGAAACCCATAGTCAAGGCTCTCTAGCACTGACCTTGTTTCTTGTGCTATGGGGGCAGTAGTTTGGGGGAGAGGGGCAGCATGGAAGGCAACTGCGCTTGAACTCCGTTAACAAAATGTTTAATGGACAAAAAATGGCCTCTGAAAATAGTGCTGTAGTTCCCAAGCTGACACTCCCACCACAACTGAGTGTGCTTGCTTACAGGGAGATAAAATATTACTTTGCCCCACCTGTATACTTGTGCTGGGATGCTTTGCGGAGCATCCCAAGTGAGGGAAGAAGGGCTTCAGCTGCTTCTCTTTATTCCATATACATTGTGGGCCCAGTCCTAAGCACAAAGGGATGAGAACTGAGTCCTCTGGAAGTAGACGGGACTTGGGGATGGGAGACTGGGAAGGAAATGGTTCCATAGCAGCCAGCTAGCTAACCTGCTGGAGATCGTGCATTATGGCTCCCATCTGCCTGGTTCATAAAGGATCGTCTCATAATCCCTGCTTTACCTCAAGCTCTAACAGCATGAACCAAGGACTTTCAGAACCAAAAATACTATATTTGGGCTATCGGCCAAGATGATGGCGGGAAAGTGAATATGGCAGGACACCAAATGTTAAGACCTGCTGCCATAGAGGGACAAGCCAAGTCCCTTCAGCTCTGCAACCCACATGTCATGCTAAGATCATGTTGCTGAGAGGGGCTCAAAGCAGGACTGGGAGCTTTGTGAGGATGCCATGGCAGTATGTTTGTTACTAGTACTCAGCTGGGGATAATATTGTCAAATGCAGATTCCAGCTAGTGAAACTCCAAAACAGAAGGGTTCAGATATAATTCAAGTATGTGTTTTGATGGAGAGGGATTTCTTGTTTTTTTCATAAACAATTTGCTTCTAACCTCAAAACCACTTGGCTTGGGGAATAAATTCTCCCAAGACTCTGAAAATAGGCAAATCCACTGAAGCAGAACATTTTACAAAGGAAATAGCACAAACACAGAGAGAAAATAATTTCCTTCGAAAATAAACATTTATGAATGGCTTAGCATCCATGCATATAGAGGAAGAAGACTGACATTGTCACCTCTTTGGAATAGTTTATGGATATAATAATCTTCAAAGAAAAACAAAAAAGAAGCACTAAAGTAGACAGTTGAACAATAACTGTATTAAAGCATTTACCTTCATTAACATACTGTAACAATAAACTAGCAGATCATCTCAGTACCGCTGGATAATGCTATGCCTAAGGCATATACGAAAAAGAAGAACATCAAAGTGAAATGAAATCTTCCTTTGGGGTAAGATTTGTCCATACTGAAAATAGGAATGTGGTTGTTGAAATTGGGAGTTAGGGCTCCAGAGAACACTCTGGTTTTCTACTGATTCACTGAGCAGTATTGGGCAAGTTATGTTACTTCTCTATTCCTCGGTGTCCTGCAATTGGAATACTTGATGCCAATATACTTCACAAGATGAGTTCCCTGCCAATCTTCTCCTATGGTTTTTGAAATAACAGGGTCCAAATACTTCAGAATCATTTGAGATATGACCCTCATGATACTTCTGTAACTCAGAGATGCATCATTCTTGTTTGAAAGAAGGGTGGTTTGTGCCAGAATGTAGACTTTGCCCAATGGCACAGAGGTAGAAAGTAGGAACAAATAAAACAAGAAGAAGTACACCAGAAACAAAGGTAACATTCTCACAACCTCACTAAAGGGCTTTTTTTTTTTTTTTTTTTAAAAAGGTTGCTTAGGTATCAGAGCAATAGAAAGAAAAAGATTTAAAAAAATAGATATTCTACATAGAAACAGGGGTGTGTGTGCACATACTTTTGCTAGTCTATGAACTCTCATGGCTATAATAACATATTTTCTCTTTGTTCTTCAGTTTCTACTCTTTGCTTCAAAGAATTTTGGGAGGGAAATCCAAGACCTTTAATTTTGTTCTTTATACATACAGCAATCCAAAGTTCTTGTAATACAAAAAAAGTCATTTTTTTTTTTGCTCCTTGAATACCCAGATAAAAGAAAATCAGTACCCACTCTATATAGATACACACACATATAATAGAAACTATATACATTATCATATATTAGCATACATTTTACATACAGCATAATATAGAATATCTAATGTATAATAAGCACACACAATTTAGCGGATATTTTCTTTTTCTGAGTGTTCACAGACCTAAAAAAATACTGGTTTTATTACAATAGCTTTTGATTACAGTTTATAAGACAGCATTGGGGGAGTAAGGGAGAAAAACTTTCAGTTGAGAACAATGTTAGTGTGGGAGGAGATTTTGCTATTAGTAAAGATATCTGCAGAGACAGCAGGATGGGAAAGCTAATACATTTTTAAGTACTCTGTGAAACTGGGGCAGCTGTTTTTGGTTTTGCCCTCTCTATTATGGAGTTTTTAGAATCTGTCAGAATCTGGATTGTCCTGTTTCCCCACCTCTGCATTCAGGCTCCATCAGATTATGACAGTTTTAAAGGAAGGCATAAAACTGTAGCCAGGGACTCTTGAAATAGATGAGGTGAAGTGGTGTAAATTACAGGTTGTTTAATAGACTGCATTAGTATTAAGTTACTCACGGATGGCTATATTTCACTGTCAGTTGCCCGGTGCAACCACAGCGAGATAGTGAAGGGAGCTGCACTCGACTAAATGAGACAAATGTCAATCCAAGAGCCAAAGCAAAAGAATACAACTGGCAAAAAGCCAATAGGGAGCTGCAAAAAGGCACTCATTAAAGCAATCCATTAATTGCTTCTTTTTTTTTTGCACCTTCTTTGAGCCCCCCAGCATGTAACTTGCATCAAAATCAAATTAAGGTTTGCTATCAACTCCCATGCCCTCCACTGGCCTTCTGCTGACTTCCTGCAGGCTCTCAGTGGACCATGTTGGAAAAGGGCAACGATAGCTCTGTGGTTATCATTGCAGTTTATGCAAGCTCTTCAGAGAGACTCTTGAGAGGATATACATTGAAACCAAATATTTGTTTTCCCGTTTAGTTTTTCTCCAGATGAAATCGGTTGTCCATTCCCTTGTGCTGGCTATTCCCCCCCCCCCCCCGCCCCCCCAACCGTACACATCTGGCCACATATTTTTTTTTTTTACACTTAAGAGATGCTGGCACTTTATACACAGGCAAATTTACTTCAGCCTAAATGGCAAAAAATGAAAGACAGGCTCTAAGTGAAATGCAGGCACAGTAGACAGAGTGACATGGAGAGGCTGGCATGGAGAGACTTCCAAACAAGCAGTTGATCCAACCTTGTCAATATAGTAGGGATTTAAAATATTTGGCATTATGGACATTAAATGTAAGTGGAAGAGGAACAGGGGGAAAACCCTGGTCATACCCTGTTCACTCTCCCTTTCAGCTTCCTCTCTGCCACTGTGTGACACAGGGTACTGGGCAAGATGGACCTATGAGCTAACCAGTAAATGACACTTCTGATATACTTAATACCCCACCCCTAAAACCTCTTGCCTTCTTGAAGCCCCTCTGTAACTTCCATTAGTGCAGTGTCTGAGTGGTTCCCAGTCTTTATGTATTGTTCTTTGCATCACTTTTATTTCCATTTAAATACTAGAAATCACTATTACCTAAATTTATCATATAAAAGAGGCACAGGGAAGATAAGTGATTTTTTTCCTCTCAAGGTAGTACACAGCAAACCAATCCTAGAGCAGAGACACAAATTCATGTCCCTGTTCTAGACCGACACCTTAAAGACTGCACTATCCAGTCTCTGGTAACCGTGCTGCAGCCTTTTGCCATGCTCTGCTGTTTGTTTCACCATCAAAACTATTCCAGCTGCACAACTGAAGAAACCAGACATTTTTCCTGTAATGATTTATAGCGATATGAGCAAAGTGTGGTGCCAACGGGACTCTGCAACCCACTTAGAGATGCAGTTTCTTAACTTTAAAAAATCTGAGAATACTGGGAAGTGGTAACGACCCTTTTCTGCTCTCTTTTTATCAGGCTGGTTTGTATCCTTTTAGGACAAGCAAAAAAAAAACAACAACCCCCCCAAGTCCCTCCCCCCCCTTAGTTGAGCGTCTTTGCTTTTTCACAAAATCATAGAAAATCAGGGTTGTAAACAACCTCAGGAGGTCATGTAGTCCAACCCCCTCCTCAAAGCAGGACCATTCCCAGCTCCAGCTGGGCCTTAAAAACCTCCAAGGATAGAGAGTCCACAACCTCTCTGTGTATCTGTGCAAACTGTTCCAGTGCTTTACTACCTACCTCATGAGAATTTTTCCTAATATGTAGCCCAAACTTCCCTTGCTGCAGCTTGAGGCCATTGCTCCTTATTCTCTCACCTGCCACCACTGAGACCAGTCCAGCTGCATCAGCTTTGGACCCCCCTTCAGGTAGTTGAATGCTGCTAGTACATCCCCTCTAAGTCTTCTCTTCTAAATAAGCCCAGTCCCTCAGCCTCTCTTTATACATCATGTGTCCTAGTCCCCTCAACATTTTTTTGTTGCCCGCCACTGGACTCTCCAATTTGTCCACAATTTTTAGCTAAGAGATTTCAAGATGCTGTATAATCTTGGCTTTTTGTGTTTACTTGATGCACAGTAGACCAGATTCTTACTCATTTCTTCATGCTGGTGTATAGGTTGCTGCATTCCTCTGGGAGGAAGCTGAAGAAGTCCCATCTACCCCTTGTATTGCTTGGATAAGGACCTGTAAGAATTCTGCCTCCTGTACTATAATGTGTGATGGCACTGCTCCCTTCCTCTTCTCCTTGGCACTCTTGGCTCTGAAGAAGCTGAATAAAAGGGAAGTGAGGCTATATCTCTCCTGCTCATGTAGCAGTCAATGGAGCTTGCTATCCTCCCTTCTGGCCGGCTAGTTCTTTTGGATCTCCAGGAACTCTGAAGAATGCTTGCCGTGTTTGTGATCACCACCTGCTAAAGGTGGATCCTAAATATCACAATGTAGCCCTGTATGAGCTGGAAATGCACACCAGCAGCTAAGCACAGGATTTTTAGCAGGAGCTCTGTCAATGGTTTTGACTGTTTGTGCTCGCAAACCATTTGACAAGCAGACTGCAGTTTTCTCAAGTTGCCAGGAATTATTATCTTACTTTATGGACTTCCATCTACTCTTTGGCTTGTAATCAGTACTAATTAAAAATCAACTAGTGAGATAACTGTGAAATGTTTTGTTGAAATCTCATGTTAGACATCTGTGAAAACATTAAGCCATTTTTCAAGTGGTTCTAGCATGTGATACCCAAATTGTTTTGATCTCTAAGTCACATAGCACTATCAACAGAGCCACAAGCAACATTCCTGAGCTCTGATTAGATTTGTGTATATGACCGTAGTTAGGCCAACCTGGAGTGTGTTTGAAAATTTTAACTCTGTTCTCATTGATCCCAGTGGCAGCAGTGCTGCGTCCATGCCAAATACTTCTGGAAGTCCCATTTCTTGGTCAATATTAATCATGCATTATTTGGAAAGTTTTTAAAAGGAAAACTTGGTTACCATTTTGTCTGTGCAAAGCATAAACAAGGAGGTCATAGGACAATCAGAAATAGCCACTTAAAAATGTAGATGACTTGTGGGAGTAAGGCCTTGTACATGACTCTGAGCATCAGTCTGGTTCATGGGATTCTCTACTACACTCTCTCTTCTCTGTAGCAAATGTAATTGAATTAGTCAGGGATTGAAGTACCTGTTTTCCTAGTAAGTTGAACCTGATTCCAAAAGTATTCCATTTGTATTCTAATTAAAACATTCATATAGTTTTCCCTGTTAAGTGCTTTGACTAATGACACCAGTGTAGCAACTGCATACCAGTTGATGGTCTCCCAGTCCAAAAAAGCAACTCAAGCAATTTCAAGTAGGCTGGCTGCCACTGAAGATTGACTTCAAGTATGTGTGCAGGAAACTGTATCCAGTATAAGAAATGGTATTATAACCTATTCCTATAGGATTCTTTGTAGGTTTTGTTTTATTTTTTTTTTTGGGGGGGGGGGTGTTATTTGTTTTTTGTTTAAGCTCCATATCCTATTTCTGTTTGAAGTTCATTCCTTACCATGGCAAAATCAAGGTAGCTGATGCTGATTAACTTAATTTACCAGCTGTGTCCAAAGGGAAGCTCTATCAGTTTGGTCAAATTTGTAAAGGTTATAGTTTGAGAACAGTGGCCTTTAAATGCTACATATTCTCTGTCCTGGAAACCTAGAGGCAAGGTTGTCTGCCTAAAGCATCTTTTATCTGTTCACAACTCTAACAAATAGGCTGATTTAATCTTGGCTATATATTTCACCACTGATAACAGTAAGATGAAAAAAGCATGAGGCAGGCAACATGAGAAAATACATTCTCATGAAAGACTTATGTCTTAACAGAGAAACTTGTGTAAGACAGTAGGATGATTTTTTATTCCTTTTGCAGTGGTTAGTGCTCCTTTAAAGCAAACACCTCTGCAACAAGTTTCATAGAAAAGCAGTTTCTCATTTGAAGTTACAGTCTAGAAAATATTTATAACCTGAAACAATGCTGAACATTTCAAGAAGGTCCTTGCTACATCACATTCTGGATAAATGGGGTTTAGCTACTATTTCATAGTTTTGTAGCTGTTAGGGGCCGGAAGGGACCTTACAGATCATCGGGCCCAGCCCCCTGCATGTGGGCAGGAAAGACCCAGGAAGATGGGTATCAAATGATCCCAGGAAGATGGGCATCAAGACGTTTTTTAAAGATCACCAGGGTCAGTGAATGTACCACTTGTTCCAAACCCTCCGCACTCGACCTGTACAGAAGTTTTTCCTTATGGCTAGCCTGAAACAATCTTCAATCAGCTTGTGCCCATTATTTTTTGTCCTCCCCTGGGTGGCCTTGGTGAACAGATGCTCCCCCAAACCCTGCTGTACACCCCTGATATACTTATTAGATGCCACCAAACCCCCTCTGAGTCTTCTCTTCTCCAGGCTCTTACCAACAGGCTAACCTGAGCACCTTCATTTTGAAAGTGGTGGGTTTCAAAACTTGGCTAATGCTGTTTTAGGTTTGTGTTCTGCTTCTGAGAGACTTGTGAGGAAAACATCAGGGAGAAGAAATTAAATGCTGAAAAAGTGAGGAAATGGGTTTAGAGAGTGGGCTGTGGAGCACAAATATGGAGACCCTGGGGTGAAGGGGCAGAGCAAAAAGGTCTGTTAGTCTGTAGTAAAGGCACTAAGTGCCCTGGATACAAAAAACAGATTGACATCCTCTTCTGAAAACACATGCATTTAATTGGGGTGAAATGTGTTCGGGAACTCAGACTGATTTTTTCCCCCCAAATCACGTGAACACACTGCATAATTTCCAGATATTTTTATATGACCTCACAGATTTCCTTGCTTCATTTCCTTCATTTACCATTACCTTTCTCTTTTGTCTTCTCACAGCAGAGGCAGTAGCCTTGGCTATGCAGCCCACAGTGCTGCAGTGGCTGGTCTGGCAGCCAAGGTGATGATTCATAGATTCATAGTTTTGTCGTCCCCCTGTCCCTCCCCCCCCCAAAATAAGGTCAGCCCCTAAGGTTGCTGTCCCTGTTGCCCCTGTGCCCATGGTATGCTACTGTTCTACTGGCATTATTAATATGCTTCTTTCCCCCTGTGGTTTTGCTCCACATTTAGTTGGAATGGGAAGAGAAGAATTGAAAAATCATGGGGAAGAAATCCATGCCCCTTATTTTGACCTTGACTATTTGAGGGGTGAGGGGAAAACCAACTCTGCATAGAGGCACGATAATGTGGCTAAGGGAAATAATATATGAAACAACAAATGAAATCTCATGAAGAAAGATTGTATCTCCCAGCAGGGCTCTTGAACTGAAAGTGTTTACCAAAATGCAGGGCTTCACAAAAGGACTAAAGTATATGGGATCAAATAAGGAATTTCTTTTGGGCTGGGATTACAGATGGAAATCCTTATTAGGCCTCCCCCATACCATGACTCTGTGCCACTGGGGGACTCTTCCAGACATCTCTGATTAGCATCTTGCCTGGCCCAAATAGCTGTTTGTTCATGCCAGGCGGCCAACTCACAGTCCCCCATTCACACTATACTAAGTATATGGACTTGAATAAGGAACTGGTTTCTGGGATGACAACTGGAAATCCTTCCTGGGCCAGCTCACATGTTCAGGGATGTCCAGGACAGTCCCCAGTGCTAGTGGCATGGCATCGATGGCCCTAGCTTTGGGATGTAATGGCCAGATTAACAGTGCATGGGGAGGGCAGAGATGCGCCCTGCTCTGGGGTGTAATTGCCAGAGATGACCCAAGCAGGGTGTGGGGCCCGGGGCTTTAGAAAGAAATAGATACAATCCAGAGAGTGCAGTTTAATGTGGACAGAGGCACAGAGGTGAAATGATTTTCCCAAAGTCTCTCACATCTATAGAAGAACTATGGTTTCTTGTGTCTCTGTCCTGTGCGCTGTAGGGTAGGCCAGTGGTCAGCAACCTTTTAAGGCTGCAGTCCAGATTGATACAGTTCAGGTCAGAGGAGGGCAGTCGCTAGTGGAACAAGGAGAGCTGAATGCCACTGAAACTCCACGTCTGTGGGCCAAACCAAATGGCTCTGCCAGCTTGATCAGGCCCCTGGCCATACGGTGCCAGCCCCTAGTGTACGCCAGGCTGTTCCTTCCCTGAAACCTGAGTTGATTCTTAGAGGATTTTTTTTACAGTTTAGGGAAAAATGAAGCACAACTTGTTTACCCTTTCTAAAGCTATTCATATGTCTGCAGACTCTTTTTTTGCATTTTACATTTGTTTTACTGTGCTGAAATGCTAACATAATAAGAACATCGTTGGCAAGTTATTCACTTGTGCAATTTGCCTCTATTTTTGTTTTTAACAACATGCATTATTTTGAAAAGTAAACATTTTGTTGCAAGATGATTAATATCCCACGGTTTTTGAGGAACCTTCTTGACTCTTCGTTATCTGTTTAGTTAATTATGATGTAGACTATTGGTTTTCTTGTTTCCTGAATAACCTCCAAGAATGATAGAGCTTATTGTCACTTCTACCAGTATACAGTATGGACAGAACTTCCAAAGTGAATGATATTGTCTTAATACTGGCCAAAGTGTTAGCAAGTACTGATTGAATACGAAATGTTTTGCCAGAATAGTTTTCATATAAATATTTGTAGGTTCTTATTGGTATTCTTAGTTTCTACTTTTGATTCTTACATTAAACCATCACAGATTACCAATTTGGAGCCAATCCAGGGAGACAGTCTGTGTCTCTGCAGCTTCTTCCACTAGCCCTGCCCCTACCTCCACCCTTCCCAGGTCTGGTGCAGTCTCAGGATATGGGAGGGAAAAGTCAGGGGAGGGAGGTCTGTTCTGGGGTTTTACAGCCTGCGCTGAAGTGGTGGCGGGGGGGGACCTCCAGTCCACCTGTTCACCCCTCCAGCACAGCTGGGCAACCCCAGAATGGACCTCCCTACCTTGCTTTCTCCCCATCCTATCCTGGGACAACACCAGGGGGCAGGCCAGGCTGTGCTGCAGCAGCCTAGCCACCAGAGCAGACACAAGTTAATGAGGGTGCTCCACTTTGGAGTGCCTTCATTTGAACCCTCATAGATGAGTGTTAATTTGTCATGTGATTAAAGTGCTCTGCAGCCATGTTGTTCTGTTAGGACATGGCTTTAGAGTGCTTTCAAGGGGCCGATCACGTGAAAATGTAATTTCTGTCTGTGCCTCCAGACATCAGATGAGACGAATGAGTGAGTAAGGAGATCCCTATGGCTGCCTTACACCTTAAACTTTCAACAGAGGGCAGACAACTCCATGGGGTTAAAGTCAGAATGGGAAAAAAATCCTTTCTATAGCAAAGCTCAAAGACTTACAGGTTAAGCCAGAAAACAGGAGAGTCTCAACTGGGAAGTTCCAAATAGAAGAGACCCTGTAGAGCTGCATATCCATAAGCCATCCTCGGTAGAAGGCTGCCCCTCCTCCCACCATGTCTTTACTGGCTGCCATTTTTTGGAGCATTGTCTGTGGCTCATTCCAATGAGACATCTTCAGAAGAAAACTTTTTGGCTGCCACTTAGGCGGTTCTGCTGAGAGCAAGCAACCCTCTCTCATTCACAGCCCCAATCCCTTCTTGTTTGCATCCTACCCCTACCCAGTCCCACATTGCCATGAGTACTTCCCTACTCCCCTGGCACACTCCTTGAAATAGTGAATAATGCTGTGGAGGCAATAGTACCCACAGACTGCAAGACCTGAAGGAGTTTTAGCTATAGCCCTGTGAGCAACCTTTGTTTCAGACAACCATACTATGATGTCTGTCTTTCAGCCTCCTGACTCACAACAGAGCTTCTGAGAGCTTGAGGCACGTTGGTACAGCAGGCAAATCTTGTTCAACCATGGGCCTATTTTTCAAAGAGATCTTTTAATATAAAAAGAATTAAAGGGAAACCAAATCCACTACAAGGTACTATATTATCTTGTAACTTGATCTTCTAAGCAGTGGGTTTTTTTAGATAAGGCATTGCTGTGCATTACAAGCCCTAAGCAAGGCATAGCAGCTCCTGTCTTGAGGTATCAGAACTTTCTGCAATCTTTTGGGTAACATGAATCCCCTCTGAGAGTCTGTGGCTAAGAGCACTTTCTGAAGTATTTTGAGGCTTGGGAATGAAGCTTCCCTGAGTTGTTCTTGTTGCTGTTTATCTGGTAAATCCTGAGGGGTGACTATAGATCTCTTGTATTTTTAGCCTTTTCCACATTAGATATTCATTCCTCTTCCTGAAGCACAAACAAATGCTGCTCAGACTTGTTTTCTGGTACAAATTAGGCCATGCCTGAATCTGATGCCTCTCTTGGGATAGGTCACAGATTTAGAGACATTGAAGTCCCAAGACCTTTCCCTTCTTGGCAAATGAGGGGGAAAAGTGTTACTGGCATTTTGTCCCAGACTTGTGGTTGTTCTGATCAGTTTTGGTATTCAGTACAATATTTTTGAAAATAAGGCTCTTGTTTCAATTTTGACTTTTGCCTTAACCTAGAAAAAAAATCATGGTGAAGGCAAAAATATGGTCATTAACACTGAATGGGCGAGGCAAGAAATTATACAGTATCATTGACACATTGCCTTTGTTTTATCTAGATCTATGTATCTGTCTTGCACAGATTTTAAGGCCCATGGTGGTATTGTATAAGTCTTAAGGTACAGTACTGTGCATTTAAATAGAACAGAAGGAAACCACCTGATGTCTGCACCTCAGGAATGGGATTATCTTCTTCCAAGACCTGTTGTAATAAAGGTTTCTTCTGCAGTCAAACATAAGCACATATCATCAGTGTTTCAGTTTTTACTGATGTAGAGCATTCTTAGGATGCCACAAACTAATCCACTGGGTAGGGCAGCCACCTTGGATAAATGTAGACACAGGGTCAAGTCTCTGCTGAGTCCAATTTGGTGCCATAAAGTCTCACTTAAAGTGGATTAAACAGAGTGGTACTAGTACTATTCCATCTGAAGAGACTGAGATAAGTCCACTTAAGGGCTAGGGACAGATATTCAAAAAGCCTGAGCCTGAATTGATTCAATCTTTGCAGGTTAGTCTAACCTGGCTAGGCTAAATCAGTTTTGTAACTGGACAGACATCCCAGAAATGTAGGCATACGACTGTAGTGGCTCAAGCTAGAAGCTGGGGGGCACTAGAGCAACCCTCCCTTCCTTCCACAGAGCTGAGCTGAGGCAGGACATGGCCAGGTCCTGGAAGGATGCTGCAATTAGCCCAGCAGAAAACTGACAGCACTGTTTATCACCTATACTCAGTGTTTATCACCCCATTAAGAAAACAACAGAGTTCCCCTCTTGAAAGCACAGAGGTGGAAAGGGATCTTGGAGTTATTATTAACTCCAAGATTAACATGAACCGCCAATGCCAGACCGCAGCCAGCAAGGCCAGCCATACCTTGTCATGCATCCAAAGGTGCATCTCAAGCTGGTCCAGAGAAGTGATACTCCCCCTCTATGCGACTTTGGTCAGGCCGCAGTTGGTGTACTGCGTCCAGTACTGGGCACCGCACTTCAAAAGGGATGTGGCCAGCTTGGACAGGGTTCAGAGGAGGGCAATCCACTTGGTGAGAGGGCAGCAGAACAGGCTCTACGAGGAGACACTGAGGGACCTGAACCTGTTCAGCCTTACTAGAGGAGGCTGAGGGGGGACCTGGTGGTTGCCCACAAACTCATCAGGGGAGATCAACAGCAAATAGGTAGACCCCTTTTCTCCCCAGCACCACCAGGGGTGACAAGAAACAATGGAGAATAGGTTTAGGTTGGAGATCAGAAGGCAATATTTTACAGTTAGGGTGGCCAAAATCTGGAACTGACTTCCCGGGGAAGTGGTCCTTGCCCCTACCTTGGGCAAATTCAGGAGGAGGTTGGACGATCTCCTGTCTGGGGTCTTGTAAACCCAGCATTCATTCCTGCCTGTGGCATGGGGTCAGGCTAGATGATCTGTTCAGGTCCCTTCTGACCCTAGCTACTATGAAACTACATTACCAGCTACCTGTTGACCCAGCACAGACCATAGCCAGCATGTGGTCTGCTAGCTAGTAGCTAATACACAGACACCTCAGCAAGGCAGAGGGGAGGGGGGAATTCCTGCATAGCAAGAAGTGGGGTGTGTGGAGCAGCCCGCAGTCTCTGGAGCTACAGCCAGGGAGCAGAGGGAAGGGGCCAGCCTTGCTGTGGAGCAGAGTTCTGCCCAGCCCAGAGAGCATGCCAGGATGCTGGGGGAGTCTGGTTTATCTTAAACCAACAAGGGTTCTGGAACAGACATTGCATAAACCAGTCTGACCCAAATCAGTTAAGTCTGATACTACATTCAACCAGGTTTATCTCAAATCAGGTTCAGCCATTTTCAAACTGGTTTATGTGAACTGAACATCTGTTCTGTTACAGGTTTAAACCAGTTTCTGATCACTTAAACAAGTTTATATGCAATGTCTGTCCCTACCCCGGTGACCACTCACTTGGGTTTGTGGGAGACCCTGGGTTATATCCATGCTTTTTTCTCAAATAAAGCAGGGGCTTTGAGTACATCTCTCTCTCTCATATCCCACAAACGTGCCTTTGGCACCAATCTATTGGCTATTCAGGGATGTTTTTTTCCCTTTCTATTTTTATATAACACAACTTGAAAGTACTGGGGTTTGTCTTAATATAGCACAAAACCAAATGCTACACAATTAATTTTTGTGAAATAGAATTCTTGTTTTCTGGCCTCTGTTATGAAATGAAATATTCTAGCCTGACTTGGTGACTCAGTGCATACTCCAGGACCCACTTGTGACCACTGAGAAGGCTGAGTGGCTTTTCCCTATTCATTTGAGAGAGAACATCAAAACTATTATATTGACCATTGAGGACTTTTTAACAGGTTGCCATGTGGTGACGGTCAAACTAGTCTAGCAAAACGATCTTGGACCTGATTCTTTTATAACTCTTCTGTCATACAGACTCATTTGCTGACCAGAGTGGCTTTAGCATAAATGAGAATTAGGTCCTTAGAATGGGAAGAATGTTCTCTCTAATGCAGGCTTAGCCATTTGCTCACTCTTGTCTTGGTGCATTAATGGGCATCTTCATGCAAAAACTATTCATGTTTTTAAAGGCGGCTCATATAATCTCTTGAATGATGCTTCAGAAGTTGGGGGCTACCTACCCACATTTTGAGAAGTGACATCTCCACATACCCAGAATCACAGAAATAGTTCTGTTTGCTTTGTTAATGGTCTGTGCCTGGAAGTAACTTTATTCCTAGATAATGAAACTTAGAAATAAATCTGGATATAATTCTCTCAGAGAGCACTTCTTCAGAAATCAGAAGAACCTGTATTTTATACCTCTGTGTATGTGTGAAGGAGTGGAAGAGGGAAGTGGGGGGACAATCCCCACTATCAACTGAATATGGAGTCAGTCAAATAAAGTGGCTAGTTAAATGTTCTTGATCCCATCATTTTAAGGTGACAGTGCTTCACATACCCTGGCCCAATCCAATAATTCTTTGGGGGATTTGAGGGATTGAGAGGATGCCTTGTAGAAGGGAACATTTTAATAACTTTGAATCCTTCCATTTTGGGCGTACTTTTCAAAGCATCTCCTGGATGTTGCTTTTGGCCTGAATCAAGAATGGGTAAAGAACTCGTTCATCATGAAAAATAATTTTGGAGAAAAGATATCTGAGCTTTTTGAAGCAAAATGATGATGATGATGACGATGATGCGCTTTGAAGTCCAGAGCTCATGCTGGTTCTTATCAAATCAGTTCACTCCTCTTTGTTCATAATGAAGGAATAAAGCACAGAATCCTTTTCTGATCCACTTCTGTTGCAGGAGCCATAATAACAGATTTTTTTTCCTTTCTGGTCTCTATTGGAGCCACAGAGCTGACAGGAATTGAAACCAGACAGATACTGGACATTTGGCAAAGCTGTTTCGCAAATTGCTGTGATTAAATCTTTGCTAAATCATTGCAAAAGTGACTGTGATTGCTAGCTCTTTTAAATAAAAGTTTGAAGGAAATCATTTTTTCTTCTTTCCAAGAACAAATACCTGGCTTACGGAGCTCACCCATTGTGGTTCTGTCTTTAATTATGGGTGACAAAGATCATTTTTGTCTTCACTCCTTTCTCAAATACATTTTTTTTTCTCTTATGGATATTTTCTTCATTTTCTCTACTAATTTGCTCTAATTACGCTGGAGTGTCTGAGCAATATCAGGGGGAAAGTGGGGCAGCACTATCCAATCCTTTTTCCCCGACCAAAAGCAGTCACCCAAAAGTGTCAGTGAGTTTCCAGCAGACTTCTTGAGCAACATGCGCTGCAGTTTTCCAGTGCTAATTTTTATGCCAGGGCTTACTGAGCTTACTGATTTTCTTTCTTTCTTCTTCTTCTTCTTCTTACTGTCAGCATTTCATATTTCCTGTCATCGAGGTTTACAGGGAACTGAGACGGTTTCCACTGCCACTTAAGAAACAGCTTCGAGCCTTATTGCACAATATGCAGTTTCATTTGTCATTTAAACAATGAATTTCATGGTACAATGCATATGACCACTGCAAGCAGCTGTTTACACTTAGCCACTGCACATACTTTCCACAGTAAATAGTAAACAGCTCCCTCCTGGGTCTTTGAATGGTTTTTTTAGTTTTGTGCTTTTTTGGAGTCTTTCAAATATGCATCCATCTGACTGATGGGCCAGTCTCAGGGGAGCCCCACAGCACTTTGCAATAGCATGCTCTAAATATTGGTGCTTGAAACATGCCGTTGTTTTGTCAGTAAACAAATTCCCTAGAGCTGATGCAAGGGGAAGTGTTGTCTAGCTCGAGTCAAGTTGTTATTCCACCTCCTTGTACGGAGCAGTAAAGTGAACACAAGGAATTCTCTCCTTTTCTCCTGCCCTTATTCTCAAACAAGCTCCATTTGATTTTTTCTGGAAGACAGTTGGACTGTTGCTGCTGATTTTATTAGGGGCAAATATAATTAAAAGCACCTCTTCCTTATAGCATGCTTGTAACCTCATCCCAAACACAGACTTTTCAGAGCATTTATTCTATATTGATATTTTTAAAGTTTTGGGGGGTTTTGTGCCTACCCTTTTTTTCTTCCGCAGGGCCCTTCCCCTGACACACATGTACACCCAAGTGACTTCCAATTTTTTTTACTTCCAATGTTTTTCATCTTTTCCCTTGACTTAATATTTAACAGGAGGTTGCACAATCAATAAATATACTTTTCCAGTTAAAAGAGAATGACTGCAATAATAAATAACAAATTCTCTACAGAAGGCTTAGCTTCCATCGCCCTCTGCACAGCAATATTTTATTGTCATTTTCCTTGTTCCTGAGAAGGCCTCCCAGCTGAAATGTGGTCACTAGCAATTTATTATCTAACGAAAGTGTACCGGTTATGATGAGAAGCATGAAATCTGATACTCTACAGCAGTTCTTTGTTTCTCTCCATTACATGCTGTGAATTGAAGAGTATCAGGAACGGAGGTAGGGGTTGGGGAGGGGAGGGTGTTCAAGTTTTACATTGGCCAAAAACATTGCTGGGATCCTATGACCCCAGCTGACTTCCTGCCCTTTGGGTAGGGGGCTGCACTCAATGATCTGAGGTCCCTTCCAGCCCTAATGTCTATGAAATCTATGAAATAACCTTTCAGGGCTGAGAGCACTTTTAATACTCCTAAAAAGTAGGGTGGATTAATTTTGTTCTTCACTGGGTTTTATATTATAGCAGTCAAAATCCATAATGGGAATCCCTTGCACATTGTAGCTTTCCATTAAATTCCCATTGGTTGGTGCTGTGTCCACTGGTGTTCACCTGCCCTCTCATAATTATCAGCTCCAATGTATGAACACTACATTCCCAAAAGAAGTGAATGTGCTATGGGAAGTTGTAACGGTACATCTCTGTGTGTGTTTTCCATTTCTGGAGGTAGCATATAGGAGACTTAAGTATGGAAGTCCAACCATTAAACTTCGTTGACTTCACAAACTCCCTACCCCAGGTTGTGCTGCCTGAATCTGCAGGGGCTTAATGGATTTTACGGAAAGAAACTTAGGTGCCTAAATGTGTGCCATTGGTTATGCCCAGAGCTGCCTACGGTCTGACTGCATTGAACCTTTGGCAGCTTTCTTACACCCCAGCCATCACAGGATTTGTGTCAAACCAGTGATATTCTGACAGTTTCCCCTAAGTCCGAAGGGGTTCTTCATCCTGTCACCTGGGGTTCTTCACAGAAAATATGGCCCCTGAATCTGCTAGGGACTGAGAGTCACTGAGACATATCTCACCTGAAGGGTCTGATTCAGTAGCCATGCTCTGAACATGTATAGCCCCACCAAAAACAGACAGCCTTGGTTCTCGGCTGTGTCCAGATATGGAGGGCTATGTGCCTGCAGTGGCCAAAATAGTAGTGGCATAAATTTGTGCCATAGTGCACAACCCTGTACATGCATTTTGTTGGATAAATTGTCCTGCTTTGGGCAAATTGCCCTTTCCAAGGTTCTCCTGGCTCCTGGAGCAGCTGGGACACAACTGAAGGAGTAGAGATGCTCTGGCTGGCAACCAGAGCACCTTCCTGGAGGACTGAGCTTCTGTATTTGCCAGAGCATGCTCCTGTCGTGTGTGCTATGCCATGTTTTTTCCCCAACACTTTTTTTTTTTAATCAGGATTTCCCCATAACAAATTTTGGCCCCACACTGCAAATTTGCAGCATAGGGCATGTTTTAACATTCCCTGAATGTTGTTTGTGGTGCCACAAACCGCTTGCCCCTACATATCTGGATGCAGCTGAGGAGGCATCTTCATTATATCTACTTGCAACCCAATGGCATGACTACAATTAGAGGGAGCCTAGGAGATAAACTTTGAATTTGGGGTGACATTTTTAAAGCTTCCATTAGCCTTTTCAGCACCCCCAGATTTGTATATGAACATTGTTCTCTGCTATTAGTTCACAGCATTTATTCTCAAAATCCTTATGAGGTAGGGAAGGGCTATCATCTTCACTCTCATCAAGGGTAACTGACAGTACCTAAGGCCATGAAACAAGTTTCTGAGAGAACAGGAGCATAAATACAAGCCTTCAAGTGCCCCTAAACCACTGAAAGGCCACATAGGTTCCTCATTTCACTGGTAAAGTCCCCATTGAGAGCAATGAGAGCACAGTTAGGAAAAGGCAGAGAGGGCTGTTGAAAATCCTACCCTTTTAATACCTGGCTTAGCTCTTCTGAGCCTGCCTGTTGTCTCATTTAAGATTTTTTTTTGGTGTTGTTTTTTCTAGGAATTGGAGTGATGCTTCCAAACTAATGACAAATGCAAACTCCAGCCAACACAAATGAGTGCCCATGGCTATACTGAAACTATCACTCATTTCTATCTCTGCAGCAAGGAAAAGAACTTTCTTCTTAAATCTCAAGAACACCACATAACGGTAAGGGAGGAATTGTCATCTGCCTTCCCTACCATTGATTATCTGCACGCTGACAATATCCTTATGTGTTGCCTGAATCAGATCTACTATATTCACATGAGATGAGTTGCTTTGCCTGTGTGACAAATGCAGCCAAAACAGGTTGTGCTGTTCACAGGATCACTAAGCCCATTAGCACGATGCATGATTAGATGAAAGCAATTATTTAAATGCTGAATGAAAATTCATAACTAAACCAAAAGCCACTTTCCTGATTCCCTGTTTATGGCTGTATCTATTTCCAGCACCATCTGTGGCTACGAAGGAACTCTCTGCCTGACCTCAGTACTTGGAAAGTTACTCTCTAGCTGCACCTCTGGGATAAAGAGGTGCAAGGTGCCAAACAAATGGTATGTGTAGGTGGGGTGGTAGCAGGAAACCATCCCAGCCTGAGCAGCATCAGCTAGGGACATCGTAGGAAGTGGCCAGGACTATGGGTTTAGATGGCTGATGTCATAGAGGGGGTGGAGCTGGCTGTAGCTCTGTAAATATGAGTTGGCTTAAGACCATGTAAAACCTTGCATGACCCTGAATGGTAGCCAGGCCCACACTAGCACGTGCAGTCTGCATTACAGCAAGGGACATTCTGCTTGCTGACTCACCAGCTGCTGACTTAACAGGGAGTACCTCTGCGTGCTGAATGTGGAAATTAAATTCACTGCCACTCATCGTACTTAGGGCTGATATTGGAAGTTGCAGGTAGAGGAGCTCCCAATACCAACCCCATACGGGTCAAGCCAGCAGGCCTTTCTTTTGCTGATTAGAGAATCTTGCTGGACAAATCTTTTTCCCAAAACAAGGTATTGCCTCCTGTCAGGATCACTTCTCCTTTATTTTTATACATCAGAATTGTGGCAGGCGAGAGCTTAGATAGGAAGCAGAATCTTATTAGAGAAGAAGGTACCATAATGCCCGCGCCCTTCATGAGTCGGCACCATGACAGTATCATAACGCCCACACCCTTCACAAATCACCACTGCGACAATGGTCCCCAGCAAAGGTCAGCAGCATTTTGGAGTAGGCGACTGCTTTAACAAAGCTTAGACAAGTGTGGGCTGCTTCCATACTGGTCTGTGCCACCACCGCCACTGTGCTCAGCACTCCCCCTGCATTGCCACCTTCACTGGTTCTCCCCACGGCCAGGCCATTGCAAGAAACTCCTTGGCACTGCAGGCCAGGTCCAGCCCATGTGCTGTAGGTTGCCAATTCATGGGCTCTACCATAGTAGATAGGACCCCAATGTATTACAGCATTTAAGCAGGTGCTGAAGTCCTTCCCTATTTGATAAAACACTTAAGCATGTACCTAACATCCCCTGAGACAAATTCTTACAGTTAAGCACATGCTTTCCTGTATAGCAATTGGATAGCTGAACTGGGACTTAAGGCCCACATTTTCACTTCAGTTAAAATGACATGGAGGGTGCTCTAAGTGTGCCCAAGAGCCAGATTTTTGCTTTCCCCAGACTTTATGTTTGGACTGAATTGGTTCCTCAGCTTGCATGGAACTAGATGCCTGTCTGTGGTTGTATATATGTATACACCATATGATGATAAGATTGTAAATGGAGGTAAAAGAAGGTGAGTGCCTGTGATGGGGGTTTTAAAGGTGTCCAGGTGATAATCGACTTCCAGTGGAACTTCTCTTTCTAAGCCATCTTAAGTGCTGACTCCCAAGAGGTAGGCATCCACCAGACATGGATTAGCAATCTTAAAAACCCTGCCCTAAATAAATATAAAATATTGCCTCAGAAAAATCAGTAGGAAAACCCTCCAAGCTGCATGAAATCATACATTTGGGTTAAAGAGAAGTGCTGTAAACTTGATTAAATTAATACTACAACTCACATGAGGGAGTAAGAGGGATGCTGGCACCCCCATCTCATGCTTAGGGGCTATCAGCTTCAAAGCCAGCAGAGCAGCTGCTGGGATCATTACTGGACAGCCCTAGAGCAATGATGTCTTTGCATGGGAATTTACATTTAGCATCTTATGATGGCATCAGTGGTTGAGACTGGAAGCCGTCACAGGGGCTGTTCTCCAGGGTTCAAACTGAACACACAAACCAGCTGAACCCTGTCTGCCCAAGGCGAGGGGGAATACTAGGCCTCTGGATTGGCTTTCCTGCACTAATCTGGATGGATCAGCGAGTTCACGTTTCAGGAATGCTCCCAAGAAACCACAACAAGGGCATCCGAGCAACTACAGACATGGAAAGTCTGTGTGCAACAGACCCGTCATCCCTGCTGAAAAAAATAGGGGATGACCGGAGGCTCAGTCTGTGGGTTTTCTGACTCATCCTCCTTGGGGAGTTTTTAAAGCTGTACACTGGAATCCCATCACTTTTCCTCACACGAAAACATGGGATTTCCTGGTGGCACCTGTTTAGTGGGTTTGGGAATGTCCCAAACCTCCTTGTAGTTCAGACCCCTACAGTGATCCCTGGGGTCTGTTTTACAATTGTGTTCAGTGCAGCATAGGCAAGGGATCATACGTGTATCTATTACATGAACTGAGTGGGGAGAAAAGCATTGAGGAGGAAAATTGTTCACACATGACCGGTAAACTCCAAAAGTCATAGGCCGCAGGGGTTAAATATTGCAAGGAATGGACTACTCCATCTGTAACAGGAATAGAAGTGTTTGAATTCAAATATAAAATACATGAAAGCAAAATCTTTTTTCCACTTACAGTTATCTTTATAGGTGAGCCACAAACAGCAGATGACTTGTCATCACTTAGACCTGCCTGGAAATGTGTCAGCTCTCTGCATTGATTATTAATTTGCCCTGTAGCATAAGATTGTTGAAGATTTTTCCAAAGTAACAGTGATTTCAGGTGCCCAGCTTGACATACCTGTGGGCACTTCTACACAAGACACTACTGTGCAGTACTTGCATAATCAAGCACTAAATAAATGTGCAGTAACTGGAATAACTGCACTGTAGCACTGGCAAACATCTTTTAAGTGATGCTACAGTGCAATAGCTTAATAATACTGTGCAGTAGTGTATTAGCACTGTTGCTGCTGTGACATGCTACTGCACAGTATTATTCAGCTACTGCGCAGTCAGTGTCTCATGTAGACGTGCCCTGTGAGTGGGTAAATGAGGGTTCCAGCTCTTGCTCCTGTACAGCACATGTGTTTTGCTGATATGAAATACCCCAGGTCCACGCAGGCACAGTGCACCTGCTGAAATGCTGAATGTCCAGCCAGGTCCAAGAAGCCTGGGAGCTTGCTAACACTTTGTGTTTCCCCAGAATATGCATGGCAGTCCGGCAACTGAGAGAATGGTATTAAAGGCTTTGAACCATTCAGTTGTGCTCTGCCTGGGCCTAGAAGACCCATCAGGACAGCATGGCTTAAGACAAAGCAGGTTCAAAGCCAATTGCACACAAAGGAGTAAAGTAGGTTATAGGTAACATTTATATCTCTTTGCCTTTGACATCCCTGCCTGATTTTACCACCTCCCTCTCTCCTCCCAGATCCTCTTTACAAGTGCATCAGCCAGGCCCAGCTTTTGGTGTATATCCAAAGCAGGGCTTACACTCATACCTTGGGAACCATAGGAAAATTCCTTAACTCTTGAGCCTATGCATCCACATTGCCTTAAAAATAACATATTGTTTAACAATCAGCATCAACTGGCTTCCTAGTAGACAAAACTGATGATGGTGAAGTGTTTAATGCACATTGCCAAGGAAACAAGACAATTAGAATTTCCAGGGGCTGGTGTGAAAATGTCCTGTTCACTTCTATTCCCATAATTAAGTGAAATATCCCTTTAAAGAATATAACATAAACTTGGACATGGCAAAGATGCTTACCAGAATCAGTCACAAGCTGAGTACTGGGTTATCAAATGGCACCAGCCCTTTTCACTGGCTATCGGGTTTACATCAACATTTTCAGCAAAGGCTATTGCAGTTTTAGCAATGTTCTTCTCATGCCCTCTCCTGTCCCTTGCCCCTCTAACCCCATATACTCTGAAGCAGCTACTCTGTTGTTAGTCATAACATTGCTATGGCAACTGATAACCCCATTTGACTTCCTGATTTAACAGCTTGTGGAAAAAAAACAAACTAACTGGGAGGTTCTTGCTTCCATCAAAGGTATGTTGCCTAGCTGCATAATTTCACATGACTTTAAATCTAGACACTGACGTTTCCTAAAGCATTAGTCTTCTGAAGAAATGCATGCTGTACATACTTAATATCTGAATCATAATGTCTGGTGCCAGGTCTCTTCCTTTTGGGCTTTTCTTATTCACTAAGGGAAGCCCTTAGTGCAGTTATTGGTTAAAATCCTAGCCCTACTAATGACAGTGACAAAACTCGTGTGAACTTCAACAGGGCTAGGATTTCATCCCTCTCACGTTAGTTGCAGTTTACTGGTCAATGGCATCAGAAGAGCTATAAACCTATATTTGTGCTTATTGTTACTACTTTGAATTCTGGCAGCATTCAGAACATGCTAGATCATCGGTTCCCAGACTTTAGGTCATGACCCCAAGTCACTTTGAAGCATTTATGAGTGGGCCTTGGCAGAGGTGGGTGGAGGGGGGCAGGAGGTGAGGAAAGTGAACAGTAAGGACTATGTGAGAGCATCCCTAAGATGACTCTAATGCAGGAGCGGGCAATTATTTTGGGCGGAGGGCCACTTACTGAGTTTTGGCAAGCCATCAAGAGCCGCATGACAGGCAGCCAGAGGCAGATAAACACTAATTTTCTAAATTTTTTAGGGGCCCTGCAGGCCAGATAGAATGGCCTGGTGGGCCACATCAGGCCCCCAGGCCACATTTTTCCCACCCCTGCTCTAATGCAGTGATGCTCAACCTGGGTGATATGGAACCCTGGGGTGCCATGAGACCCTTTTAAGTTTGCCCCTGTTAGGTATGTAAACACCTGGGCTAAGTACAGACAGTCAAAAAGACCAAGGCTGAATTGATTCAGTTTTTGCAGATTAGTCTAAATTGCAAAGATTGAACCAAATAAGCAAATGAACAGACATTCACTTTTGATTCAGGAAATGCAGCCACATGCCTGCAGTGGCTGAGGCCAGAAGCTGGGGGCACTAAAGCACAGCTGTCTGGCACATGGCCAGCATGGGCTGTGTGTTCACTTCCTCTTCCTACTGCCCCCGAGATCTCTGGGATTTGCAGTCCAGACTCTCAGAATCATGATTCTGCAGGGTTGCTCCTCACTCCCTCTTCCTGCTTCCAGGTCCCTCTGGGATTTGTAGTCCACAGTCACAGACAGGACTAAATATGCAGGGCAGGGCAGCTCTGTACACAGGGGAAGTAGGGCCAGATTAATGCATAAGCAAACTAAGCACATGCCTAGGGCGCTGAACTGCAGTGGTAGGAATGGCCCCATCTGCCTCCCTTCCCTTCCCTTCCTCTCCCCTGGTCTTGCCACCATGGTGGCTGCCTCCTAGCAGCATCTCTGAGCCCTGCACTCTGCAGGGGGCAGTGCCAGGGTGGGGAGGGGAGTCTTGACTGGCCTGGAGCCCACGAGTTTGTTTGCCTAGGGCCCACTAAAGGGTTAATCCACCCTGGGAAAAAGTTTAATCCTCCTTCCTGATCCCAGGCCCCAGCAGGGGTTTGCCTGAGGGGGTAGTGAGCCAGCCAGTGAGGCCATTAAGCCAGCCCTCACTGCTCCAGCTAGGGAACAGAGTGTCGGGGCCAGCCCTGCTCTCTGGAGCGGACAGCACAGCACAGCCCAGGGTTGCAAAATGCTGGCATGCTGGGGGACTGTAATTTAACTCAAACCAGGAAGGGGTCTGGGGCAGAAGTTTCATAAACCGGTTTGACCTAAATCAGTTAAGTCTGAGACTACATTCAACCAGGCTTATCTTAAACCAGTTTCAGCCATTTTGTAACTAGTTTGTGTGCACTGAACTTCTGTTCTGTTAAAGATTATAACCAGTTTCTCATAATTTAAACCTGTTTATGTGTAGCTGCTGTCTCTAGCCCTAACCATAATTCATAAAACAAGTCTACAATTTTCAACTGGGAATCCATAGGAATCCATATTTTATCATGTTAAAAAAAAAAAGGAGTAAACCCGAAGAGCTGGCTATTTTTGGAGGGGTGTCTTGAGTTCAACAAGGTTAAGAATCACTGCTCTAATGTATGGTAGGTGTACTGACCAGTCTAACTGTGCTCCGCAGATGTAATAGAAATTATTTCAGATTTACACTAGTGTTAGCAATCAAAAATTGACTGTGGACTTTTTATTAACACATTGCAAGGGCCCACTGTCTAACTGCCTGCTCTGTCAAGTGAAAATTGCTCCCTAAAAAGTCTTTTAAAAAGTCATTAAATCTCAAGAAAAACTAGAAATACATTCAACTACTTAGCATCCCAGCTAAGTAAGTCCATTGGTAAGAGCGGTGACAGCTCCCCAGGGTCCAATTAATAATCTGCTTCCAGCAACAAAGATTCATGGGCAGACACAGAAGTGGAACAAGAAAGTAGGAGAGAAGAAATACTCCTTTGTCTTATGGTTGAACTTGTTGCCCTCTCTGGGACGCCAACAGTTAGGGCAGAAAACCCACTGGCCCACTTGGCATCTTGCAGTTACTGGCATGTGTTAAGCGGGTCAGTTGGTGGTCTGGTTCCCCTGGCACAAGCCGCTGTTGAACATTCATTCTCACAAGATTACTTGCCTTACAGAAAGTTTCACACAGTTCAGCAGAAAATTAGATCTTTTTCCATAGGGTTTACAAACTACTTTATAGCATTTCATGGCAATTGGGATTATATTAAATCTGTCACTTTATCTTAGAAGGAAATAAATTCTCTAAAGCTATAAAGGTGTTGGAGTTTTGTTGTGGCTGCCATGATGGTCTAGGAAATGTACAGGAGGCAAGTTGTTGGGGCGGTTTT
Source organism: Alligator mississippiensis (assembly GCF_030867095.1). Taxonomy (NCBI): domain Eukaryota; kingdom Metazoa; phylum Chordata; order Crocodylia; family Alligatoridae; genus Alligator; species Alligator mississippiensis. The sequence continues at coordinate 53,600,506 of NC_081835.1, read as the reverse complement.
TTGGGAGGGGGATACATTTTATTGGATCTGGTGTATAGTGAAAAATGCTGGGCAAGCTTTCAGGCACAAGTGCCCTTCTTCAGGTCTGGGAAAGAAGCAGGTTAAGGATGCAGAGTTATTTCAACTGTCCTCTATTTAATTTCTGTACAAGTCTGTTGATTTTATTTCTGACAGTTTTTATAGGACACCTTTTTAAAGCAATAGATCATAGCCTTGATGTAAAATTCTGGTCTGCAAGAGCTCTAGATGATCAGAATGCCCCCTCCTGGCCTCATGATTTGTGAATTTGTTTTCATTAAGTTTGGCTCGGAAGGTTGAACTTGATTGTCCCATTTGCTCATGACAAGTCTAGTAAGGGACTGGTTGTGCTCTTACTTACAACAGTGTAATTCCATAGGCTTCACTGATGATTATTCCTGACTTAGAGCAGTGCTGGTGAGCACTTGGAAAGACTTTATGGATACCGGTAAGGAGAGAACACTAAGCTTATTTGACACGCTCAGTGCACTCCAACAATATCTAAGACAACCCAGCTGCTTCATTAGCTGGTTATTGTTTTGTTTCTCTATTTTCTTCTTCATGTATTAGTACAAACAATGAGTATTACTGAAAACATTTTCCCCGTTGTCTTTCACTTCATGCATAAAATAAGGTAAATCTCATGAACACTTTTGATTGAAGAGAAAGACCTGCCTAATGGGCGGGGTGCTCATTTATGACTTGTGAGGCTTAAGTTCAAGTCCCCACATGTTATCTGATGACATTTTGATGTAAAAATGTGTAAACAGTGCTTAGAAGAGGGATTGAAACCCAGCAGAGTGCCCGAATCCCTGAGCGGTAGAGTCATGCTGCCTTTTTCTGGCCCAGTGAATCTTGAATTCTTTCCTCTGAAGTGGCACAGTGTCAGCAGCAGGTGTACAGTCCCCAGTCTATGCTAAGAGAGTCCTGTAGCCTGCTGGTTAAGACACTCTCCAAAGAGCTGAAAGATGAGACTGAATGCTTTCAGTTCGAGGAGGGCACAGAACCGACATCTCCTACGTTCTGAACACGTGCCCTGAATGTTGAGCTATTATAGAATAGGAGGTCTCCTTCTTTGTCTTTCTCCGAGTGAAAGTTACTGTGCCTGCTGTACTTGCTGCTGAGCTCAATCCTTTTAGACCTCTCTGAGAATTCAGGCAGAAGGACTCCTAGGGTGCTTCCAGATGAGCGTGCCTCTTGCAGCATCTCAAACTAGTTTGAAACGCCAAAAGAGGCATGCTGAGAATGAAAAAATGTTCCCTGCGTTGCATATTTGTAGATGTGCGGGGGTTGTGTGGGGGTGGGAGCAGTGGTTGGGGGGCATGGCTCCTCCACAGGGCCCCAGCCCCACTCCCCCTGCAGCAGCAGCAGCACCCATGGGGTACTCAGGGCCCATTGTGGCCAGAGCCCCCCATGGCATGGCACAGCCTGGCGTGGCCCAGATCGCCTCAAAGCTGGTGCTGCCTGTGCCACCTGGAGCAGGGCTGGCCTGACTCAGTGCAGTGTGGCACACAGCCTTGTAGCTTCAGGCAGTGCCGGGGCCACTTGGGCTATCATCTGGGGCCTGGCCCCACTTGTGGGGACCATGTGTCATGCCAGGCCAGGTCATGCCTCCATGGGCCCCATACTCCATCAGGCTGGGATGGTTCCATGTGAGCAGGACCCAGCCCGGCACAACACACGGTCCCCATGAGCAGGGCTGGGCCCTGGGTGACAGCCCAGGTAGCCCCACTGCTGTCTGAAGCCACACAGCCCCATGCCACGCCACACCGTGCCAAGCCAGGCCGGCCCCCCACCAGGTGGCACAGGGAGCGCCAGCTCTGAGGTGATCAGGACCATGCCATGCTATGGTGGGCTCTGGCCACAGCAGGCCCTGAGTGCCCCGTGGCTGCAGCTGCTGCTGCTGCTGCTGTGGGGGTGAGCTGTGGGCCCTGAGTGGGGGAGTATGAGGGCCCTGCAGGGGTGCATGTGTGCCATGCAGTGGGGACGTGTACCCTGTGGGGGGAAGCTGTGGGCCCTGCAGGGGGGGCTAGTTTGTGCACTGTGGGGAGGGCTGCACGCCTCCTGAGCAACCCCCTACACAGCCCCCCCACAATCCACCCACAACACCCACATCCCCAAGCCACCCCAGAAACCTCTCACCCACATACCCAGCCACAAACCCCAACCCCCCACAGAAGCCCCATAACCCCCCCACAAACCTCACCCCCACAAACCCTACACCCACCCACAAACTCCCCCAACCCCCCCAATTGCTTTACATTTGTAAACATATCAATAAAACAACTGATCTCTCTATATAGTGGTGTTTCATTTTAATACTGGAAGAACACTATTTTGGGTATTTTAATGGAAGAATTTGGGTTTCTTATCAGGGTTTTGTAATTCGTAAACCAGTCACACCAGGATTTCTGCTCATGAGACAAGTGGCGAGACCCGTGCAGAGGAGCCTGTCCAGGGCCAGCACTGGGGACCCAGCTGGAAGGGCAGTTGAGGTGACTGACCTCTTGGCCATTTGGGGCCAAAAGGACACACTATGACAGTTCATAGTTGGCCACTAAAAGGTGCACACCTTCTGGGCTATAGCTGCCCAGATTGCAGAGTGAGGGCACGCCATCTGGGTTTAGCAGGGCACAACCTTGGGGCTGCAGATCCAAGGGGGCAGATGCTGTTGCAGGTGGCAGCAGGTCACAGCCAGGCAGCAGCCCCCACTCCCAGACTGCTGCAGTGGGAAGAGGGTGCAGGGGCCACTCCAGGTTAAGGTTGCTGCAGCAGTCCAGCTGGCACAAGGGGTAGTATCCCCAGATACCAAGTGGCTGGGCCTCAGAAACTCCTGAGGGCAAATAGCCCTGAGCTGCTCGCTAAGACAGGTTTTTATATTGCTGGGGCCAGCACAGGACAGGTTTTTATACTGCCGGGGCCAGCACCTGTGGGCCACAAGCTCTAGCTCCCCCTGGCTACAGATCCAGGAGGAGCTGGGAAGGGTTATTTTGCCCCAAGTGGCACAAATTGCCCCACATCAAAGTTCATATCCATGCACATGTGCTGAGGCAAAAATCCCCAACTCAAATTTGTGCCACTCCTATTTGAGCTGCTGCAAACACACATGCCTGCATGTGTCGACACACCCCTAGTGTCTGAATCCTAATTGGTCCTTGTTATGGGATAGACTCCAAGGTATTGTGATTCTCAGCCTGGGCAGAAGCACACTTTTAGGAGCCAAAGGCATTTTACTAACAAAATATAGGCAGCTACAGGGGTTTATAGAACTGCAGTCTTGGGTCTAGGTGTCTACCTGCATTTCAGTTTAGGTATTTATATTCTCTTATATCTCCATCTGGAGAACAGGAATAACAGCATAGGCCTAACCCCCAGCAGTATTGTGAGGCTAAATACATGGAGATATAGATATTACAGGAAAAGGCAGCATTGATCTTTGAGAGACAGAAGCAGCCTGTCACCCCAGGGTCTAATCTATCTTCTACAACACAAATTTAAGATCGGAGTTTTAGGGCTTGCCAGAGAGTACAGATATCAAAATTACACCTTTCTCCTGAAACCTGTGCCCTGGGGATACAGATATCTTACTAGCTATATTTGTATTTATAATCTTCTCCATGCTGAGTACCTACTGGTATGCATAGCCATCCTGATATTTAAACATCATCAGGCACTGCTGAGCTCCCACCAGCAGACAAGTTGAACTGGAATGCCATCTGTCTGTTCGGGTGTGATTCCCTTTCAAAGTCTTTCAATCTCCGTTGGCTTCTTACAAACATGCTTCAGACGTTTGCATCAGTTTACCACTGTTATATCCTACCCCCGGCTATTTTCTATTGTCAGGGACTTCCAGGAAGTCTACACTGGACAAGGTTGAATAGAACCATTGATTTACCATGTGACCAGTTTTTTAAAAGGCAATTTTGTGTACTTGCTCCCTCAAGTATCTGCTACAAGAAAACATCACTCATTTTCAAATGGTTTCCAAAAGCCCCTAAGCCCTCTGAAGGATCACACAAAAGCAACTTAATCCTTCTCCCTGAATATTTCATGCTGCCTTGATCCCTCTTTACAGAAATTCGTAAAGTTGTTGCTACAACATTTGAAACAATCAAGCCCTGTGTCATTGCCATGTGCCCTAAATCTCATGCAGAGAGCTGTCAGGAGCAGCAATAATGGATAAGGGATGGAATGACTTAAGTGTAACATACAGTGCCATCATTCCAGATTGTTCATCTGTCTCCTCTCTCCTGTGTTCTCCTGCAGCAAAATTCAAGACTGAATTAGGTCACGGATCTGTGGAGGGCCAGAACTTGCTCTGAAGAGCAAAACCCATTTTTTATATATATATTAAGGTCCTGATTATCTTATACATACTCTCTGAAAAAATAGTGCTTGACAAGGGGCTACACTGGACACGCCTACACAAGATGCTGACTGCATAGTTGTTACTGTGCAGTCATTTAGTACTTGGTTATGCAAGTTATATGGCGTTACTGCGCAGTAGTGTCCCAGCATGGTTCCCTAGTAATGCTTACTGTGTAACAGTTTATTACTACTGCGCAAATGCACAGCAGCTCATTACTACTGTGCAGTAGTGGTGTGCCACAGTTAGTGTCTGGCAACGCTTCTGTGAAGTAGTAATGAGCTATTGCACAGTAAGCAACTTACGTAGACGTGGCCACTGTCCCCTTGCAATCTATGCTGAGGAGTGCATGTAGTTGCAACGACCCAGAAAAAGGGCAGATAACAGATAGAGTCTTAGAACATGTCTGCATAGGGTTTTCATTGTTAAGTTACTGCAAAAAATAGTGTGGGTGTGGGATTTAATGCTTAACTGCTCTTCTGCACTAATTCCCATTGGGAACCTTCTTATTCTGAGTTCCATCCTGGAGTTCAGGTTAATCTACTTCCAAACTGGATTTCTCTCAACCTTACAATGACATTTTAGTGGAGAAAGGAGCCAATATAAAATGTCTGTCCTGTACTCTAACTGTCAGAGTAGCATTTTCTCTTTGGCTCTTGTCATTGCTATGACTATGGGGGTGGGGGTGCGGTGACTGATTTCATACTATTTCATGGAGCAGCTTACTTCCCCACTGTGTCTTAAGCCAACCACTGTGACCAGCAGGGGAAGGTTAGCAAAGCCAAGGTCACATTCACTTGGAGCTGGAGTAATTGGTTAGTGGCTTAATCTCCCCCATGCACCTGGTCACAACTTGAACAAGCATGATCAGGAGATCTGTTCCTCCAAATTCCCTTTGTTGCCAAGTATCATCTGTGACTGTTTATAAGCTCAGTTCAATGAGCAGGGCTAGGTACTCCATAGTCTGAGTAAAGGTAGCAGTTGTGCCAAGTGGCTAAGCCAACACATTCAATGTTCCACCCACGGCAATTCCAGGGAACACCTTGTTCATGTGAAAGCATAACATTGCTCTCTTTAGAGACAAGCTAACAATACCTGTCTGGTTTGTCTCTAAACTAGATAGCTCTGCTGAAAATGAGCAGAGACACAATTTACCAGTAGAGAACAGAAGGCAGGGTAGGGTGGCACCTTATAGACCAGGGGTGGGCAAAATACAGCATGTGGGCCGGATCTGGCCCACAGAGGGACATTGTCTGGTCTGCAACAGGTTCCTCAGTCCCTCCTGGCTCAGCATCCTGCCAGCCCTTGGGCAGACGGCAGAGCTGGGTGGCTCCACAGCTGGCCTGCCTTTTCAGGAAGCCCAGGTACTAGTCGGGACCCTCACACGTAGCCCGGACCCCAGCCCACCCCACACCTGCTCTGGACTTGGCCCAGCAGAGTGGATCAGTCAGAACCCGCATGCAGAGCCCTAGTCTGGCCTGCCCAGCACCTGCTCTGGACTGCTCACCCATGCTGAGCAGCAGCAGCCGCTGGGCAGAAGCTGGTGCTCAGCGTGAGGGAAAGCCACCACTGCTGGGCCCTTCTTGCTGTAGCCACCTTGAACCTGCATCTCACCTGTCCTGCTGCTCCTCTGAGCTACCACCACTGCCCTGCAGGATGGCCTAAAGGTGGTGGCAGTGATGGCAGCAGAGAGGAGCAGCAGGGCAGCCTGGGCATGGGCTCGGAGTGGCTGTGGCAAGAAACACTCGGCAGTAGCAATTGGGGGTGGAGGAATCTTTTTCCCTGTGCTGAGCAGCAGCTTCTGCCTGGTCACTGCCATTGCTGCCACTGCTCAGCATGGGCAGGCAAGTCTGGAGCAGGCACAGGGCAGGCTGGGGCTTTCTGCATGGATTCTGGCTGGTCTGGAGCTGGTCCGCTCCACCAGGCCAAGTCCAGAGTGGGCTCAGGGCAGGCCGGGGTCTGCAGTGACAGCCAGAAGGAGCTGCCACCTAGGCTTCCTAGAAAGGAGGGGCTATGCACTGTTGGTGGTGCCATGTGGGCTCTGAGCTGTCTCAGGGTGGTGGCAAAGGGCAGGGTACTGACTGGCTTGCACCAGCTCCCCAGAACTGCCTATGTGGCCCATGGGCAATAATAATTTCCTGCCCCTGTTATAGACTAACAGGTTCAGAGAAGCATAAGCTGCCATAGGCAACAACCTACTTAATTTGACATATCTTCTTTTGTAACTTATTTTGTCAGCCATCTCTGACTTCAGACTAACATCATTCAGACTAACTTCATTCACTTTTCCAATACTAAACTCTCAAATTTATTTTTTCTGTGAACAGTATAACTGAGCTGTTTACCTAGATTTGGAATTGTAAGGCAAAAGAGATAGATAAAGATTTAAGTCCTGATTCTTTTTTACACAAAAGCCCCTCTATGTCATCCTAGAGGGATAGACAGGGATTGTAGTGCTCAAAAATGATACATATGCACATTTTAGGTCTGGGCACATAGGAGTGGATTTTCATTTATCCTAGACCCTAAGTATATAGTGATGCTGGTTTCTCATCTCCCTACTGTACACCTTGAGGGATATATTAGATCAATTCTATTTTTAGTTTTCTCCACATACATGAAAATAGATTAGAAGAAAATGTGACCATTCTACTATCTAATACATTAAGAGACTCTCAGGAATAGGCTTCCCCATTCAGAGTTGGTTTCAGATATCCAGGTCACAGTTAAACCTTTATTGTAATGATTTTTAGCACTTATGTAGCATCTGCCACTTGATAATGCCAAGGCAGGCCAGGTTCTTTGGGTAGACGTGATATCTTGTATTATCAATCTATCAAATGCTGTGCATTTGCACATAATCTACTAACTGAGTAGATGGAAAAAAGTTCTTTGCAAGTTTTCGGGTGCAATCACCCTTCTTCCAGCATAAGGAGTCTCTGCTATTCTGAGATCTCCAAGGAATGAAAGAACCTAAAAGTGTGACAGGATGTCAGTGAGAATGTAAATAGGTGGAAATTAGGAAAACAAAAGGTAGAGAAGGGAAAGGGAGCGAGGGCGGGAATGAAGGAAAAAAAGCCAAAGGTAAGTAAGGGAGACTGAACTGTAGTAGTTTTCCAAGGTAGAAAAATAGGCTATCTGTGAAAAAGTAAATACCTGGAAATTAGGATGACAAAGAATAGAAAAGGAGGAGAGGGGAAGAAGGAGAGGGGGGGAAGAGAAGTGTGAAGGGTCAGTTCTGGCACATACCTGGTGAATCAGATGTCAGACAGGTTGTAATGTGTCATAAATCAAATATCTATATTAAGTCCATGATTTTTTTGTATCCAGTACATTTATGAAGTGAAGATCTTAGGCGTGTCTACGAAAGATGTTTTATAAATTCCCTCTGAGGATCAGAACTGAGAGATCAGAGAGGGAGTGATTGTCTTGTGAGAAGTGGGCACCTACAGGTAGTTGGGTATTCTTGTCTTTGATAGTGTGACACGGGGATGGCTTGTGGCTGGTCACAACGTCAGCTTGCCCACCTGGGAACCACCCCATCACAGGCTGCCCCACCACACCATCCTACCCTAGCAAGGCGTCGTTTTAGGTCATTCCCCAGGACCAGGAACCTTCTGCATCCCCATAGTTCCTGCCCTTTACCTTCAGCTGTTCTGAGAGCAGCAGCTGTGGCTGGGCAATGTTCTCCCTCTGGCTGCTTGCAGCAACTTCTGGCTCTGCTGTCAGGGCCTGCTCTTATCTCTAGCAGCTGGGCCCTCTTCCCAGTCAGGCAGCCTCCTGCTGGCCATGTGACTCCCCTCATTGGGAGTGTAGTCACCTGCAGGCTGCTCTGCTGCCTGTTCTGGCCTTTAAAGTGGCAGGCTCCAAAGGTGCCCTACCACAGATACATTTTCAGTGTGTGTTCATTCTGGTGTGCAGTTGCTGTTTGGTTTCTCCTACCTATTTTCCATCAGGGCATTTGTTGCACTGGATGACATATATAACATTTCCGTAGGTGCAGATGTAAGATCCAGGAATGGTGATGGTTCTATTGTGGGGTGTGGTTATTGCAGAAGTGGTGGAGATGTGCTGGCAGGTTTTGTACTCCTTGTCCTGGCATGGTCTGGATCCATTAGGTGTGGTTTGGATCACAGAAAGTTTGCTTCTGGTGATGAGGTTAATGAGCTTCAGTGCTTGTTTAACGTCTAGGATGATGGTTCTGGAAAGAACTCTTTACGAATTGGGTCTTCTTCTAGTATGGGTTGCGTTTGTTTGAGAATTTTCCATGTAGGTGCCAGGGAAGGGTGGTATGTCATAATTAATGGTGTGCAATTCGTGGGGATTTTGTTTTTGTACTGCGGCAAATCTTCATGTGGTATCTGGGTGGCTCTTTCAAAACTACAATCTATCTCTCTGGAGGAGTGTCCTTGTTAGGTGAAGGCCCTTTTGAGATTTGTGAGGTGGCAATCATGGCTATTCTCCTTGGTGGAAATTTGATGGTATCAGAGAGCTTGATTTTAAATTATAGCTTTCTTGGTGTCTTTAGGGCGATTGCTAGTTCTGTGCAGACATGTATGTTGGTCCGTGGGTTTCTTGTACATGGTGGTTTGTATTTTACCATTTTGGATATTGATCATGGTGTCTAAAAAGGAAATGCTGGTGTTAGAGTATTCAAGTGATAGCTCTCTGATACCACTGAAGTTGCATACTTCTTGAATCAAAACATTGTCTTCTCTGAGGATGCCTTGCAAAGGATTTGGTCTCTCACAGTTTTCACATATACATTATATAGGTATAACAAGTGAACAAGGTCTTGCAGTATTTATATGCTATAAAACATTATATTTTCCCTGCCTCTTTTATCTGAACAATATTTTTGAAGTCCCTGCCCATTCCCACTCTATAAGATTAGGGTTTCTGGTGGTTTCCTGAAATCTATTTCCCGAGAGACAGATCTATTGGAATTAGTTTTCCAGGACAGTTCCAGTTCATCTCATGTCCAGTGGAAAGTAAGTTTGCATAGGCTAGTGCTGTTTTAATGATCACTCTACCCGAAGCTGGAATTAATTGTGTCAGCACAGTGCAAGTAATGGATGAGATGCAAAATGAGTTACTATGTGTTAGGGGAAATGGGAATGACCTTGAAGAGGTGGTTCAGTTCATCCATCTGTCTCCAATGTGCTTTTAGCTTTTCTTTTCTACCAAAGAACAGTGAAAGGGCAGAAAAAAAGTGAGAAAAATGAAGAAGTTTGGGTGCTATGACATTTTCACAACTCTAAGCCAAATATAATATTTATCTGGCACTAATGATGCCTCACCTGGAGTACTGTGTCCAATTTTGAACACTGAACTTTAAGAAAGATGATGGGAACTAGAAAATGTCCAGTGGACAACAACAAACATGATTAGAAGTCTAGGAAACATACTTATGAGGAAAGGCTAGAAGAACTGATATTATTTAGTCTAGAGAACAGAAGGGATTCGAAGAAAAGAACCAAAAGAAAATAGTGATGGACTTATATGTTGTCCTTTCCTCTGCAACTAGAGAGAAAAGGATAAGAAATAACTGTCTTGAATTGCAACAAGGCAAATTAAAGTGGGCTATTATGAAGATCTGCCTAACTATATGTGGTTGTTAAATTTGGGAATAGATTACACAGAGGTGTTGTGGAATCTCCATGCTTGGCAGTTTAAGAGGAGGATAGGTAATTGGCTGGCTCGAATTTGGACTAAATGACCTCTTAAAGTCCCTTCCAACCCTATTTTGGGGGGAAATATTCCTTTCCCTCCTTTGCTGGCTGCATGGATAACCACCACAAGAGTCTTAGCTAAGGGTAATGAAATATGAGAAGTAGCAGTGCTTCCTTGAAGTCTACTAAATCTTCATGGAAATACGTCCATAGCTACAAAAGGCCTGCTGCATACTTGTGGATCTCCAGGTTAAGTCCATTACTTCAATAAAGGAGGTAATTCCTGACACTTTGTTGCCAGTAAAGCATGCTTATACCTATGAGAGCATAGGTTGCCCTAGTTGTATCAGTAGTCCTATCAGAGTGTGGTGAATTGGGCCTGATGAAGAATCAGATATGTTAGGGAGATTGGATCTTCATGATTCCATATGTGGGCTCTGTAAATCTTCAGTGATGTGTTATTGACTTTGACTAGTCTAAATTCCCCAGTAAAAAGTATGCACAAGAAGTAAGAGGCCTTCATCCTCTGTTCCCCTAATGGAAGCATTTGTCACCTTTAGAAGAGTAAGTGGTGAAAGAAACATGGGTCATTTTTATTGCTGTCATTGGGATAAGTTAGATAGAAATCTAGTTCTTGTAAGAGTTTCACTGAAAGGGAGTTGCCAAATGTAGTGACTGCCCTGTCCATCATATCACTGTGAAATCTCTGGGACTTGTAGCGAACCTGGGTCTCCTTAAACTTTAGGCCTGTGCAGAATATTCTAGGATTTAAGTCATACACAACAGATGCAGAACCTACAGGTTTCATCATTAAGGGGATACAGAGCTAGATGTACATAAAGATATGAAAAGAGGCTATCCCACTTTCTCAAGAATCATCTCAATCAACATTTCAGCCAATAACCACTGCTTTAAGTAGGAAGGATTCCCCATAAAGAGGAATCATGTAGACTAGGGTGCTGACAGATGTGAGGGGAAAAAAAAGCCCAGCACTTTACTGGAAGAGGAATTGTGTCAGTTTGACTCGGTGTCTGTATAGTTCATGTGCTTCAGCAGGGCTTTTTGGCACTTTTGATCTAATTGCTGATTCAATCAGCTATTACATTAATGTGTCAAAAAGCTCTCCTGAAGTGCATGAGCTTTATAGATCCTGGGCAAGCCGGGTCAAACTGATGTGATTCCTCTTCTGGGCATTCTCAGGATAGCACTGCATATGGATGCAGACCACTGCGTCCCGATGACATCCACTTGCTGGTCCTGAGTGAGACACACGCTGGCCAGTCAATCAGGCCAGGGCTCCTTTTGATTCTTTCCTGCCATGACTTGATGGATTAATTGATTTGGGAGGAGTGATGACTTTCCCTGGACCCGGTACTGACCATTGCAGGGACTTGGCAAGAAAAGAAAAAAAAAAAACATTTCCTGCAACAAGAAAATTAGTCCGGCATGTCTGCCTTCTCACTTTTCCCTAACACGCTGGGGATTCCAGTTGCTGCCACCGCTCACCCTCTCAATCTGCCCAGGACCACAACCGCAGAGGCCTCTTTTGGCTCCCCCGTCCTGGTGATTGATACACTGCCAACCTAACTGGTCTCCTGCTGAGGCCGATCAACGTGGGAGCATGTTTCCTGAGCTCCTCCAAGATCTGTAAACCTGATGGGTCTGCTGCCCCATTCCCGTGGACTTGCATTCGAACCAACAGTTAAGTGATCTATCTCTCCCGCCGACTCCGTTCCATCTCCTCTCCTCCCGCTGGAGTGGATCACTGGAAATAGCTCGCAAGATACGGGAAGAGCCAATCCAGCTCACCTGGCAAGCTGGTAAAGTTGGCTTCGGGCAGATCAGAAGCTCCCTCCGGAGCGTAGCTGGACCATTTCTAAGGGACCCACAGCCCAGATCAGGGAGTGCCCATGGGGAGGCATCATCAGTCTTCTCACAGGCATGCACTGTGCTCTGAGTGAGGGTGTGCCAAGCTGAAAGTAAAGCACTGTTCTTTCCACCCCTCAACATCTGTAAGTACCCAAGATTGATGACTTGCTAGAATGTATACAGAAAAAAGTGTACTTCACTAACTTATCTTGCAATGAACCAGTGAGTGGCTCAAATGGTCTGAAGAGCAAACCTTTCCAAAATCATATTTTGGTCTTGCAGACCTTTCTTGCTGGCTTATAATTAAATACATGTGAGTAAGATTATTATGGTGTCACAGGGTAATGAAAGCCTGGAGTTTTTGCTTGTCATGTAGAGATGAAAACTGATGTGCAAAAAAGGAAAGAGTCTCTGGGAAGGATTTTCAAAACCATTTGGTGTTGTTTTAACTTTGATCCCACTGAATCTATTAGAGTTTTACACTGATTTCTTTGACAGGCCAATTAGGCCAATGCCAAACACTAGAACCTCCCATCTATGCCTCTTGGCAAGGATTTTTTGGAGCAAATACTTGTGGCTAGGTGGTAAGTGGAAGAGTGAACTCTTTGAGAACCCGACATAACACCGAAGTCACGTGGAGAGTAACAGATCCTGATGGGGGTTGTCTGTTTCCCTACAGAAAACAGTGCAGAGCTCTTGTAGAACACTGTAGAGCTTTCATAAAATGAAAATAAAACCGCAAATTATAAAATATAGAGAATGAGCCCTTTAATCAGGACTCTGCGGAAGTCAGATCTACATCAGTTCACACATGGCTGAAGAACTGACTGAAAATACAAAAATGTAAACCTTCGTCTTCTGATTGTGGTACATCACATCATCACGTTGTGTATATATACATGTAGAGAGCCCCATGTTGCAATGTATGCTTGTACAAGCATTTCAAAATAGCCTAAATCATCAATCAGATTACTTACATGAGTAATAGTATCAGGATCTGGGAAATAATTGGATTTTTTTTTTGTATAAATTCCTTGAAGGGCATGACAGACTAAAGCAGTGAATCTGTAATGTATTTGGAGGCTAGAATATACATGGGCCAGACATCAGCAGAGATTAGTATGTAGATATATCTGTGCAGTAGTGAAATGACCAAATTGTCTGATGCCTTCTTCACACGTGCTCTGGGTACTAGAAGTATAAGTTCAGGCCGCTGCATTAACATCTGTCATCCGGTCCTCCAGCATGACAGGCATAAGCATTAAGTTAGTGTCTCCCAGCTAGTAGCATCTGGCGTGCAGCATATATGTTGTTTCCAGAAAAACAGGACAGAAGGGCATTTTAAAGAAGACAAAAGGTTGAAATGTTCTGGTTCCAGACAGTGCTTGGAAAGAGGAAGGGGTTCAGGGCATAGAAATGCAGCCAGCACTTGCACTAACGCCAGGCTATGTGACATATCAGAGAAGCTATGTAAAACAAGGACTCTTTTTACACTTATGCTTTCTCCCTCCAATGATGTGCTGTGCTGAGCTGAGTGTTACCTGATTTTGATGATCTCCATACAGACCCCATATTTGTTCATGTTTATACATTCTGACAGTGACAGAACAACTCTGCTTAATATCCTGTGGGCTTCTTTGCAGGCAGTTTTAAACATCCCAAAGCAAATAAGAAACTCATCAGGTCCTACAGCAAGTCAGAATCCTGCTAGCCAATGCTCGTCCCTGACGGGCATTGGATGCAATCACAGACTGCTTGCGTAGATTTTAGACCTATGGCCTCTGCTGCATACAGATATTTGGAAAGCTCCTGTCACCTCCTAATAGGGATAGGAAAGTGCGGAGGAAGATACCATAGGTCAGTGAGTGAGCACTCTCCTCCCTCTTCCCTTTCCAAAACCCCCCAGGATGTTTAAAATGTTTTTATAGTAGCTGATCTGTAAGGAGCTATTCAAAAATAAGTGTCTCCATGAAATTATACTAGCAGTGCAAATTTAGAGAGCCAAATCCTGCTTTGGGTTCTACTTGAGCAGCTGCACGAAAACAGCTGGACCTCGCTCTCCTCGCCCATCAGCTTTGCGATGCTGAAACTGTATTAACCTCACTAGAATGACTCCAAGTGCTATAGGTAGGTTTTTGTAGAGATAGGGGAAAATTTTGATGTGCCCCCTATATATGGAGAGCCATACTACCATGGGGCGCATGCTCTGTGGACAGCAGCTTTGCCGATGTAGAATGTCCCTTACACTGGGCACAAATATTTGATGGAAAGGCATTGCAGCTAATGACTGTTCAGTGGTCCCCCAAGCAAATGGAGGCCTGAGGTGATTGCCTCCTTTGCCCTCCCTAAATCAAACCCCTTATTTAATTCTATTTTACACAAATATGAGAAATTATAGAACCAGTTTCCAATGTAATGAGCACCTACAGCCAAAGTCTGCTGTTGATTTATGTTATTCATTATTTATATTACTGGAGGCCCCACGTGAAACCACTGTGCTAACTGCTATGCCTATTGCATAGGAAGAGACAGTTCCAGCCCCCAAAATGGGATGTCCTTATTTTATACACAAGCAACTGAGGTACGGAGATTCAGTGGCTTGGCCAAGGTCGTAAAAGGCATTTGCGGGAGAATTTAAACCAAAATCTCTGAGATCAAAGGGTCCTTATCACAAGGGATCCTGGTTTTCTCTGATTTTAAAAAATCCCCAATTTTTGGTTAAGAAAAAGTAACCTCAGGTCCAATTTTTTTCCACGATTAAAATGAAACATCATTATATATATATATCTATATCTATATAGTAATGATTCATTTACATCACAGAAAAATGCAGACTTTTTCAACCAAAAATTGGGGATTGTTTTAAATCTAAGAAAACCAGGATCCCTGCTTATCACAGTGTGACCTTTTTTGTATTCTCCTGATTTTTGGATATGTTTCCACTTCTTGAATTTGATTTTTTTTTTCTTCAGATTAACCTGGGGGAATAGAGGGATGTAGCAGTGAGAGTAGGGGGCAGCAAAGAGAAAAATGATATGACACCAGTAGGAGGGAGAAGATAGTGTGTGTCACCGCAGGATTTTTTCCCTGGCTCCCAGCCTGCTATATTGCCTATGGAGGAAGCAGGAATTGACCAAGAACTTATCTGGCCAGTGCTCTTGATGGACATCCGAAGGACTTGAGAGTTGAGGATTTCTTCTGAAAGGGAAAGCACCTAATAAATTTATTAAGGAAAAAGGAAGGAAAGAAGAGAATACAAGGAAAAAGTTCAAGATCCTTGACCTGAGCATCATAAACCATTCAAACATTATCAACACTGGGTGAAATTTGGCCCTGTGTAGAAGACCAGCACATAGCCAGTACCTCACTTAAATATCTAAGACCTGCTATTTGGGATCTTTTTGTCTTAAGAACGGAGGCCCCTTCCCCTTTTCTCTCTCATTTTTACTCTGGATGTACTAAAATAAAAAATGAAAGATGTATCACATCCAAAAGCAGAGTCCAACCAGCTGGAACTTTATTTGTATTCATTGTCAATGAGGTTAAATGTTACAAGCCAATTCCTTCATTAAAAGGCAATTTAGCAGAACATCCAGTGCACAGAAATGCACAGAGGCGGCATCTAGAGATAATGAATTCACCTCTGAACTGTTGGAAGTACACAAACCCATACATATCCAATGCCTGTGTTCTGAGAGACCATCCAACCCATTCAATAATTAGAAATGGTGGATAACACCAAGAACAGAAAAGCAATGTTATCTCTAAACAAATGATGTAAGAGGAGAAGGGGAGCCAGAGAAACCCCAATGTACATGTGTGCTTTCCTCAGGCTCATGGAGTTACTGATAGTGATTACAGAAGATTATTCAGCTTCTGGCAATAAGGGAAGCCTTGTCATGAAGGCGATGAAACTGGAGTCGAGTGAGATAACCCCAAAGCTGGCGTCAATTTGTAAACAAACTAGAAAAAGAAACATGGCCCAAAAACCAATGCCGATGTTTGGCACATTGTACAGTTAAACTTCATCTGGGGCAAGCGCTGATCTATTCTGCTTGGTTTACATAAACATAAGAGGCAAAGAACTGCTCAGACAGTTGAATTTTACTGTGGCACGTAATTAAAAGGGAGCATTTCCAATATGCACAGCAGCCAGGAATGGAGACCGTTTTAAAGGGAATAGACCCTTTCCAAAGCGGGTGGTAAAACAATCCTTATCCCCTTGTTTCAGTGTGGCATTGGGGAACTAGCTTGATTTCCTAATGGGATTATTGACATGTGTGATTGACATAAGTGTCTGCAGCTCCAGGGCCTAAATTCAACTGCCAGTTGGAAAAGGAAAGGGGAGTGGGAAATATGCAAATATTTTTGTGAAAAACTATGTTAGCTTTTCAATGACAAGATGAGTGCATTGGGTTTTTTCCACTACTTTTCCTTTATACTAAACCAGCACATTTCATTTAAGGGTCCCAATATAGATGCTCTTTAGCTGAAGCACCAAAGATGCTCTTTAGCTGAAGCACAGGCTTTTGTGGTGGTAGAGCTGAGTTCTGTTCCTGGCTCTACAACAGATGTCACATTTGACCTTGGGCATGTTACTTAACCTCTGTATTGCTCTGTTTCCATTTTTTAAGTGTAGCTGTTGTACTAAGTCCTGTGAAAGCCTCATGTGAGAGGTGCTATAGAAGGGCATAGCTGGAAGAAGCACTTTCCAGCAGTTCTGTCTCTAAAATTCAAGTATATCTCTGAGACATCCTTCTTGTCTTGACAGGATACACTTTGGCTGGTACCAAAAAATGCCTTGACCACCTAGCTGATGAATTCTGTTCTTGCACTGAGGGTTAAACTAATCACCCAATCTGGAGTCAGGAAGGAACTTCCCCCTAGATCAGAATGGCAAGGATTGTTGTGGGGTGGGGGAGAAAGGGAGCCTTCCTCTGGATTGTGGTCCATTTCTTAGGGTTATGCAGCACACCCTAACTAAAGTGGTATAATTAAAATGTTAACTAGAAGGAAAACCCAAGTTTCAGTTTCTGCAGTTCCAGGGGACAAGCTAGATAAAGTGGCACAACCTTCTAGTATAGACATAGCCTCAGCATTGCCTCATCAAATGCAGCCTTCTTCCACCCACAATGTGTGGAGGAGGAAGGCTCCAGAGAAGCCTTCTGGAAAGTGGAACGCTGCTTTAAAGCTGCAGAACTAGCTGCCAGACTCTTCTTCCTAACACCTGCTTGCAGCCATATGTATTGAGCTCCGCAGCTGACCCCTGATTCTCCAACCCGACCCCTGGAGCAGCACTCAGGAAAGAGTAAACCTCTTCTCCTGCCCCAGCAAATGCTGCCAGCACCTTCCTTAGCAACGTGTGTTTCCTGGAAGTCTCTAATCATCAGTTATTCTTTCAAGATGATGGAACTGGACTAATCCTGGCCTATGGAATTCAGGGGTAAACATTCTCATGGATGACTTACTGTCTGTTACAACATTGTGCAAATCTATTTGTAACAGGAATTCTTGCAGGGTGAGATCAGTATCCTCCACATAGGCCTTGTGTCCAAGTACCTCAGAAATACAGTTTGTGTATTATTCGATTACATCACCTTCTCACTGCTCTTCCATGCAGTGACAGTAGGCGATATATTTGCAAGCCCATTTCCATGACAGACCCTCTGAGAGATTCACAGGCATGACTCTGGAGGCTCTTAGGTCTTCCTTTCCTATTGCAAAGGATCCCCAGTTTTAAAACTATTCAGAAGTGTCCAAAGAGAAACTTGTTTAGAACAAATGTTGGCCAGACAATGTGGCCGGGAGCCAAACCAATGTTTACCAAATGCATATGAGATTACAGGGGAAAGCAATTAAAGTGACAGCATTAGCTGCTCCAGAGTATTCTCAAGCAAATTTTAAAGAGTCCAGCTATAGTTCACATATTAGAGAACACCTTCCTTTTAGCTATTTTTTTTCCATTACCTTTTTTCCAGATATTGTCATAGGCATTAAGATTATAGCAATGCAGGAGAATGAAGGGATGATGATAGTACCACTAGTCATAACTACACTAGCTTTAATCTAGCTAGTGTGAGTGATAGTATTAGTGGAGACATGGTGGAGATGTGAAATGTGTTCCAACCAATGATAATGTAACTCGAGTATGTACCCAGAGGCCAAGGCAGACGGACAGCTGGGGTTGATGACCCATGTTGAAGTCCGTATTTCCATATCTTCACACTCATTGTACTAAAAGTTAGACTAAAAGTACACTTTTAGTTACACTAAAAGTAGTGTGGATATGCCTTTGCCTTTATTTGCTATGAAAACATACCCAAAAAGAGCTGTTTCTCCTTTTCTAGCATCTGGGTCAATGAATGCTGGCATTTCTAAGCACAAGTCAGCACAATGCTTTAAGCTGGAGATCATGTAGAATGTAGATGTATCAAGAATTGAATGTTAGAGACCTCGGAAGAACGTTGTAGGTATAAAACAAAAGACTTCCTAAATACAGTAACTTGTAAGGAGCTCCTGCAGAGATGGAATATCTGGTACAACAGAGATGTACTAGGGTGCCTAGTCTCTCAGTTGAAAGGGGCTAGGATTTTTACCAATATGCAGGAAATTCCTGCAGCCACTTGGAAGATGTGAAGTAAAAACTCCCTACTGACTGTGCAGAGGAAACTCAGATAAGGGTGTATCATCAGAGCAGTTTGCTATTTTGAGTAACACATGCCCTGCTGCAGTATCCTAGATATCCAGATGGGCAGGTGCTGGCCAAAACTGGAGAATCGAAGGCAAAAGTTTCTCAGTAAAACATTTGGGGGAACCTGTGGACATGTCCACACCACAATCCAAAAAAATATGATTACAGCTTGTGTAGATATATGTGAGTTAATTTTAAACTGGTTAACTTAGGTACTGGTAATAACTTAAACGCAGTAGCATGAGGTCTAGCATGGGTTGTAAAACCATCCTACAACCTGGGTAAATGCTTGTGTTTAGTTCTTTGCTGCCATGGCTGTGTTATTATCAGTACCTGGACTAGCTGATTTTGGTGTGTCCGTATGAGCTAAAATCCCAGCTTTGAATTGCAATATCAACTTCTTTTTTGAGAAAGCATCTTCCATGATGTCCTGTCCAAATAACTAAACCCCAAATACCCTGCCCCTCCAGCAGATAGTATGAGATATTTAATTAATTTATAGATTTTTATCAATGTTTTAACCATTTTAAAAGCATGAATTCCTGCCCACATGTCAGTATTGCTATAAACTTCTATTATTGATTAGGATTATAGCTATATTGAAAGACGCTGATGGTCATTAGTTGGTGGGTGTTAAATCCAAAGGCAATTGCAGACCGCAGTAAAGACTTTTTCACGGTCACCATCAAGCTTTTGAATGTAGCAAAAACAGCTGCAGGTACTGGTGGTGACCACCCAAGATCATCTGTTGATGCCAGGCTGGAGCAGGGTTTTCTCTGGTTGCAAACTGAAGGGCTTGGCTATTAAATATAAGCTGCGTCTGAGACAATAAACCAGAAGGCACAGATTGTGAGTGTGACCCTCATTGGAACAGAAGGACTCAGGTATTTATGAGCAAGAAAATTGCCTGTGTACATTTTGTGTGTGTGAATAAACAGGATTGTAACAAAGAACATGCCTCATTTGTATAGCTAATCTCTTCTATTAACAAAATCAACAGTGAGGACCTGAATAGTGCCTCAATCCAAAAGCAAAATTTCTCTTCTTTTCATCAGCAGCAGCATCTTTGTAACATTCAAATATGCCGGACACCTCCCAGACAGAAAGAAAATGTGATCCTTGAAGTCTAAAGTCAGACAGATGGAAGCAAAACCTACCATATGTGCCAATCTTAACCAGGTGGTTAGTCTCATAAGATGAGGGCACGTGCCATGTCCCAGTCTTTCATTTCATCAGTCTTCTTTTCATAATATTGACAAGTTTGTTCAAAGGTTAGGAAGAAGGGTCTTATGGTTAGAGAACTGGAATGGTGCTCAGGAAACCAATGTTGCTCAGTCTGTCTTGTGTTTCAGTTTCTTGTGAAATGGAGATAGTTTTTGCCCACCTGGCATTTTGTAAGAGTAAAATTTGTTAAATAATGTGGATCACTACGGTCCTAGGATGATGAGCCATATAAGCAGACAGAATATATATTGCTATGCTGAATAGAATTTGCTCTATGTTTACCAGAAACAGTCCAGTGGAGCAACTGGTACATTTACAAAATAGTCTGTGGGACATGAAGGGTAACAAGAAGGATTTCTTACAAGCGTGACAGCAACAAGAAGATGATCAGGGAAAGTGTGGGTCCCTTACTGAATGGGGGAGGCAACCTAATGATAGATGATGCAAAAAAGGCTGAAGTACTCAATGCCTTTTTCACCTCAGTTTTCACAGGCAAGGTCAGCTCCCATGCTACAACACCTGGCAGCACAATATGAGAAGGAGGTAAGCAGCCAACAGTGATGAAAGAACAGATTAGGGACTATTTAGGAAAGCTGGATATGTACAAGTCCCTGGGGCCGGACGTGATGTAACCAAGGGTGCTGAGGAAGTTGGCCGATGTGATTGCAGAGCCGCTGGCCATCATCTTTGAAAACTCATGGTGATTGAGAGAGGTCCCATATGACTGGAAAAGGGCAAATATAGTGCCCATCTTTAAGAAAAGGAAGGAGGATCTGGGGAACTACCGACCAGTCCACTTCACCTCAGTCCCTGGAAAAATCATGGAACAGGTCCTCAAGGAATCCATTTCTAAGTACTTGGAGGGGAAGAAGGTGAATAGGAACAGGCAGCATGAATTCACTAAGGGTAAGTCATGCCTGACCAACCTGATTGCCTTCTATGATGGGATGGCTGCTCTGTGCATGTGGGAAAAGCAATGGATGTGGTTGACCTTGACTTTAGTAAGGCTTTTGATACAGTCTCCCACAACATTCTTGTCAGTAAGCTAAGGAAGTAGAGGTTAGATAAATGGACCATAAGGTAGATAGAAAACTGGCTGAATCATTGGGCTGAAAGGGTAGTAATCAATGGCCCAATGGCTCTCTGGCAGCCAGTATCAAATGGAGACCCTCAGGGGTTGGCCTTGGGGCTGGGTTTCTTCAATGTCTTTATCAACGACCTGGAAGATGGGATGGAGTGCACCCTCAGCGAGTTTGCAGATGACACCAAGCTCGGGATCTGGGGGGAGTAGTAGATATGCTGGAGGGTAGGATTCAGAGAGACCTTGACAAATTGGAGGATTAGACCAACAGAAATCTCATGTGGTTCAGTAAGGACAAGTGCAAAGTCCTGCAATTAAGACAGAAAGATCCCATGCACCGGTACAGACTGGGGATCAACTGGCTAAGCAGCAGCTCTTCAGAAAAGGACCTGGGGGTGACAGTGGACAATAAGCTGAACATGAGCCAACAGCGTGCCCTTGTTGCAAAGAAGGCTAATGGCATACTGGGCTGCATTAGTAGGAGTGTTGCCAGCAGATTAAGGGAAGTGATTCTTCCCCTCTATTCGGCACTGGTGAGGCCACATCTGAAGTAGTGTGTCCATTTTTGGGTCCCCCCGCCCCACTACAGAAAGGATGTGGACGAATTGGAGAGAATCCAGAATAAGCAAAGACATAGTTCCTGTTAACCTACAGAGCCAAAATACCATCCTACACCTCCAATCTAATCAGGGCCAGACTAGTGTACAATACTCAGGCTCTTTTTTCTGCTAAATAGCTTATCATAGCCTGGGGTGTATTATCTACCTGATCAAAGGGACAACTAATTTATTTCCAAGTATTACATCTTGTGAATCACCAGGATTGGAGACTCATGCAAAGTACAGTAATTTTTCAGGTCACGAGGTGCAGTATCTCAAAACCTCGAGTTAAGACTGTATTCTTACATGTCCTGATAGTCCTGTGTGTGAAGAATAGTATCCTAACCTGTGATCAAACTGCCTGAATCTGATCCCAGTGTGGCTCTACCTTCAGAAATTACCTTTAGGGCCCTTTTTGGAACACTTAATATATTTCAACAATCAGACTCTAACATGCTTTTTGGATTAAGCCAAGAAAGGGTACAACTCATATTTGATATAGAAATCCCTAGAAATCCCTAAGAAAAGCCAGCTCTCATGCAGTTTTCAGCCTAATTTCCAAGATGAATAGGCCTGGAAGAGATTTGGATAAAACACTGAAGAAGCATCTAGCTTGCTCCTTTTTTTCTCTAAATAGAAACATTAGCTTATGCAGTCTTTTGAGGTTTGTCCCTTCCTGATTTTCCTTAATCCCCCAGCCTCCAAGCCAGGATATAAATGATCAGGCTAGTCATGGTATTAAGGAAAAAATAATATTCCACTGACGTACTAAGTCTCACCTTATGTTTCCAGTAATGTGTCAGGTGCCTGCACCTATGTATTTCTGATGTCAAACTCAACCACATTTAGAAGCTTTCTTCCTTCAGGTGGAATACAGTCTGTTGACACAGTTGGCTTTTACAGTGTGGTGAAATGTTATCCACTTCCTCCCTTCCAGTTTGGAAAGTCAACCTGTTGACCTGACAGCTAAGGAGCCAGGAACTCCACTGACTTCAGTGAAGCTGTTCGTTTTATATCAGTGTGATCGTCATCAGAATTTGGCCCAGAATGGTCCCCCTTTCCTCCAGTTTCTCCCACCTAATAAAATAATACCCTTGACCTTTCTTGTAGACTTTTAGATGTTGCTTAAATCTACAGTCTGCTCTGTAGATTAGAGACTCCCGTGAAGTTGTGATTAATATACCACAGTCAAATTCTTCTTTGAAAGGGGCACTGACTGACTAATGGAGAACCAAAAATGCCTGAAACCAAGGGCAATCCTCCCAGTGTATGGATAGTTCCAGTGAAGTGAATACAGAAATGGGAATTTCTGAATGGGATCAAGTCAAAGATCCATCTAATCCCATATTTTGCACAGTGACTAGTACCAAACATTTTAGAGAAAGACACAGGGAACTTTAAAGCAGGTAAGTTTGGACGGCTCATTGGTCAGAGCAGCTCATACGGCATTGTATGAGTAGCATTCCACAGGAAAATCACTCCAGCCATCTAGTAGTTTAGACCCAAATTTTATATTTGACAAGATGTACATTTAATAGTGACATTGTTCGTCTTTTGTATGACAAAAACGGTGTCCGTATCTTTATCTTTGTGCGCATTGGCGTTTTTGTCGATTCACTCTTGGCCATCAGAGACGTTACCAGGGATCACTACATGAAAGTGACTCTTGTCGGTCCCTGTGGCATTATTTATCTGATTTCTAAACTTTGCTTTCAATGAAGAAGTGTTTATTTGGACAGAAAGTTCCCTCTGTAACAAGTGCAACTCATACACCCTAGCACTGAGCTTGTGCATTGTGCATGGGAAGCAGAAAGAAAAAGCGACTGGAAACTGATAAACAAAAGTACAACAGAAGATTTTCTTTTTATGAGCCGTTTTGAAAATTAAGCAGTAAGAGCATATACCTATATGTGTATTTGAGAGGAAGGGTCCTACCATGATGGTCTGGACAGCAGAGGCCACAAGGCAGCCCACCAGGGAGTTCTGTGGAAGCCTTGCAAGGAAAAAGGGAATATTACCTCTGCAGGCTATGAGATGGAGTCATAGCTAATCTGCAGCTGCATTGCCCCAATGACCCAGTGGAACTGGGATTGGGGAGTAGGCTTGAAAAGGTTGTGGTACCTCCCAAATTCATTTGTGGCTTCAGATGATGGGGAAAGCCCCCACTGAGGACTCTTAGATTACATGCAGTGTTTCCTAGCCCTTTGTTCAGTTTGGGAATCTCTTCTTCCACTTGGCAAAGTGAAACTCCTTTGAGTGATCAGGTGATAAATACACAGCTGGGTTTTTTTAGGAACAACAGTAACACAGAAACAGAGTTTTTAATTCGGGGGGACTAAATTAAACAGTTGGTAAATCTACGAGGAGAAGTGGACACCTTCTTTTGATCCCCTCAACCTAGATATTGCACTAGATAGACTCCCTGCCATCAGCCTTTGCTTCAAACCCTGCTTACACTGTGTAACTTACCTTTTTTCCCCCCTAGTTTACCTCTGAACCTGGGATTATAGGACTAGAAGGCACCTCCAGCATCACTGAGTCCAATCTCTTGCTACTGCAGGAAATCTGACCCAGCGAACGAAAGGGAGTCAAACCCAACTGCCTTACCCTCCCCGTTACCTCTGTGGTTTGCAACCCGACACTTGAGACATAAACAATTCATAATGGGGCCCTATGGAATAACAAGAGCGACACCACATTTCATGCATCCTCTGCCCTTTGTCCAAGCAGCTACTGCATTGACGTTTCCTTAGCAATCAGGAGAAGAGCTTGTTATTCAGAAAATCTGTCTGCTGCTATAGGACTGTGTGCACCCTACTAAGCAAGATGGAGCATATTTACACCAGCTCCTATTCCCCAGTAACCAGAAATACCCACTCAGTTACATAAAAGCTAATACTAAAATGAGCCATGCTGCCTTCATACTAGCAGCAAGAAGAACATAGGGACAATGCAGTAAGGGTTAAATCCCAAACCAAGGTGCCCAGCCTGAGTTATGCGGGATGGAGGAGGATGGGCAGAGGGAGTTGAAACGGAAAGGGAGGAAGCCTGTTGGCTGCAAGAGCGTGGAATGAAGCGTCTGCGAAAAGGTCGGTTTTTCTTTGTTCTGAAGTCGAAGGTCGTGCGATGGAATTCACCTTGCAGAAGAGGACAAGGGGCTCTGTCAACTTTCTGCCCTGTCAAGGGGTGTGAAAGCCACATGGTTCCACTTACAAAGCATTGGGATGAATCTACTGATTTGCCCCCTACCCAGTTTATGACCGAGAGAGGCTGCTCATTTCTTCAACTACGTAATTGATTTCTTCGAGCTCAGGAGGGATTATGTAGCAGCTCATTTTAGCAGACAGTATCACTGTTATCGCCAAATGCTTTCCTCCTGGGCTGCTAATTCCTTGCCGGAGGAGAGATCACACACAGCTAATTAGAAACAGGTACTGTCTGCAGGTAACATTGCCAGACAGAAGCCCTTTCGTGTCTTACACAATCCACGCAATCTGCGGTGTCTGAACAAGTCCCCAGGGGGAAGTGATGAATTTTTCACACCTGTTTCTCCAAATTTAATAATAATAAAAAATTCCATTCAAGTCTAGCAAAGGCAGCATTCCAGTAACATTCTGCTTTTAGTGACTGAAATTTCCCGTAAGATAGGCCTCTGGCTACAGGATGGAAAATCTGTCCTCACTCACTTTCCCCCATGGCGCTGAAGTGGACGGATGGAGTCTGACTTTTTATTCTTGCCAGAGTTGCAGCAGTAGCTCTGAAACACAGTGTGCTTGCTAGTCCCTGGTGTCTTAAAGTCAGAACCGTGAGTCTCCACGTTGCAGTAGGCGGAGGGGTTGGCAGCTCTTTTCTGGAAGACGTTCCTAAGCCCTGTGTCACTTCATTACGCAGCAAACTAAGGGCAGACTTGTGAAACAGATTACAAAATAAAATAAAATAAAGAGAGAGAAAAGTCATGGTTGAAATGATAACATCAAAAAAATATGTGTAAAAACTATAAATGTCCCTTCCCAGAAGGGCAATTGCCAAAGATGGAATCCAAGTTGCTTGACTCATTGAAGTGCATGTTTTCCACTAAGTAGCTATTTTAATTTTACTTTAAAAATGGGCTAATGAGAAGCAGAGCATTCCTGAGTGATTATTGCTGCATTCAGGTAGTGAAATGACTGTGTGGGGCCAAAGGCCACATTCAATTAGCCAAGCAATAACTAACCATTGGTGTGCATAATGTGGTGTATCTTGTTGACTTTATCAAATGGAACTGCTGTCTAATAGTTGTCCCAAATAATATAGTGACAGTGCCAAGGCACTTTGTGATCTTAACAGTGGATGCCTGTAATCATGACCCATCATCTCTTAGGGTATGAAGAAAAATCAGCCTTCGTTTTCCCTGACATCTAACTATCCCTCACACTGCTATACAAATAGACCTCATGCAGCTCAAGATAGAAGCATTTAGGACAATCTTGGTGAGGAGTTTCACTTCCCATCTGTAACTAGTTAACTGTATAACCTGAAATATCCATTCCTATTAGCAAATGCCCTGTTGCTAAAAGATTTAGTTCTGCTGGACACCAGGGGATGGATAAGAATAGCACTGGAAGGGAAAAGATCTTGGATATGCTTTGAGCAGTCCTGAGTGAAGAGCCTTGCAATTAGATAAATCCAGGAGAGAAGGCTCAAACTGAACTCATTCTAATGTTGTGCATCTCTTTGTTAACAGTATGGTGGTGTGCAAGAGGGGCTGCAGTGGACATTTCTGTGAGATGCTTTAGTCCACTGGTTGCCTGTGAACGGAGGGGACTGGGCTTGATGGCCTGGAAGATCTCTTCAAGCCCTATGTGCCAACCCCAGGAGTGGTAGGATGAGGTTGACTTTAGATAAAATTTAAAAAGCACCTTAGTTCACCAGGTTTCCTCTGGTCTGAGCTTCTCTCCTGCTCTCTTTTACTCTATCTACCTAGCTATTTTGCTTTCATAGCCTGCTGATCACTGTGCTCTCTTATCTCTAGCCTGACACCATAGCTGCAGCCTGGAGTAGAGCACACTCTCCTACAAAGTGAAAAGAGGAGGCAGGAAGTAGGTAGGAGCCAGGGGTCAGGACTTAATAACAGGGTGCTGTGTTCCTACGTGTTAAATTGATGACTATGTTAGACACTACTGACAGATGCCAAAACCCTTCCCTCTGTGGTTCAAGATTATTGCTAAGATTAGATCTCCAAGGACATGGAGGCGAAGTAAGAAATGAGTGAACCCATTTGAAGGAGTCTGGGATTACAGCTGTCTATAATGAAATCTGAGTTAGCCACAGAGAATGTAAGTAAGTTAAATCCCATCTGCTTTGAGGTTTCCCTTTGGTCCCGAAAGAAGCCAAGGACAGGATATGAGGAGAGGTGTATGGGCTTTCACCGGAAATACTGAGAAAAAGGCAAGGAAAAATGCCTCCCTATACTCCTTTTGTCTGCTTTTATGATGTGACCTCATCACTGACAACTTAATGTAGTAACAGCTACGGTAGAACATACTACAGAGCAAAGCACTGGACACAAAAAAGAGCATGCTAAAGAGCCTACAATTCTCTTTGCTCCCCAGAAAAAGGATGCTTACTCTAGAAATAGCCCTGCTGAGGAAAGGTGGCAATGCAAACCTCTCCTCCTGCCACGTCTCCACTTCTCCCTCTTCATAACCTTGCTGCTTGGTCTCTAGGCCTTGCAAGGAAGAGGGAAAGGAGCCAAGGAGCAGATTGGAAACTCTACACACCATGTTCCCTCTGCTATGTGGCTGGGTACAAATTGGGGATTAAATTAGATTACATTAGACGTGCCTGAGAGCTCTCACAGAGCACCTAGGAGCAGTCTCCTAATACAGCAGTTGCCTGCCAGCAAGCAATTGGCAGCTTGGCCATGCTGTCATGGATGGCAGGAGAGCCAACCCTGAAAGAGGAACATGGAGAACCATTAATGTTTCCGGCTGGAGATTCATAGACAGGGTTGGAGCCTGGCTGTCTGGTGGATTATCTGCTGTGGCATCTTTTACACGACCCTGCCCCTAGTTATGTTTTTGATAAATGATACAGCAGGAGGGCATGTGGAACCATAAGATACAGTATTTATCAGTACATTGGAAGGCCAGTGCTAAATGCAAAATTGGTGCCCAGGTGCCAACCCCCTAGTTTATATTCCTGGGCATCAGGGCTTTGATCAAATAAAATTCCCCCATGAAATATGGTATTTCAGATCTATCCATCACATTTTAAGGGCCCAAAAGGAAAAGAGAAGGCTATGCAGATCCAGCAATTAGTTCAGTTGCCCAGTCTGTCTGCGACTTAATACTTACAGTATAGATTTCACCTATTGGCCCAATATCTGGGAGTGAGAATTAAAAATGAAATGATTTGTCAATTGTCAGCCAGTAATACTGCCCTTCCCTGCTGTACATCCCAAGACACTTTGCAGAACAGCTAAAAATCTGCACCTCACTGATCTATGATTAAACTGTGATTTATGGTTAAATTGTGGCTTTGGCCTGGCTGTAAAATGAAGACAACCACATATTGTTGGTCTTGGCATGCAGTAAGAGATACATGAATTAGAGATGGCAAAATGGTTTCAAACAGTTGAATTGTTTCAGACAGCCCTTCCAAGCTTTTGCCCTTTCCTAGAACTGAACTCAAACCAAAAGTTTTGAAATTGTCTAAAATTATTAATTAACTTATTTTTTTTCCATTATTCATTTTTTAAAGTAATATTTTAAAATATAGGACCATGTCATCAGTTAGGACAAACAGATTTGCTTCACTGCAAATATGCAGTTTTCCACCAGCTGAGGATTTGACTTGAATTTACCACAGCAATGACAGCAATCATACTGCCCATATGAATATGGCCATAGATTTTTATCACATCATCCATCGTTCATTTTACACCCATCTACTACTTTATCCTATATTGTTGAGGGAGTCCCTAAATAATATTGCCTGTCAGAACAATACATTTCTATTTGCACCTGTGAAGGGAGCAGATATTTTTGTGTAAAGGTTTTTGTTATTTTTTCTTAATGAGCTCATTACATCACCTAGCAGTGAATCCACATAAAAGAGATCAAACAAAACAGAACCAAGGGAAAGGAGGCAGAAGTATTAAAAACAAAGACACAAACAAAAGTATATTAATTATAAGCAGAGGCACAAAGAGATAAGTAGTTTGATTTGGTTCTGCTTCCTGACATATAGTTGCATTTTTTTTTTTTACAGCTTCTTGCCCAGTGAAGTAGAGAATAGGGCTGTGCAAAGCTTTGGGTGCTGATTTGATTCAGAGGAGATTCGGCCTAATTCGGTGGCCAAATCTCCAAATCTGAATCAAATCAGGGGACGAATTAAAAGGTCCAAATCAATTCAAAGCTCTCCGAATTGATTCAGAAAAGATTCAGAGAGCTTCAGCAATTCGGACAGTCCCTGCCCACTGCAGCAGGGAGCTGGAGCTGGACTCGGAGCTGGTAAGTAGGGATGGAGGAGGGGGGGCTGGGGGATCAGGGAGGGGACCATGGGGGGACCTCTGTCAGGCCCCATCCCCTGCTCTGCCACAAGCCCCCCTGCTCTCCCAGGTCCCCCTCATGGCTGCCCCACCTGCCCCAGCTCCAGCCCTTTAAGGGAAAAAAAAACCCAAAAAACGCCCTAGATTCACTGGCTCCAGCAGTGGCCTCGGGGATTGCAACTATCCAAATGACTTCAACTACCTAGACATCTCGTGGGAAGAATGTTTGGCCAAATCCGAGCACTTGCAAAGTTTCCTCTCATGCATGGATGACTATCTGACACAAGAAGTCTACAGGCCAATGAGAGGTAAAGTGTTGCTTGACCTGGTACTGGCAACTGGGGACAACCTAATCAGTGACCTAATGATCAAAAGGAAGCTGGGTAACAGCGACCACAAGCTGGTCACCATCACCATCCGCTGTAAAGCTGCCAAGTCAGTCAGCAATACAGAAGTCCTCGACTTCAGGAAAGCTAATTTTGATAGCTCAGGAGGCTTGTTAGTGAGGCCCTACGGAACCACGACCCCAAAGGGGAGGGGAGTTCAGGAAGGGTGGTTGATCCTCAAGGGAGTGATCCTAGATGCACAAGCTAAAGCTATTCCATCTCGGAGGAAAGGCAGCAAAAGGGCACAGCAGCCCCCTTGACTCAGCAAGGAACTAGCGGACCTCCTGCAGCTAAAAAGACAAACCTACAAAGGATGGAGGACTGGATCCACCTCCAAGGAGGAATATTCCGCACTGGTTCGATCCTGCAGGGAGCAAACCAGGAAAGCCAAGGCTGCGACGGAACTCAGCTGGCCCTGACAGTCTGCACCCCAGGGTACTCAAGGAGCTGGCTAGCATCATAGCTCAGCCCTTGGCACAGATCTTTGAGACCTCCTGGCACTCTGGTGAAGTGCCTGAAGATTGGAAGAAGGCCAATGTGGTGCCTGTCTTCAAGAAAGGGATGAAAGTGGATCCGGCAAACTACAGGTCCATCAGCCTGACCTCTATCCTAGGGAAGGTCTTAGAAAAGATTATCAAAGAGGCCATTCTTAATGGACTGGCCGATGGCAACAGGCTGAGGGATAGCCAGCATGGGTTTGTTGTGGGTAGGTCTTGCTTGACCAATCTTATTTCCTTTTATGACCAGGTGACCTATCACCTGGACAAGGGAGAGGAGATTGATGTTGTATATCTTGACTTTAAAAAAAGCCTTTGATTTGGTATCCCGTGATCACCTCTTGGTGAAACTGGCCAAAGGGACTTGGGGGTCAGGATTGACCACAAGATAAACATGAGCCTTCAATGTGATGCTGCAGCTAGTAAAGTGAGCAAAACACTGGTTTGCATCCATAGATGCTTCTCAAGAAAATCCCAGGATGTCATTCTCCCATTGTACTCAGCCTTGGTGAGGCTGCAGCTTGAGTGCTGCATCCAGTTTTGGGCTCCACAATTCAAAAAGGATGTGGAGAAGCTTGAGAAAGTCCAGAGAAGAGCCACACGCATGATCAGAGGTCAGGAAAACAGACCTTATGACGACAGGCTGAGAGCCATGGGACTCTTCAGCCTGGAAAAGCACAGGCTCAGGGGCGATCTGATGACCACCTATAAGTTTATAAGGGGTGTCCACCAGGATCTAGGGGAACGTTTGTTCACCAGAGCGCCCCAAGGTACAACAAGGTCTAACAGTTATAAACTCCTGCAAGACTGTTTCAGACTATACATAAGGAAGATTTTCTCTACTGTCCGAGCCGCCAAGGTCTGGAATAGCCTGTCATTGGAGGTGGTTCAAGCACCAACTTTGAATGCCTTCAAGAGAAAATTGGATGTTTATCTTGTTGGGATCCTATGATCCCTGCTGACTTCCTGCCCCTGGGGCAGGGGGCTGGACTCGATGGTCTTCCAAGGTCCCTTCCAGCCCTAATGTCTATGAAATCTATTAAATCTATGAAATTTGGGGGGCTCATAAAGAGCCCCTCGCAAAGCACATGTCAGTGGGGGGCAGCAGAGATCACTCCCCGACGGGCAGGTTTTGGGTTTTTTTTTCCTTAAAGGGCTGGAGCTGGGGTGGACAGGGCAACCAGGCAGGGAGCAGGGGCTAGGACTCTGGGGGAGGGGGTGGGGGGCTCATGCAGAGCCTCCCATGCAGTGTGGGGCAGTGAGGGGCAGCAAGGATCACCCCTCACCTGGCAGCACCCGGTGAGTTGAGACTTTTTTCCCCCCAAGTGCTAGGAGCTGGGGCAGGCGGGGCAGCCATTGCCAGGCTGGAGGTAGCAATATCCATTCAGACATTGGAAGACTGGTCATCATGATTATCCCACTGCTAAAGAGCTGCTAGAGAGATAAGAGAAAGGGACTAGGGTGAGTCCTTCCCCCATAGTACTAAGGAATGATGGCTGTTCTCCCATATTTACAAGCATCATCTTGAACCACCTTGAAGCTGGTGGGGGATGGGCCTGGACGATTTGGAGATTTGGCAACAACTGAATCTCCAAATCAGATTCAGGACAATGATTTGAATCACCAAATCAAATCACTGTCCCCCAAATCAGCCTAATCTGAATCCAAAACGAATACTAGCCACTTCGCACAGGCCTAGTAGAAAGGTCTCAGTTCTATGAGATCCAGGTATTGAGCTATCTATCCCCTTGCCTAGGTACAAAACTAGAGGGAGGTTCCAAACTCTTGAGATCTTGTAAATACAACATTAGAATATTCTCTGGCTCATTATTCATCACCCAAAATTTCTAAACACATAGATAGGTATTGTGCAGTCCTTTACTCATTTTTTATGTTTGTGAGAATTACTGACTTCTTGTTGGGGTGCATCCTGAAGTAATAGCTCCATGGAGATCTAGGAAGTTGAGTTAATAAAAAGCTAAAGGAGTGAAGAATCAGGACAATGAAATGTGAGTCAAGTGTCAAGTAAAATGGACGATAGTGTATCCAGTGTGCTGTACAGAAACTCTCCTGGTAGGAAAGTTGGACTTCTGATTAAAGCATTGGTCTGGGACTCCGGGGATCTTGATTCAGTACCCACCTCTGTCACCAGTTCTCTGCCTGATCTTGAGGGCATCATTAATTCTTTTTGTATCTTAATTCCCCATATTAAAAAACAAGAAAGAAAAAGGGTAACATTTATTTTCTCTTCCCTGGTGTGTTTAGATTATAAATTCATTGGAACACATGGGGACCAATTATCAATTTAGCCTCTATGTGCTGCTGTAGAGTGCATAATAAATAACAGTCATTTATGTCTACTACAGCTGCTTCTCTCCTGTCATCAGCAACACAACAGCTTCAAGGTAGTTCAAGATGATGCCTGTAAATATGGGAGAACAGCTATCATCCCTTAGTTCTCTGGAGGAAGGACTCAACCTAGTCCCTTTCTCTTATCTGTCTTGCAGCCCTTTAGCAGTGGGATAATCATGAGGACCAGTCTTCCACCGTCTGAATAAATATTGCTACCTCCACAGCCAATCATTGCTGATTCTTTGAGCACTGAAAGGTAGTCATTGGACAATAATGTTGTTCTGTTCCTCCTAGTATCCCAGATTCCACAGGCTCACCTATTCAGAGTCTTCCCATGTAACTCTTGTTTCATTTGGGCCTTTCTACTCTTCTAGAATTGGTAAATGTTCCCTAACAGACCAGTGACTTTTAGAAAAAGGTTATGCAGAGCTCTAAGGTGGGTAGCAGTGTTGTCAGAATTGAATATTGGAAATATTATATTAGAATTTAAACGGCATTGTACTAAATGAAAACAAAATCACTGCGCATCACAAAGTATAAGAATATGCTTTTCAACCCTAGTATGTGATCATATTGCTGTAAATATCAATTTTTTGATCATTTAATTAAAAAATTATGGAATTTTCACATTCCAGTCAACTTCCACTTTGGAATCACTGTCCTCTGCTTCTGCATACTTGCCTCTAGAAGTGATCCATACATAAAATGCCTGAGTGGGTCCCCATTCATAAGAAACAACACAAAAATAATTTAAAGTCATCTGAAGGAGGAAAATTGATAGAAAATGAATTTTCTTTTCCAAATCCATCCACTTTTTTGATCATCATACATTTTAGCCATTTTTACTTGGATATTGTACATTTCAATTTGCCATAAAATGCTAATTATTGTATGCCTAGCAGTGCTGGGGGACACTCATAATCCCTTGGGCATAAGCCATCAATGTTGTAGTTTCTATTCTTTAGGATGGAATACCACACTCATGTTTTCATGTAGTAAGAGTTATGGCACAGCCAGGTTGCAATGTTTTTCAAGATGCCCAGCTAGGTATCTGGGAGCCAGGCCTCTTGTCGCCAGTTCCTGACTCACCTATTAACTTTGTTTTTGACTTCAGGCAATTCATCTCCTTGTGGCCTGGGTTCCCCAAGCAAAATGAGGGTTATAAAACAGGGTCATCTTGTTAATTAATACTGGAAAAGTGCTTTGTGTGTTGGTTAAAAGGTGCTTTAGAGTTTTTAAACTGTTACATTAAATGTTGCTCCTTTGCTTTACTTTATTAGAAAAAAGTTTTTCTGCTGTCCTTTGATCAGAAAATACTGTAGCTGGCCCAAATAAGAAGCACTACTTTAAAGAAATATAGTAATGAAGCATAATACTTAGATGTAAGGGAAATTTCTGTAGGTTTAGATGTCTTCATTTTCCTTTGTTCTGAGAGAATAGCTTTTAGCTTTGAGAGTGGGAAATGAGGTTATACATCCACTGGACAGCAGGTATTATGCCTTGTCTCAAGCTGATATTCATGGGTGGCCCATTTGTTGTAACCACTTTGATTCATTCTTTCTGAGTGAACACATTTTCTATATGCAGCCTCTGTTAGCTCAGCATGCATTTATTTCAGAAACATTTTCCTACAGAGCCCTGCAGGGCCATTGCTTAGTCCAGAGTTGCATGAGATGCTATGGAATGTCTATGCTTTTTTTTTTTTTTTATTTGGCTACAAAAATGTAGAGGATTAATTCTATGTTGAACAAACAGCACTAATGCCTGGAGCATTGCTTGATGGAAAACACTTTAGACGTGTCTCATCAAGTCCAGAACCAAAAGAAGAGGGCTTTCTATCAAGCAAATTGGAGTGGACAATAAGGAGACATCCCAGTAGCACATTTTTACTGGACTCTGTAAAGAGTCACCCATTTGTAAGTAAAGCATGTAACCCTTCCCTTTCTGTGCCTGACTTCAGATTAACACAGGTAACTACCTCTCTATGCTGAAAGTATTTGGTGTTCTTTTGTTGAATGCCATAGAAAGAAACCATTTTACACCATCTCCTTTAGTAAAATAGATTCTTTACCGACCAATTCAAACTAATTCATCCCTCTGGGTTTCACACTGGAATGAAAAATGTGTCCCCTTCTATAGGGAAAGGTAACCTTTTTAAATGCCCACAGTTGTCAGTTCTCAATGTCTTCCACATCAAATAAATTGCAATAGTGAAGTCTTTAGCAGATTTTCTTTTTATTATCCCTATTCCAGAATCCATTCCTGCTCAGCAGGACACTTAAGAACATGATTCACATACTTAATTTTAACATTTACATCAATGGACTTCAACATAGGATTAAAGTTAAGTGCATACTAAAGTGATCCAGGGTAGACTTCAGCATCTATTTAAATCCTTTCCTGAACTTGGGTCATACAGACAGCAACTCAGCGTGGTGTGCTGGCCCTCTTTTGAGATATTCTGTATAATTTACATATGACTTAACTACCCATGAGTAATGCAATTATGGAGATAAAAGTTTTATACCACCTCACTTCATTATTTGTGCTCTCTTTCCCGCTCTGAGACAGCCATTTGGCATTTTCTCCACCTTCTCTCCCTAGCTTTCTAGATGCATAAGCGGGGCTATGTTTAGTCTCACCAGCATCCAATAAAGCCTGTCACAAATGTGAGAAATGATAAAAGTATTTCTGTAGGACTGGATCCTGCTCTTTGTCTCACAGTCTGACACCATCAGTTTGGACTGAAATAACTTTTGACATTTGAGTCATCACCAATTTTTGATCCATTCCTTATTCCTTGAAATTAAGTTCTCATTTGGCAGTGAATATACTTTTTTTTTTAAATCTGTGCCTATACATATTTCTAATAATATCACAGGAATACCAAGCTTTTGCATAATGTTGTTTTATCTGTGGATCTCAAGTCTAGTCACAAAAACGTCGCTATCATCCTTTTTTGACAAATGGAAAAATTGAGGCACCAAGAGGTTGTGTGACTTGCCCCAGTGAATGCACTATGTAGGGAGTCCCACAGTCTCTCTTTAGCTCTATATTATTTAGTAAATACTTGTACTTTCCTCACTTACTGTCTTCTTCCATTTGAAGTCTGTCCAGGTCATGTGGGGGCTGCTCAGTCAGACTCAGCTTTCAAAGCAAGAGCTAAAGAAAAGGATAAGGAAACCCTCAGTCATGACCTGCTTCTTGTGTGCACTCACTAAACAAGGCCAGTGGTTCTGCTGTCAGACAGCTGCATCCTATTTCTTCACATGGGGATAAATGCAATCCTTAGGGATCATCCTTATGATAAAGGGAAAAACATCTCAAATAATGAGGGATTTTCTGTTCCCCCTAGGAGAGCACTTTAAAAAAATGTAGGAGTCATCCAAGTACATTTGGTGATGCACTGAATGGCCCAGATTCCTATGCTCTGATTCTGTTTTCTTTATAGCCATGACCATTTTTTTGAAGTCCACCATACAGCTGATATGGGAAGGGATTTTAAGATCGGGTCCTTAACTTAGATTTATAGAACTCAGTCTGGAAACCCTCACTCAGGTCACACTCCCATTGGGATTAGGAATATGCTAGTAAATTCTGTTCCATCTAGATGTATCCCATTTGGGCATAGATGCAGTTATTAAGGTAGACCCAAGTCTAACATCAGGGACTCTCTCACTAGGGTGTTAGTCTGGACATTGCTTTGTCCATTCATAAAATATTAGGATGTTTTTGGAAAGGGCAAGTCTCATAAATAACCTTATAAATCAGTATTCTCACTCAGGTATCCATGGGAATAGATATTAGCTCAAGCATTCATGCTGGAAGTGTCTATACAGTCATCTGGAAAGCTCTAAGCTGGTTTTGGAGAAATCAAATTAGGAAAGGCAGAAAAAGATAATTGAGCATAAAACATGAATCGCAAGTTATAGATAGCAAGTATTTGAGACAATGAACCCAGAGAATAATGTGTGACCCATGAAGTTGGACTGTGTTCTCATAAACAATTTGGTGCATAATTTCAAAATCTAAATAAATGCATAAAACTAAAAAAAAAAATCCATTTGCAAATCATTTGCAAACTAGGGGCGGGGGGAACCCAAACACATCGAGTGGTAGCTTGTTGCAAAGAAAAAAATCAATATTATTAAAAGAAATATGATACCTTAAGTGAACGAGTTAAAGCAAGATTACAAAAATATCACACAGTTATAACTGGAACTAACTGATCTGCATTTAGAGTCATAGAAAATTAGGGTTGGAAGGTACCTCCAGAGGTCATCTAGTTCAGTGGACTAGTTATCAACCTTTTTTGTACCAGGACCCATTTGTAAACATGGAGGGCCAGTCCCAAACCAATGGTCCTCTCTCCTGCCCTGCTGACTCCTGCTCCCATGCCTCAGCTCCACAGTATGTGGAGCAAGGGGTGGGTGTGTGGGGCAGAGTGGGGTGTGTGTGGGGTGGGGGGGAGGGGGCAAGTAGCCCCTTGCACGCTGGAACTCTGCCATCCTGCAAGGGAAAAGCCATGGTCTCCCACGTTTTTCTCCTTTTAGGAGAATCCATTTTTAAACTTTGTTTCTGACCCTTTCATATATTCTTGTTTGTGACCCATATATATATGACCCATGGCTCACCACCATATATATATATATGGTGGTGAGCCATGGGTTAAGAAACGCTGCTCAAGTTCAACCCCCTGCTCAAACCAGAACCATCCCCAAGTAGATGATCCCAGCCAAGGCTTTGTCTAGCCAGGTCTTAAAAACCTCCAAGGATGGAGATGCTATGACCTTTATAGGTAACCTGTTCCAGTATTTTACTATCCTCCTAGTGAGAAAGTTTTTCCTCATATCTAACCTACATTTTCCTTGCTTCAACTTGAGACCAGTGCTTCTTGTTGTGTCATCTGCCACCCCTGAGAACAGTCCAGCTCCATCCTCTTTGGAACCACCCATCAGGTAGCGGAAGGTTGCTACTAAATCCTTCCTCGGTCTTCCTTCTCTTCTCCAAATCAAGTGGGTGCCTTAGACTTCTGGGGAGGCTGCTCTGATGCACCATAATTACAGCATGTTGGAGCAGACTTAATTAACTGAGTCTACTGGAGCATGCTAATTAGCGCACTCCAGCAGCCTCCACATCTCATGTATCAGTGTCCCTGCACTTCCAAATGGTGGTGAGGGCACTTTAACTAAAGCTTCTTCAATGAGCTTTTAGTTAAAGCACCCCTGCTGCCATTTTGAAGTGTGGGGATGCTGATACATGAGATTCTGTGGGCTCTTTAATTAAAGCAGCTCTTGGAGCTGCTCTAATTAAAGCACCCCCCCCCCCTCACCTCCGGAGCATGTGTAAAAACACCTCATAAGCCCAGTTCCCTCAGCCTGTCCTCATCAGTCATGTCCCCCAGCTCCCGAACCATTTTCATTGCCTTCCGCTGGACTCTCACCAATTTGTCCACATCCTTTCTACAGTGGGGGGCCAAAACTGGACACAGTACTCCAGATGTGGCCAGACCAGTGCCGAATAGAGGAGAATAATCACTTCCCTCGATCTGCTGACAACACTCCTACTAATACACTAACCCTACTAATTGGGTTAGAAGCATAAAGAAGTCAGGACTTTTAAAATGTGAAAAGAGAAATCTAATGAACTAAATTCTACTGCAGGGAAATCTGTTTATCCTACTTGGCTTTTATTCTGTTTAATTCTTCTGAGTATTGAAACAAAAAAGAGCAAGCAGCAGAAATGATTAAATGTGGTAGGATCATATCTATGGAAAATTGCTTCTATTAAAATCATCAAAGATAAGATTGGAACCTGAAGGGGAATTTCTTCTGGTCCACTTCCAGGTCCACTGCCGAGCGTGCTGGGGACCTCCCCCACAATGCACTCCAGTGGGACTCGCCATCCACCCTACCATCTCACTGTTCACGAGCCGCCTGGTACCTTGAGGTATGTAGAAAAAAATATAAAGCCGTGGCTATGTCCAAATTGTTAAATCTCTCCGAATTGAATCAGAGGCTTTTGATTCGATTCGGAGAGATTAATGGGTCTCTTGATTCAATCTGCATTTGCAGATTCAGCTACCAAACCAGGTTGAATCTCCGACAAATTGAATCAGTGACTGAAGCTTCGCGCAGCCCTACTTTTCATATGAAGTTTCTTAGTTAATTAAATAGAAAAGGATCAATCATTGTTATATTCAGTTTTCCCTAACTATACACCTTTATTTTTCTATTAGCATAAGCCATTGGACAGTGGATGTGTTTGACCCTGTCTTAGCTCAACAGCTGCTGGTTCCTGAGTAAGACATTTTAAAGCTAGATTCAGAATTTCTGCACTACTTCACCGTGACATTTGTGGCCATGCTGTAGATACACCTAAAAGCTCTTTGTAGTGACTAACCTTCCCAGTAATATATACATAGACACCATGGAAGAAAGCAAGATTTTTTATTTATAATATATTTATTTTATTTATTATATATTATTATATTTATTATTCTTTATTCTAACTTGTTATCAAGTCTAAATAGTTAGTTTAGCTCTACCTTTATGGTTTCATGTTTGTACAGCCTCAAACTTCGATGCAGACCCATGTCTAAATATTGGAGCTCCAGTGCTTCTAATTTTGAGGAATTTAAGAACAGCAACAACAAAACAAGCTACAAATTGTACTTAACCTGTGAGAAACTGAAAGCATCAAGCTGGGGACTGGAAAAAAGAATGACTTGCCCAAAATCATACTGAAAGCAGAAGAAACAGGATTCCCCCGTTCTGATGGCCTGTTCTAATCAGGCAAAGATGCTGCTTTCAAATGTTCCTGCAGCATAAGAGCTTTAAACCAAACACTTTTACCCAAGGACTTTGCTTTACTTGCATGCCATTAAACTCTATTGTCCTTACAGTACTGTCTTTGAAGTGCAAAAATTGAATCTTCCCAATGCTGATTCCTTCATGCTATTTAAATTGGTAATACAACATCTCCTTCACACGGGCAAGTTTCCTTTCCACAGCACATGTATCACAGAATAGAATGGGAATTTTTATGACTAAGGAAT
The DNA here is from genome assembly GCF_030867095.1 of Alligator mississippiensis. Lineage (NCBI taxonomy): Eukaryota > Metazoa > Chordata > Crocodylia > Alligatoridae > Alligator > Alligator mississippiensis. The sequence goes on along the minus strand of NC_081835.1, from coordinate 53,561,163 downwards.
GTAATTCATTTAATCCACAAGTAAACTTGTTTTGTTTTGGATGCACATCAAATTAATCAGTGTATGTGATATATATTTGCTCTGCCTCCCAGCTTTTTTATATTATTTGCACATCTGATCCTTCTCTCATTTCATCACTAATCTCCACCTAGAAACTCATCTCCTTCCAGAGACCTGTGCTGAAGATGGTTCCTAGGTTTCAAAGCCATTCATACTAGGTATCTCTTACCTTGTATGAAAACGCCGTCACTTGGTCATTTATATTTAATGAGACTCATTCATTCAGGTTGCTTCTTTCCCTCTGTATGATGTTACTTAGTCTATTGATTTGTGTAATGTAGTTAGTGACATCTCAAGATTCACTGAGGACTCATTATTTCTCACTGTATTTTCAAATGCTTCCCCTTCAGACCAGCATTCAAGTCTCATTCTCAAATATTGCTTAGTTTCAGATTATTTCTAGATGTTAGTGAGACAGTTTAGCAGTGAATCCTGACCAAACCAGATTGTTCAAGCTCCTGCAATCAGATACTAGTTGTCACGTCATGATAAGAAGACATATACATCTGATGAATGTTTTCCAGAATTCGTGTGGGTTGGGGTCTGCTTCACTGTGTGATTAGCATCTAAATACTCGTTTTGGACCCATCTGAACATTTTTTTTTACATATATGTAGAAGAAATTCCTCCCTCCCTTTTTCTTGTAAAAAAAAAGAACAAGCAAACAAACAAAAAAACCCTGCCATCAATTTTTACTTCCCAAGTGAGGATGCTAGAAGTGAGAATGCTAACTGGATTAAGTGAAAAATGGGAGGATCTGTACTAGAAAATACTGCATGTTGATAATCATCTTCCCTGGCCTTAAACTTTGTGAGCTTATGTGCTTATGAGCCTAATGCATTTAGCCAACTGTGAAATGGTACGTTTTGGAATCCTTTTTTTCCTGAATCCCCATCACATTTGAAACGTCAGCCAATCATAGAATCACAGAAAACGAGGGTTGGAAGGGGCCTCAGGATGTCATCTAACCCAAACCTCTGCTCAAAGCAGGACCATCCCCAACTAGAACATCCCAGCCAAGGCTCTGTCAAGCTGGGCCTTAAAAACCTCCAAGAATAGATATTCCACCATCTCTCTAGGTAACCTGTTTTAGAGCTTCACCACCTTCCTAGTGAGAATTTTTTTCCTAATATCCAACCTGAACCTCCCTTGCTGCAACTTGAGACCATTGCTCCTTGTTCTGTCATCTGTCACCCCTGAGAACAATCTAGCTCCATCCTCTTTGGACCCCCTTCAAGTAGTTGAAGGCCACTATCAAATCCCCTCTGTCTTCTATTCTGCAGGCTAAATAAACCCAGTTCCCTCAGCATCTCCTCAGAAGTCATGTGCCTCAGCCCCCTCACCATTTTCATTGCCATCACTGAGAAGAGTCCAGCTCCATCCTTTGTGGAACCATCTTTCAGGGAGTTGAAGGCTGCTATCAAATCCTCTCTCAGTCTTCTTTTCTGCAGACAAAATAAACCCAGTTCCTTCAGCCTCTCCTCACAAGTCATGTGCCCCAGCCCCCTCACCATTTTTATTGCCCTCTGCTGGACTCTCTCCAACTTGCCCACATCCTTTCTATAGTGGGGGGCTCAAAACTGAACACAGTACTCCAGATGTGGCCTCACCAGTGCAGAATAGAGTGGAATAATTATTTCCCTGGATCTGCTGGCAACTCTCCTACACAACGTTCCTACTAATGGAGCCCAGGATGCTCTTAGCCTTTTGGCAACAAGGGTGCACTGCTGACTCATAGCCACCTTCTTGTCCATTGTCACCCCCAGGTTCTTCTCTGCAGAGCTGCTGCTTAGCCAGTCAGTCCCCAGGCTGTAGTGGTGCATGGGAATCTTCTGTCCTAAGTGCTGTCCCAATGGAGGTACACCTCCTGTTCAGCCTTTCTTTTCCCTTTGCATGAGTTTACCTTGAACTTTGCAGGAAGAAGCAATAGCATAGACTGGTCAGTTAGGTCTCCCTGCATTGACTACTCCCATGCCATGTAGGTCATATTCTGAGAAGGGCTAAACACAAAATACAAGATAAATGTTGCTGTTCCATCTATTCTCACACTCACAAGGTTGTTACCTTGCTGAGATGCATTGGCATTAAAGAAAGTGGCAAGTTTCCATAAAACTGTAATTGTAAATGAAACCTAGGAGGGCACAAACTTAAGATTCAGCCTGCCCTGAAAAGTGGGGCATGGAGATTTTAGCTGGAGATATCTACTGGATATTAGAATATTTCACTGATAACTTTTTCAGATTCTATAGTAGGATACAATTCTTCAGAAACAAAACTGGTCAGAAACTTGGAATATAGAGTTTACAGTACAGGAAGCTAGTATTTTGTAACTGAAAATTTGAATTTTGAACTTTTAGACGAGGTCTTTATCTGCTTGGAAAGCAACAGGATCTTTTTTGCCATTTCCTGTTTTCTTTTTTGACTGACTTTAATATAAACTAGAGGTGTCAGCTTACAAGAGGTTCAAAGAATAGCATGAATTATTATGGATTTAAAGGAAGACTCAATCGTGTTAAGATCCATAACTCATTTGTATCTCTACAATCTAAAATGACTTAAGATGATGCTTTAATGGGATTTTAAATGATTCAGGATTTAAGATGGTTGCTCCAGGTCAAGATTTCTGCCCCTCCCACACACACTGTATAGCTGATCATTTCTTTTTGTCTTTTTTAGATAGTTTGGGGCGGAGAGAATCTTCCTTCTTGTGAAGTATCAGGAGTGGGCCACTGCCAGAGGCATGGTACTGAATTTGATAGACAGATGGTCTGATCTTACATGGCAAACCCTGTGCTCCTCAGAAATGTCAACTGAAAAAGAGCTGAGATAAGTGAAACGAAGTGATTTGAAGGATCTAGACAACAAGTTTGAGCTGTAGTTTAGATCTAAGCAGTGCTCTAAGGTTGTACTTTAGTAGCTGCTTCTTGTGTAGCTTATCCATTATTGGGTCAAGTGAATAGAAATGCTTTTGTTGTCTTGAGTGGGTTTTGGATCATACCAAAAGGAGGACATCAGATGGCCAACTTATTGCTAGTATGTTTGTTAACTGGAAGACCATCAGACACATTATAGCTGGTACACAGTTATGAGCCAGATGAAGGCAGAGCTGCAAGTCCCCGAGGACAAGATGCTAATGATGAGGACTAAATGGGAGAAGGCCAATTTATCCTGTTAGATAGGAGGAATGTCAATGTTAGCACAGCTGCTAACATACCCTTAACTCTTAGTCACGAGCCTGAGGTTCTAGGAGAGCCAGAGATAACAAAAGGTGTCCTTGAAATCCCCTAAAATGAGCAGCCTGTAAATTATTGATAATAGCAAGACGGAAAAGGGGGAGAAACAAAGGGGAATGTAGCAGCTTTGTCCCCAGTAATAATAAAAAAGGAACAGATTATCTTTTCAAACACACATGCACCCCAGACATATAATCCCCTTTTATCTGATACTGAGAAGAAAGATGAGACCTCCAATTTTCTTGAAGGGAAGAGATAAAACACTGGGAAAAGAAGTCAGGCAGATCTCAGTTCAGTAGATTTTACTCATTTTCTTCACTTTATCCCCTATCACTGTTGAGTTAGCAGCAGTTCACAGAGACATTAATGAGGGGACAAGGTTGAAATTATACAGATGGGCCAAATTCTCAGTTGGTGTACATTAGTGTAGTTCAGCTCTCTTTGACAGAGCATGACTGCCTTAGACCAGGTGGAAAGTTAGCCCATTAGGGTCTAGAAGCCCTGGGGGGTTGGATTTGGAATCTGTCACCTTTCTCATTTGACTTAAATTTGTTTCTTTTTGCACAATATTAAAATGGAGAAGTATCCTTTGCTATACTGTAAGGAAGATATTATCCTTTCTGCTTCACTTGCCTTGAGATGACTTTCTTTTTAATGGAGCCAGGGGTTTCCTTCTTTTCCCCTAAATTGCATGCAAATACCTTTTTGTGTCTGTCACCATGCATATGCATGTGTGTGTGCACACCAGTGCGCGCATTTTTCTTTCACAAGCTAACCCAGGCTCCAGAGGGAGGCTGTTCCTTTAATTCGCCAACTGGAAAAAAAAAAAAAGTGGAAAGCTTGCCTTCAGGCATCCCATTACAGTGGAATGAGCAGGGATCAGGATTTCTCGCTCAGCTATATAAACCCAGCAGAAGCTGGCTGCTCTAACCACAATTTGCCTTACTGTCAAACATCTCTCTCTCTTTCAGACACACACACACACACACACACACACACACACACTCTCTCTCTCTGTAAGACAAGACAACTTTTCTGAGTTTTGACAGGACAGCAACAAAGTGGGAAGCTGGAAGGTGACTTTTACATCATATTTATTTCATGGAGGCTGTTCACAGTGGGATCTAATCCATATCAGGGCTTATAAAGTAAGTCTTTCTCATTGATTGCTGAATTTAAAAAATCCAGAGCTTTTTTTTTTTATCTTGCAATAATAGATGTCTCTTGTGAACTTTACAGTCAGTGCTTTATTCATTCTGATCTGCCAGGCATCTCATCTGGGAATGTTTTTCTTTTATGGGGTGTGCATGTACATAGTTTATTTTCTGATGTCAGATACACTCAGATAAGTTTCTCATTGGCATTGGTTTGAGCAAATGAATGAACCAATGAATTAGTGTTGGAATGTTGAATGCTAGATCTGTGGTTAAAAAAGAAATGACAATGGGGATAGAAAATGAATTTCAGATTGAAGGTGAATTCCTGGGATGTACTTGGCCAATCCAGTAATTTGAGTATCTCCCCCCAACCCCACTTTCAGATCGACTCCACTTGTAAGGCTTGGACCTGCAAATAACTTCCACCACTACACACTTGTATAAGTTGAAAAGAGTTGGATGTTTCTATTTTTAATTCACCAGGTGCATGCTTGTTTGCTTTAAAGTTTTGGTCACCTTGCTCCCTCCCTCTCTGAGTAAAAGGTAGCATCCAGCTGTCTTGAAGTATGATAGACAAAGGGAGGCTCAACTGTTATCTTACTACTAGCTACATGGGCATTTTGAAGGCAGGGGGTTGAAATCCTTGGTGGCCATAATGAACCACTTCACATACTGAAGTCTTTGTACTATACAATCTTTCCTATGCTCATTACTTCCTTGTGCTGCATTACAGTCGTCAGCACAACTGCCTCTTCAGCAGTTCTACTGTACTTAGTAGCCAGGATCTTGGCTTCAGTCAGTGCAGCTGGTTGAGAGATGGTTGGAATATTTGGCTTTAAGAGCTGAGTGCTACCTACTTCCGAACTCCATGCAGTTACATTATTTTTTGCAGTTTTTCCAGTGTGCTTGAGAACTTTTTATCTGGCTACTAGGAAGCACTGTTTCTTGGCAGATATTTTAAAATAGGTCAAAATCTGCATTGCACTGGCCAGGTAAAATGTCACATTCATACTGCCTGTAGTATAAGTGGAAAACCATGACATAGTCCTATTGTACAACAGAAGACCTATATAATCCAGAAGCACAATAAATGTTTTCTCTACACACTTTCCCCTTTATGTAAAAGCTGGAACAACAGCCAACAAACTGGACAGTAACACAATGACTAAGGCAGAAACTTTGTTGTACTTGCTTTTTCAGTTCATTTAACAAATTTCCCATTAAATAGTGGGTATTAATTTTACAAACTTCCCCTTTATATGCCTGAATAAAGTAGCGTAGAGAAAAAAAAACTTCTGACTAGTCAAGTTAACATGTGTAGTTATTTATAAAATGTCCCCTGATTCATGTCCAGGTGCCTGATTTTGCCTTAGAGTGCTTTGCAGTCATACCAGTGGAAAAGCCTGTAAGTGGTACATATTTTAAGGTGCCTTAATGATTATAGAGTCTTCTATAATGGGACACCTAAGGAGAAAAACCTGGATATGAAATATAAGATCTCTCTTTGTTGTTGCTCATAAGTGTGAAAAGTAAAGCACACCTTAAGTCAGATTTCTCATTCAATCATCTCACACAGTCAAAAATGTGATTCATTCCAACCTCACTATCATGAAATTTTGGAGGCATTGGGCAGTTACCAGGGAAATCATGGAAAGTCTCCTGCTAGTCTACTTTTTTACTTTCAGCTCAGGAATGAGCTTGAATCTGAAATGAGTATGGGGATTAGCAGCTGTAAAAAGAGCAGAATGAGAAGGGGCAAGGTAGAAAGAACCCCTTTGTGGCTCCCACTGTCATGGTCCCATTACCATTTATTATCTGCAGCAAATTACTATTCATTTGCCAGCTTTTCTCTTCATTAGTTTCTCTTTTCATCCCAGAGAAGATGCTTTTCAAGTTCTAGTCCCTAATCCTAAAACTACCAAGTTACTTTATCAATGCCTTCCATACAGTGGGAGAACCATATGATCCACTGGAAAGCATGTGGCCTGCACATTAGAGCACTGCAGCTTGTCTGACAGCAAAGCTGGTGTCCTTTAGCAGAGGCATGATCCAGCACAGACTGCAGTAATAGCCCGAATAAATGAAGCTCATAACAGATTCCACAATTCCATTGAGCAAGCAATGATGCATGCCCCATAATATCTGACCTGCAGTTCCCAAAGTTAATTCCATCAGCTGAAGTGGGCAAATTTAACAGGAAAATCTATTTTTCAAACTCCACACGTGGATCTGAGCAGATCATGCCTGCATCCCTCCTGCACACTCCTCCCAGAATGAAATTAAGTGAAACTATCGTGTTACCAGAATGGAATTTCCAAAGGTGTTTGAAGTTCAGACAACAGCGGCTTATTCTTCCTAACACTGCCTTTTATAAAATGCCTAGAATAAGCTGAGATCCTTTTCACATATGCGGATGTTCTAACTTACTTCAACAAAACTGTCTTGATTTAAAGATATTCCTCCCCTTGTGGATACACAAGCCTGCATTGGGTAAAAGAATCTATAAGATGGGATGGATGAATCAAGCAAACAGAGGTATGAAGATGAGATGGAAATATAGCTGGGCTTGGGTGCCAAAAGCTGAGTGGCTTCATGCCCTTAGGAAGTATTATCCTTTGCAATAATGGTAACCTATTACAAACATTTGCTATTTCTTTTGATGCTGTGCAAGGCACATGTAAGAACGCTTACATAGGTTCATATAGTGCCTTGAGAGCCATGGAGGAAAAGGCATTCTAGAAATGCTAATTATTAGTAATCTAGTACATGTGATTATGTGAATAGCAACCATTTGGCATAAATACGTGTTCTCCATTGACTGTGAATCATCCCAGTAAAATTTAGCTGATCATAAAGTGAGATCTGGATTCAAATTTTAACTTGGAAAGACATGAAAATGAATTGTGTGGGCTCTGGCTAGTTACCTGCAAGACACTTTTATCTATCTTAAACACTCAGCACACAGTTAAACATGAGAGACTTAGAGAGGTTGAAAATTACTCTGGCCTGAAGTCTAGGACTCGATCTATTCAACATTGGAACGATGCCATCAAGGAATTGCTAAACCAAAGGACCAATGACAGTTTTAAGTTCCAGTATCTCATAAACCTTTAGACCTTGAAAAGCATGATTTATGTCACTGGAAAGTTAAAAATCTCAGTTTTCCAGTAAAAAGCATTTGTTTTGATGTCTGGCAGATGGTGAGATATTAGACTATAAAATTATGTTGTGATTTATCATCGTACGTTCTTCCTCTACTTACACTGGTATGCTTTTTGGCAGTCGTATCTTAAGAACTGGTAACTGCCATAAATAATAGTTTATACATTGTATAATCCTTAAAATATTGTTAAATATTGATATCTTTTTTTTTGCAGTTTTAAAGGTAGTGGATAAAATGTTATCAGAATAAGCATGTTATAACTACAGTAAGAAATTAAGGAAGATGGTAGCCAGAATAAAAGGATTTTATCAGCCACTATGCCATGCCATTTCAGAGTCGTAAATGTTATTGGAAATGCAACCGGAAAGTATAAATAATGCTAGGACCAGTTAACTTTTGTCCTGGATTTGGAAAAGAAATTGTTTTAAAATACTAAAATAAATACAAAAGTAGTAAAACACCTCTGCACCAGGAGTGAAAAAGCAAAAACTTATGTTGTATGAGACTTCATTTCATGAAAAAAATGTTTTCAGATCTATGGATGAAAAGAATTGAAAAAGGTCTGATCCAAGCCCATCAACATCAGCTCCCTTTGGTTTAAGTAAACTATGGGTCAGACCCTTCTAGACATTACTGTTGTAACTACTGTTACACAGCTGCAGAGTCTCACTGGGTTAGAAGCTGTAAATACACAGAAAGAGGAAGTTTCTGCCCCAAATTGCCTACAGTCTGAGCAGACAAGACAGAAGATCTGTTATTACCGATAGTTTTAAAAGTTCTTTGTGTGATGAAAAGAAAAGAAGGCGAAAGAGGTCAGTTCTTTGAGGAAGAAAAGTACCGGAAAGAAGCAAAAAGAGCAATTCTTGGATACAGCGCTGAGCTCTCTCAGCTTCCCCTGAGCTCTGGGGTTTATTCAAATTAAACTTTCCTGGTGTAGAGTACTTACTGTCCACTCGTGCGTTCCTCCTTCCATCCAATCAGACTGAAGTTAAATGCCTTCCACATGTGGGAAAAGTTAAAAACCGGGCATTCTTCCAAATGAAAATGAAATCCTCCAAAGTGTGATGTAACTAAGCTGCACAGAGTGCTGAAGCTGGGGGTACAGAGCCTGTCTGACAAGGGGTGTCTGTCAGTCTAGCAGGATGTGTTTAGATGCATAAAAAAAGCACTTTATAAGGATCATTATACCAAGCAGGGAAAAAAAAGCTGGCTTTACCTCTGGTTTTTTTTTTTTCTAGCACTAGCTAGTGGGAGAAAAGCTATTACAATATGTGTGTAATTTGGGTTATTTATATTTCATTACAACTACATCCGATTAAAATGATCTTTTATTGGGTTTCCTCTCTCTCTCCCTCTCTTTCTCTCTCTGTGTGAATTACACATAGAAAATCCTGCACTTAATACACAAAGAAACCCTGGGCCATGTCCTTAATTAGTCTAAATGAATATAGCGCCAATGACACTGAAGGATCTAAGCTGGTTTTACACCAGCTGAGATTATGTCCCATGAATTTACCTTTAAAAGGTAAGGTCTTACTTTTTTGTCTCCAGAGCCAATGGGAATGCTGTCCCATATACATACATATCTCTGACTCACTTGTAAGTTGAACTCAAAGGACAAATACATCCTAAGTTGATGCAGACATTAGAAATTTCCCCAAATTCACATCCTTAATTGTGTTGCCACTGTAGTTTCAATTAACTAATCTTGGATGTTGCCAAGCCTTAAGAACTTCGAACCAGAGAATCCCTGTGTGTGACTAGCCTGTGGCATTTTGTATTCTTTGGGAAATGGTGAGTAACCTTGCCAAGTTTGCATTCAGTCATCCATCACATAGCCTACTGGAGGTCCATTCTTCCTTAGCAATAGGGGAGTTCTGCTTCCTACTTAGAAAGATTACTCACACAGAAAGCTCTTTCCTTGTAACCAGAACTGCACTAGGAGCAGAAAGGAAGCTTTCTTCAATTCATATAGATGTTTTCCAAACCTCCCACAAAAATGATATTGTTTCATGATTAAAAAGCATATTCTTTTTAGTAGCTGTCTAAAAAGAGCATGGCAAGGGAATAGAATTTTTTTTTTTTTAAACCTAATCAAATCATAGGAAGGGCAAAGGTCTGGTATAACGACTTGTTTCTTCCCTCCCAAATGCAGAAATGAAGCTGGCATCAATATGCAAAGTTAACAAGAGACTGATTGCCTTGCCTAGGTCACTTAGGGCATTTTTACATGTGTTCTGGGATGCCTGGGGGGCGCTTTAATTAGTGAGCTGTGCTAATTAAAAGCACGTGATCATCATGTGTATCAGCATCCCTGCACTGAAAAAATGGTGGCAGAGAGCTTTGAACTAAAGCTCATCATTTTTCAGCATGGGGATGCTGATACACGTGATGCTAGAGTCTGCTGGAGTGCCTCAATTTTTGTGCTCCAGCAGCTTGATTAATCAAGTCTACTGCAACGTGCTGGATTTCCAGCCCATCGGACCGGGCTCCCTGCACTTGTATGGGAGCCTTTAGGTTCCTTTGAGAGTTGCAGCCACAGTGGCCCTGATTCAGCAAAGAGCTCAGGCACATGTCCATAGTCTATGTGGAGATCTGTTAGAGTTTGCATATGCATAGGCATATGCTTACATTTACGTCCCTTCACACCTGTCTGACACTGTAATGTAACCTAATGGTGGATGTAAATGTAATTCAGTCTGATATTAAGGCACCTTTGTCTGCTAGAACTTTGTGTAGGGACTTCAGTGTAGCCAGCAGTCAGGCTTTTGGCATGGCTTTCTTCCTCCTTACAGCAAGTAACTATTATCAAAATCCTTACAGTGCCAATCTTGGCAGGCAATAGCAGAAAAGATTGCTTTCGAGGAAAGCAATCCAGTTTTTCATTTGCAGTGGCCCTAAAAGCACTATCTAGTGGGTAGGTTTGCCAGATGATTTGAGGGTTGCCATAAAGACTGGAATACAGGAGGCAGTATTAACTGTGCAAGAAACCAAGTGTGAGATGAAATCTTGCAGCTTTGATTTTCAACCTAGGGTCTTTAGATTTGGTGAAGAGCCTACAGTTCAGACTGAATCTGGCTTCTAATTAATTTCAGTGGTCCTGTATACAACGCTATGTAAGAAATGTATGGAGATCCTTCTGGGCACAGTGAAAGGAATTACAGCATAATCACTCCATTGCAATAAATGTGAGGACAGTGAATTAGATCAAACCCTTAGGTGCAGATTTTAAAACCCAAGTCCAGTGTGCTCGGAAAAGATAACAAAATGCTCAGTATCTACTTTTCCAGGTTTCAGAAAATGTTCAGAATCCGACATGCCCGCCTGCAATCACAAAGCTCACTCCTGAGGAATCTGGCCCCACTTGAGGCCGTTGAGCCTTTCTAAAATCTTCCTTCGTTGTGTTCAGGAGGGACTGCAAGGCCAAAAGAGAAAAAGATATGGCTTTCAGTACGTAGCTATCCCTTCCTGTTAATGAGCCTCATGCAAGTCAGTTTTTTTAATCATGGCCTCTATTTCTCTCCTTGGTTGTTTTCATTATAGTAATTCAGGACTGACTTATGCAGTAAATAGAAGCTGTGTGGTATCAGCTTCACTTCAAAGAACAGGATGCAGAGTTAGTAAAAGCAATGGTGTCATTCTTATTGCTGCAGAATCTTGGCACAGGACAGAATTTCCAGGAAGACTGTGGTGTTTCCTATGCTGAGCTTTCTCTTAATGAGCTTTGCATCAACTTTTTCCAGAATGACAGCCAGTTCAGTGTTTATAGGAGGAAATATCATCTCCAAGCCAAAGTGTTTATCATTTCCGATTGCCAAGAGTTAACTAAAGGGTTGGATCATATACTCTGTAGGTTAACAGGTCAGTTGCATGTCCCCAGTAGAATTTATGGAAGATCCAAAGAAAATGTGATATGCCAAAATGGTTCTTGACAGGCATGGATTTACACTTTTTTGGTCATTTTCAGCCTGATTTATATTTGGGACATTTTTTTTTTTAGATTATTTCACTATCATGTTTATTTTCCTTGCTACTATTTGCCTTTGAGATGGAACTGCCATGGTCATGTTAGAAATGTCAGTTTATTAATATGCAAATATTTGTTCTGTTTTGGTTTTGATCCCTAGGAATCAGCTTATTAACTCCTTATTCACAGTGGTCTATAAATCTATATAAATTAATTATTTGGTGAGAAGTTCCTAACATGTATTGCTCTAAGGCTACTAGTCAGGTAAGTAATGATTCAATAGTGTATATAAGAGGCTTACAGTCTGGGCCTAAGTTAGTGGCATCTGCACCTCTTGCATATTTTCTGTGCATTGAAGGGATCATACCTATGTTTCATCAACTGCAGTGTTAGAAATCTACTTCACTTCTGCATGTGATTCAACAGGACAGCTTTCCCCCAGAAAGTCTGATGAGCTTAGAGAACGTAGGCCAAATTCTCTGTTGATATAGATGCATCGACTTCAGTGGAAAACTAGCAGAAAACTTTCCTTTTCAGATTCCAAAGCTCAGGTTGCAGTCAGCCATGGTTCCTGAGCAGACAGATCCCAAGTTGGGATGCTAGAGAGGGGATCAGAGTATTCTTGGTGGAGGAATCTCAAGACTCCCAGCGGCTCAGAAGAACCATGATCTGTTGGCATGACAAGCCAGGTGGAGGCTTCTGTCGGAGTGTAACCACTATCCCAAACAAATGCTTACTTGGAGTTATGTATATGTTTAAAATTCCCATTGCATCACGGACTAAAAACACAGGCTTTACAACAAAGCACAGAGGTACAGCTCAGCTTGGGCTATTTAAGGAAGTTCATCCTCTCCTCTTGTGTTCAAGTGTCCTGCATCCACTTCGCTCCATGTTTTTATATACAAGTACTTGGCTCTACATATATATATAATCTAGTTCTCCTCCTGGAAAAAAGAAATCCTGCCTCCCAGCTCTTCTAGGGTTGATTTAGCCCATCTTCTAATTCTCAATGATATTTTCTGTTCCTCACATAAAACACCTAAGGAAGGATGTAGGATTCCACCCTGGGTTTCCACAGATGCAAGCTCTTGATTTCATAATATTTGACAGAACTAGGCCAGGCAGTTGTCTAGCCTGAGGAATATAAAGGGATTTCTAGGAATTCCTTCTGTGGTCTCATGAGTTTGAAAAATATGCACATTCCCACAAATTTAAAATACTAGTACCAAGGACAGAGTTCTCCCTGTCCAAGCAAACCACAATTTTTGTTAAGTAGTAAGAGGTCATCTCAAGGGGCAGTGTGGGGGTTGGCCTTGGAGAAAGACATAAGCCTGGTGGGAGGGAACCAGTAATACTTTGCATGGATGAGAGCAGTGTGCATGTATGATTGAGGTCTGAGGGACTCAACATCCCCGAGATGTCATTTGCAGAGCTGGAATAAGTGTGCGGTTAAAACGAAGGAAAATTACAAAGTGCAGTGCAAATAACTACCAACCGACACTTAAAATAGCCTTCTGCCGCCCAGGCAATTGCCATCCTAACAATTCAAGCTTGTCAGACACTTTGATACATAATTCCAGGACGGCATACATATAAAAGAATAATGTTTTCTAGTTGCAACTAAATCACAAGGACAGAAGAATTCCACTTTGCTTGCCTCTATATACAAAAGTCTTTCACATCAGCTAATTTAAAAATGGGAAAGCAGATTGTTTGGCTTATGGAAACGGAGACTGATAACTTCATTCTAGCTTTATGACTCCAGGAAGCACTTTAAATATTCTAAACTAATTTCATCCCTGCCGTCACTCCATTGACTTCAGTGGAGGTCTACCACAAATTCCTGTTTATGTCATTCACCTTTTACTCCAGACATGTGTTTAATGTGTCATGGCTACAGTATAAATACTTACCTCATGGCTCTTTATTTTTATATGATCCCATTTTCTACTAAATAACAGATAAAATTACAAGCCAAATGATTTGATAATGTAAATCCACAGAGAGATGAATTCTGAACAGTGTTTTTGTAGGCTGTGTGAGTGTATAACCTCACCCATTAATACATTCCTTGATAATGTCAGCATTTTGCCATAGGTTTTTAATAATACATTAGAACACTATTTTTAAAAGCCTGTGACTACAACTGTTATGTTTTCACTGTGATAAGAAGCAAAATCAGAACTGAAAAATTTAATTACAAAAAAATTGCACTCTTCTTTCCACAACTGTAAATAAGGAATAAAGTACATTGGAGGCAATCTGGACTTGCACCAGCCTACCTAAGGGTAAAGATAAGGAATCTGATCTGAAAAGCATAGCAATAGCAAAAGACACCCAGCCTAGATATTGGAGAAAGGGGTTCAGCCTGTAAGAAATAAGTTCAGAGTTACTGGATAAGTTTTCCAAGTTCCATTTTGTTTTTCAATGTATATTTATATACACGTATGTATAGAAAAATACATATTGCTATCAGGCTGGCCCCTTCTCGTCCCCACCCCCCATATACCAATATTGTTAGTTGCAAGAAAAATAATTTAAAATACTGAGTCTGGCCACATGAGACTATCTACATTCCAGAAAGTAGAGATTTTATTTCTTGTTCTGATGCACTTGAGCTCTGTGGGATTTGAAACCTGGTTCTAAGGACTTTTTAATATAAAATGTATAAGCAGTCCTTGAACCCAGGACTGCCTTTTCTCTCTAGGCCAGAGAGTTATGCTCTCTCTCTTCCCCTCTCAGTCCCAAAATATCCTTAAGTATCCCATGCACAGTGGAACAACCAAATGGGAAGGGCTGAATATCCCTCTCCAGTTGCCTCTAACTCCAAAACCACCTGTACCTAGAGGTTAGGGTATTCTCTTTAAAGATGAGGAATGTGATTAGAATTCTGTCAAGCCGGGGAAGGAATTAAGCCCTGGGTTTGCCACATCCTGGGTGAGTGCTCTAATCGCTGAGCTCTTGGATAAAACAATGAATTTCCTGCTCCACCCTTGAAAGAGTGGGCCAAGCACTTACCTTCAGGAGGGGTCCAGGCTCTGAATCTGCCATGGAGAAAGAAGTCTTGTGGAAGCACTATTGAATTTAAACTCCCAGATGAGCAAAATGTAGGACACACTCATGTCCTCAGCATGGTCTTCTTGGCTTCTTGCTCAGTGTGCTGTTTTTTGGAGATCTCCATTTCAAATGCCAATTAATTTCTGACCATTATATAAATTATCTAGGTGCTTAACTCAGGCTTATGGAGTCCACTATAGAGCTGGATTCCAAAGATTTAGGCATTACAGTGCTCAAGGTGAGTATTTGGATCTGGTTGCAAGTTAGTCCATCTAAGTTGGTGTAAAATATATACTATGGGAGGGAGAAGCAAGTTTTAGACTTTCTAATCTCATTTGGATTTACTGGACTGAATTCTGCTCTTTTCTGCATTGGTACAAGTCTAGATAACTCTGTTGAAGTGTAAATGAGAAAAATTTTGGGGACTCGCTCTGAATTTGGCCCATTGAAATTAAGTGGCTTGTTCAGCATGACTCAGTAAATAAAATAAAGTGAAGGCAAAAGTTCTTACTTCTCAGATGCTTATTTTCCATTGGTCTAAAAAGCCCTTTGCAGAACAGACTGTTGAAAGTCTGTGGCTGGTTTTGAAAGAAAGACTGGGGTTTCTGGAGCTGAGACAGAGCTTTGTGTTTAAATTTATGTAACTTGCTGTGATTAATACATAAAAGAATACAAACCTCATCGTTTGAAACCGCATCTGTGAAGTGCTCAGAATAACTCAACAAGAAATCACTAATACCTACCAAAAACATAAGAGCTCCTGACAAAGGGTAACTTGGCAAAGAAACTTTCCAAAGACAAGTTTAGAAAACCATAGATCTTTTCCAGCTATGCATACGTCTTTGCTGAAAGGAGGGAGAGAACAAAGAAGTGAGCAAATATTTTTGCCATTAGTAAGGCTTTATTAAAAGTTACAAAGCATAGCTAGGAGGCAGCAATGATTTCTGGTCAGTAATGAAGCACAAGTGTTGCTTTGGCTGTGATATTTCTTTTTATATTATAGAAAAATGCACTAATCATAGCTTTAGCTTATGTGAGCACTGCTTATGGGCCTAATTCCACCTTCAGCCATCCTGCAACTCTATATCAGACTTTGGAAATTAATGGCTAAAACTGACTTAAGTACTGCAAATCTAAAGGGTGGAATCTTAAAAGGAGACAAAATAAAAGGAAGGTGCAAACACAAACCAGCTTTCATTTCCATGGACTCGTTTTGAAGAAGACTATAGTTCTGCTTCTGTTTTTAGAACAGGGCCATTTTTGTCCAACTTCATCCTTTTTGTTGCTGTTACTAATCTATATTCTTTGTCTAAACTGTATCTGCCAGAGGCACTTTTTTGCAGCTCTGAAAACTACAGTAGGAATAGAGATTGCTTTGCAGATGAGTAAAAAAAAAAGAGGAGGGGGCTTGGTAAATGCATAGTTCCCTCTTTTATTTTCTCTCTTTCACTCTCAATTTTGTAGCAAATTGCTCTAGTTGGCTGATTGCTTCATACCCTGCTGTGTCTCTGAATGCAGTTCGAAGGCACCCTACTGATCCACTTGTTTTGTTTCTCTTTTGTAAATTCCTGTTTCCAAAAATTGACGCTCAAATATCTAAGCTCTCAACAAAAACCGAGCTTCGCGCACAGCCTGGATTTCCTGCTAACGTATTCCTCTTTCCATGCAGTGGGGACTACATTAAGCGTGAATGATGGCGTTAGCTCTGCCATCTGTGTCCCTATGAATTCCAAGTTCCCATCTCTGAGTAATAATATATGCTCTCTGATTAAATTCTGCCCTGTAAAGAACCTATAAGTTGTGGCTTGTTTAAAAATCCTTGTGTGGTTTCAGTTGCACATTGTATTCTTCTTCGCTTTCTGTCCACAAGCACAAATCATGTCAGCTGTTTAACACCATATGGCAACACTGTGATGTCACATGGAGTTAAACAGCTGACATCCTTCACCATAAAGCCAAGGTGAGTATATGCATCTCAGTGCATGGCCACACATACAGCCTCCTGTAAAATGACTGCTAGGTTCAATTGACAAAGTGCTTGGGGATTCTTTTAGATGGAAAGTGATTATGTGCATATATGTATTAGTTTAGCTAGATGCAGTTTACAGTGCAATATTTGGATTTTGTTTCAGTTAGAATTTTCCTCCAATTATATTGTGTTTGTCTTTTGGCTTTTCTTATAGTTGACTACTCTTATAATTGGCTACTCTTATAGTGTCTTTCCTTACATTAATCTTCTAGATTTGGTCATTTACTGGCCATGTTAAAGAAGTTGGCTCCAAGTAACGGCTCCAATACATTGTTGGCAGTCTCATGGTGCTTTGTCCATTCTCTTTCTCATCAGGATTTTTTCCCTGATGCAAAAGATATTCCTGTATTAGTAATTCTTTCCCCACGCACTGTAGGGAATCAGACAGTTTTATTTTATTTACATACTGGCATTTTATGGTACCCTTCTATAGAGCTATATATAAATTCTATTTATCTATATATAAATTCATGGATTTTATAGGACTGTGCTATGCTCTGGTCCTCAGAGCACTTCACCAACATCCATTCATTAAACTGCATGGTCTCCCCTATTAAACTGAGACAGAATGACAGAGCCAAGAAAACAGGAGCCAGGAATCCTGGTTCCTATTCCCATGCTTCAGCCACTAAACCATGCTGCTATTAAACCAGGGCTTGTGGGCACTTTCTGTAGATCCTGCTGACAGTAAATGGTTCTTGGTGAACTCAAGCCATCCAAACTTCTCGAGCCAGCTCTGTTTTGCTTTATTTTTGGTTATCGTTCAGTCAGCCCCTAGATTGCAGACCCTCAGCTGTGAAGCTGCCATCAAAAGTACTGTCCAGTGGTAGCTTTTTTCTGAAACTGAAGAATTCTTTGTACCGTTGAGCTTGAAAATTAAAATGCAAAGGAAATTGGATTAGAACTGACCTGGAATGCATCTAAAGAAAAATGTTATGATTAAGGGTAAATCTGGCTTGCAGGATGATACAGGAGCCACATGTAAAACTAAACATGAATCAAAAGAGCTTGCAACATGTTCCCTGGCATGATGAGATCTAGTTTTTCAACTCCCAGGCTTGAAATGGGAGTATAGAGGGTGAGCTATCATTAGTACACCACAAAAGCAGGAATCTATTATATAGTGGGAGTGTTCTGAAAACCTTCTTCTCCCCTGAACCC
The DNA here is from genome assembly GCF_030867095.1 of Alligator mississippiensis. Classification (NCBI taxonomy): domain Eukaryota; kingdom Metazoa; phylum Chordata; order Crocodylia; family Alligatoridae; genus Alligator; species Alligator mississippiensis. Next base: position 53,543,336 of record NC_081835.1, on the reverse strand, counting down.
CATTCTTTATGTCACAGCAGATATGTACACCATTTGGTCAAATCTAGAGGGCATTTTCTTCTTTTTTCTGGCTGTTTAACAAAACACAAATCATACTGGAATAAGGTGGCTATTATAGATTTCATTTAAGATATAAGGAAAGAACCCTACTCTTAGCACTCAGATTTGGAGTTTAAACAAAGACCTGTGCCTCTGCCACATCAGTCAGGGAATAATTCCCAGTTTGCAAAATCTGTGCTTTTTATTGAAACTACTTTTTAATTTTCTGATTTATAGTACTTACAGCATGAGGAACTGAGCCATTTCTATCTTTAGATAGCTCTCTTCATCTTAGTATATTCGGTAGTTTCATTTCAATTTGGTTGATCTGCACATCTTTACAACACCCAAGGACCTATTCCTCCTTTTGCCTTAAAAAAAATCTTAAAAAATAAAAGGGACAGATTCTCAACAGATGTAAATCAATGGACTTCCACTGAAAGCAGTGCCACTGTGCTGATTTTCACCAGCTGGGCCAAAATATATATATATTTTTTTTAAGTGACATTTATAATGCACAAAAACAAATCCAATGAAATTAGAAAGTCTAGAAATTGTAGTACTCAGGACCCCATCCCTTCAAGCATTTCAAGCTGTTTGTCTCACATCTTGTGCCAAGATTGTTTTCTGCCAAACACCCGTGGGGTTCATTACTAGTCATTCTGATAGTTTATTGTGAAATGAGCAGAACATGCCTTGGAAACATAGAAACTGGTGCCCCAAAGGGTGGTGAGAAACAGGAGAGTGAACAGACAGTGAGACGACTAAATAGATATGGGACTTTGGATCAAATGCCAATATTTTAGAGAAGTGATAAGAGGCGTAACTTCCATTTGGATATCTATTTGCATCTTTAGGTGCCTAAATAACTTTGAGAAACTCATCCTCTATCCCTAAAAAGTAGGACTTGAGCATTTGGATAAACCAACATGCTCTTTCAGCAATGTGTTAAGTAGTCGTATCTTCTTATCAAATTCATTATCTCTCCTCCTCCTTTTTTTAATGCCTTACTTTCCACACTGCTTTCTAAAGACAGCAGGATAAAATTGGGTGCAATTGGTTGAAAACATGGTTATGGCCCCTTTTTAGGAACTAAAAAAAATGACATTTTGAAAAAAAAAATCCTTTTTCACAGACATTTATCCATTTTGATGAAAATTTTGTTGGGAAAGTTCCTCAGGGGAGGAGAGAGAGAGATGGAGAACCCCTGCAATCTATTTAGGATTATCACTGCATTTTCTTAAAAAAGAAAAAAAAACCTGCTATATTTCTCTGAATACATTTAGTTTTGACTAAATGGAACTTTTAACAGAAAAAAAGATTTCATAGACTTGTTTTCTGCCAGCTGTACCTACTACTTAGTAGTCATGAATCACAACCATCCTCTGCCAGGTGTTTCTTTCACAAGGTATTCCTGATGAGTCCCAATCTAGCCATTCGGGCACTCAGATGCTACAGTGATGAGAATGGGATAAAACCTTAAATAAAATACACAGGCAAGGGGCTGAACTCCATTTCCAGAAGAGAGAATCAAACATGAGATTTAATAGCAGGTGTTTCACAATTTCTTTGCCTCCTTGAGTCCCCTAGGCAAATTATTATAAAATACCTATGGCTCCATTATTTGGGACTCTGTTCAGATTGGACCTCATAAGCAAACAGATCTGGTTAAAGACACAGATGTGAGTCCTGTAGGGAAAAGACAGATATTACAGAAAATCTGATGGCCAGTAAGTTATGGTTTGCTCTTCCTTCCTAGTCAGTGTTGAAGTTGCTCCCCAGAATGGTGTTGCTGGAAGTACCATCCAAGCTGTACAGTGCAGGGGTCTGATCCAGGGCAAAAGGTGCTACTTTTAGTGTTCAGGTCAGACTGGGCAAATCACAATTTATCTGTGTCAAAAATAAAAGAAAAAATGCTGTGTTAATTAGGATCCCACCAGTACAAAAGGATTCTGTGTTCTGTCCCATAGGTGGCTGCATAGCAGTGGCAATTCAGACTGATCTTGTAATGTTTGTACAATTTAGAAAGCACACCGGGATTCTTCATTGCCAAATATGCTATAGAAATGTGCATCATTATCATCCCCAACAGTGGTGGGCCTTGTAGAAAAGTCTAAAGTAGATTAGTATCTGTGAGTACCACTTACCATTTGAGAACAACAGACCTTTCTATAATGTCCCCTTTCCCATATTATTGTCCTCTTTTCCTTTGTCAGATAAAGTAAAGAAAAAGAAAAGCAATCTATTTATTCACTTCTCGATTCTGCGCTGAGACTGTTTTTTAAAGACCCTGCTTTTGTGAGTTTAATCAGATGCTTGATAACAGACAAAGCTTTGCTAACTAGCATCGAGGTACAAAGAAGCCCCTTCAGAGGATCACATGACCTCATCGGCAGGATTACTCTATCGCATGAATTCAGACTCAATTGCACAACCAAAATAAATGTTACGCTCAGCTTGCAATGGAGCCCTTTATTCCTCTCCATTTGGTAGGGAATATGCTTTGCCAGTATCTTCCGTGGTGACTGGGATTAAACAAATATGGATAGTCAACAAAAGAGGCAGATTTTCTTGGTTGCAAATATCCTGCTTTGCATTCACAAACTTCTAATCTTGACCTTGATTTTGAGCATCTGTCTTTTTGGAGGGCCTGAGTCCTGGAAGTAACACCTGATGGCACAATGGGCCTAGCTTTCTTATGCAGGTCCTACTGGCTTTGTTGGTTTTCTTAGCTGCTTTCAATCTCAAAATGAGGCCCAATGCCTCTGAGAGTGCATGAGGGTACACAGAGTTATGATATCAGTAACCCCTTCACCAGGGTGCATCGTCTGCTCCTCCCACATGTAGAAGTAGGGAAGTGGAGCTATTGTCTTAAGTTGGCTCATAGAAAGCTTTCCACAGAGCTCTAAGCCCTACTATACCCCAGCTCTTGTAAACTGTATCTGAGATTTTCCTAATAGTTTCCAAGATACAGTTACCAACCAAGCATCTTAGTCCCCAAAGTGCTTTGTCAGTCTTTGAGTAGGATGACCCAGATTTTGTTTGGTGTCCTTGCATGAGTGGAAAGGGGCATGGAGCATTTTTACTTCAGGCCATATCCAGCCTGGACTTGAAGCTGTATAGTTCTTCTTGGAGGGGTATCATTAAGAATAGGGATGAAGAGGTTTTGTAGTCACCTAATATATATCAGAGCCTGCCTATATGCTGCACAAAAAAGTGGCAGCATCCCACCAAGTCACAAGCTGGAGACACATTTGGTACAAGTCCATTTTTACATAGCCAGGATCTCAGGAAAATATTGGAAAACAGTGTATCTGTCATCTCCTGTTAATGAAGTAACGCAGACTGAGACATCATTTATTTGACTCTAATTATATACCATTAACACTATATTACATGACAGATTAAGTATCAGATCATGAGGACAGAATGACTAATTCTGAATTATGGATCCAAATCACTTGAGGATTATCTCTGTTTATCCAGAGCTCAGTAAATTGCCTTAACTCCAGTGGCATCAGAGACGAGATTTTAGGAGCTTTTTGATACTTGCGTATCCCCTCCTGAAATGGGTCCCCTCCTGAACTTGGATGGATATATATAACTATTGTGTAATGCCATGTTATATGCTTCTTACATAAATGTTAGATGCAAAACAAGACAGACAAGGTTCTTTGAGTAGCTGTGATATCTTTTATCACACTTTTAGCTCCTCTCATTCCTATGCCTGAAGAAGGCACAAGATTCCCACAAGATTCTCTCAACTAAATTGGAGGGCACTAGGCTGGACCAGTCTACAGTGAGGTGGGTGGACAACTGGCTTAAAGGCCAATCCCAGAGAGTTGTAATCGAAGGGATTGCCTCATCCTGGGGGTCCTTCTCCAGTGGTGCACCCCAGGGATCTGTGCTTGGACCCATGCTGTTTAACATATTTATTAATGACTTGGAGGAGGCAGTATAAAGCTCAATGATTAAGTTTGCAGATGATACTAAGCTGTGGGGAAACATGAACACATCATAGGACAGGCTAAGGGTCCAGGATGACCTTGACAGAGCAGTTTTATGGGCAGGGTGGAATCAGAAGAAGTTTAGCAGGGAGAAGTACAGGGTTTTTCATCTGGGTAGGAAGAACCTTCACCATGACTACATGATGGGTGGTGGTACACTGGCTGGCACAGCATCTGAACGGGACTTGAGGGTCACAGTCAACCAGAAGATGAACATGAGTCAACAATGCAATGAGGTTGCCATCAGGGCAAATAAAATTGTGGCATGTATCAGCCGATGTGTGGCCAGTAGATCCAGGGACGTGCTTCTCCCTCTCTATTCAGTGTTGGTGAGGCCACAGCTGGAGTATTGTGTCCAGTTCTGCATACTACACTTCAGGAAGGATGTAGATAAGCTTGAGAGGGTACAAAGAGGGGCTACCCATATGATTAGGGGCCGGGAGGATAGGCCCTATGAGGAGAGACTCCAGGAACTGGGCAAGTGCAGGTATCAAATTTAGGCATATATAGTTAAAGCGCATTAACACACATGTAGACACATTAAAGCACATTGACGCTGTGTGTGAGGACTGACTTGGGACACAGCGTTAATGCACTTTAATACTTGCACATGTAGATGCCTGCCTAAACCGACTTAATGCACATTAAGCTAAGGTGCATTAAATTTAGGTGCACTTAAATGCAGGTGTAGACATGCCATAAGTGAGTTTTCCCTTAGTAACTCCATGGGAGCAGTCAATGTGCTATTGCTACATATCCTTTGCATGGATGCAGGATTCACTCTACTGCATCTTCTAGTTGATGTAGAGAGGGGTTAGGGCCCATTGTTGCACTCGCAACTGACCTATCCCTTTGAAGAAGGTAGGGTGGCTCTAGACTAAAGCTTCTCAACCTTTTTAGACTCAAGGCTCCCCTCCATAACTTTTCTGAATTTAGCGACACCCCATTTCAAAAACAAATTTTACTCGTTTTCTGACTATGGAAAAATACTTCTGTTTCAAAGAACTGAAAAAGACCACAACATGTCTGAATATTTCTGACACTCTGGATTCCTATTTGAAATCTTTGTGTTTCTCTTGTGAATTGTGTGCAGGTGTTTGCACACTTAACAGTACTAATATTGTGAGGCACCCTTAGAAAGCATCTTATGACTAGAGTGACCATATGTCTTGGGCAAACTGGGACACTCCCATCTTCTATAACTCGGCCATGGCCAGTTGGTCAAAAGTCTCAGAGTCGGACAGGGACAGGGAGCAGCGTGGTTCGGCAGGCAGGCGGCTGGGCAGGCACCACTGCTGCTATGCCCCAGCAAGGCGGGCATGTTCTCGCCCTGCCCTTCGGTTACCTGTGAAGGCTTGGTGAAGAAAGACCTGATATTCAAGTAGGAAATTTCTGATTCCAAACAAGTGCCTGTTGCAATAAAGAAAATGCCTGATACAGAAGAGCACAGATGTGCCAGCATCCTTCAATCTACACTGAAGAGGTGGTTGTTCAAGTGGTTGGAGCAATGAAGCAGAGTATGTTTTACTCCTAAGGTTTGTATCAGTGGGTTAGTCACATCCCAGTAGGATCATCTCCCTCTAAGAAAGCCACCTCACAGCTTTTTTTCTGTAAGGAAGTTGAGGAGGGGCAAGGATTAGTGGCTTTTAAACTTAGGACTCCATGGACCCCCTCAATAGATAATGGTGGCACAGTACTGCTCCTTGGTCAGGAAAAATCTTGGAAAGTAGGTTCTGAGGAGTTTTCCTTCTTTCTCCCTTTCTGGAAGAGAGTCTTTGCTTTCTTGCCAGCCTTGCTGTGTGGGTGCAGGAGATGTTGAATAGTACTCAAACAGAAGTCTCATAAATGGTAGCACAGAGTTTTGCCACTAGGTTAATCTCATTTTAATAATGTTAAACGTGGGTTTGTTATTTAATTTCCTCCAACGGTAGCTGGCTTCTGGAATGACTCCAAAGGAAGCATTGCAGTCTGTTCTATAAATAATTACATAGGCACAGCTTTAACCAGAGTATCTTATACCCGGCAGCCCTAGACAGCATGGTAGTTGTTTCAGAGCTGATCTGCTCTAGTGGAGTATATAATTTCCAAAGACATCTCATTTACCTTCTGAACCACTGTTCTTGTCTACTGTGTTAGCTATCTATTTAGGTGAGCACTGAATAGGATTAACCCCTTTGCCACTAGCTGTAGTCACACCATTATCATTTATACTGTATTAGCATCTGGAGAGCCTCATCTGAGATCACAGACATTTTCCATTGTGTAGTTACACATGGTATGAGACAGTCCCTAACACAGAGTTTATAACCTGAATAGGAAAACAAAAGTGGGTAGCAAGAAATATCGTTCTAACTGCACATATAGCAAACTAAGCCAGAGAGAGAATAAAGGTTGGTCATTTAAAAGGATCCTAAGGTCAGGAAATCTCATTCATTTTCAGTGGGATTTAAGTGTCATAATCCGTTAAACTGTTTTGGAAACAACAGCCTAATTTACTCAAAATCTCTCCCAAAATCAGGAGGTAAGTCAAACCTCCTGGATCCTGGGATAGGATCCCCCAAACCAACATTCCTTTGCATTCATGCTTCATTGACGTCGTTGGAATGCTGCGGTGTTCATCGCAACAGTAGCTTGTCCAGACTGCTTCTGTCTGGTATGCTCATCAGTGGTTATATAGTCTAAAGGTACAGGCACTTAAAAGCATATAGGAAATCTATTTATTGCATGTTTTCAACAAGATTTTTTTTCCCCTCAGTGGACCTTATTTTTGTTTAATTTGCATCATGGTTGCTCATAATTTCTAATGTTTTTTTGGATCATTGATGATTTTTGTACTTCTGATGTTGGAGAGAAACTATTTCTGAAGCATGAACACTTTCTCTGAACTCATTCAGTGAAGAAAGGCCAAACCCTTTTTTTTTTTTTTTTTGGAAATACATGTTCTCTGTCTGGGCTCCTAAACGACAAGGATAAATCTAGGGTCAGTTTCCATGGCTAAGAATACAAAACTCTTGCAGAAATAGTACTTTATAATGGAATCATAGAAGTAGTTTAACTGGAAATGGCTGCTACACACTAGTAGATTTTGTTTCTCAAGGGGATCATTGTGTGTTTTATCATGCAGAATTTGTAATTGTTCCATTTACATTTTTATGGATTCTGGCATTTGCGGGGTTTTTGGATTTTTTTTTTCCCTGTGGTAATGGCATGGTGATGGCTTTGAAATACAAGACTCTGCTAAATTCTAAATTGTACACAAAGCAATTAATTTAAACTCCTTCCAAAACAGCCTTGGCTATGTCTAATCCATACGTGGCTTTTCAAGCAGGATCAGGCAGTTTGAAATTAGTATTAATCCAAGTGGTTTAATTTAAACAGGATATGCAGTAGGAGCTGTTAATCAGAAACTGTTCAGCTGAGCCTGATAGAAATGTCATCTTAGAGCTCAATGCCAAAGGTAAAACATAATGGCTAAGAACAGACTGTCAAAAAGCCTGAGGCTGAATCGATTCAATCTTCCCAGCTTAGTATAAACTGCATAGATTGAACCGATAAGCAAGTGAACAGACATTCAGTTTTGATTCTAGAAATGCAGACACATGCCTGCAGTGGCCCAGGCCAGAAGCCGGAGGCTGCTAGAGCACATGTCCCTGCTTGGGCCAAGGTCTGCCTCCCCACCCTGTGAGGGGGCACTTAGGGGAAAGTGCAAAGCAATCTGGGATGCTGGGGGACTTTGTTAACTTGAATGTGGAGGGGATCTGGGACAGAAGTTCAGTAGGCTGATTTAACCTAAATCTGTTAACTCTGATGCTACATCCATCCAGGTTTATCTTAAAACCAGTTTCAGACATTTTGAAAGTGGTTTATGTGCACTGAATTTCTGTTGTGTTACAGCTCTGAATGGGTTCTGAATCACTTATACCGGTTTATGTGTAATTTTTGGCCCCAGCCTAACTGGAATTTATAAGTCTAATCCTTAGGTCCATATGAGCTCAATACAGGATCCCAGGGATTGGATTGGGCAAGAGGTATTTGTGTATAACTATTAATATTGCTGCTCTATAGGCGCATCTACACATGCATTTACTTCAGCCTAGATTTACTAGATTTCACCCTACAGCGACATAGCAATGCGCTACATCACTGTACAGCATGCTATGGTTACATAGCAATCGTGAAGGTCTACATGTGATCACCAGCTATGTTGGCATAGCGACACGCTTCCCCAGTATAGTGTGCCACTATGGTGACATAGCTGGGAAATTTACCCACGTGGCACAATAATAGCTCATACTCCGCTGTACTTTAATACTTATAAAAGGAAGTACTAAAACATGGTGCCTAGCAACATCGCCATATGGCAGTGTGTAGATGCGCCCAGTAAATGTTTTTGGGTAGGTGTCTACACATGTGAGGATTAGGGAGAAGATTTGCTCCCAGGTCCCTGCAGCCCAGCAATGTACCCCTGTGGCCACCAGGGGGAGCTCCAGGCTCCTGCTGGGTGCTAGCCCAGAGGCTGGCCGAGAGCACCAGGCCAAGAGACAGCCCCATTGTGCCTGCTGCTGGGGTGGAGACAATGTCCCAGCAGTAGGGAACTCCTGTCCCTGACTCCCCAGTCCTAGCTGAGAGAGGATTTCCTTACCAACAGCATCAACATTTCTAATGCCTGCAAATCCCTCATGAAAGCATTCATTTACCAGTGCACAGATAATTTATCATCAAGTGACTGTGCAAATTTGTTTCCATTCTGTGCCTTCAACATGGCCACGATTGCAAATGATGTGGGTGCTCTTAAGGAGGCTCTTTAAAAATGTGTCCCTGTGGGTCAGTAAGAATAGTGCCAAACCTAGATGAAACACAGATGGCTTCAGGATTTATCCCAAACCCTTAATTTCAGATGTTTACCCACATCAAACAAAGACCTGCAGTTTGCCCCTAAAAACTATTTCAGTCTAAAGGCAGAGCCATGAAGTTATCAAACGTGGGTCTCATTCTGTGAGGTGCAGAGCACCTCCTTTAGGGTTCTGAGGCATTAGGTACCGGCGTAAGAACTGGGATCTGTTTCTGTCTGTAAGAAACCCGTGCTTTGGATAAGTTAATTAGTTTCTCTATGCCTCATTTTTTCCATCTTTAAAGTGGAGGTAATCATACTCCCCTTGCCTCTTGTGTGTCTTCTACTATGGCTGCAAACTCTTTGGAGGAGGAGCTCCCCCTTACTATATGTTTGTTTCCCTCCAAGAAACCCAGAGGAGACCTGATCTTGCTTGACACTCTGGGACTGCAAATAAACTTCTCATTTGACACAGGCCTGATTGTCCCAGGGTTCAACCCAGATCAGAACAGGCATGGCATAGCCGTTTACTCACTCATCCTTCCAAGCTGCATTGCTGCTCCTCTGCCAATAGGGCTAGGAGCAAGCATTCAAAAAGCCCAAGGAGGAATTCATCTAAGTGATGCAGTTTTCTGTGAGCAGCGTAGTTTAAATTGGTAGTGAACAGAACACGCGTTCACCCTTTGCTGGGGGAGGCAAATCTTAGACCAGGTTTCACCATTTTTAAATCAGTCTGTGTGTGCCAAACTTCTGTTCTGTTACGGGTATAGACCAGTTTCCAATCACTTATACTGGTAAAAGTGTAATGTCTGTACCTGGCCTATGTGGTCAGTGAGAACACATAGCCTGACTGGGAATGACCCACAATAACCTTACAGAGGCACACAGCTGTGTCCTGGGGAAAAAACATCAGCAGGTTTTTCTTGCAAACTACAGAGGCACTTGTGGTGGGACTGCGGGCTTGTACATCTGTAGGATCCCTGGACAAAAGGCTTTCTCCTTGAATGCATGTGATGTCTATTTACAGCATGGATGTCACAGAAGTCCTCTTGTCTTGCTAGCAGGAGTTGAAGGCCCACAACCCCTTGCTGCTTTAGGCCCCATGTTTCTTCAGCCAAAACAATGGGATGTTTCTCACATCATTTAAAACTTCTCTCCCAATTATTTTCCTAATGTCCCTCACTCAGACTGCTTCTTTGTCTTACTTTGGTGCATGGGGCAGGGCCAGGGCTAAGTTTCTTGGAGGCATCAGGTCCTACTTTTCTAATTTCACAATAGTGAAGCTGTTATGTTTTTTCTTGTATCTTGTCTGATTCAACTGGGCCAGCCACCTCATAAAACAAAGCTTTATGTTTTATGCCTTATGTTTTATGCTTTTTGTTTTAGCCCCAAAATAGCTAACTGCATCTCAGACTGTACTGGTTAATTTGGATCGTAAGCCAAGATGACAAATGGTAATGTAATATCTTATGACCTGCTTATCTGAACTAGGGAAGCGTAATTCCTTCCAGCTAAACATTTCATTCTGGCGGTACCCGGCATAGGTGTTCTGGTCAGCGATCAACTAGAGGGTGCTTATTTGATCTCTTCTGTTACTCATGGACATGTCTTTACAATGCAGACCTTTTGGCAAATATATTTCTTACATTTAGTTTCTAGAGGTGGGATCAGCATACACATCTGAAATAGGATTTTGAAGTCATTCAGAGCTTGCATTTTTCTTTCTATACATTATGAAGAGAGTGACCATTAGGTTTGCATCCTTAGCCAGGGGTTTTCCTGGTCTGTGAGTTCCATTCAGTTGTTTCCATTTTTGGAAATATTGGACCATATGCCTCCCTATGGTATCATGTTTATGCTATAAAAAACCTAGAATATTTAGATATAGTTTCTCAATGAGCTGTCCACAGGGATACAATGCAAGACGTTTAGATCTTAAACATGAAGTTCTGGGAAATGAGTTGACAGCCAGGTCCAGCTGTAAGCCATAAGACAGCTCTACTACAGACTTTACTACAGTCTGTAGAAGACTCACAAACCCTTCTGTGTAGTTCAAATACTAGAAAGGAGTAAAGAACCACATTGAACTGTATTGGTTAAAGAGAGCACTCTTCACAACATGATCATTTCTTTCCCCCTCTCACTCAGCTGCACACTTCATTTTCTGTCTTTGAATTCGGCAGGTTCCATATGTTTCAAGATTTTTCCACAGGATAGAAGAATTAAATATTAACTTTTCCAAAGAGCTCAGCATTGCGTGGCCACAGAGGGAGTTTCTGAATGCTGAGCTTCTTGGAAAACTTTTCTGCACACAACTTCACTGTTCCTTTGTGGACCGTAACCTACAGAGAGCTGTGTTGGCCTTTCTGAACTGGTTTGTGTTATCTTCCTTATAAACCATTCATTTTTAGAATTACTCAGATGGCAGCCAAAGAAAAAAAAAAACACAAGGATTTTGCTTTGATCATCTCCCTACACTCCTGGGAGACTGCAGCAATGGCAAGACAGTTATTACAAATGATCATTTTGACCTCCTGGAGCGATTTCATTTAGTTTGACTTGCACTAAAGATATTTCCACTCATTTCTTAGGCCTGTTGGAATCTGAGTTGGGAAAAGAGGGCATTTTTCTAGGCTACAGTGTATAGAAATAGCAAGGAAACGTGATTAGGTGAGACCTCTACTTCTTGCTCTGCTGCAAAAACCTCAATTCTCATATTACCCTAATTATTTTTAAACCATATCAATATATTCTACTCCTTGGTCCATCTGCGCTTGAGAAGATGGTGTATGCTCAAATGCATCAGTAGATTTCCTTTAGATAGACTGGAACTTTTGACACTCTTCCTTATGCAAATCCATCCTGGCAGGCACTTTCCATGTGCTAATCTTTTGTCATGAAATCACTTGCCTTACTTTTGAGTGTTCATGAGCTAGTTGGCTTCACCTTTTGCTTAAATCCCCTACCAGAAAGTATCCTAACACATAACAATTTCTAGCCTAAATATTCTGTGCTCATCAGTGTAGATGGAGGGAAAAATCCCTAACAAAAAACCCCCACCATAATGTAATGAACCTAGTGGTTATTTCTACATGCTCAAGTCCTTTGGGCATCTGGAAATAACATTGGCCAGTGGTGCAAATTCAAGCATCTTTATTAACTTATAAAGGGGAGCGGGGGCAGGGGGGAGAGGAGGGAAGGGGATGTCACAGATAAGAAGAGCACAAAATGCACCATGCTGTGCCTTTTATACCCAGGGGTGCCATGGAGGAGTGCAGCTCTATCCCAGATGATGCTTCTCTTATGCCAGAATCACGCTTAGATTTCAACGAGACATGCAGAATGTCAAAGCCAAGTATATTTCTATTCACAGTGTTTATTTCCATCCCCCTGGGATGGTGATAGTGTCTGTTAGGATCTGATAGAGTTGGGGTGATGATCTGAATGATTTTTTTTTCCCTCTCTCTCTTTTAACCGTCTTTAAATCTAATTTCCAAGTCATGGCATGTGTTTGAATGGTCTGATTGCTTTTCCTTCTTCAAGGGAGAGATTTGCTGCCACCTAGACTGCCTCATTTTTGCAGTCTGTCATCTTGAAAATCACAGCACATTCTTATTTGCATAGTCACAGCACCATGGGCCCATACATCATCTGATAGCCCTGCCACTCCTTCTGAATTTACACAGATTGGAAGTTACACTTGAATTATTAGCTATGCAGCCAATAATATGTCTTCTCACATCCATAGCCTTTTGAAAACACCTCTTTGGGAAAGCAAAATATTAACAGATTGTGTTTTCTTTACATTAACTGGGCACATCAACACAAGACACTAATTGCACAGTAACTCATTACTACTGTGCAGTAGCATCCCACAGCACAAACCATGTTGTGACACTTCTGCTCAGTAGTAATGAGCTACTGAACAGTCAGCATTACCAGGGAGCCATGCAGAGACGGCTGCATGGCTCCAGTTACTGTGGCCGGAGTAGTAGCTCCAGTAGTTGCAGTAGCTCCAGTTACTGTGCAGTTATTTATTACTTTGGTATACAAGTACTAAATGACTGCACAGTAACAAATGCACAGTCAGTGTCTCATGTAGACACAGCTGTTGGGACGCAATACTCTTGGGCGGTATTCCAGATTAGCTGAAAAATGTTCACTGAGGCTTTATGGTGAAATGGACATTTTTATGGGGAAAAAAAAGTGTTTTTATTTTTTTTTAAGTTCAATTTTCTTCTGGGTTTTTCCAAAGTAAATGTAAACTGTGCATTTCTAACCCATAGTGTAGACAGGTAAGAATTATGCCCATAATGCATTTTTTATTGTGGGAACTCTTTTTCATAATTTTGCTGTACATTCAATAAATACAGTCTGCAGAAAGTACAGGAAGAGAGAGAGAAAAAAAAATCCCTGTAATAAAGTTGGGATTATTTTCCCAATCAGAAACAAAAGTCTTAAGTAACTTCATTGGAATCTAGATATTACCTTAAATATAGCATGGAAAAATGCAGCCTACATTCTTAGTCTCTCTCCCCCGCCATATGCTGTCAGGGCAATAAATTGTAAAAATAGCCCACAATAACATGTGCAGTTTGAAAAATGTACATTTAGAGTATTTTATGAAAGTTGGTGTTACTAAAGTTTACTGTCAAAGGCACGACCTGTATTCTCAGAACATTTTGGATTACTTGCTTTCATGCTCAACAAAGTGAAAAAATAGGTCTCTGCAGGAGTAAATAATATGCTTTGATAATCGATCAGGAAACAATGGATCCTGTGCTCAGTTTGTCATCAAATTCCAGGGCACATCTCATTAAGTATCAAGTAATTAGCATTGCTTCAGGTTTGTCTTGTTAGTTACTGAACATCTTAATTTCTCACACAGTTCAATGGGGCTTGAGAATAGTCAGCACCCTTCCCACAAAATGAAGTATACAAACTAGTATTAATGAGTGTAGCTAGTCATGGGCTTGCCATACCAACACCGAACAAAAAGACTAACCCTGTCCAAAGGACTGTACAATCTAAGTATGCAACAAGGCACAGCACAGGTAGATGCAGACCGACAGGGGAACATTAAGTCTGGCTAATAGGAAGTAGAATTAGCATGCTAACTGCTTAGTTACAATCAATATTTTTTGAATACATCACAGGAAGATGGAGTCTGATGAATAAAGGCCATTGTATTAGGGCCTTCTTCGGCAAACTCTTGCCACAAGCTTTATTGGCTCCAATGATTAAAACATCAAAATCCTTAATGTCTATAAAGAAAATATTTAGGAGAGATCTCCATTAGATAACATGTCCATAACTTTTTATGTACTGTTTTACAAAGCAACACAAAACTTTCAGTGTTTGTTTAGGAAGGAGCAAACAAACAACAAATACTGATGATTGCCGTGGCTTCCATCCCTTGAGGAGTCCCTGCTCCTGGGTGGTCCATAATGACTTGAGCTGTTGGGGAGACATGCTTGAAGGATGAGAGTTTCAGGAAGGAATGTCACCTTTGTTGCTTTGGCCAAAACATGACAAATTTATAAAGAATTATAGGAAGCTACCTGAAAGAGCAGAGCTCAGATATCATCAATTTCCCAAGATGGGCCCTTGTCAGAGCAGACAAGAAATATCTGATCTGAATCATTCCAGACACAGAGGCCACAGTTCAGGCAGCGGAGAACTCTTCTTCCAGACCACCCTCAAAAACTTTTTAAAAATGCCTGTAGAGATATATTAAGTGTTCCTATATCATCCTTTGGTTCAGAAATATAATAAGCTTTAGATTAAGCTCATATTCCTTTAGGGGAGATTCTCCAAGCGGCCTGAGGGATTTAGGTGCCCAAATCCAATTGAAATCCTTTGAGAACTGTTTGCATAACAACCTGAAAATGCTCCTTCAAAATCACAGCCTTGACTTTGTTACAGATCAGACAATAAATTTGCTTTGTATTCAAGGGAAGGTGTGGCTAAGGCCTGACAAACACCCACCAGGTCACTTGGAAAAAAAAAACCCTAGAGATATTTGATATTTGCAAGTCATTTGATATCTCAAGGGGAAAGGTGTTGTGTGCCTTAAATCTCAGTTTCATTCATTGTAAATCATGTTGAGATCCTTAGAAGCTGCAGTAGTTGACCCTGATTCAGGGAACCATGCCTTTAAGTGTGGTGTGTAAGTCCTATTGACTTAACTGGATCTTAAGCACACACTTAAATTCAACAACCTGTTTTAAGTACTGTCCCAAAAAGGGATACTTTTCTGAATCAGTTCTCTCTTTAAAGAGAGATTTGAGTCCTAAATGGGGTCTTGTCATTGCTAACCAGTTAGGGTGATTGGATGGGAGTTTTTTTGTTCCTGATAAATCTATTATTGTTACCTATTTGGTGACCTTTACTGATTCAGTGACTGAGCCCAAATGCTTCAAAGAAGTAGGGACAGTACTAGAGAATGATTCTGAACTAAATGGTTTACTAGAAAAGTAAAACTCTCTACTGTTGCTCATTCGGTTCTGGTTTATTTTCCTATAAAAAGGGGTAACATTCACTTTTTGGGAGTTCTGTCTATGAAGAAAATGATACAAGGCAATTGTTGTCTTTCTGTTATAAAAACTGCTGGGACTGGAATGGAAACATGGCTCTCTGCACTTTACAGGCTGCAAAGGGCCAGGAAATGTTAATCATCCATCAGACTTATCTGCTGCCATTAAATCCGTAGGTTTTAGAGTTTTTATTGCTCTTTGGGCAATTACCAACACAAAGAAAGATTAGTAGGCAAGGCCTGACCACAGATCTGTCCATTTAACACAGTCCACATGGCATTTATTAGGTGTGTTTGTTTAGCCTGCCTAATTGACTCTCTGTAGGTCTCCTCTGGGAGAAAGACTGATTTTGAATGGGAGAAGATCAGCACTTTTCAAACTTGTTAACTACTTCCTAGTTCAGGTCATTTGAAAGTAGGGGAACAAATGTTGAGATGAATTAAAAAGGAATGAGAGTTAAGAAGGGTTATTGCATCCTAGCCAGGTGCTAGGGCTAAAAGTATCTATCTGTCTAGATACAGATATAGATGATGAAAGATCAGGCATTGGAAAATGATATGTAATGAAAGCCTTCACCTGTTGCTAAAAAGATCTGTTCACATCTGACTCAATGTATGTATTTTACTTTCTCTTCAAGGACTCAGGTGCTCAAAGGATATTGATTTTCCTTCTTTCTTTTATTTGTCATGCTTTTCCGGATTATCATCCCTATTTTTTCCTTCAGACCACTTGTCTGATGTCCTATCCTGATAAGCATGCTGTAGCACAACAGACCAATGTATATTGGCTACACTTGGATTGATATTATCTTTCTCTCAGTATGTTTGACGGACTGGATTCACAGGCAGTGTTGATTGGTGTCATTCCTATACTCTGTGCTTTTACAAGAAGGTATTGCTGAATAGCCTGAAAAGTACACCAACATCCTTAATGCTGACTGTTCTCAGATGCACATTTATACCACTGTGGTAGACAAGTTCATTGAGCAATTGAATTTAAGAAACATGTCTTGGAATATAAGCCTCAACACTGAATCCTCTAACAAGTGTAATTAAATGAAAACAGTTGGTTTTGATCATTCATTTGGTTTTAGCTTAAGCCAGTTGGCTCACAAGCGAGGGGAGAGGAGACTTGAACATTTCCTGATTGAATGTAATCAAAATGTTGATGTTTTTGTTGTTATTGTTGTTTGGTTTTTTTAAGAGTGAAAATGTTTGGGTTTTTTTTTTTCACTTTTAGACCTGTTCTTTTTCCTGTTTGAATAATAGATTATTCTTAATACGTATCTCAACAATTACTTCTTATGGTACTTGTTTCCAGGTGCCCAAATCCTCACTGTAGGGACACACCCACAGCTCCTGGGGACACCAATAGAATTTATATGCATCTCTCTGAAGTTAGACATTTTCATTATGAGACTCATAGATGCTGGGGTCAGAAGGGACCTCAAAGGATCATCAAGTCCAACCCCCTGCCAGTGACAGGAAAAAGTGCTGGGGTCATGTTACCCCAGCCAGGTACTCGTCCAGTCCAGTCCAGTCTCCTCTTGAAGACTCCCTCCACCTCCTCTGGAAGCCTGTTCCAGATTCTGGCAACCCTAACCATGAAGAAGTTTTTTCTGATGTCCAACCTAAATCTACTCTCTATCAGCTTGTGGCCGTTATTTCTGGTTATTCCAAGGGGTGCTCTGGTAAACAGAGCATCTCCTATTCCCTGCTGCTGCCTCCCCTCCACTCGCAAGTGAATTTGTATACTGCCACAAGATCCCCCCTCAGCCTTCTCTTGCGGAAGCTGAAAATGAAGGTCCAGGTCTCTCAGCCTGTCCTCACAAGGTTTTCCCTGCAGGCCTCTAACCATACGAATGCTTAGATTCAATAGTGCTGGTTCCTGTTCTTGTCTGCTTTACCAGCTGAATCTCTTAATGATCCATGCTTCAATTTGATCACCAGTAACATGTGGATAATAATGCTTATCTCCCTCCTGTGAGAGCTATGAAGCAACTTTATTAGGGCTTTGGACAACGTTAATATTTAAATACATGTTCTGTGGCTTGAGTCTACTCAGATCCTACTTTAATGAGCACCACTATTCACTTGTGCTTGGAGGTCGACATACTTTGGGATCATGGATTTTTGTTGGGAAGTATAGTGGGAATTTATTCTATGTAACTTTCTTGTTGCAGGGATCAAGCACATCAGGAAAAGAACAAATACCCAACTTCATTTGAACTGGCTGTCTTAATTCTACACCAGACTGTGAAAGCAAAACAGTATTAGAGCACCAAGTGAGTCCCAAAGAAACTGAGCATTACAATGGGGCTCCCAACTCAGGTTTTGGCCTGTGCAATCATAGTTTTGTTACACCAGCATGTCAGCGGTGGACTCATCAAGAGAATTATTCGGCAAAAGCGGGAGGCTGGTTTAAATGTGACCTTGCCAGATGATAATCAGCCTGTAGTTTTTAATCATGTCTACAACATTAAGTTGCCTGTGGGATCCCTCTGCTCTGTGGACTTGGATTCAGCTAGTGGAGATGCAGACCTGAAGGCTGAGATTGAGCCAAGCAAGCACTATGAGGAGCACACAGTGAATGAGGACAACCAGATCGTCTTCACGCATCGCATCAATATTCCTCGGCGGGCATGTGGCTGTGCATCTGCTCCTGATATTAAGGATCTGCTGAACAGACTGGAGGAGCTGGAGGGGCTGGTATCTTCCTTACGAGAGCAGTGTACCATTGGTGCAGGTTGCTGCCCCAGTGCCCAAACAGCAGAAGGTAGGAGGGATAAGTATAGAGCAGCTTCATAATAAAGTCTGGTGTTGGCTGCAGATCTTATTTGGACCAAATACTAGAGTTGATTTTTTTTTTAAATTAAAAATTCAATGTGTTCCTGCATCAGATTTGAAGTTCTGTCAAAGATGGGGATTTTTTTTTACCAGGTTGCAAACTACTAGTTTGCAACTAGAAGATTTGGATCAACTGCAGACCTCAAGCAGGCAACTGTACTGATACCGTTCTAAGCTAATTCTCTCCTGATCTCCATATAATTCTGAAGTTTCTCTTGAGTTATATGGTGGGGGGCACAGGGGAGAGCCAGAAATTAGAATTTTTAGTGATTGTCAGCACTCTTTGCAAGGGTCTAATTCTGAGCTGGGTTGAGCAGCCTACTCCTGTTGACTACAGTGGGACTTGCAACTACTCAGTACATTCTCCAGACCACCTCAGAGCATCTCCGGTGACTATTAAAAGGATGAGAGAGACATAGGGCTGGAAATCGGGAGCAATGGTTCTGTTGTGGCTATGTCACAAACTCATTTTGTGACCAGGGACAAATAACTTCAATCACAGTATCCTGGTCTTTTCATCTGCAGAATAGGAAAATATATCTAACTCAAATGGAGGTGACATTTTTTTTTAAATGCTAGGAAGGAGCTTTCAGATCCTCAGACGAAATGAAGGTAAATTCTTACCTTGTCTGAGAAGAAATAATTCTATTGATTTAAACAGAGCTAGGCTATTTCATACCTTATAAGATTCTGGCCCCAGATGTTCCTTTTTATGTAATATAGAGGTCTGTTCATTGGAACTGCCTAAAATCCATCAATGTATAGTTCTTTAATTAATTTCTGGACAGCACTTTGAAGTTGTAATTAATCTTCACAACTTCCCCACTTCCCCAAAGCAGGCCATCATTATTCTTCCAACTTTACAAAGCGGTAACCAAGGCATTGAGTGTGTATGTGATTCATGCAAGCCAACACAGCCAATCAATGTCAGAGCTGAGATTGCAACTCAGGCATTCCTGGCTTCCGGTCCTATGCCTAGTCCATTGGAGCAGGCTGTCAGTTTAACACTGACAATGAAAGCTCTCAAATTTCTTACTTCCAACTGTTCTTTAGTAAAGAGATACAGCAGTCTATACACCATAAGCTAGGGGCAATGGGAGCAAACAGATACAAGGGAAACAGAAGTTCCAGGCACCCAGGGAAGCTGAGAGAAAATAACAATAGCAATGCATCTTACTGTACATCTAAAAACTCTTGTGCCTATAATGTAGTGCTTTATATAGCATCCTATTTATATCTTGATGGTTGCTCAAGCAGAGATAGAATCAGTGTGTGGTACATGATAAATGAATCTCTTCGATGGGCCAGTCAAGAAAATTGCATTGGATGCTGTAACAGCATAGATGCAACCATTTAAATGGTCATACAGGCTAATCTACAAAGTGTGATAATTAGCAACAGAATTTCCCTGTTGTTAGTGTGAATTAAAGAGGTCCTAGTGAATTAAAGTTTACAAGAGAAATCGGTATGTAACAGTGTTCACTTGAAATGTCTTTATAAAGCCAGATCTCTCTCAGAAACCATTGGGCATCAACATTGTCAAAATCAAATCCCTATCAGACGAGTCAAGCTGGGGGCACAAACACTGGGGCTGTCAGAAGAGGCAAAATTCAGAAATGTTACTCTATTTCTTATCATTTCCTGCTATTACATCTTTTTGTTCCTACCCCCACAGCCCCAATGGTTATGCACCTCTACTTTTGTTGGGGTTGGCTGGGATCTCCTATAAGAGCAATGGAATGAAGTGTCAGGAGCTATTTTCAGAGTATTTCTGGGACAACCCTAAACAAGAAGTGTTGAAATCTTAAAACTTCTGGGTGCATATCCCAACCAAACCTCTTGAAGTTTACCCAACAGTTAATTATTACATGACACGTGTGTAAGCTGGCTATGAACTGGCATGTGTAGTGGTACCAGCTCATTTTTGTTCTCATTATTTTTATTTTTCAAGAGGAAAGGTAACTCTAGTCCCTGGAGTCAGCAGATGCTCATCGCCATTATTTGACCAGAGTTTCAATTTTTTAGGGGCCAGAGTGCTCTTAGCAGTGCTTGTGTAATCTGTGACATGCTGTAGCTCATTGTTTGTAACACGGTTTCTGATGCACTAATGCAGGTCGAGTGGATACCACACCCTTTTGCAGTGGACGAGGGAACTACAGCACTGAGATCTGTGGCTGCATTTGTGACCCCGGCTGGAAAGGACCCAACTGTTCAGAACCAGAATGCCTGAACAATTGCTACAACAGGGGCCGCTGTGTTAATGGCAAGTGCATCTGTGATGAGGGTTTCACAGGCAAGGACTGCAGCGAACTCACCTGCCCTGGTGATTGTAATGACCAAGGCAAGTGCATTGATGGTGTGTGTGTATGCTTTGAGGGTTACACCGGAGAAGACTGTGTTGAAGAGCTTTGCCTACCACCCTGCAGTGAGCATGGGAAGTGTGTGAATGGGCGGTGCGTGTGTGTTGAAGGCTTCACTGGGGAGGACTGCAGTGAGCCCCTGTGCCTGAACAACTGCAACAACCGTGGGCGCTGCGTTGAAAATGAGTGTGTCTGTGATGAGGGCTACACAGGTGAAGACTGCGGCGAACTGATCTGCCCCAATGACTGCTTTGACCGTGGCCGCTGCATCAATGGGACTTGCTACTGTGAAGAGGGCTACACTGGGGAGGACTGTGGGGAGCTGACCTGTCCCAACAATTGCAACGGCAATGGCCGCTGTGAGAATGGTCAGTGCCTCTGCGATGAAGGCTTTGTGGGTGACGACTGTAGTGAGCGGAGGTGCCCCAAGGACTGTAACAAGCGTGGTCGTTGTATTGATGGGCAGTGTGTGTGCAATGAGGGCTTTGAGGGCATCGACTGTGGCCAAGTGAAGTGCCCTAAAGATTGCAACAACCGTGGGCAGTGTGTCAATGGACAGTGTGTATGCAATGAGGGCTTCATGGGTGAAGACTGTGGTGTACTAAGGTGCCCCAAGGACTGCTCCAACCATGGACGCTGCGTCAATGGACAATGCGAGTGTGATGAGGGTTTCATGGGTGAAGACTGCAGTGAGCTGAAGTGTCCCAATGACTGTCACAACCGTGGACGCTGTGTCAAGGGACACTGTGTGTGCGATGAGGGGTTCATAGGCGAAGACTGTGGTGAGCTGAGGTGCCCCAATGACTGTTACAACCGGGGACGCTGTGTCAAAGGCATCTGTGTGTGTGATGAGGGCTTTGTAGGCAACGACTGCAGTGAGCTGAGGTGCCCCAATGACTGTAGCAAACACGGACGGTGTGTCAACGGGCAGTGTGTGTGTGATGAAGGATACACAGGAGAAGACTGTTCTGAACTGAGGTGTCCCAATGACTGCCACAACCGAGGCCGCTGTGTGGATGGGCAGTGTGTGTGTGAGAAAGGGTTCACTGGAGTGGACTGTGGTGAACTTGCTTGCTTGGACAATTGCAACAACCGTGGCCGCTGTGAGAACGGACAGTGTGTGTGTGACGAAGGTTTCACAGGGATTGACTGCAGCCAACTACGGTGCGCCAATGACTGCAACAATCAGGGACGCTGCATTGAGGGGCAGTGTGTGTGTGATGAGGGCTTCACTGGAGAGGACTGCAGCCAACGAATCTGCCTCAACAACTGCAACAACCTGGGCCGCTGTGTTGATGGACGTTGCATCTGTGATGATGGATACATTGGCGACGACTGCTCTGATGGTAGGTTCTAATGTTAATTATAGCCAAGTACCCTTAAATGCCTCTGTTGTTTATTTGGCAGTTTCTTTAATGAAGCTGGATCCGGACTCTGACCTTGTTTAAGTGGTATATCTCAGCAACTTCATCGATTAGTAGGGTTACAGCAGTGAAAGCAAAGCTTAGTCTCCCTTATGGCTCATGGCTCTAAAACCTACCCTTATGTGTGTCTTTGATGGTTAACCTACCAAGAGTAGGGAAATTCTGGTGCTATAGATATGTATTAGCTGGTCCCGTTTCTCCCCTGGTATAAGCTGACAATGTTCCCATGAACATCATTGGAGCAGTAGCAGTTTATAACTGCTAAGAGTTTGGCCCCTTGACCACTCATTCTCCTCTCCCATGATTTTTTCTCTTGCGTTTGTTACAGCTGTACTGGGGAAAGCCTATAATTGTATCTGCAAGAACTAGGCTCAGCCCTGGGGGACATAAAGTGAACCTGAAACCTAATAGTAGGGCTGCAGCAGGATTGGTCAAGGAGGTTGCCTTTAAAAGAACTATGGAGATAAATTTGGCCTGCAAAAAAATAAAGTTGATGTACCTCTACGAATTATGGAACATGCAATGAAGATTGCAGGGCTTGATACTCTGAATTTCATGTGTTTCTGAGCATAAGGTCCATGATTAAGGATGCCTTGATAACAGTTCTTATTCCAAATGGACTGGGAAAGTGAAGTTGTACACCCGCACTATATTTACTGTTGCAGCAGTACAAAGCAGAACACAGGCAATGCTCTGCTTCTTTTGGCACTAAGATATGACAGACTCTGGGATTTCATCTGGAAGTAGTTGTCCTTTGAGAGTAAAGCAACCTGAACAGGCACCTTAGCTAAGAAATCAGAGACCAAATTGGAAACAAGCAAGGTGCTAAGCTCTCTGCAAAGCTCCTCTGTGAAATAAGTTTTACCTGCTAAAGTCAGAAAATGATGCAGAACTCACGGTAATGGGCACAGATGTCCAAAATATCGTAGCAAATGTTTTCTGGATTCCTGGGGCTTGGAATCTCCCTTACTGGTCTTCAGGTACCCAGAGCCATTTTTTCCAAATCAAAGTAAAATTTGGCTATTTGTGTAAATAATTTTTAATTTAGGTCAAGGGTCGGCAACTTGTGGCTCCCAGGCCAGATTCAGCCCACAGAGCCATTTGATCCAGCCCGCTGATGTGGGGCGTTGGCAGCAGTTGCTTCCCCTTACTGCTGCAGGGAAAAATGGTGGCAGAGGCCACGTCCTAGCATCCACCCTCCCACCTCTGACCCAAATTTGGTCAATCTGGCCTACAGCCTTAAAAGTTTGCCGAAAGCTGATCTAGATTATTGGGCTCATCAGGGAGCCAGAATAATGGCAGGAATTCTGTAGTGGTAACTTAGATATAAAGTTTCCATTTAGTTCCTTACTACCATTTACACTTTATCACAATATATTATGAGACACACAGGAAGCTGAATTCTGGTTCAAAAGTCTAGTTGAGTGGATTTTGGGGTGGGTAAAACACTAACTGGTGATATGTACCACTGATGACAGACTCATAGCTAGCTCACAAATGAGAGAGCACACCTACATCTTCTTTGCCATTTTGCAAGCAACCTGGACTCCAGGTGTGTAAGAATAAATGAGCACAGAGCCTCTGTTTCCTTCCATCCCAGGGAGAACCAGGGAATGGGCAGATTCTTGGCTCCATCACTTCCATTTTTCTGGAGTTAGTAATTTATTTTTAGTAAAGCTCCTAAGTAAAACAACTTCTAGTCTTTCCTGTGGGGGGTGTTATACCTTTTGCTGTTCCACTCCTGGTATTTCCCATTCCTTATCACCTTCGTTTGAAAGAGACATAAGCCACATTTTATTCTCCTACACGGTGGAGACACGTAGTACAATGTGTTGAACAGTAGGCTGTATATGATGTGACAGTAGGAATGGCCTGTACTTTCCAATCCTGTCTGTTATCTACATTAGAGTAAATATGTCTTTCTTCAACACACAAAATTGTTTGAATGGCTTTGCCTATTTATTAAATGATGTTCTGTATAAATATCTTTCTGGGAATTAGTGTAATAGGGCAAGTCAGCATATTCACGACACTGACCTTTTATGTCTTAAAAGCATATTTTATTCCTTTTTGGCAGTATCCCCTCCAAGTGACCTGACTGTAACAAATGTGACAGATAAGACTGTCAATCTGGAATGGAAGAATGAAAATCTAGTCAATCAATACCTCATCACCTATGTTCCTACCAGTATCGGTGGCCTAGATATGCAGTTCACAGTGCCTGGAAACCAGACATCTGCCACAATCCATGAACTGGAGCCAGGGGTGGAGTACTTTATCCGTGTCTTTGCCATCTTAAAGAACAAGAAGAGTATTCCAATCAGCGCTAGGGTAGCAACCTGTGAGTTTAATAAAACAAGGCACTATTCTCTGTGTTTCTCCATTTCTCTGCTTCCTAATGTGCTTGTATCTATTTTTATTTTTCTTCACTAATAATTTCCTGTATGTTCTGAACCAAATCAGAGCCTCTTCAGTTTTCTTTTCCAACTTCTTCTGAGGTTGACTGATAGAATTAAAGTACTGGAAGTTTCTAGCTCCGCATGGTGCCTTCCAAGAAATATCATTGGATTCCTGTTTTCCTGCATGACAAATGAAATTTTAAGGCTATTGTACTCTATGTGTAAAATCATTTTTATTCTTCCAAGTAAATCTGAAAGCATTTTCATCAGCACTATTGTAGCTAATATTAAGATGGTCCTTGTGTTATATCTTCAATGCCTCCTACTACAACTCACTTGTAAGTGACTGTCCGCCTGTCTGTCTATCAGATGTGTTTGTGGATGTGTAGTTTTCTGGTCTGTGGCAATATTGTCACTCATGCAGTTGCCACCTTATTTTTCTGTCACAGATCTGCCTGCTCCAGAAGGCCTGAAATTTAAATCGGTTAAGGAGACATCTGTACAGGTAGAATGGGATCCTCTGAACATTTCTTTTGATGGATGGGAGCTTATCTTCCGAAATATGGTAAGGAAACAGATAATACTGTGAAGTCTCCATTACAAGTGAAGGGTCTTGGGCTTTTTGCTTCCTTTATTCCAACAAGTTGTCTTCTGCATTACAGAAAAAGGAAGATAATGGAGACATAACCAGAAGTTTGACGAGGCCTGAGACATCATATATGCAGCCAGGCTTAGCACCGGGACAACAGTATAATGTATCTCTGCATATAGTGAAAAACAATACCAGAGGACCTGGGCTCTCCAAGGTGATAACCACAAGTAAGTGCCTTTCTGCTGTTTGGGGCAGATTTTGAAGATGTTAAACAAAAAAAAAAAAAAAGAAAGAAAGAAAGACAAGACTAGCAGCAATAGAACCATTTGAAAACATAAAGAAAACTATAAGCTTATGTAAGAGTCACAAGGAAAAATGGATCCCTTCCCTGACTGGATGTTTGGTGGAAAAAAGGATTTTTTTTCTAGATGGCCATGTGTGAGCATACCCTTTATCCTTTCAGAATATAGGAATGTGAAGGAGCATCCACATCCCCCTGACATACCACACTGAAGTTACTCAGCACAGGATTCCTCTGGCAAGTAAAGAGCCCGCTGAGGTTGCTGCTTGTCTTTGCTGTGCCACCGGGCTAGGCTCAGGGAAGGGCTGGCTGAATTTACCATTTTCAATCTACATTAGTAGAATGTTAAAGTCCATAAGGAAATAGGCATGAAGATGAGCTCCAGCTATCAGAAATCCCTTGCTTTAACTTTGATTTGATTTAGCAATTAATGGTCAAAGTCCAGACAACATTTGATATCATCATGAGAAAGGAAAACTCACATTTTTCCTCTTCCTATGACAGAGCTTGATGCTCCCAGCCAGATAGAGGCAAAAGATGTTACTGACACGACTGCTTTGATCACGTGGTTCAAACCCTTGGCTGAAATTGATGGCATTGAGCTTACATATGGCCCCAAGGACGTTCCTGGGGACAGGACAACAATTGACCTCTCTGAAGATGAAAACCAGTACTCTATTGGAGATCTGAAGCCATTCACAGAGTATGAAGTGGTGCTGATCTCCCGCCGTGGAGACATGGAAAGCGACCCCGCGAGTGAAGTCTTTCACACAGGTACAAGGTTTCCTACAATCATCATTACCACATTGATACTACTTAACTGTGTTGTATTGTGTCAGTCTCCAGGTACTACACCAATACAGCAATACATCAGTTATAGAGGCTTATGCAAATGAATGAACATGGGGCAGTTGGGTCCAGAGCTGAGGTGCAACAGCTGCAAAGGGTCTTCCATGTGCTTTTGCCAAAGAAACTTGGTGTAGAAATAATATCTGCAGAAGTTTGGTCTTGACTAAACATAGGGATCACCATGGAATATAAGGAAGAATGTGGTCTTTTAGGTAAATAGGTCCAGCCTATTTGAGGCCTTATAAATAAAATCAGGACCCTGAATTGAGCCCAGAAAGCTATTGGAAAACATTGAAGATAGGGTCCCTGGTGATATGTGCTCTTGATGACCACCCCCACCCATCCACTCAGAAAGATGACCACTGTATTTTACATCAGCTGCAGCTTCTCGATGGTTTTTGAGAACAGCCCCACATAGACTGCACTGCAGTAACCTTGAGTTTATGAAAGCATCATTCACTCTCACTGTTACGAGAAAACAAATCAGTTTTTCCTTTCACAGATCTGGATGCTCCAAAGAACCTGAAGCGCGTGTCTCAGACAGACAACAGCATCACCTTGGAGTGGAAAAAGAGTCAAGCAGATATCGATAGCTACAGAGTCAAGTTTGCCCCAATCTCAGGTGGAGACCATGCTGAGATCACTGTGCCAAAAAGCAATCAGGCCACAACCAAGGCTACACTGACAGGTAGGATCACTGCAAGATTGTTGAAACAATAATTATCTGAAGACCTAACCTCATTTCACCATGACCTACAGTAGCAAGGTAAGAAGGTACATCTTAGATCATGGTTAGTAAGGGTTGACAAGCAGAACTAGATACCCTGACTGATCTAGACTTGCCTGAATCTCAATCTGCCCTTAATGTTTACAGGAAAATAAAATAATGAACACTGCTTCATCTTGCATCTTTCTTTAAAAAAAACTATTAGTACCACCTATAACTAGCAGTTCATATTTGTATATCTTTTCTTATAGGTTTGAGACCTGGAACTGAATATGGCATTGGAGTTACAGCAGTGAAGGAGGACACAGAAAGTGCTCCTGCTACTATTAATGCTGGAACCGGTAAGTAGCTCCTTGTCAGGAAGCAACAAGGCAAGCTAGAGTGGCTTGAGGGTTCCTCTTTAAAAACCAATACTTAAACTCAAGCAAATATATGCATGACATTTAGACTTGGTTTGGAATTTGCTGATTTGTCAAACTTT
This sequence comes from Alligator mississippiensis, assembly GCF_030867095.1. NCBI lineage: Eukaryota > Metazoa > Chordata > Crocodylia > Alligatoridae > Alligator > Alligator mississippiensis. The sequence continues at coordinate 53,515,944 of NC_081835.1, read as the reverse complement.
TCCTAGGAGTGTGCCAGGTTCGACAAGCTGTTGTTGAAAGAAATTGCTTGGCTCCAGTATGAAATTTCTGGTAAAACCAGAGAGTGGGAAAGGTCCCTGCATAGTTCGTAGATTAATGGCTGGACTCACCTGCCATGTACTACATTGTATTGCCATGCAATAATGGGAGAGCAGAAGAATCCCATCCCCTCAGAGAGTGCTTTAACAACTGGGCTCTGGGGCATGCTGATGTTCTCTTTTCACCACCTTCTTTCTCATGAAAATTTTACAGATGTGTTGATTTCATTCTGATGCAGGCTGGGACCATTTTTGGAGTCTCAAAGTTTGGTGGGATAGAGGGGGGAAAAAAACTTCCTACCAAACCCCATGCAGTGTCTCTTTCACTAAAAGGAAAGTGTTGCTGCTAGGGAACAAAGAGGAAAATCAGCCAACAAGAATACCATATATTTTGACTCCAACAATTAATAGAAAATGTTAGTAGTGGGTTTACTTAACCAGTCAGACACCTTACTCTAGGGCTCTAGAAAAATTCCAAAAAATGGATGTTTCAAAGGGTCAGATGCCACCTCTCATCCATAAAAATGAGAGGTGGCATCTGACCTTTTGAAGCATTGGGTTGAAATTAATTAAAGCAACAGAGATTTTGATGCCATTTTTGTGTGTAAGTGGAGAGAGCTTTGCCTGCCTTTCCTTAGGCCAAAGAGGATAGTCTGGAAGACAAAGAAAGAGAAATCAGGCTCTGATTTATCATTATGTCCTGAATGTGTTTAAGCCACTAAGTATAACTATGTTTCCTGAAATCATGCCCCATGGCACTACTAAGCTCCTGTATGAGGAAACATTATTTTATTTATTTATTTTTTACTTATAAGTAACCACTGTGTTAACTTCTAGACCTGGATAGTCCCAAGGACCTGGGGGTCAATGATCCCACTGAAACTAGCCTCTCTCTGCGCTGGAGGAGACCACTGGCCAAGTTTGATCGCTACCGTCTCACTTATGTTACCCCCTCTGGAAGGAAGAATGAAGTAGAGATCCCAGCAGATAGCACCTCCTACATCCTGCAAGGACTCGATGCTGGTACAGAATATACCATCAGCCTGATAGCAGAGAAAGGCAGGCATAAAAGCAAACCCACAACTGTCAAAGGTTCTACTGGTGAGTAACAGCATCCGAGTGGATGCACTGTGCTAAATCCTTTGAAAAGTTGAGTGAGCTTGGCAGTCCAAGCAGCATGTCACTTGCTTTCCAAGATGGTGTTGGTAAGCAGCTTAAAATACATCAGTTGGCTGGAAAAGCCTTGTTCACCTTGGCCCAGTTTGGAAGACTGAGGAAGAATTATCTGGGTCTCTTATCCTTTTGCTTTTCTTTCTCCATCTCTTTTGTGGTTTTCTTCCTTGTCCCTTAAGGATATCCATACAACATAGCTTTTTCTTCTGCTGGGAATGCAAAACCTCATCCTTTGTTTTCAAAGGGACTAATTTTTCTGCGTGTTTACATTTAATCATTGATTTTGTTTTCCTGTAGTAAAGCAATCAAAGAGGAAGGAGGACTAAAATAATGACAATGCATTCTTTACCATTCTTTTATTCCCCCTAATCAATTTACTTTACAGCTTTGTCTCTGGCCACCTCACACATCACACACTGGCAGGGTCAACACGGCTGTTTTTGTCTTCCTATTTTATCATTTAAGAGCATAGACAAGCTGATATTATGATGCTAGTCACAGTTGCCTGAGTCCATTGTATACCATGATTAACTACAATGGTCTAAATAGAGAAGGCCTATTTCTGCCTCCCTTATTCACAGGAAGTGTTGTGAAGCAGTACTCCAGCGACTGTACCGAAACTGGTGGCATTGCTCCTCAACTATGGAACAGTGCAAAGTGAATAAGCATGCTGCACTGATAGGGCTGCATCAAACTAAAGACTTCAATATGAAAACTAATTGAGTGCTGTATGTTCTCAGGGTGTTTATGTGTAAATACCATGGGATACAGCCTCAGCTGGCATTGGATTGAAACATGGTGGAAATCCATGGAATAGAATCAGTTAACACCGGCAGAAGATCTGAGCCTGAGGGTTTCATGTCCTTTATGCCCTCTAGACTACAAGGCTCTGCATAAACCATATTTCACAAATTAGCAATAATGTACAACAGACTATCGTCCTGGCTGTGTGAAGACTCAAAGTTAAGTTAGGGGTTGAGCCTTATTTTTGTGCCACAAAGTCAATCCAACCCATCTTTTTTGTTATACTAATTTTCATGACAGCTGTGCCTATAAATGCCTCAGAGTTGAGCTGCTTCAGACAGCTGAGAGTTCATAGGCTACACGCCATAAAAAAAAGATCAACGATAAGTTAATTGTATGATAAGTCAGGCCAGGAGCTGAGTTGGAGAAAATTTAGCAGGCGCTGATAGAGACCCACTAAGTAAAGGTCTATACACCAGAGATGAACAAAGCTTTGACCTTTCCAGGGTTCTCTCTCCCCTTCTGTTGAAGACTCTGCAGATGCTCACAGGAAATACACAGGGAGATGAAAACATTTAAATATCATACTGTGGAATTTCCCTACCTAGGAATTTCTAGCATCAGAGGCCAAATCTCCCAAACCCTTTTCCGTTTTTGCTTGGGATTTTTGTTTATATCCATCAGACCAGTATATTGTTTTAAGCCTTTTCTGAAAGCCACCATTATAAACAGAGACTCTCCAGCAGCAGTATCTAAGATGTGAACCTATCTGCAGGATTTTTCCATGGACAGATGCATCCAAATCCGTAAACATCAGGAGACTAAAACAAGTGCCTGAGAATATGAGAGACATGGGGCTGCTTCTTTCTTTATTCTACTCCAACTTCCAGGCCACATCCCCAACTCTGCTTTGAAACTCCAGTCCTCAGGACAAGCAAAGCAAGTCTTATTTCACTCATTCTGCCTCTAGCCATAGATGATATCAGATCCATTTCTCTAGTGGGGGAAGTGTTTCCTCTGAGCTGCAGGTCAGAGAGAAACTAATGAAGGTAGAGAGTACCATGCTCATGACTAGAACTGGACTACCTCTTTGTATCCTCTATGTATGTTATCGGTAAGAAGGAAGCACAATGGACATAATTTGCAAACATGCCCTTCACTATACATATTTCTCTTCCTGACTGACCAAAAAGGAACCAGATTCATATTGTGGGTTTTAGAGTTCACACTCCATTTCTGGCAGGGAATATTTGCTTGCAAAATTCCTTTTATTTACTAATATTTCTATTGTAGATTTTCTATTTCCGCCCAAAATTTCAGACTGATTAGTTGGGCTTCTCAGTCTGCACAATTCAAGGAGCTTGTAGTTTTCTTTTTCAGGGTAGGTATTTTTTGGTTTCCAGTGTTAACATTTCTCTTGCTGAAGTCCTGTAAGATAGATTCCTTCTGTCTTAGAATGGACAACATTATTTTCTTATACACTGTATATATGTTTGGCTGGTTCCCCCTCTCCCTCATATCTTCTACCCCTTGCTGAGTATGGAAGCAACAAACAATAAGAAGTTATGTTTCATGCAACAAACTGGCAAAAGATGTCATACTCTTTGAGGGGTTGGCACATACATGAGTAGCAGTCTTCTCTTCCTACTACCTCTCGGAATTGGTTCTTTGTCTGAAGTGGTAGAGATTCCTGCTTTGGTGCTAAAAGGGTATGTGTTGAATCCCAGAATGGTGGTATTCAAAGTCAAGTCATAAATGTGAAATACTACATACATCGAGTTTTATAAGTGAAAAAAAATGAAGGAATTAAGTGTTTCATTCTGCTTACATGTTTTTTTTATAGCTGTATATAGTCTAGAACTAATGCAGGGAGCAACTCCTGGCCCAGATGAGCACTCAGGCTTCTGGAGCTCTCCTGCTCCTGAGGCTTCTGGGATGTGGGAGGCTACGCTGTGGGACCTTCTGGTCTCCAATATAACAGACCATGGCTTTGGTCTCTCGTGGAAGGCGGATGCAGGAGCCTATACTAGTTTTGTGGTGGAGTATGAGGAAGTGACATTGGCAGCTGGGCCCCCTGCAGAAGTCTTCATGCCCGGAGAATCCTTAGGTGCTGTGATTGATGGCCTCCAGGCTAACACCACCTATAAAGTCAAGGTGTATGGAATGGCGGGAGGACAGCGCTCCCATCCTCTGGAAGCTGTGGCTACAACAGGTACACCCTTTCTGTTCCTTAACAGGGCTACTACTATTTATTGGATACTACAGCCAGACTACATTGCATTTTTAGTTTAGAATGACCTGAGAAGCAAAGCAGAGAGAGGGGCTAAGAGAGCCTTTTATGAGCTTGAAAAGACCATTTCTTCAAATGCATAGCTTTCCAAATACGTTTCTTGAGGCAGACATTCAATTTGTAGTTCAACCACGTAACCCAGTTTTGAGGAAACTGAGCAGTCAGACTGCATCTTTGTCTCTCCTTGCTCCATTTCTGGAGAACTGCCTGAGTGGCACAATGGAGATCCTGGAGGAGGAGGGACAGTAATACATCAGGCATGAGGCATGTGGAAATAAATGAATGGACTTTGGAAAAGCCAAGTGCCTGCTTAACATTCCTATGCAATGGAACACAGATTGTGCAGAAATTACTGATGAGTCTTGGATGTGATAATGCCTTGTCTCTGAAGGCAAAATAAGAGCTGGCATATCAAGTGCTGAACAGGAGCATGGCTTGGAGAAGATAGCTTTCTACTCTGTCGAATGCCTTAGGAGGATTCGTTCTACGTACTAAGGATCCTTGTTTTCGTCCTGTTCTGTTCTGTTTCAGTCCTCCTTTCCTTTATGGCTACTGCTTGGCACGGCTTGTCACCCCTTTCACAAACTTAAGGTAACATTTTTATACAATGACCAGTTGACTCATTCTGATAGTAAACTACAGTGGTTTACCACTAAAAAACTAAATTGCCAGTGAATACTGCATATATCCTCTTCTAAGTAATGGCTTGTAGCTGGCATTTTGGCTATCAGTACAATAATTTTAAATGGGGACTACTGTAATATATTAAGCTGCAAAAAAGACAGTGGATGCAGCTACGTGAGACACTACTGTGCAGTGGTTACTGTACATTTATTTCGTACTTGTATAATCAAGTACGAAATAAATGTGCAGTAACCAGAGTTGCTGTGCAATAGCACCAGCAAACATCTTTTAAGTGACACTACTATGCAATAGCATATTAGCACTGACGCGTTACTGCACAATATTATTTGGCTACTGCACAGTTAGCGTCTCATGTAGACGTGCCCAGTAAGTTAAACCCTAGTTCTAACTATCAATTCTTTGGGAAGCACCAAGACTGCAAAGACACTGTAAAGCCAGCTTAATCATCAAAAGAGGGTTATTTAAATGGAATGCCCAAAATTGGCTGGAGGTTTCATACTCGAGGATAATGCTGAAACCCTACCTTGAGAAGCCATAGGTATATAATGTCATTGGGTTGATAGGAGAGCTCTACCCAGCAAAATAAATTACCAAAGAAAGAACCAGAAATAATGGGAAAGCACACCTCCTTGTTCTCCTCTATTCCACATAGACATGGAAATACCCTGGCAGCACTTTAACATTTGTATAGTGAAAATGCCAGCAAGTCATTGTAATGGAATTTCTTCTGGAAGGCTCAAGCTAGCAATGTGGGAAAATACAGGCCATATCTACAAAAGGATACTTTGGTTGAAAAGTTTTAATGACAGAATGATAAATACAGGTATTCCACTTTGAGAAAGAGCATTTATCTGTTGTCCATCCAGCACCATTGCACATGGCTGTTAACTCCTGTGCATCTGTTGTTCATTCATCTCTATACTATATATCATTCTATTTGGTTCTCAGCCATCTGTCTGTAGCTTTTAGATTTTTTTTTAACCACCTCTGTTACTTATTTAGCTGTCTGATTCCCATTCACTTTGTTATCCAGCCATCTCTTACTTTCCAGATTAGCTGTTTGCCATTCATCCAGTTATTCATCTGTTTAGCGTCCATAGAATTTATCAGCTATGGTACCTGAGTACTTTTCATGTGTCCTGATATTTTTTAATTTCTCTATCTGTTATATTTTATATATGAAACCATGCATGTTTCCTATGGCCCCTGGGAGATGTTATATTTATGATGGTATTAACCTGTTAATTGTGTCTTAAATAGTAACCTGGCCACACATTCAGGCACTTAATGGCATGACAAAATGGGAAACCAAGCATAAAAATATTCTGCCAAATGTGCATAATATGTTTGTAGCTGGTTTCCATTGCACCTTAAAAGGAGTGTGTGGCAGGTTTCCTGACATGCAGCCTGATCCCAGCTACATGGCAAGGCTTGGTTGACAGCTTCCTCATGTTGGCAATGTGGCAGCTATGTAGTGCAGCCCTCCACTGTTTTCAAGGTGCCAAGTCAAGGGAGCTCATCTGATGACCCAGCAGGCTGACTGCCTCCCCCACAACTCCCATGGAGCGGTGAAACAAGGCACTTGACACATCCCAGACATGGCGACCTTGGGACTGAGAAAAGGTTCTGTGGTCACAGGACCCCAAAGCACCACAACCTTAAAAAATTGTGTGTGCATCTAGGCTCCACAGAAGGTTTTCTTACAGACTGAAGCATGGGGCTCTGGGACTGGGCCCACTGTGGTCACAGGGATAGGACCTACACTTAACTGATTGTTGGTCCCAGCCCTGGGACCACACAGCTCAGGCCAGGCTGTGGACATCTAGCATTCAACTTGCCAGTGCAGGGTAGCCAGTCTCTCCCTATGATCATGATCCCAGAATCCCCTGCCCTGGTAAATAGTAATGTTGTGATTGGAATCAGATTCTCAATCCCAACATTGTGTGTCTTGCTGTCCGTGTAGGTGCATCATGACAGAAGGTGGGATTGTTGGGATCAGATCCCATCACATCATTAAATTAATGTATGCCGGGGGCTATTATGCATTGGTTTCAAGAAGGGTTCATCTCTCTTTTTTATATCCTTTCTTAGATAAAATAATTAAATCCTTAGCTATGCTTGCCAGCCATTTCTGCAGTAAAAATGATTAGAAAAAAATCTACCAATGTAGATATATTCCCTGCAACTTTAACTGAAGTCAGTAGAGTCCCATTGATTAAACTAAGCAGCAGAATCCGATAGAATATGTTTAACCATGTATAATGGTAAGATCAAGTATTCCAATGGAAGGTCTCACCCTCATTTGGGTGGCTCAGTGGAGGAATGACCCTACCTCCCTGTAATAGTAGCATTCATGAGAAACAAAGTTCTTGCTTGTAAATAATATCACCAAGCAGAATTGGGGTTATTTACACTAGAGCTAGTCAAATAAAAGGCAAGGGAGTGGAGTGATTTTTTTTTCAAAATTCATCCTTTTTTATTGCATTAATTTGGGAATTTTGATCAGCGTTTAGGTAGGTTAAAATTATGGGAGAGATTTAATTTTATTTACAAAAACATCTTATTTTTTTAAATTTCACCAAAATTTTAAATTTAATCAAATACTGAACAGCACTAAGTTTGTGATTGTAAATGCTCTGGAATATGTAAAAGCAGTCTTTATTTTCCTCTTCCATGTGCTTTTCAGCATGTCTCAATAGGCCCTCCGCTCAGTTTGCATGACAATTCTCCACTGGAAGTGTCTGCATCATAGAGCTGTATCCTTTTGTTAATTTTGCTACCATTTTATTTCAGCTGGTCTGGATACTATATGTATGCATGAGTATATACTTGGATGTACTCCACAATGCATGATAGCTACTAGCATGTATGTAAAAAGATCAGCATTAAATCAGCATTTGCCAACTAGTAGCATACTTCCCTGATGCTTCAGTTTCTACTATGCCTAGAATAGTAAAGAACTGGATGTCATCTGCTGGCAAATTGCTGATTTTGCAAGTGAAGTCTACATACAGTTGATTAAAATTTAGGTACTGCACGGTTTCCTCTGTGGATGTTACAGTAATGTAACTCTGAAGTCAGATAACAGCTATAACAGTATCCTCATTGGCAAAGAGTGAATTAATGCAATCACTCAGATTGTATTCTATGTGCTATTGTGACCATGAAGTTACTTTATTCATATTGTACTAAATGTGGGCCCTAATTCCCATTTTCACACCAGAGTAAATTAGGACATTTTCTCTAAATCAAGAACAGAATTTCACTGATACAGAATTGGTATACATGATAGAATCCATCCCATAGGCTTCTAATTTTGTTGAAGTTCAGCAGAAACAGTGCTTTTACATAAATATTTCTCTAGAAATGTATTTTCTTGATATCTATTTTGTTTTTACTTGAAAATGTTTTTAATTGTGTTTTCTCCTTTGAAAACTTTTTTTTGTGATACACAAGTGTCTGTTTGGAGACAGATGTTGAATCTAGGGTATGTACTTGTGCTGATCTGACTAATGGTAGAAGGCTACTTGCTGTCTTTTAATTGAGCGCCATCGAGACATGAACGTTGGGCCTGCCATATGAGTATGAAATGATCCGGTTAGTCCGCTAATAAGGAAATAGTTTTGCATGACTAATTAAAGTTTCAGGAATGTAACCTGTGTCTGTTGCCTACCAGCTTTGATCAGTACCAGCTCTCTCTCATCTGCACAACTCTCAGATTTCCAGAATCTGACTATGGAACAAGGCATAGAGAGCATGACCCATAGATAGCATGTAAACTCTCACAAAGGGCCATCACAGTTCCATCTCGGCCGGTATCATAAAAGCTATTTTATGAAAGATGAATCAACTTCTATTATTTTTTTCCTATTTTAGAATCCTGCATGTGTACAGATCAGCATCCACATAAGTCTTTTTTTCTTTGGTTAAGGAGAGAGTTAGCATGCTTCTCTTGTAGCTGAATACACAATCTGGTAGGGTTGTCAAGCTGTTCAATTGACCGGTTAAATATTGTCAATTGACTGCATATTTTTTGGCCAGTCAAAGATTATAGCAATTTTACAAAAGGCCTACATTTTTTGTAGTTTTGTAGACATAAATATGATTTTTTTTTATAGATTCTTGACACATTTCTTAATGGAAAATTTGTGCTTTTTCTGTGTATTACTTGGATCCACTGGCAATTTTTTATAATTGATGACTGATAGTTTACCAGTCAATTGACTGAACTTTATTTGACCAGTCAAGCACCCAACCCTGTAATCTGGATCTCAATATATTTGCAATATCTAGCATGCATTCCATTTCTGGTTTGCATCAGTAGTGTTAGCTGACATATTATATAGATAAGAGGCATTCTGAAGAGATTTAGGGTCATATCCTTAGCATATATAAATCAGCAAAGTTCCTTTGAGGCAGTAGAACTGTGCTCATTTACATCAGCTGAGGATATGTCCTGGTATCACTAATGAAAACTAGTATCCATGAATTGTTACCCCTAGTGGCTTGTGCTCTGGTTCTCGTGCGGTCGTGTATCAGGACAACATTAAGCTTTGTAATCCTACCTCTGCAATGCTACCTCTGACCTGGATTCAGTCTCCAAACAATCAGTTTGCTATCTGCTTTCTCTGTATTTAAAAATCTGTAATGCAAAATACAGAACCTAGTTTTCTCAGATGTTAGGCTTTTTTAGTGTCTTTGCTTATTTCCTTAGGAAATTTTAACTTGTAATTTACCTTTGTTTAGCACTTCTAGTGACAGCACCTGGAGAATCAAACAATGAAACTTCATTTCATTCTACCTACCCTGCACCTACTGAGCTAAGTTACTTAACAATTCCAAGCACTGATTCTCACACTGTTCTGTCAGCGCCCACGGCCTTTTCCATCTCAGATGTCACTGCTCAACTTCACGATCTAAAAGTAACAGGCAGGACATTCAGTAGTTTCACCCTAACATGGGCAGCACAAGATGAGGTATTTGATCAGTTCTTTATCACTCTGAAAGACCTGCCCAGTTTAAACAGAACACTGGAAATCTTTTTGCCAGGAAGCCAACGAGAAACAGAATTTACCAATCTCACAGCTGGCACACAATACCAGATTAACCTCCATGGAAGTGCTCAAGGTCAGCTGTCTCAGTCACTGGAAGCTATAACCAACACAGGTATTTTTTTATGGATTTTGCTCGCCATCTGTTCTTGTTTCTGCTTTGAAATGCAGGGTGTCATGTCATACTACTGTTCCATTGCAGAAATATCAGGCTGGCTTCATAAGAAATGGCTTCCTTCTGAAAGGTTGTTTTTTGTTGGGTTTTTTGCATGGGATAAAACTCTTGTTGCTCTGGAATGAGAACTTTGAGTTACCTAGCATGGGCAGTTTCTCATTCAGCCTTTCAAGTGACATAGCATCGATTGTCCCTTTTCAGTGTGCATGTGGACAGGGAAGTTGATGCATCTGCTATTTAAAAGGTATGAGAAAATAGCAGGATGCTACTGGGACTTGTCTGGATTGCTAGTTAGGCAAAAGGAAGAATCAAGCAGGTAGCCTCTGGCAGTGTTTGCATGGAAGTGGTGATGACAGAAGGGAAAAAAAAGATTGTAACACATGGGGAGTGTGGCTTTCCTGTGTCTTTAAACATCCCCTTATCTTTCTCTAGCACATGCATTTCTCCTTGAACAATACAATAGCAACAGGAATCAGTTCTGTAACCTTAGTATGTAGCATACATAATGAGCAGGTGCCACAATTCAAATTTGAAGCTGGAAAAAATAGCAAATAGCCTAGCAACATTTCCATTTCATGCTAGTACCAAAATCATTGTATGAGTTGCAGGCTTTGCACAGGAGCATACAAACTGTGGCCAGGAAGTGATTAGAGCAGTCTCATCTCTCCATGATGTATTCACTCTTTTTTTTTTTTAACTAAGTAACATCATCTCTTTATATGCTATTCCACATCATCGTCGTCATCTCTATTGTCATGTGTCAATGAGGCTTTTTGAGCAGGTGCAGTGCATGGTTTTGTATGGGACAGCATGATGGGGATTGGATGCAATTCCATATCAGACTTGCACGACCTTGTAAAGGGAATTGAAAGGGAAAGGATCTTTGTGATTCAATTTCCATTCAGAAATGGAGAAAGTTAAATTCAGGGAAGTCTGTATTGCTATTAAGTTGTCATGGCACCTGCAGTACTGACAATAATCATTGTATTCTTTTTCCTTGAACAATGTTGCACTTATTTCTAATATTGATTTATTTTGATTTAAAGCAATGTCTTATTTTAATTGCCTACACAGCCATAAAATATTTTTAACTTGTGAAGCAACCATCTCCTTTTCATCCTGCTTTCTCTTTTCCAGCTGAATTGTGCTATCTATACTGCATTTCCATTAGATATCAAGGAGCCTTGTTTCTGCTTTTTATTAAAACAGCTCAGCTGTGGATTTGTGCAATGTATGTTGACCAGCACTGATTTGAAAAGTTATTCTGTACAACAATATCTTTTTCAGGGTTACAGGAAGGTGGGAGGGAGCTAGTTGGGAGTTTGGTGGAGCTGATTGATACCGCTTTTATGTACAACGGCATAGGGCCTAAGCATCCATAAATCCAGTGAAGGTAATGTGAGCTCTGGAGGCTGAGTATTAGGCTCATGCTATATAAATGAGGCCCTATAAAACATACTTACCCATACTACCCTTATTTGTGAGGTGTGTCAAAAATTGCAGTTATATGGTTCTGGAAGTGCCATTCCAGTTATGTAAAAATAAAATAAGAGTTACCCCTTCATCACATTGAGCTTTATTCTCATCTACTTTAGAGCCCCTTTACACCACACTGCCTTGAAATGGTGTAAATAAACCATCTTACAACCAATGGGCACGTCTATACGTACATTTATGCTGGCTTAAATTTACTGTGCAGTAAACAGGAATAGGCCGGCATCTACACATGCAGTCATTAAAGTGTATTAATACTGTGTGGACTAATATGGGACTAAAGTTAGTCCCAAATCAGTCCACACACAGTGTTACTGCACATTAAAGTGTCTACATGTGTGTTATTGTGCAGTAACTAATTAGGTATAAATTTACACTCAAGACAGTGTAAGTTGCAATATTTACTGCGCACAGAGGCATGCGCATGTAGACGCATGCCCATACTATGCAGTACATGTGCATGTGTAGACATGCCGAGTGTGTTGTAAGGGGACCCTAGTGTATCAGGTTTAAAAAAAATCAGGTCTTTTGATTTCAGTGCAACAGCAGACACAAGTAAGTATGCAGCAGTTTGAGTAGTGGTTGAATAATCAGGTCCTGTCATTAATATTGTATGTTGATTTCAACAATGCAAATAAAAGAAAGGAGGCATATGGAACTGGCTAAATTTAGAGGCTAACCATAGATTATATGTACAGCAAACCGCACTATCATTTTTCCTTTGCGGACTTTCACAATTTCAACGAATCAGTCGTATTCTCTCAATACAGGCAGCTTTCTATATCCTACATCTGGAATTTCTATTTTAGCATAATGGCAATAATTCCTTTAAAAAATCCAGCGTATTTGTCCCCAGGAAACTTACCCTAAGATCTTGGGAAACTTCAAAGTAGTATTTTTTAATAATCTATTTCTAAAGATAGGGTGATGGAGCAGAGGGAACACTTTCCATTCTGTATCATTTTGCATTAGAACTTCATTTATAAAGACCAAATGGTATTTTCCAAGTGGACACCATTTGAAACACAAAAGTCACAGCTCCAATTAACTACAAAAGCTAAAGCTTCTTCTTAACCTTAGAATAAGAAAAACTGCAGTATCATAATCACTTCAGAGCGGTAACTGCTGAGTTACTAATGGCAGCTGTTAAATGGTTATTGAAATACTTACATGCCTTATGGTGAGGCTTTTTACATGTTAGTAAAATACTTTCGGCTCCAAATATGTATATAAATGGCCTTCTGTGTGCTATATTTTAGTATTAATATGACTATTGTTTATTATTATTATTATTTTTTCTTATTATACTGCTCTGCAGTCCCAAGTCTCTCAAGGAGACTTTATGAAGAGTCATCAAGGGTAGGCATATTTGAAAATGGGCATAATATTTCATCTATACATAACTGCTTGCAAATGAATTTCATTAACATGGAACGTTACTAGGTAACACCACTTCTTCATCAATCTGTAATTGCAGTAACTGATTGACTCTCTGTCCTTATTCAGCGGAGGAACCTGAGCTTGGAAATTTAACAGTATCAGAGGTTAGCTGGGATGGTTTCCAACCCACGTGGACAGCAGCAGACGGGGCCTTTGAGACTTTTGTCCTTCAGGTGCAGGAGTCTGACAATCCAGAAGAAGTTCAGAATCATACAGTCCCAGGGGGACTGCGTTTTGTGAATATTACTGCTCTCAAGGATTACACACGTTACAATATCACCCTGTATGGTGTGATTCAGGGCTACAGGACCAAACCCCTTTCTGCTGAAACCATGACAGGTACCCTTTCTAAATCATTCATCCACTTCCACGTCCCTTTCTTCTTTGAAGATAGGGATGTGAGAGCTTATACACGTGGTCAGTTTTGCATGGGTGCCTGTAATTAAAAAGCTGAACACCTCTGGCCTGATCAAATTTTCCAGGAAGAGTCTCAGTGCCACCATGATGTCATTTGCTTTAAGAAGGGCCTATTTTTCCTCAGAATTGTGTTTCTTACTTTTTCTTTTATTCTTTTTTTTTTTTTTTTTTGCATACTTAACTCATTTCTTTGACGGTGCTAATTACAAAACCCAGTTCTGTAGTGCACATGATCAGAAAGATCACACAGTGTCCTGTGAAAGGTATGGACACCCATTTTTATAGGCCCAGTACACAAACAGCAAACATTTGTGTTTTTCATATTCCAAAATTATTGCCAAACCAATGCACAAAATATATGGATAAGTCTATTAACTGGATTATACGAGGAAGTTGTCTGCAAGGTACTTGACTCAATAACCCAGGGAAGTCCTTTCTAGTTCCACATCTTGTATTTGAAGTAGACCAAGATGGAGATGAATTCTTTCAAAGGCCAATCACATGCATTGAAACATGTAACTTTGTTAATATTGCATGTAACAGTATTGTCCTCCCATTGCTCTGACAGTAGTGTAAATTGGGAATAACTCCACGAAAGTCAACAGAGTTATGCTAGTATATAATGAATGTCAGAGATGAAAATTAGGCCATCAAGAACCAAAAACTGCATAAAAAGATCTGTAATCTAGACCAAAATGTTATGACTCTTCTCTTCACCTTCATTGCTATTCATTCAGCTTTCATTGATGTAAATACAACATATAATAAAAAACACTATATATAATAGAAAGCAGAGAAGAGTGTTAAGTCACCACCTTCATATTCAGATCTGGATTTTGAATATGAAAAACCTCAAAAATGCTCCATAAATTGGATAAATTCAAGCTTATCTTTTGTAAATAAAAAATAGTCTTATTGTAATGATTCATAGATCTCTAATAAATTATCCCTTGTTTAAAGCAGGCCTAGATGACGTATTCTACCTATTCAGTTGAATATTGATTTTATTTCCTTTCCAATTTAGATCTGCTGCCTCATCCTCACCTTTTAGGTGTTCTATTTGTTATATCTACTGCTGTACCTGCAGTGGGCGGCAGTTGCTATCTATTAGATATAACACAGGAATATCTCTCTCCAGCCTTATTGGGCTTTGTAGTTATGATAGAAGTTCACATTATTTCAATATCACACATAACTTGACAGTCACTTTTAGACACTCAGAATTTTTTGAAAGAAATAGGACTTTCTATTTCACATTCCCAAATGACAATACCTGGGGCACAGTGGCTCTTCACCCAGATGTGCTAATGATCTGTTTCATGTAGAACCTGGGCTTCCTGTAAGCCCTTTGCAATCTGCTGCAGTTTTTTCTCTGGCTTGGAGGATGGCTCAAGCATGGTCTTAATTGTGGTTTCTGAGTACATTGTATTCAGCATTTAAATCTACACAGGAGAATTTAAAACTAATTAAAAGATAGAGTATGTATAGCTTGTTTGTTGCAATGGCGCTTTAAGAAGCTTGGACTGGCTGGATTGATTTATGACATGATGCGCTTGCCTTGGGTTGTGTCCTGCATTAAAAACTTCCCGTTGGAGTTCTGAGTATGGGGTGATCCCAGCTTCTACTCCAGTCACAATACGTAGACGATTGCTCTAAGAAAACAAAATAAGCATTATGGATTTACAAAGAAAAGAGACATTACAGTTTCCTGCCTAAGTATGGCTTGTGTTCTGTCTCTACATTACTTCAAGAGAAATAACAGAGGACACTCTGTAGGATATCCCACCTCTTTCCTGGTCAAACTCAGACATCTGGCTTTTTAAGACATTTTCTTTCTGGGGATTTCCTATTGTGAGACTTCCTTGAGCATTTACGTAGAGCATCAGGGATGTGTACAGGAGGAGGGAAACCGCAAGGGGGCTATCATAGCACCAAATTTTGGCTGTAGCTCCAGGATTACATGCCAACTTTCATATTCTTGAAACTGAGAGGGAGTGGGGAAGAGCTAAAATGAAACACAACCTTTCCCCCTTGATAAAGTAAGGGCTCAAGTTTCAACTTCTCTTAAAAGAGTGAAGGAATGTGTTGTTCTTTCACATCTGCTTTCATGCTCAGATCTCAGGATGCATGTCTGCTCTCAGAAGGATGGAAAATCGCCATGGCCTTGCAGCTTTCTTTTATGCAGCAATTTTAGACATTTTTTTTTTCTTTACTTGCTTCTCTTTAGCTACTGCTGGCTTGCAGCAAGCTGCTGTTTGAACCTTCTGTTCCAGGGTCAGCTTAGAGCTTTGGCAGATGGAAAGCAATGTATGCAAGAAGAGCATTTCTGAACATCGGGAATTCAAAGGGGTATCTAATTCTAACTAATTTTGTTCTCCTCTTCAGCAATGCGTGCAGAAGTTGGTGAGCTAAACGTTTCCGGCATTACTCCAGAAGGCTTCAACCTTTCCTGGACAGCCACTGAAAGGGCCTTCGAGATCTTTACCATTGAAATTATTAATTCTAACAGGTTTTTGGAGCCCATGGAGTACAACATCTCAGGCAATTTAAGAACTGCTCATATCTCAGGGCTAATCCCCAGCACTGATTATATTGTCTACCTCTATGGGATCACTCCTGGTTTCCGCACACAGGCAATAAGTGTTGCTGTTACTACAGGTATATAAACCTACCTCATATTCTAACTCTTCTTTCTCCTTACAGGGCCATCCCTTTTCCCTGACCTTACTTCTCCTACCCAGCTTCCCATCAGCTTATCCTTATTCACATCTTCTGATGAAGAGTGATGGGAGATGTTTTAAATTAAAGTTACATTTAACCATGATCCCACTCAGGGAGAGGCATCCATAACCATGAGAGATGAGCTCACTCTCAGCAGAAATAATAAGCTTTCTCTTGCTCAAGTCCATCAGAATAGGGACAACTTCAGAGAAAATGGGATACTCAGTAAGTCATCTCAAGAATTGAGCCTTGAGGTGATGTTTTTCTATAAACACCTCAGCTTTGTGACATGTTTGTATCTGTTATGATGCATTTAGGGGGTGCTGTTTCTCTTGAATAAGAAGCTGTAGTAGCTATAGGTTGTTTTGGGGTGGAGGAGTTCCCTTGCTGCTGCTTTGAATGGGTTTCAGGTGAAATTCAAGCTGTGAGTGGACTTGTACAAAGTAAATGTACCACTTTAATTCCAGTTAAGACCTCAAATAACTGCTGCTGTAGGACAAAAAGGATGCATAGGGCCCATACTGACACTCAGAATAGACATGGACTTATATTTTAGCACCTAGTACAACCTGAAGTTTCACATCTGGTCCTGTCTTAGCAAGGACGCTAAAAGGAAAGAAGGAAATCTGCCATTAGATTAATGATAGCATAAAGCTGGAAGTAGTAAGATAGCCAATTACAAAACTACTAGATCTCCTCTCAGGGTAGGAATACAGCATCTTGCACAATAGTTTAACACTAGAGCTGTGCAAAGCTTTGGTCCCTGATTTGATTTGGTGGAGATTCGGCCCGATTTGATGGATGAATCTCCAAATCCAAATCAAATCAGAGGACCCTTTAACCTCTCCAAATTGAATTGGAACCCTCCGAATCGATTTGGAGGGATTCAGAAAGATTCGGACATAGGCACAGCTTTAAATGTTTTTCCTACATCATCTAGATACAAGGCGCAGCTCATGAGTGCTGTGATGTTGGGGCACATGGATTGTCCCACAGGAGCACGAAGGGCTCCCCAGCACACTCAGCAGCAGACCCAGAAGTGGACCAGAAGCACTTCCGGTCCACTTCTGGGTCCACCAGGGAGTATGCAGGGAGCCCCCCACACCCCCGAGCTCAGTGACTGGTGCCTCCTGAGTCTGGGGGGCACCCAGGGTCCCCCTGTGGCTGATTGCTGAGCTGGAGGGGCGCCGGGGGGGCAGTGCACTCCCTGGCAGACCCAGAAGAGGACCAGAAATATTTCCGGTCCCCTTCCAGGTTTGCTGCTGAGCATGTGGAGGGCCCCCTGCGTTCCTGTGGGATGCTCCATCTGCCCCAGCATCGCAGCGATCTCAAGTCACGCTGATACCTCGAAGTATGTAGAAAAAACTTTTAAAGCTGTATCTGTGTCCGAATTGCTGATTCTCTGAATCGGCTTCGAATCTTCATTTTTGGATTCGGCCGAATCAAATCAGGAAGAGTGATGCAAATTAACGAATTGAATCTCTGTCCCCGATTCGGGCTGAATCTGAATCCAAGTCGAATAGGGCCTGCTTTGCACACCCCTATTTAACACCCATATTAACTGTTGCCCTTTGACACAGTTTCTGGTTCCTTGAACAAATGTCTGTCTTAGTACAATGCCTATGTTAGCCAAGGGAGAAATTATACAGATAATACCACTTGCATTTCATCAGGGATAGCAAAGAATAGGTGTTTCATCTAAAGATAGGTATAAATGTGAGGAATTTTAATTCCACCCCTGCTATGATTATATCATAAAGATCCGCCGAACTTTAGGAAATCAGGCATGGTTTAGCATAGTAGCACGTATTTGTGACTAAATCAACAACAGCCATATTTTCTGTGTGGAGAATTGCATTCTGGAAGTTAAATGAATTTGGAGTTGTCCACCTGGGGACTGTGAGAGCTGTCACTGGGTCATGGCCAAGCTGCCCTTATATTGCTAAAGGAAACTGGGGTGAGTCTGGTTCAGCTGTGGCTGGGAGAGAATGGGGAAGGGGCACTGGGGCTAGATAATCAAATAAGTCTTTTTTTCACCTCTGATTAGTGTTTTTTATTTGTTTTATTTCATTTTACTTTTACTTTGTGTTTTAATAATTGCAACACATGTCCATTTGTTTTTCTTCTTATAGTAGATGAACCTCTCCTTAGCAAACTAACTGTCTCAAACGCTACCTCAAACAGTGTGTCTCTCACGTGGGAAGCACAGGATACTGCCTTTGATCACTTTGTTTTAGAAGTCAGAAACTCTGACTTGCCTTTGGACTCCCTGGTGCACACAGTGTCAGGGGCTTCAAGAAGTTTTGTAATCACCAATCTAAGAGCTGCCACTAATTACACTGTCCAACTCCATGGTCTAGTTGATGGACAAAGTGGTCAGACTTTGACAGCAGTGGCAACTACAGGTATTTCATCTTCAAGGTTTGCTTTTTCTATTGTTTCTTCCACTGTCTTCTAAGCTGCTCTAGAACATGGCTCTGGTCGGACATCACCATTTCTCATCTAAGCCACCCTCTTTAGTGTGGGAACAAGTTGAATGAGCTGAACCAAGACCATTCTAAAGAACGGATATCTAGGACCATGGGAAAGGCTGAAAAAGTGTCCCCATCATTAAGGGAGCAACACAATAAACCTCTGATTGGTTTCTTTATATATACACTTATCTGCAAGTTCTGTGTGTATATATATATATATAACTGACTTGGTCCAGAAGGATTTCTCTGGAATATCTTTGCCTTTTGTCTGAAATAATACTGACATTCATTCTATATCCTCCATCCTCGTTTGCCTGTGACCCTCCATGAGGGTGAACTCTCTTTGTCCTACCAGAAAGGCATCTGCATGCCATTTTGGTTCCTTGTTTGTAAAGGTCACATGTCTCTTATGGCATTGGCATTTCTCTACTGTTGTTTTCTGTGGCATGCTGAATCACCAACAGGAACTGCATGGAGTGATCCAGTTATCTAATGCTGGTCCAAGAGTGTTCTCTCTGCCTGGCATATTTCATGTCCCCCCACTAGTAAAGAGCTGGGATCAAAAAGAAGTCCATTCCTTCTTGATGATCAGCCTCTCACTCTATCACTTGCATCACTGCTGGTGAGTCTTAAATGGACAGTTCAGTACTTTCCACTGAATGCCAGAGCCCTTCTGAATGCTGGTGGTGACTCCAGAATATTGGGATCCTACTAAACCTTGCCTGGAGAGATACTTTCACTTTGTGTTGCATGTAGTAACTCCTGGAATTTGGGTGCCATGATATGGGCCTGCTTGACATGGATGCAAATGGCATGTGAAGGAATGTGCCTGTTTCAGGATTGGGATAGAAAAGACTGTTCTCTTCAACCTGCATGCAGGAGTCCATGTCTGGTATCACTACATTCTCCATCTACAGTTGTTTGCCTCTGCATCCCAGTCTTCAGAAGCACTAAGCTTTCCCAGTGACAATGTCATTACCAACCATGCTGGCACCACTGGTCGCTAGATGACAGCATGATGACAGACCCAGCATGCATCCTTAATTGGGGGCACTTAGATGCACCTGCTCCTGGACTAGGGAATGGGGGTACAAACTCTCTCCTAGATCATTTACGCCGAATCTTGGGTGGGGGAATCAGTTCTGGAACATTTTGCAGCACTTCAGTCATTTCAGTTATCAATACAGTTTTGTTCTTCAGTTGTTCTGTTGTTCGTTGGCATGTGTCTGTTATCTTCCCCAGCATGAATCACTTATAGAATTACCTCCCCTAAATAATTACTGATTCCATTTCACCAAGGTGTCCCAAAACATTTTGATAAAAGGGGTTTCCATAAATGATCTATTGATTTATTTAAAAATAAACTAAATGGCTTAGCTCCAGTTCAAGATATTCAATTTGAGGATGAGATCAATACATGGGACATTTCTGTGTATGAGGAAGGCTTTTAAAATCAGAAGAATACAGGACTAAAAAAGTATGTAATGGCCTTCATTCAATATTCAACAATATGGCTAAATAGATAAAGGTCCTTGACTGGAACTCATCCTACATGAATTCCTATAATCTCCTCTGCCACCAGGTGCTGGGTGATTCAAACAAGTTACTGTACTTCAATACCTCAAGCCTCATTGTCCCCATAGCCCACGGTGGGATAATGATATTGACCTTCTTGACTTCTGTGCATGAAGCTCTCTGACTTTTATGCATGAAAATCTCCCTTGTTCTATCTAATAGATTTGTTTTTTTCAAAATAAAGTCCTGGTACATATTCCTGGTCATTGCCCAAAGGGACTTAGTGATGCTGCACCACCTCCGCATTACAGAATTTATCATGTAGGTGTTTTGCTTCTACCATAATCCATAGCTGTGGGTTAAGCACCTACAACATGAGTCCGATACAGGGGGAGAGTTATACATTGCACACTGAAACCCACAATAGCCAAAATGCTTGGCTGCCTAAACTAGCCAATAGGACATATTGAGAAGAGGGCTGACTTGAGGTGCCTATGTGCTTTTGTGTGTTTGGGCCTCACAGCTTCATTCCCAGAGGTGCTGACCATTTGCCAGCTCCCTTTGAATTCACTTGGGCAGCATGCGTCTGGCAGTTCTGTAAATCAGGCTGAAGATAATTTTTAAAAATCTAGTTTTCTTAAGAAATAGAACAAAAAAAAAAAAAAGAACAAGATAAAATACCATTGAAATTATACCACCAGCATCAAACAGTTGTTATGAATACCCAGTGTGTCATTCTATTACCTGCTGCAGAACAGATGCTAAAAGCTAGGTACAATGCAGTACAGACACAGCTTTAAGCAGCCATAACCCTCCATTGCTTATTAGCACAGCTCTTCGCTAAGTAATGCTTTCTCTTCACCTGTGTTCCTTTCCCTTCAGAGGCTGAGCCACAGCTGGGCACGCTAACACTCACAAACGTTACCCCCGACAGCTTCAACCTCTCATGGACCACAAGAAATGGGCCTTTTGCAAAGTTTGTTATAAATGTTAGAGATTCCTATTCAGCACATGAACCTCAGGAGCTTACAGTCTCGGGAGGTGCCCGCAGCGCTCACATCTCAGGCCTGGTAGATTACACTGGCTATGACATTAATATTAAGGGCACCACCAGTGCAGGTGTCCACACAGAGCCCCTCACTGCTTTTGTCATGACAGGTACCCATTTAAAGGTTCTTTTTGGTTTTTTGTTTTTTGTTTTTTTTACTTATTCTTTTAAAATGTATTTTGCCATGGAGCAAAGTACAGAATTTTCTCTTTTGCTCCACTGTGTAACAAAGTATCTGCTCCAGCAATGCTGGCTATGCTTAGTGGCTTCAGATCACATAATGATGTTGACACTTAAAGAGATCATTCAGTATTGGAGGCCCAGAGAAAGTGTGCAGCAGGGTCAGGTGAACAAATGAGCATATGTGGCTGGCATCACAAGGCCAATAATCTAATCTATTGCACTTGTTGGGATTCAGAGCAGCACTGCCTGTTCAAGATTCCTGCTGTCTTGTAGGCTCAGTTGCACTGAGTAGTCCTGACAGCGTGTGAGGTCGACAGCTCCTTTCTGTGTGACTTGTGAAATTTCAAAGGGCCAGGACTTTAGCTCTAGAGCCTATTTGAGGCTTTTGAACTGGTAGTAATATCCTGTAAAGCTGAAAACCCATTACTGTTACTATTGAGTAGCATCGGCAGAAAATATTTTTTGTAAATCATTCAGAAAATCAAATATTTTCTACTAACCATATTGGAGAGCAGCAGTTACTGGCATGAGTTATCTCAGTAAGTCAGTGAGCTGTCCTGTCTAATTTCTCACCGGTTGGCCCTTCACAAATTGGCCTTTGGTTGACCAAGTATTTGTTTTATTAATTCATTTTCATTTAGATTTATGCAAAACCTAAAAGCAGCAACCTATTGCTGTAGACATCTTCAGCTTGTATTAAAATCACAAGCTGACTAATAAAAAGCAAAATCAATGCCACAAACTCCTCCATACATAAGCACCACTTCAGCTACAGATTCCATTTTTTTTCCCCAAAGATAGAATCTAAACATTTTTGGTTATTTTAAAGTCTTGAGTAACTTTCTGTTCAGATTAATTGAAAAGTTTTATTAAAAATCTCAAATAAAAGGAAAGTTATTTTGAACCAGAAAGCCAGAATTTTTGTTAAAAAATATTGAAACAAACTATAATGATAATTTATTACTTTTTTTTAATTTGGTTTCAGTTCAAACCAGTTGTCAAAATCACTCCTTTCCTGCATAGAAGTTTAATTTTGACTAACTTGCCCTTTCCAACAGAAGCATGTTACTTAAAAAAAACAGAACAAAACACTATTTTTAAATATCCATTGAAGTAAATGGAAGCTTAGTCTTGTAGAAGCGATAGATTTTATGAATGGAGTAAAATGGGACAACTGGGGCAAGCACTTGTGAATGAAATAGTGATATTTAGTAGCCACACTGAAGGCCAAAAAAAAAAGCTCTGTACTCACCAGCTCAAATATGTCAAATTTTGCATATTTTTAAATGAGCTCTTTGAAAAATCCAGCCACTTATTTTAATGGTCAGTGGCAATTGAACTCTTGACAATCCCTTAAATTAAAACTAAGGATATTTTGGTCTGAAAATTATCAGGGAGAGGGGAAATCTATACTGGAATCCCTTTAAGTTGTTGACATAAAAAGGGAAGGTTGCCCATAATTAATTTTGACTAGGTAGCTAGTCTGATCTGAAGCCATTAGTCCCTAACTTTATCTAGTGAAAGTTCATTTTTTCAAATAAATAATCCTTGGGTAATTGAGAACTTATGCTTCCTATGACCTTAATTCTAATTTTACTGGATCAATCCTTGGAAGAAAAAGCAAAAGATAGTGGTTCAAAGTTAGATACAGGAGGAGAAATATCAGGCTTTTTATTAAATTATCCAAATAATTTCTAAGCCTGTATTATTTATGATTCACTGTGTGCATGTGAAATTAAATAAATGTGTTTAATCACTTATGTTGAGGATGTTCAAAGAGGCCAAAGACAGTTAGGTGCTGAAATACTACTGATGTTAAATGGGAATGTGGCATCTAACTCCTTTAAGCTCCTTTGAAAATCCCTCCTTTGTTGTGCTGGTCATGCATTTCCATTATATCCTATGGGTTGCGGGAGATTTATGACTGATTTATGGTGGCTTCCATGACGCTGTTTAACTTGCAATATTTTTCGCTTCTTTTCTTTTTTGTGTTTTTTGCACCTTCCCTTCTTTTAGAGGCCATGCCCCCACTGGAAAATCTAACTGTCTCTGACATTAACCCTTATGGGTTCACAGTGTCCTGGATGGCATCGGAGAATGCCTTTGACAACTTTCTAGTAATCGTGGTGGATTCTGGCAAGCTGCTGGACCCACAAGAGTTCCTCCTTACAGGAACCCAGCGGCATCTGAAGCTTAAAGGCCTTATTACTGGCATTGGCTATGAGGTTATGCTTTATGGTTTTGCCAAGGGGCGCCAAACAAAGCCCCTAAGCATTGTGGCCATTACAGGTATTTTAACGTGAACAAATTATTCTTTTCAATCCTTCCTTTCACACTTATATTCTCACTTGGAAGATGTTCTGTGCAATCCATTTGCAAAACAACCATGGCTTTTGCATCCTCTTCTTCATCATGGCAACACATACTTCACCATGATCAATAGGTTCCACTAGCATGATTTCATCCCCTGTTTCTTGGTGCTTTCTTTATTTCCTGTCTGTATGGGGTTCAATGGAAAAAAAAAAATGAGAGGAGGGTGGAGGGGAGAATTGCTCATGTTTGCTCCATGCAAGAATCCTTTACAGGAGTCTTTAATAAAAAGAGACTGGACTCAGAAGTTCATCACATGAACAGCCTCTGGCATCTCAGAATTCTCCAACTGTGAGGACCATTCAGGAAGAAAGTTATTATGAACTTCCTGCCCATAAGCTCCTTCCTTTCATTCTGTATGCAGATTGACTAAGAAAAAAAATCAAGAATGATCATTACAACTAGCAGAGTTGGTGTTCCTCTCAGTATATGATTGCCCATTCTCTCATACTCATCATAGCTGAACTTCTTCAGCTGCATCTAGGCTTTCTTGAAAAGTACTGTTACCTGACTGCCTCTCTAGTTCAACCTGTAGCCTCCATCAAATTCCATCCAATGAGTTTTCTGACTCCATATATCACCAAAGCTTGAGTTATTCACCTGAATGTTGGCATGAATATAAAAGTGCACCTCTCACTGTGGAAAAGGCAAGTACATTGGAGGTACTAGAATGTTTGCTGATGATGATAGTAAAATTTAAGACAAGACTGCTGCAGCTAGTGAACCCGGGAGCATATTATGAGGGAGATAAAGAAAATAATTAGTGCAGACCTATCTTTGGGTTAAGTAGCATGACTCACAGAAGTCAAATGGCTTGATGTAACATGGTTAAAAACAGTCAATGAAATATAGACCAGCAATATTTCCCCTCCTTTTCTATCTCCAAAGATGACACTAAAGGTTCTAGAAATAATTTTTTTAGGCATAAGGGTACAGCTTACAGGATATGGGTCTTCAATATTCTTCATTTATTTCAAAGGACAAGTGGATATTCTAATTCAGCTTTGATCAGAAACATCAGGAAGGCTAGCACCATGTGCAAAAAGTGCTTGGCATAAGGGAAGGAATCTCTTCAGTGGCTTCTCTTTAAGGCTTTTCCTCCCTATCAAATGTGGAGAAGCAAGCAGTATTGTAGACACTGCTGTAAATTATTAACGATGGGTCTTTTTTTTTAAATAAAGGTCTCACAAGGGATGTATAACTCTAGTGGAAGATAGAGAACAACTAAATATCATCATGTTTATTAATGCACAACAGGGGCATATCCTATATGTCCAGATAATGGTTCCATTGTTGGATATTGAAAGTTTGCACATGCCCACATACACATTATCATACATCTTGTACTATACATGTATCACTCTAAAGAATCAACCCTTCTTGGGCTTTTTCCCCCCCTCCTTTTAATAGCAAGCCAACTGTTTCCATTTCTTTGAACTGTGGCTGGATTCTTGTAGCACGCTGTAACCTGACCTAAGGCAGGTCACTATGAACTGGTAAAAAAATATGTATATGTGATCAATCATTTCTTTTCCCTACTGCTATTTTCTCCTTTTTTAGAAGCAGAACCTGAGGTCGACAACCTTCTGGTTTCAGATGCTACCCCAGATGGCTTCCGTCTTTCCTGGACTGCAGATGATGGGGTTTTCGACAGCTTTTTTATTAAAATCAGGGATACCAAAAAGCAGTCTGATCCATGGGAACGTATAGTACCAGGTCATGAACGCACCCAAGATATAACAGGGCTGAAAGAGGGTACTGAGTATGAAATTGAACTCTATGGAATTATCAGTGGACGACGTTCCCAACCCATAAATGCAATAGCTACCACAGGTATTGTTGCTGCAATGGAGGGGGAAAGCATCATGCGCATAACTCTCTCTAATTTCTCTCCATCTCTTATCCAAGTTGTCTGCTGAATTTCACAAACTGTCTCTTGCCCACATTCCTAACGCACATTTTGTGGTTCTTTGCCATGTGCCTAATCTGATGGAACTTTCTCACCTTCTTCTGCCTGACTGTCTTTATTATGTCATAAAAGACTGAGTGCTTTATTTCATACTTGTTACCTGAAGGTAAGACAACAGAGTCCAGGGATCAGCACAGATTTCAAGAGCAAAAAGTGTTTTCTCTCTTGCTGGTCATTCCCATTAACCTCCCTGTTGACTTTAAGACAGTCTACAGTCACATATCTCTATCCTACGTCAGCTTGCCAACATATAAAAAAAGGCTAATAAAGCTCACCAAAGGCCCAAGGGTGTTGAGAGACTAATCAATTAGGTCTTGATCTGCAGGATACTAAGCGCTGTCAACCTTCAGCTGAAGATGCTCAACATGACACAGAAGTCTCTAGTCTCTGGCAGAATTAAGCCTTTAATATGTGTGAAATGCTTTGTAGTTTTCACATGGAGGATACTTGGGACATAGGTATTACTAGTGTGCAGAACACTCTGGTATCAGTGACTACTCAGCTGAATTTACCACCTAATAGCATCCTCAGTGGAAAAAGCAGGTGCAAGGATTTACAAATGTTATTTTATCTTTTAAAAGAAGAAATCATGGCCTGATTCCACACTGCCTTATACCAGCTTTACCTGGGTGAAACTCTTCCAACTTCAATGGCTCCAGAGAGGGCAACATACACAGTAATGTTGTGGTTCCAGTAAATCCACTGCATTAGTCTTGAGTGTCTAACTCCCTTACGTACCACTAAAAATCTCTACCAAAACTAAACCCCACTTTCAGAGCACTCTACCCCCGACCCTTCCACTACAGTTGAGAGGAGGAGGGGGCCATTAAGGGCGCAGACAAAAGTGAAAATTGTTGCCTGATCTGGCCACAGAAAGCAGTTTATAGCTGTGACCAAACACAAATGGACAGCTGTCGATTGCTTAAAAAATGACTGATTGGGTGAAAATCTGACCCCTCATTGCTATGAGGGGTCAGATGAAGATGTTTCAAAATAGAGTCTTTTATAACTTCTGTCTGCGCTGCCTGCCAGCCTCGAGCTGTTTTCAGAGTGGGAGGGGAGGAAAGGGAGCAGGGGGAGTTCAGTCTGGGGGATGCGCAGCCCCTGCTGGAGGGTGGGGCCGGGGTATTGGAGCCCCCGCCTCAGCCCCTCCGAGGTTGGGTGGGGGGGCAATTCACCCACCTCACTCTGCACAGCTGGCTGGGGAACCCCTAGAATGAGATCCCTCTGCTCCCTTTCCCTTTCTGAAAACTTTGAAGCCTTGCAGGGAGCAATGGCCATTGCTAGGGGAAACCCGCTGCAGGGTCCCAGCCAGCAGCTAGATCCCCTCCTCCCTGGAACCAACAGTGAACTTCTGTTTGTTCCTGGGGACCACTGTAACTCAGTACACTTCCTGCAAAGGATTCTCAGTAGGGCTGCACTTCTGTCCGCACCTGAAAAAAATGCCGAGGTGTGAAGGAGAGTAGCTATTTTGTTTTCCAACAGTGGTCAAATAAAACGTGTTGCAAGTTCGTGCTAGGTTTGCCAAATTGTGTTATTCAAAAAACAGCAGAGCACCTCCCCCAAAAGCTGAAGCATTCAGTTTGACATTTTTCAGTGAAGCATTTAGAGGTTTTTTTCCAGTTCCAAACAATTTTGAAACCAAACATTTCGAAATTTAGGTCGCTTTTGTTTAAGAAAAATATTAAATGCTTGAAAATGAATTCAAATTCTTTATTTGGGTGAATGAATGATGCTGTTTGACCCCAAATAGTTTTTAAAAATTCTGTTTACTGAAAACATTAAAAATTCATGTCAAATCAGCTTGATTTTTTTGTTTGTTTGTTCAGTCCTACAAGCAAACAAAAAAGTTACTTATTTGCAAAACTTGTACTGATTATCTTTATTCAATGTCTTAAAAGGCATTGATGATAAAATCAGTACTGAAAAGCATCTCCTGAGATGTATGGCACCATGATTCACCTAACCAATTATGGTGCTAATTCTTAGCTGGAAAATGCACATTTCTGATGAGCTCCCAACTGATTACAATCACTCTCTTAAATAAACAGCAAATGAATATACGTAGTCTCTGAGACATTTGCACTAAGCAGAGTGTCCATCCATCACAGACAACCTTTCTTCTGACCAAAGGTTTGACTCACAACAGGGAAATGTTTAAAGTCAACTGTACTTGTTAGCAGCGTGTCCCCATTTTCACTGACTCACGGGATATTTATGGTAAATCACTGGCAGTTATAATTTTCCTCATGACTACATTCTTATTCAGCCCTTTCAGAAAGATTTAGGGGCATGTCAGCTACTGAAGCCAATAGTGCAAAAGACAAACACCCATAAATAGCCCATGGATAATTGATAATAGATACGGGCCCATAAAAATGCAACTAAATAACTCAGGCAGCAGGTTATACCATTCCTGACAATGACAGTCAATGCCAACAGGAAAGCTAAATAGCTTTTTGATTTACTAGTTATTAGTCTTCAAGAACATTTGGACTTTGATGGTAAAAAAGCATTTGGCAGCACCAAAGTAAGTAGCTAAAGATGGATTATAATGAGTCCTATTTCATGATGACCTGAGTGAGTACAAGCTCAAACCACCAAACTCTCCTTTATCCCCTGTTGCATTTCATATTATTGTTTAATTTTCCTCAGATTGTCACTTCATGGCTAATTTGGCAACCGCAGCTGTGTGAGATGCAACTTTATTAACCTATTTTGCCTTTTGCTTTTTTTTGGGGGGGGGCGGGGGGGTGCTTACTTTTGAACACACCTCTAGAACCAATGTCTGCAGAAAACTGCGGAGATAATTTACAGTTCTCAGGGCAGCTTAGGTTGTTTTCCTTTCCTTTCCTTTTGCTTCAACCGATTTAGCGTTCCTGGCGCTGGAACTCCTGGAATACCTGGAACATACAACCCTCCTCAACTCCTTTCCTGCAATCTTTCCAAGCTGTCTTACTCAGAGCTTTCTTTTTTCTCTTCACCCTACACACTGGCATGTCTCCACCAATCATTTAAATGTGGCTCGTGTTTGGTATTTGTCCCTCCTCTGCTAATGGACTTCTCTTGTGTGGGCTATTTATTTTTGTTAACACTCATCAGAGTTGTTTTGGTTACAGTCAAAAAGCAGATTAGGACTGAAATGCCTGAATATAAACTATCCAGCGCCAGGTCTCTTCCCCCAGTGCTGCTGGGGGCCCCTCCACATTCAAATCACAGTAGCTTAAATTCCAGCTTGATGAAATATTTTTCAGTCGGGGGCAAAATGCTGTAATACGTCTTCAGACTGAATCTCAAAAACACTCATGAGTTACTCTAATTATTCAAGTAGTGCATGCAGCAAGATTTAAACACTGTCTGATTCCAGGCATCGTGTATACAAAATCAGGAGCCAGTGTTGGGAAGGCAAGAAGTGTGTGTGTGTGTGTGTGTGTGTGTGTGTGTGTGTGTGTGACTGTTTTAAACCAGTGCCCCCCAAAATATTACTACATCACAATCCCACCTCTCCTCATAAATCCACGAGCTCACGGGTTCCACCTATGCAAAAATAAAGATGGATCTATATTTTGTGCATGCTCTGGCTTCTGGTTCTCTGGTAATGCAAATCAGACACAAATCCAGCTTAACTGGTTGGCATTTCCAGAGAGGCACAAAGCTACTGGAGCATACCAATGAATCCACCCTATGTTGTTATTCTTATTTATTAAGTGCCAACAATGTGCTCACTGTTGTACAGAATAAGACAGCTTCTGCCCAAAGAGCTTGCTGCTCAGACACGAGCTGCCATTCCTTCACAAGGCACATGGCTCATCTGTGCCACTTTAAATTCTGCCTAGTGAGACCCCTCACTTTGGAGAGAGCAAGAGAAACGGTTTTAGATGTAGGAGTGAAAATTAAATAAATTCCTTCCCTGTCTACCTCCCTCTAAACCATTTGTTCTCTGACTCTAAATATTCCATCACTTCAGAGCCAGGGAAAGTATTTTTCCTGTCTTTCTCCCTATGGTAAAATCCTAATCTTATATGCAAAGACCAAGTTAAAGAGGCTTTAAGTAAGGGGCCCTACTTTGGGGCTAAAGTGAGGGAATCCCTTCTTTTTAATTTTATTTATTTTTTTGGTAATCAGGGAGCAGAGTTAGCAGTACATATTAGTAAGATTAGTATAGCCATGCCACAAACGATACTATAGTCCATTACGAATATCACCAGGCAGGTCCATTTACAGCTATGGTCCCACTGGATACCTCTAACCTGTTGCCTGCTACTGCAAAGAGATAGAGGTAGGATTTTGCTGCCTTCTCTCTGTATGCTGGAAGTCCTTTCTTTGGTGCAAAGAGTACCCTCTTTACACTGCTCCTTCACCAACTTTTATTTGGGTTAGGCTTTAGTTTTATTTTTATGGATTCTGCATATCGTTTAGGATTTGATCCTGAAAATTACTACCTCAGCTCCCTTTGCAGTCAGCAGGCACTTAGGATGTCCAGCATCTCACAGGACAGGGCTTTTTATGCACTCAGACCCCAGTTTCAAGACCTTAGTGGTCATCCACCCTATTACAGCGTTGGCAGCTTGAAAGCAGACTTTTTCCAACCTAAAGACAACTATGGACAAATATATTTCAGGATGCATGAGTGAGACTCAGGAGATTAAATGAAAACCTAAAATAATCTGAATGAATTTGGATTATGACTAGAGCAGAGTTTCTATAATTAAAAAATAAATAAAAATAGTCCCATAAATGTAAATTTTTCATAGCCACTGAAGTCTCCAGTATTTCCCTGTATTATAGGATCCTACGTATATATAGTTAACAGCTGTTTTACCAAGCTAAACACTGCTGTAATTTTATTGAAAAAAAATCAAAACCAAAAGGAAGATTGTTTTAAGTGTGTGATAAAAAATCATAAGTGCATGGAATCTTTTGATCTAGCATTGTGTGGATTGAATATTTATAGCTTTTTTCTCCTGGGATAGAAGCTTGAGATCAATGTTATTCCAGTGAGAAGGATGGATAAATACATGATCTAACTTTTTCTGTGTTCTCTATGGTGTGTTTCTCCGCTCTCCCTACTCTGCTGGTAGCCATGGGATCTCCCAAAGGAATCAATTTCACCGACATCACTGAAAACTCAGCTACAGTCACCTGGATGCTGCCAAGAACCCGAGTGGAAAGTTTCCGGATTCTCTATGCCCCCAAAACTGGAGGTGAGAATGCAAGAATATGGAAAACACTGGTGAGAGAGAAGTGAGCAAGTTGAAGTGATTGCATTATTCTGATGTCGATTACTCAGTGGGCACATCTACACATGCATTTGATTTGTCCTAAGTTTACTCTGGTGTAAACTATTCTGGAGTAAATGCTTTTGGGCAGGTGCCTACACATGTAGGGATTAGGGAGGAGATTTGCTGTTCTTTGCACCAAGTTTCCTGCAGCCCTGCAATGGGCCCCTGCTGCCACTTGGGAGAGGTCGAGGCTCCCCCTGGGTGCTAGCTAAGGGGCTGGCAGGGAGCACTGGGCCAGGAAACAGCTGTCTCCTGGCCCCCAGGAGCTGCCTGCTGCTGGGGTGGGTCCAATGTTCCCCTGCCCAGCAGCAGGGATCTCCTGGCCCTGGTTCCCCAATCAAGGGTAGGGGACTTGAAAAGAGCTGCAGGGGAGGAACAGGTCTCAGCCCCCTACCCAGAAATGCCAGTGAGGCATATAGCAGCTAACTGGCTGCTAGCTGCCCCACTGGTAGATTGCGGTAGGGGACTGGGACATACCCCACCCCTGCAGCTCTTTCAAAGCCCCGTGCCTCAATCCCCTGCAGAGGTGGGCAGGGAACAGGATCCTGTGCCCCCCAGGGAGCTCCCAGCACCAGCTCTATGTAGTAAGCATGTGTACGTGTAGACACACATGCTTACTTTGCAGCAAACTATGCTAAATGCACAGTTAAGCATCTCATGTAGACACACCCAGTCTGTAGCTGTCTGGGCTCAGGTCACAGAGGTTCATTGTATTGTGCTAGCCAGCTGCTGGCCAGAAACTTAGGAGTGCACTGAAGTGAGTTTCGTGAATAGGCTTACAGTACATATGGCAAGTTCTGCACACCGTGGGTCAAATTTGAAAAAGATCTCAAAGCTGGACTCCCTTATACTCATAACCCATATCTGAGACCAGATTCACCAAAGATCTACTTTTCTGTTTAGGTTCCTAAACCAGTGTTCACAAGAGCTCATCACCCTGTGTGCTGAGTATCTTGGAAGATCTTCCTTTTAAAGATTAAGATTACTTTAACAAAATCACCCCAACTTAGTTGAAACTCAGTTGAATTTCTGCCAATGATACTTCATTTCACTCAACACAACGCCACTCAGTTTTAGCACTTAATTCACAGACAAGAACCTGTCATTTTAAAGCGACTTCCTAGATGAGCAGTGCACTTTAGCACAACTAAGGAATGTTTCAGGATTAGCAAAGAGCATGCAGAACTATTCTAGAGGCAACAGGAACATGCTGGAAGTGCCACTTGACTGTAAGGAAGACAGGCCAAGATTTATGCCCTGACACAGAATACCATTTAAGCATGTGTATAACTTCACACATTAAAGAGTCCCACTAAATTCAATAAGAATGCTTAGGAACATTAAATTATACATGTCCTTATGTGTCATATTAGACATTCACCAGAATTTGGGGGAAATAAACTTCCCATATTGCTGTCTATTCAGGTAAGATTTCATGGCTGGTAGCTGTGGGATCTCCCAAAGGAATCACCATATAGATGGGCCAACAATAAGCTTGATGTAGGTAGCTGGCCTTTCTCCATCTCCTTCCAGAAGCAAAATAAGTCTATAGTTACAACAAGGCTTTGATTTTCACCTATATTTAACTGCACATGCAAATATCTCTAGCTGCACATGACAGCTGCCTAATTTACACATGAAAATATACCATGTTACAGGGTAAGATTTTATTTTTCTTTACATTTATTTGACTACTAGGGATACATATTAATAACCCAGTCTCTTTGATTCATATTTGATTTATATTTATATTATCTTCATTTACCCTTAGATGCTAAATTTTCCCTGGTCTACACCCAGGCAATACCATTATGTTAGTGCTTTTAACCTAGAGGAAAATTCAACTTCATAGGAAAACCCATTTTCATGCTAGAAAAGATCGTATTTGTTTGGAACATGGAAGGGCAAGCCTAAACACTAGTTGGGATGTCATCTCACCATTCCTTCACCATTTCATTTGATCTTAGGTACTCCTAATATTGTGACAGTTGATGGAAGCAAGACTAGGACCAAGCTGGTGAAACTGATCCCTGGTGTAGAATATGTTGTCAACATCACCTCTGTCAAAGGATTTGAAGAAAGTGAACCTGTCTCTGGATCTCTGAAAACAGGTAATACCAAAGAGAAAGAAGACTCAACTTCATCTTTTTCAGGTAGTCATATAGATGGCTCAGAAATTAGAGATGAAAGGATACCTAAGATCACAGAAACTACAAAATCTTGCATGCCTGGTGGAGCCCAGTCCTCGAGAACCTATACCGTAGTATAACTGGTTCACCTGTTTCCTAGACCACTAGGAGCTCAGAACCACAGCTGAGGGTTCAATGTACTCAACATGAGAGAGGAAGATGTACTTGATGTCCCCTTTTCTGCTCTAATAGAGCAACCAGTGCAGGTTCTCAAAAGAGAGGCATGAAATGAAGGGAAAGGCAGGGTCTCTACAAGGGGAAAAAACAAGAAAAAGAAAAGGAAACAAGAAAAGAAAAGCAGGGTATGCAACTAAAAAATTGCTGAGTGAATCAATAGGTCACCATGTATGTGGACAGACATCATTTCTTATCCCAGACTTAGGAGTCTGAGTTTCCTCCAAGAAACTGCTTGAAATGGAGAGTGCTGACAGTAATATGTCAGCTCTGATAAAAGCCTCAAGACTGATGATGTCAAGACTGTATCTGAGAGCTTTTGGATTGGGAACATGAATATAACTAGTTATCAGAGTATGCCTCTTGGGATTGGTTTAATTCTCTCTTGCAATGACCTTGCTTTGCACCAGTGGCATTTGTTGACATTTTTCATAGCGTGGCATCTTTCCTATAGAGCCCAAGCATTCGGGGATCCGATCAACTAGATCAAGCAGCAGTTTGTGCAGTTTCGATTATGGGCTCAGCCCACCATACTGCATGTAACAAAAAGGCTTTTAATGTATTTCTTTAATCCCCTCAATATTATCTTCCCCTTCAGCTCTGGACAGCCCATCTGGCCTAATGGTGGTGAATATCACAGATTCTGAGGCCTTAGCAACCTGGCAGCCAGCAATTGCTGCTGTGGACAATTATGTCATCTCCTATATTTCTGAGAAGGGTAAGTGCAATCAGAGGTGGTTCTCTGAGTTGATAAGTCCACAGCCACTGAGAGATGATCCAGAATGGATTCAGTAACAGAAACCCAGCAGGCTCAGGCATCAATTTTTATTTTTGCCCCGGGTGGCAGGGAGGAGAGTAAGATGAGGGACATGTGGAAAGTTTTATGGATTCCAAGTGACAACCTTCTTCCCAAGGGGGCTAGGGCCTTCGCATCCCCATGTACCCATGCTAATGGAAGACGGGAGAGTTTTATTTTGAATGCACGTTAGACTTCATAGATTTCACAGATTTTTAGGGTCGGAGGGGACCTTAGCAGATCATCGAGTCCGACCCCCTGCCCTGGGCAGGAAAGAGCGCTGGGGTCAGATGACCCCAGCTCGTTGCTTGTCTAGTCTCCTCTTAAAGACCTCCAAGATAGGGAAGAGCACTACCTCCCTTGGAAGGCCATTCCAGATTTTGGCAACCCTTACTGTAAAGAAATTTTTCCTAATGTCTAAACTAAATCTGCTGTCCATCACTTTATGGCCGTTGTTCCTAGTAACCCCAAGCTGCACCCTGCTAACAGAGTATCCCCTATTTCTTGCTGTCCTCCTCCCTCAGCGAATTTGTAGACAGCTACAAGATCCCCTCTCAGCCTCCTTTTGCAGAGGCTGAAGAGATTCAGGTCCCTCAGTTTCTCCTCATAGGATCTAACCTGTAGACCTTTAACCATACGAGTAGCCCTACTCTGAAGTAGCCCTCCTCTGAACTCTCTCAAGGTTATCCACATCCCTTTTGAAGTGCAGTGCCCAGCACTGGACGCACTACTCCAGCTGCAATCTTACCAATGTCACATAGAGGGGAAGCATCGCCTCCTTAGACCTGCTTGTGATGCACCTTCCAATGCATGAAAGAGTGTGTTTAGCTTTACTTATCACTTCATCACATAGACGACTCTTGTTCACTTTGGAGTCAACTATGACTCTGAGATCCCTTTCTGCTGCTGTGCTGCTTAGAAAGTCACCTCCTAACCTGTAGGTGTGTTGGTGATTCTTTCTCCCTAGATGTAGCACTTGGACTTATTTTAAAATATTCCCACTTTAGTTGTCAGTGCCTGTTCCAGATGATGAGCAGTCAAGAAATTATATCTGTGGTCACTTTGGAAAGAAACAGGCCCTCTTAGTATCTTCATCATGTGCCTAATGATGTGCAAATACTTTTTGTACAGAAATGATCATAGAGACCGCAGCAACCCAAGTTTAGTCTCGGTGCAGGTTGCACTGATTCCAATGAGCTCAATACTTCTGCTTCTTTCAGCCTCATTCCCACATTCCACAGACAGTGATAAATTAAACTGATCACAGGTGTTAAGTCTGTTTTGTGAAGTTCACATCGTGCTGAAGGGTTGCATTGACTTTGAGCTGCCCATAAACAGTACAAGTTATCTCTTCCCATTTCGGTGTGTTTTGCTGTTTAGAGCCAGAAGTGAAGCAGATGGTGTCTGGGAACACTGTGGAATATGACCTTAATGGCCTTCGACCTGCAACTGAGTATGTACTGAGGCTCCATGCTGTAGAGGATGGTCAGCAGAGTGCAACTATATCCACCAAATTTACTACAGGTACCACATTGTCTTTTCCCCCAGCTTTACAGCCTCATGTAGTGCTATAAAAGGCTATGTTTCTTAAGCTATCAGCAATCCAGCACTGTACTTGCTCTACTGTTTAACTCAAAAATCTAAAGTAGAATAGTATTTGCAGTCTGTCGTCTCACAGATCAGCCCAGAAGTAGTGTAACTTGTTCAGTTGACTAGCCTCTCAGATCACAGTTCTACAACTGATTTCCCACAATCTAGTAAGTAGGGCATTAGAGTAGGATCCCACCACCCAGTTTCTTCACACCATTAGGATCTATATTTGTGGATTCTACTACAGTAGTTTCTAAATTATGCCTCATTATGCTAATGAATTAAATTATCCATACACAAATCCCTGGGAGGTAAGGAAATATTTTCATTTCAGTTAAGAGATACTGAGGTACAAAAAAATTAGTTTGCTTACTCATGAAAGTTTATTTCAGAGTTTAGACCTGAATCCATAGCTCATGAGTCCTAGTCATATTTTAACAATATAGTCATCCTTCTCTAACGAGGCCTAACATTCTTCCTAAATAGTCTTTTTTTTTAACCCTTAAGGAGGTTGAAGGGTAGGAAATGGGCCAGGGTTTCAATAACTAATTTCCTGCTAAAAATATGGTTTTGTTGGAACCAAGTTTCTTTTCATAGGAAAATGTCCATTCTGAAGACAAAACTTCAGTTTTCCTATGTGAACTATTAAGGAATATTTTTGCTTTAAATTGACATTCCAATTAAAACTTTTAAATCAAAATGCCAAATGGAACTATCATTTTAAGCAGAAACAAAATACATTTCTTTCTTTTTTTTTTTTTTCTTAAACTAGACACAGAATTTGATTATTTTTTGTTTGAAACATTTTGTTGGAAAAGTTTTGGTTTTTATACCTGACTAATACACATTTCTGTGCCTGCAGGATGGCTTCTATGATGTGCTTTTTTGGAGGCATGTCTACATGTGTGCATTTACTACACAGTAAGTGAAATTACTGCACAGTATGGGTGCACGCCTGTACTGCGCAGTAAATATGGTGACTTATGCCAACTTGAGTGTAAATTTGATACCTGCATCATTAACGCCCAATTAGTTCCTGCACAGTGACACACATGTAGACATCTTACAGTGCTGAGAAACTGGCAGAAGCGCACTTTTGAATTAACACATCAGTGGTGTTTTAGTTCAAAATAGCACCACTGCCACTTTTTGTGCTCTGACACTCATTTCACCATTTATACAACTGAACATGGAGCAGCACTGTTCACATTAGCTCACGTGCGATTAATCGAGCTTGCTCCCAAGCAACAAATCTCCGGCATATGGTGGGACAAAAAGGTATGTGTATACTTTACATGCCAGTCTATTCCTGCTTACTGCACAGTAATATACTGTGCAGTAAATTTAAGCTGGCATAAATGCACATGTAGACATGCCTTGGATGTGGCTGTAACTCTGTCACAGTTCTTTCAGGAAGCAGGGTGAAGTTGCACCTTATAAACTAACTAATTCAGAGAGGCAGACACATTCATAAGCAACAGTTTCCTTCATCAGATGCTATTTCTTTATTTAATATCCACTGAAGTGAGTTGCTGCTTATGACAGTTTATGCATCAGTGAATTAGTTAAGTCTGTAAGGTTCAACTCTTCAGACTAACACGGCTAATTGCCTGCTTCTTGTCTCTTTCAGGGATGGATGCTCCAAGAGATCTAAGTGCTATTGATATTCAATCAGAAACGGCAGTATTGACATGGAGGCCTCCTCGTGCTTCTCCCACTGGCTATCTCCTAATCTACGAGTCTGCTGATGGCAAAGTCAAGGTACAGAACTTGGATATAAACCAGGAAGTCTGCCATTGGGATGTTGGCAGTAGATGTGCTCAAAATGTGCCAGGGAATGGAACATAAATGTGTGTTTCAAGTGCTAGCCCAAACAGAGATGGATTTAAATACAAGTTTAAGAGTCTTCCTGAATTGCAGATTATAATGGTGATTTAGCTGCAGTCTGAACTGTGCTATGAATACCAAACTGTGCTATGAATACTCTGCAAAGCAAAAAATAACACACAACTCTCTACTTTCTTCCATTCAAAGTCTATGGCATAGAAGTGTTAGGCCTTCATATTTCAAGCTGATTAGTGATTTTGAGTGCCCTCTTAAGATTCGTTGAGGAGGCCTAATTTTGAAGGGGTGACTGCTCAGCAATTTGTTTGAAAACCTGGTGCCTTCGAGTTATTTCAGAGTGGGTAACCAAAACTGCTGGTCACAGTTCAAAATTTCAATCAATGCTGTCTAAAGACATTACTCTAAAAGACTTTTACCATGATTTGTTGTTAAGCTACACAAGTTAAACATGATGATATTAAACATTCATTTCTGGACAACTTCTCTCACACGTCTAATAGAAGTTAACAGGGGAAAAAGCTTTTGAGAGTAAACATTTTGTAATAAATCACTTCAATGATTTTAAAAAGCATCAGTGAAATAAATTTAAAAAATTAACACCTAAAATACGCAATAGTTTCAGCCTATAAGATTTCTAACTGGAGATTTCTCTTTCTCATTTATTCTCTCTATAGGAAGTCATCCTGGTACCTGAGTCAACTTCCTATGATTTGTCTGAGCTCAGCCCATCCACTCAGTACACAGTGAAACTGAGGGCACTGCATAGATCCCTGAAGAGCAATGTCATCCAGACTGTTTTCACAACAAGTAAGGTCCTTGATGTGTGGGAGAGACTTGGTTACAAATGTTGTCTTTGTGTCTTTTTCACTGGAAAGTTCTGAAAACATTCATCAAGTTAAGATCTGGAGGAAGCAAACACAATTCCCTCTGAATTCCACTTACAGATCATGTCTACACGTGAAATTAATGAACCTGAATAAACTCTTGTGCAGTTTGCACCAGAGTTATTGCTCCTGGGCACCACATTTACATGTGCACCCGGGACTGCAGCATGTTGAGCTAGGTTGAAGAAGCCCTGGCTGGCAGGGGGCCCAGGGGGTCAGCCTGCCAGTCCAGGGTTGCTCCGGACTGGCTCAACATGCTGCAGAGAGCCTGGCTGGGACACGAGGGGGCTCCAGTGAAGGTCTAATCGGCAGATAGCCCCCTCTGTGGAAACACCCTCATGCCCCAGCCAGTCCCGTCAGAGTCTATACGTGTGTTGCAGCACACTAAATAACCCTGCCACAGGATAGTACTTGTGTTTACAAGTACTATCCCACCGAGACATTTATTAGTTTACCGTGGCTTAATAGAACCACATGTCTAGATGCTGAGACTTCACTGTGGAGCTAATTAGTCAGCTCTGCAGTAAACGTCTTGTGTAGACACGCCTACCGCATGCTAAAAGCCATGCTATCCAATCATAGCACAGAGGGCCAGAGAAAGTTGTGTTCCATGCTAGGCAACAATCCTTTTTCTAGCCCTTAACAGGAAGGATGAAATTCAGCTAATAAGCCCTGCCACCCTTCATGTATATGGAGCATGAATGACAATTCTGATGAAAAAAAAATCAGTTTTCTTGTATAAGCATTAACAGGACATTTTTTTTAAATATTTCCACTCAACATGTACATTTTTTTTTCAAATAAAACATGGTAAAACAAGCCAACTTTTAAAATGTAAACGAACCAAATATGTTTTGTCCCAAAGTCCTCACAGTGTAATTCCTGAACTAAGTTTCCTCCCTCCTTCCCGCTGAAATCAAGTTTCTCCTTGCTACTCTTGGGTGCTCTTTCTGATTCTAGTCGGAAAGGCTATAATGAACTGGGTCTGCAGGAGGTCACATCGAAATTGCCACAGCTGGTAGTCAGTTCTCTGAATGACATTTTTTCTTGGGGCAATGAAAATAAAATGGCGTTGCTTAGGATTTAAACTGCTATGAAATTCTGCTTGTCGTTCTTTTCTCTTTTTGGTCTTCCGAATGCAGATTTGCAAATATTCAGATATTCACATTCTGGGTACACATGTACTGAAATTAGGTCAAGGGCTTATACAAGGCACATAGTCCTGGTTCTGCTCACAGTCACCTCTGTGGCAAAGTAAGAGTAACTCCACTAAAGTTAATAGAGGTCCACCAACAATTGAGATCAGAATTGGATCCTTGTGTGTTTAAGTGATGCTTGCCAGCTTGGTTACAACCAAGGACTGAATTCTAAAGGTAAAACATGAGTCTCCATAATTTCAGCTTAATTTTAAGCATGTGTATGAATTCTTATGGCTTCAGTGGGAAGTAAGCATGTAAGTACTGCCCTGCAAAAGTTTCTTCTTCTCAATTGCATGTTTACATCTTATAGGTGAAGCAGCGATGAGTTATCATTCTTTGTGGATGGGGCACAGGGTAGGAAACATGACCTACAGATGGCCTTGTTGCTCACAAAAAAATGGAAACTCACCTATCTAGAACATCAAACACTCAATTAAACTTGTTGCAGATATTTCCATGGAATATGTTATGATCATTAGTATTTTCCATCACTTCATAGATCCAGAGAAGATACCCAGTAATTAACATATTTGGGATTCATGGTTTTTTATGGGTTTTTTAAAAGAAATTCTATTGCCTATACATGTGCCGATTATAGTAAGTTATAGACCAAAGGAAATGCAGGTTTTTAAAGTTTTTGATATACCACATTTTATAATATAGCTTGCATTCCATTTGTTTTTGGAGAAGTACTGGGGTTTTTTGTCTTGACTTTAGCTTTTGCCTTCACTTTCACACCTACTCCAATATAGCAAATGAATATAGGTGCGCTTTTGCCCTGCAGATGTTTCAGATACAACTGAAGTCACTTAAACGTTGTGTTTATATAACAGATAGGTAGGTAGATAAATGCATTAGTTGCTTTTTCAAAAACTGTAGAATCCTGCCTTTAAAAAGCGTGTCCCTAAATTATTCATGAAACACAAATTATCAGTAGTTTTGTATATAGCTTTTGTATCATGGATTTTCTAGTGATTAGGATAGGAACCTCTTACAGCTGTTTGTGCCCTTGGCTCGCTGCAAGACCTTGGGCAAGTTGTCTTAATTTGCTTACTTATAATAAATATTTCCTCAAGAGCTCTTCTCAGCTTTCTTCCTTTACTTGCAGGTGGACTTCTCTATCCTTTCCCTAAAGACTGCTCTCAAGCTCTATTGAATGGAGAAACTGCCTCTGGACTCTACACCATTTATCTGAATGGAGAGAAGTCTCAGCCACTGGAGGTGTACTGTGACATGGGCTCTGATGGAGGCGGATGGATTGTGAGTATATAGTGGGATGGACCAGTATATCCATGTTTCCTTGTTGTCTTGTGCTCAGGGCACCAAGCAGAGCTAAGCCCCATTGTATTACAGCATGTGTTAAAATCTGTCAGAAGTAAAACTACTTGCATGTTGGGATTTTAGGTGTTCCTGAGGCGCCATAATGGAAAAGAGGATTTCTACAGGAATTGGAGGACATACAGTGCTGGCTTTGGTGATCCCAAGGACGAGTTCTGGATCGGTAAGCAAGGGTCAAGAGGTTTCTTGAAAAAAGGAGTATGCCTGATTCATGGTTAAGGGTGTATGCTCATGATTCCATTGGCTAAACAACAATATTTTGTTCTCTACTGCAAAGAGGCTTATAGCAGCGATGGTGCAATATGGAATAAAATAAGGGAAGAGAAGTTTAGAAAGGACCTCCAGGGTCATTAAGTCCAGTTCCCTGCTACTGGAGGCATTTATATCATATGATTGCATTCATAAATTTATCACGTGTCATCTTAAAACTAGAATTTTGCCCTCTCTACTCCTATTGTAAGGCTGTTCCAGAACCGTACTCCTCTGCTAGGTGGAAGCCTGCTTCCAGTTTCTAGCCTAAATTTGTTCACGGGCAGTGTACGTACATTTGTTTCTGTGCCCACATACTCTTTTCACTTAAATAGCTCTTTTCCTTTTCTGCTGTTTATGCTTTTGATGTATTTATAGAGTATTAGTATTACTTTTAGCTTTTATGACAGAACATGATGACATAAGTTTTCAACAGAGACAATATAGTTGTTCTTTATTCCTCACTTCCTTACTTCAGGCCTGGAGAATCTCCACAAAATCACCTCTCAGGGCCAGTATGAACTGCGTGTGGATCTGCGAGACAAGGGCGAGACAGCTTTTGCTATCTATGACAAGTTTAGCGTTGGAGACTCCAAGACCCGATATCGGCTAAAAGTGGATGGATACACTGGCACGGCAGGTGGGCTGAAACATTGATTTTTTATCCAAATCAAAATGAGCTTTATATTTCCTCAGATAGTCACTGGGTGACAATTTCATTCCAGTTCTCTCAGAACAACAAATTCTATATGTCAATGATGGAGATCATTGTCATCAAAGGGAAGAATTGTGTTAGGGATATGGAAAGTTGAGTGTGTCACTTTCTTTTATGATTCTATTTTAAATTCTCCATTCATTTATATACCCATTTTTATAGCATGCTTAGGACAGAATGTAAATGAACATATTAAACAGACATATATCTCATTTCGGTAATGTTTGGCTGTCATTTATAAGGTTTAAAACAACCTGTCATGCTACCATCTGTTAAGAATATATTACCAATCCTTGCTATAACATACTTTACAATATTGTTAAAGACTTCAGCTATCTCTTGCAATCATATCAGAGTAAAACATGTGGTTCTGGGCCAGTCCACATGAACACATAAGAGAACTGACAGACATAGCCTTATGGATATCAAATAATACCGATACAAACTGTTGCAATGCAAGGGTTCCATCTGCATCACTTTGTAGGAGTTACAAGTGTAGTAAAACTACTCCAACTTTAATTACTTCATTCAGGGTGAAAATAAGCAGCTACAAGGTATGTTTTCCCATAACTTGACACTGTTCCCTCTTTTTC
Organism: Alligator mississippiensis; assembly: GCF_030867095.1. Classification (NCBI taxonomy): domain Eukaryota; kingdom Metazoa; phylum Chordata; order Crocodylia; family Alligatoridae; genus Alligator; species Alligator mississippiensis. The sequence goes on along the minus strand of NC_081835.1, from coordinate 53,473,324 downwards.
CTGCATAGGTGACTCCATGACATATCACAATGGACGGTCCTTCTCTACCTACGACAAGGACAATGACTCTGCCATCACTAATTGTGCTTTGTCATACAAGGGTGCTTTCTGGTACAAGAACTGCCACCGGGTCAATCTGATGGGCAGATATGGTGACAATAGTCACAGTCAGGTGAGTTTGCCATTTGCAAGCAAGCCAAGATAAGTATTCCAGGAGGCATCAGACTGTTGGCAAATCAGCCCATCACATCCTTCCTCCATTCTGTAATCCAAACTCTTTCATTGGCCACTATGCAAGACCTCAGAGGCATCCAGAAAAAAAACTCATAATGAAAACTGAATGACTCACAGGGGGATATTACTAACTAACATTCACAAAATGAAAATTGCAATTTGATCCAAAAAAATCCATACCTCCCTCTTTTTGTATCACCTTTCTGTGGGAGTTCACATGAATGTTTATATGGGGGAGAGCTTTTATCCATTCAAGAATGGATTCTACTGCCCTCCCTCTGCCCCTTCCCAAAAGAAAGAGCCTGATGTGGACTAACACTTAAGAAGAAACAGTAAAAGAGCAGCAGTCATGAAAGAACTCATGTGACACTGCTTGAACTGTCAGGGTGCTATAGTGACAAAAAGCCTTTGTAAAGCCAATGATAGCAATTGTTTTGAAAACAGGATGCTAAATATTACAACTTTACCAACGTGGTGTCATGCCACACTTGTGTTTTTGCAGGGTATTAACTGGTTCCATTGGAAGGGCCATGAATATTCCATTGAGTTTGCAGAAATGAAGTTGAGACCCTCCAGCTTCCGGAACCTAGAAGGAAGACGAAAGCGAGCATAAAACCCAGGCATGGTAGAGAGGTTGGGGGAGGGTTTGGGAGGGTCTTCCTGGAATAATTGGTGGGAGGGTGCAAGGGGCTGGTAATTTTACCAAAGCGTCAGTTGACCCTTGGCCTAACTGGGGCTCCTTTTATGGTCTAAGTGACAAGCCTTATGCAACCACAGATTCTTCAGCAGAGCAGCTCTAGCTATTCATGATTAATGTCCTTCACACCAAAGACAACAATTCAAGGGTTCTGTGTTGTTTCTGTTTTTTTTCCTTAGAGAGCTTCTGTGATGAGAGTCTTCCATCATCTAAATGTCTCTAGGATGACTCGGGGAAGGGGCAGGGGAACAGGTTGTACATTGATAGTTTGTTTTAGAGCCAGCCATATTTTACACACAAAAGTTTATATGTCCAATTATCATTATTATTATTAGTTATAATGGAATACTTTTGGTCATTGGAAAACTTTTTTTTTCTATATACCATGTACCACAGAGAAAGATAGGGGAAGCACTATGATTTAAATAGTAAACATAAAATTAATATTATTAATATAATGACAAAGTAATAATAATAATGATAATAATAATAAGCTAAGCTTGTCGTCTTCTTTTAAGGGAACCGTGCTTTCCAAAACACAGCAGGACAGTGTCTGATTGTAAATTTTTTAAAAAAATAAAAAGCACAATTACTTTTAAATGCATTTTTACATTTTTCTTCATGCATCAAGTTTACGCTCATCCAGGGTATTTTTTATTAGGTAGGGGAATAAGAAAGGCTGAGAATGATCAGAACATTAAACTTATTCAGAAAATACAGTTCCTTTTGTCAGTATTTGGTTGTAAGTATTTTGGTGGATTTGTTACAATGAAAAGTTTCATGTTGGTTTTTAGAAGGTGTTCTTTTTTCTTTCCTACCAAGAAGCACATTAAATATGCTTTTTCTAAGTATTACTGACCAACTCTTGCTTCTAACTAGGTGGGAATCACTAACAAAATAAAAAAAGAAAAAGAAAAATGTTGAGATTAGCTACCAAATGGTAACTCTGAACACCTGTGTAAATAAAGGGCTCGTTTTTTATATGAATGAAGCCTTTGTGTAGTTCCTCTGTACTATACTCTTTGATTAAAGACAATAAAAGAAATTTTGTTTTAAACTGCGGTCTCTCTTCCTTACTCTGACTATGCTGCTCAGTTATGTGTTTGTACTACTTTTGCTCCCATCTCTTAAACATGGCTTGGAGAGAAGATGGTTGTTCTCTGAGAGCAGATGTGAGTGGAGCTGTTATCGAAATAAACAGAGGCCCCATGCTGTTGATCAAGGTTGCTGGGGAAGATATGCCTTGTTAGGATATTAACAGAGCCTAAAACTGAAAATTTATCCACGGGATTTTTGTATACTACTACCAGAAATTGTGACATTCTTATGTGAGCTAGAAGGTAAATCATGAAATAGTTAAAAATACATATGCTTAGAAACTGGTGTAAGCTGTCTTCTTCCACTCTGCCTGAAGGCACTGTTAACAAGATTTCCCTCCACATATTTCACACAATGGTTTCTAAGGCTGTGCGAAATTTCAGTGGGTGTTTCGTTTCAAAACTGTTTTGACACGTATCGAGCTCAAAAAAGCAAAATTGAAATGAAACAAAAGGTTTCAAAACAGCTTCAAAAGAAAACGAGGGCACTTGAAACCTATTATATAGCCTATGGGCGAAACGTCGAAACGCATCAAAACAGTGTTGAAACAGCGAAACAGTTTTGACTAAATGAAATGGAATCGTGCTTCGAAACAGTGACATGAAACACAATGACCCTTTGAAACGGAAGTTAAAATGATACGGTGCTGTTCTGCACTGCCCTATTTTCCCAACTTGAGTCTTTGAAAGAGCTCAAACCCAACATTTCCCTAATTTGCTTCCTGGAGCCGTTGGCTGAGTGGATGAGCACAGGTGTGCAAAATCTACACATCCAGTCGAGTGAGTATAATAAAGCGATTGTTCCAAACCACTGGAAGAGATATGGCAGAGCCCTGGTCGATCACAGCAATAATAATAATGAAGCTTTGTTCCCTACTTCAGCAGGACTCTACTGGGGAAACAAAAAAATTGCAAACCTTAATTCTTACATTGCTGAGCTTTGCTCTGTTGAGAATCATTGTGTCTGTCTAGATCCCTAATCAGGATTTTAAAACAAGTAAAGAAGAGTCTGCCCCTGAGAAATTACATCCCAGATTTTACTTTGATACCATGGCAGGTTAGTATAGTACTTTGTAGCCGTGTCCACACAACCATGGATGTTTGTTTCTCCAGAGACAAGAAGCAGTGGTGGTCCTGGGGGACTCCTGGGGCTGCAGTAGCAGCGATCCTGCTATTTGGAGCTTGGCCGGCAGCTGGAGCATGGCTCTGGCTGGTCAGGCTCCAATTCTGGGAAGCGTGTGCTGCTCCACTTATTTTTTTTTTTGCAGTTTTTTTTGGCCCCAGAATCTCCAGGCATCAATCCCACCCCCCACCCCCCGCCCGCTACCTTCCAGCACAGAGAACAGCTGAATGTGCGGTATATGCACTGCAGATGTGTCTGTGGCACCACGTAATGCATGACCGCACTCATCTGGACGCAGTCTGTGAGTGTAGGCACTGCTGTAACACTCACAATAATGAACCTGACTGCCAGATCCCAGTGACTAGATTATAGAAGCAATCAATAAAGGGAGTTCCTACAAGAACTGCAAAAATATGATTTATGAATGTCCTTTCTGGCAGTCATATACCAATTACAAGTTACTCATGACAAAAAAAATATTAGAACCACAAAGCTAGAGAGTACATAAGAGTAGTAAGGAAGACCTAAAGTCTGGTAATAGTAAGGGTCTGTGCAATAGAAATGGCTATGGGCTTTTAGCTAATAACAACCCAGTCATTTTGAGAGAGTGTTTTATTCATATTTTCCTCTATTCCAGTGTCTCTTGGCAGCCCAAATTCTCTCACACTTTGATTTGCCCAACTTCAGTCAGTATTTATTTCTATCTCTTTATACCAGCAGATGGCACACCAATTCTGTTCTGCTTTGCATCTGAGCACTGTCTAGTCAGGCTTGAATGCATCTGTCAGCAACTTCTGAAATATTTCCTTTCTTTGCCATCAGATACTTACCTGGTCATGCCTGATGTCCAAAATTCAGAGCATCTTAAGTTCCCTTTCATGTCTCTGACCTAGAGTCTATCTTCACCAGAAATACCAGTGGGGAAACTGAAGTAATGTATGTAAATGTACAGCAGTAGTGTTCCTGATGACTTAATTGTAGGTTGGCCTCTCTTAGCTTAAGGAACCTGGGGTTATGCAGGAAAGAGAAGGAAATTTACCCACTTCCTTGGTGGAACGTGGGGATCATGTCTTCTGAGAAGTGCAGTTCCTCTCATTTCTAAACTGAACTACTAATTTATGTGATTTTGATTTTTGGTACCTATTCTTGACAGTTCTAGGCATCTTGACAGTTCTCAAGTACTAATATAAAACTATGGGATTAAGATGAAAGGTGCTGGCCTGGGTTCATCCTTTTAATTAACAGGCCTCATTAATATTTGTCAAAACACAGAAACTTTCAAACAGTAAGCATCCTAAATGAACACTGGAGCAGTCATTTTTGTTAGAGAGCCAAAAAAACAAAAATGCATACGTCACTGTAAGATCATATAGCACAGATGTCAAAATTGCACAGCCGACCAGCTGACGGTGTTACTGGGTTGGGTCTGGACTACTGGGCTCCCTGCAGGCCAGATCTGGATCTACCTCTGGCAGCGGGGTGAGCAGCAGTGGGGCATGTGGCAGTGTCTCAGTGCAAGGTGGCATGGTGATTAATGCAGCTGTCACTCATCCCTCTGCCATTGAAATGCAACTGCACAGGGATGTGCATCCCAGATTTTGGCAGCAAGCTGCACCTCTGAGTCCTGGACCCTTCCAGGAGCCCTATTTCTTTAACACTTCTGGTCTATAGGGTATTCCCTGCCTCTCTCTCCCTCCTTTACCTAATTAAAATGTGACAGAGTAATTTTCCTATGAGAATACTCTCAATTGAAAATACCTGTTTTGAAGCTTGCCAAGATTATGTCAAATGGCTTTCAACTTGTTCTCTCAGTTAAGAAACCAGAAACCAGTTTGACATTATAAGCAACATTTTTGGAAGCAAGGCGGCATCCTAGGGTTTCTGAGAGCCTGTCAAGGGTACTGTTGGATGCCAAATAATGTTAGCACTGTGAGGTGTACAAACACGACTCTTCCCTCTTCCAAAGCAGCCAAGGCTTCCTGCTCCTCTCTCAAGCAGGAGGCCCCACTCAAATTATCCTAGTGATGCTTGCCCCTAGAGTCACTTAGGCTCTGGCCAGCTTAGCCTGTATGCCTAGGTTATCCACCCCCCTTCATTCACACTGCTATCAAGGGAAAGAGGAGAGAGCATGTCAACACATGGGGTAATATAGCTTTTCTTGATGTTTTCAGACTACAAGGTCGTTGCTCAGTGAGAAAGAGATGCTCTGAGGTGGCAGGCTGGCCACAATAGTTAGTCTAGACTGGCTCACTTCCCTGATTTCAGACTGCATATGGCTGGTCTAGCCAGGTCTCTCTCTGTCTCACTGATTAGTCTTAGGCTATGGCATAATTATGATGGCAACCCGCTGACGGTGTTACTTAGGGAGGTGAAAAAATGTGGCTGCTATTAGCAATCATGCGATTGCAATTGCAATCACAGCACAACTAGAAGTCACCACTGCCCCCGTGCTCCAGGGACCTGGCTGTAACCCTACACTGCTGCTCTCAGGCAAGGAAGAGTGGTCTTATCTTGTGATAAGCTGCTAAGCACTGTCCCATGTTCAAGTGAGAAATTGAGGAAAAGGGAGACAGAACGGGAAGAAGAGAGTTAGGAGTTGGGAAGGGGGCCAGAGAAAGGTCTAGAAGAAAGGGAATGGGAAAAATAAAGCAGGAGCTTGCTAGTTCAATGACCACCATGAATCAGCAAAGTCTCTTCAACAGTAGCTTGATCTAAATGCCCTGCTGGCTAAGGCTTACCAACAAAAGATATGGTCTCTGAAGAGCCACAAAGCTGGCTTTTCCTAAGGAAACCACTTTTGTTTGTAATTCCCAAAGGCTCTCTTTGAAAGCTTCCAAAAGTGTGAAGTGCTGAATAAATCAGTTAGGCCTAACTTTTAACACACCAAATTTTGATGAATTCATTCCTGGTCCTACAGTCCTCTTATATACTGGCCATGATCTCAACACAGTCCAGGTGCTATCTGCAAACCTTTCTTTGTTTAAGCCAGTTTCAATCTTTCTATCACCTTGACATACACTTTCTATTCATAGTCATTGTTGCATGCCACTGAATCATGAGATGCAATTGCATACTTCTCACTACTGAGTTCTGACTTAGGATAGACCACAAGCATTATGGCAGGACCTCCTCCAGATGTACTTTAACAGAAAAGAGTGAGCCCTTGGGTGCCTACCTGCAGGAGGGGCTTCTGGGCTGTGGACTTCGAACAATTAGAAATACCTCCCTGCCATCTCTATGGCCAAGATTTAACATTCACCCCTGTCTTCAGTATTTCCCTATTGGATACCTATTGGTAGCTTCTTTCTTTGCATGCTGGTTACTTGCCATAACAGCCTGAGGCATTTAATGTTTCATTATAGGAAGCCTAGACACCTAATACAGTGTTATGGATGGCACTCTGGTGAAATGACTAAGACCTAGACATGGCGGTGCCTAACATTTAGACACATATGTCCTTTTTGGATATGGCTGTAAGAAATTTGCCCTAAATCACAACACGGTGTTTGTAGCAGATGCAGGACTGGATCCCAAGTCTCAACTGACTGCCTTAACTACACAACTGTACTTCCTGTAACCAAACTACCTGCCACTTCTAATGCTGTCATCTTCACAGTATTAGACATTAAATTGATCTGAAGTGCATTTTTATAAAGAAAGTGGGTGGGGCACTAAATAGAGAACCAAGGCGCTTATATGCATGAAGTGAACCAAATAAAGGTGAACTCCCTCCTCTTATTCAGACTTAGAGGGTGCATCTACATGTGAAATTAGTGCAATGGAATAAGCTCTAGTGCAGTTCACACTGAAGTGTATTGCTCCCAGGCACAGCATTTACATGTACGCCCAGAACCGCGGCACGTTGAGCCGGGGTGCAGCAGCCATGGCTGGAGGGGAGCCAGTCTGCCAGCCTGGGGCTGCTCCCACCTGGCTCAGTGTGCTGTGGAGAGGCTGGTTGGGGCATAAGGGTGCTTCAGTGTGAGCCTAGCAGGAAAAAATTACTCCACTACAGGATAGCACTTGTGTCAGGCACTACAAACCCATGGTGGAATTAATTAGTTTCCTCCAGCTAATAATTCCATACACGTAAATGGTGACGCTTTATTGCAGAGTTAATTAGGCAACTGCACAGTAAGCATCTTGTGTAGATGCCCCCAGAAGTAACTTTTATTCATACATTAAGGAGGAAAAAATATATATGTCAGGATGGTACTATTTGGAGCACTAGACGGGAAGAGAGGGAAACCCTCCAGAGCTGCTGGTGGGGATGTCCCCAGTTTGGGGCTCTACCTCAAACACTTGCTGATTTCTTTGAAAATGTCTGATCAGAAACATTTGTATCCTCCTGCCTTTGTTCATACAGGTTCCCTTCGGGGATTTCCCTATCTGCCTCCTTAGGTAAAGAAATCTCAGCTTTTATTGCCAGAGAAGTTGTGTGTGGGCAAAACATGGTAGATCCTGATCAACACACTGGGAAAAGGGCACTGAAAAAAAGTGCAAGCAGATATCATCAGCGTCGCTGAACAAACGAGCTTCATTCTTGGAAAGGCTGCCAGCCTCACCGTAAACAAAAAGCTACTTCTAATCAGATGTTTAATCGAGATAACAGTGCAACTTCTAAGCAGTGGTGAAGGGGAAGCTGATTTGACTAAGAGGTGGGGATGATTCTCAGAAAAAAGGACTTACAGCAACAAGCAACAACAAGTATGGTTTTCTGGGTCATTCTCTTCCTTCAGAGCCCATCTGTGAAAGCAGCTCGGGAGCAGCAGCTTTATTGATCTGCACTGTAAGGAATCTGCCACCTAAGAAAACGCCTATTGGCTTCTTCATTAAGGTTGAAGCCTCTCATTTTTCTCCTGACATATGAATCAGTAAAGTTACATTTTGACATGCATCATATGTGAAAGCAGCTGTGAAACACCAGCGCTTAATCATCTCTAGCCCTCATAGCTCCATTATATTATGTAGGGTATCAACCAAGAGACAGGAAGAGGGGCGAGTTAAAAAAAGAAAAGGTAGTAGCACTCTAACTGTGAGAAATATCCTACTTTCTAACACAATAAAATCTCCAACCCTCTTTGTCTCCTATGATTCTCGCCCCTCAAGCCCACCGTACTTTGTGCAAACGTGCACAGAAACATGTACAAAACTACTACTGTGCCATCACTTTTGTAGTGTCGAGCCCTTGTGATTCCACTGAGATTTCCAGTGAGACGTGCCCTTACTCTCTTTGCAGGGACCAGTGTGGATTTGCTTTGTAATAAAAAAGCTGTCTCAAGGACCTTTTTGTAATTTCAGGTTTGGCCAAGGTTTTCCAAAGCTGCCTAGAAGGTTTGAGTTAATGGATTTCATTCATTTCAGAATGAGATTGGTAGCCAAGCTCAAGCCATTAATGGCATCAACACCAATAATGACGATTTTACAATTTTCAATCCTATTGTGATGGTTTTTTCCTCACAGGATGGAGCGTCTCAAGGTATGGTGGTGCCCTTATGGCACTGCGAGGATACATTTGTCAAAAGAAAGGTGGGTACAAAATAGCAGCTTTGCCATGTTATACCCACAACAGATTTCAAATTACCCTGTCACTTTTCCAACAGGCCCACTACAGTTCCCATAAGAAGCTTGATCCCACCAACTAATCTTTTGGTCCAGAAGTAGCACTACTAGAGTCAGTGGACTCTTTTTTTTGAAGGGTACAGTGAGTAATCCAGGTGTGATCAGGTATTCAAAGTGAGTAATGTTGGCAGAATCTGGCGTGGTATAGCCTATTACTAAGAAGCATTTTCTTTTTCACAAGGACAATGGCAGATTCAGAGCTACTTGTACTTTGTTTGGCAGTTGGAGCAACGCACGTCTCACAAACCTGTCTGTCTGTCATATGCTTTCACGACCACATCAAAGCTGTTTCACTCTGGGTCAGGTCTCTTACCGAAACCACTGAGGATGCAGCAGCTGATGATGAAGTTAAATGGTCTGATGACTTTACTTACCAAAATTACTTTTTCAGCTCCTTGTCAGGTACTTTCCTCAGAGGAAATCATTCAGCTTCCTGCGCTTTTACTGTAAATTAAGCAGTAAAGAAAGACAGAAAGACAGAAGAAACATGTGGATCGTTTCAATACAGGTTATACCTTTCACTGCTCCATTTCTGACTCAGATCACCTAAGATGCACCTTTCTCCATTACTTCTTATCATTCAGAAAGGACTGAACTAACCTGATTCAAAGTACTTTGAGGACTGAGCATATGCAGCTTCCCTTTCCCTACCTTCCTTTTACTTTTGCTTTCTTGCCCCTCTTCTCATTCTAGATCTCAACAGGGAAGAGTTGAAATATCAGACAGACTTTTTTCTGGTAGAGTTCTTGCTTAGGTGAAAGGAAACAGGTACTAGTAATTTCACTAGAAAGTGAAGCTAGTCAGAGATAGGTTTTATTTTAGTAGAAGATTTCAGCTTTTTCATGCGATAAACTGAAAATAGATAGCTTTCACCTGGAAATCTAGGGACTATTTGGTTGTCCAATAAAAAAAGTGATAATTCAGCATGGAAAGCAGGCACTTCCTTGCAAAAAAAAAAAAAAGTGTGTGTGGGGGGGGGGGGAACGACACAAATCATTTCCCTAGGAAAACATTTTTTTAAATGGAAAATTTTCAACAAACCTTATAAGAAAATATTTGGGGGACATTTTTAGCACATGTTAGCAGATCCAGGAGGATTATCCAGCTGGAATAAACTGAAGCTAAGAAGTCATATTTTGACTATATATGTAAATCAAGCTATTTGAATTTCACCCAGGAAATTGGTCTGTATAATTGAGGCCAAATCAGACCCCTGTATAACAGCACCCCCTCTTTGGTATAGTGGACTCCATGTCTAAGGCCCAAATCTCATGATGATTATAATTTATTTAGTTTAGTTTATTTAGCTAAGACATATCCCAGAATAACCGAGTAATGAATGCTTTATTTGTGACTGTTTAATGTGGAATTTTGAGAAGAACAGAGTGCTGGGGCTAGATCAGTACATTGGTAACTATCAAACTAAGTGAAAAAACAGTAGTATGGACCAACACCAAGATCTCAGTACCCTCAAACACTATCAGCTCCCTTGAATTAACAGCTAGGTCTGAACTGAAACAGCGTATCTATTACTTTCAGTTGCATGCAATCAAAGTTGCCAACTGTGTCCATTTGGGGGCAGAAAAAAAGCAACCATGAGCTTGATTGAAGCACTGTCTTTGGCTAGAGACAAGTATTGACCCAGTTCTACTGCTATAACATAGTAGGACTGCTTTTTCTTTAGTTGACTGGAAAGACAACCTTTTGTACAGATCTTAATGTTCACATAGACAAGATAACTGACACTCTCTGTATGTGTCCTATAGTTGCATCACTTAGGTTCTGTATTCTTATCATCCGAAGAAAGGCAGGAGTAGGGTCAGGTCAATGTTCAAAGAGGAAACTCCCTGGTAAAACCCAGCTGGTGAAGGATGTGGTGGCGGTGGTTCAGTAATTAGCATTCTTTCTCTTCATTTCCAAAGAAATTCCCCAGCAAGTTGCTAGAAGGCGCTGTACTCCTGTAGTTGTTCCCTTCTATGATAGAACGAACCTATAGTCCCATCCGTTTGTGTTTGTAAAGTTTCCATGGTAATGTCTACAAGAGTTCAAATTCAGCCTGGCCACTTTCCAGCTTGTGTAATTACATCCTGCTTTCTGCCAAACTCATTTCCTCTAGCAGTTTAAATTATATGCAATGCCTTAAACTTACATGTAGCATTACTGAGAGTTGTTAAATAGTAACTCTCTCAGATGCATCCCAGAGACAAGTTACACTTCAGTGCCTGATGGAGTGATTCTTGTATGCAGATATGTATGTATGTGCATATTTTAATATGTATTTTCTCTATATACGAGGTTTATATATACACACACACACACACTCTTTGTGTACGGGCACAGGCATGCATGCAAAAGTCATTTCACCAGGCATTGAACTATGTGTAGATATATAGATAGATAAATGTGCACATGTGTTTTCCATATAAGCATTGTAAGATTAACGTGTACTCACAGGACCATTGGGATCATAGCTGAGATTAGGGTCTCAATGCTTCTGCAAGACAGTATGGTTCATGGTGATATTGCCCAATTTAGGACTTTTACTGATGCTCCTAAAGAGGGAGAAATCCACTCTTCTCTGTTAATTGCTGCCAATTACACTATGAATGCATACAGAATAACTACCCCTGAACAAGTGGATACCATGATTTGTGGCTAAAGGGAACTCCAGGATCCCTCCATCTACCAATCAAAGAAGCATTAGCACCATGTTTTACTCTGTTCCTGTGTAAAGATACTGTATCAAAAGCTTTCCTTACCTTCCTATAACATGCTTAGTAGGCCTGTGCAAAGCGGCTAGTATTCACTTTGGATTTGGCCAATTCGGGGGACAGTGATTCAATTCGGTGATTTGAATCACTGGCCCAAATGGATTCAGCTGAATCTGATTTGGAGATTCAGCCGCCACTGAATCGGCCAAACCTCTGAATGAAACACGCCCCAGCTCCGAATTAAACCATCACCTGAAACTTCGCACAGCCCTAATGTTTAGCATAGGCTACAGCATTTGGTATCGTACTACTGAGCAGTGACAATGGGGGTGACAAAGGAAAATATTAGCTCTGTAGATGGACTGAAGGAACATATACACTAGTTAAATTGGGGGGGAGGAGGTTGATATAGTCCCTTCATCACTGCTCCAGATTATTGCCAGATTGATCACTCATTTCTTCCAGGTTATTTTCCTTAAAGTTTTATTACAGACAAATAAAAGTTAGAATCAACTCAGGAACTTGCCCTACATTTGAGATTTCTTTGTTTTCCTGCTGCCATAGAAGTTAATGGAGGACAAATCAAAAGCAGCGAGCAGGTAAGATTTCCTAATAATGGCTGTTTCTTAACACAACCTGGAAAGTTCTGCACCTTCCAGTTAAGGATTTGACACACCTCAGACCTGAGAAGTCTATTTGTTTCCCTTGGGCAGATTTTATAGCTTTCCATGTCAATAAAGTCTCAGTGAACTGGAACACATTGCAAAAGTGTCTCTATGGAGAAGTCTGCTTTCTTCATCTTTGGTGGACATGAAGCAAACACAGCCAGTTAATATATAAGGTATGTATATGCCAGATAAAGTTTCTGTTCAGAGAAAATATGGTGGGACTGCTGATGCCTTTGGAAAAAGAGTCTACATATTTTATGTATTCTTTTAAAAGGTGAGGAAATTGAACTGAAAATTTCCAACCCAACATTTAATTGTCAAAGAAAGCAGAATGAAAAGCTGGTTCAAATGATATCCTGACTGGAGAAGAAATAACAGAAAGAATAAGCATGGCTGACAAACATATGTTTTTTCTGATTTTAGTAGAAAATCAGACTGTGAAAAATCAAGACTGCTGGAATTATTGAAGAATTGAGCACTGGAGGAAAAATTCACTGCTGGCCAAAATAGACCCGCCTGCATTGTCTACAAGAGAGTGCACCTGTTTGCTTTAGGGGTAAATATTGTTCTGAATGTTCTGGATTACAGACTTGATAATAATCACTGGCCAAAATTAAAAATAAAGAAAAAAATGAGGAACCAAAATTTAAACTCTTATAAATACAGGCAACTACATCTGTGATTTGAGCACCTGAACTCCCAGCAGATACTTTTTTTTCACTGTCTGAAACTATTGCGTCTGTCTCTGGATTTAAATACCCAGCTTTAATTGCTATCTTTTGAGCATTTTGGCTGCAAAAGTAAACATTTGACAGTGGTGTGTATGGTTATATGGAAAACAGTTAGCTTTCAGATAAATGGAGTACATCCCAACTGCTGGCAAATTTTGTATTTTGTCTTTTTAATTGGGACCACTGTGAGGGATCTACGTCTCTTTGTTTCCATAGCATAAATGGGAGTTTTCTAGCTGCATACATGGACATTTTTTACCCTATATCTGCACTGTGAATGGGTAAGCACTGGCATGTAGACTGAGCATGCACAGGAGTCTATGAATTGGCCAGGCGCAGAGTAAGTCGAGGAAAAGCAGGATGAGGAAAGGCTCCTTCTCCATTTTATTCCCCATAGATGAGTAGTTAGGGCACTTTCCCAAAAAGTAAAAAACCTATGGCATCTTTACACATCCTCCGGGATGGGGGTGCAGTTGAGTCTTTTCTGATGCATGTATAGGTGCCCTTAGTAATGGGTTTTTGGCCTGCTACATTTTCATGCCTTAAACCAGTGGTTGTCAACTAGGGATATGCATCCTAGGGGTACTTAAAAAGGTCATAGGGGGTACACAGAACAAATGAGAAAAAATTACTAGAGGTTCACCGATATATTGGCCCCATTAGATTGGCACTGATATAAGGAAATGTGGCAGTATCGGCAATTGCCTTTCTTTGGCTGATGTAGCCGATAACATGGCCAATAAATGGTGCATGCATGCACGCAGCTGCAGCACAGCATACAGGTGGCCAGGAGCGCAGCCTGGCAGCATGGAGAGCAGCTGGGTCCAGCTGGTAAATCTGTTCTGAGAGAAGGGGAATGGGGAAGGGCAGATCAAGACCCGACTGGTGAGGGAGGGAGTGGAGCAGGGGCAGGGGCCACAGCTCATACGGGGCAAGGGGGCTCCCATTGCTATGTGCACCACAGGAAGGCATGGGGGGGCAAGTGCCCCTGGATCTGCACCCAGGGCAATGGTGGGCTGCTGCTGCAGGCTGAGGCCAGGGATGGTGCTGGGCTTTTCCCAGTGGGGGGGCTGGTCTGTGTAAGGGGAGAGCGACAGGACTGGAAGGAGGATTGTGGGGGGAACTATGGTGAATTTTGGGGTGGTTGCAGCCCCACCCATAGTCCCCCCTCCCAGCACCGCCACTGCCCACCCTGACCATAGCTCAGACCCCTGCTGGGAAGAGCCTGGCACCACCCTGGCCCCAGCCCACAGCAGCAGCCCATCATTGCCCCACGCAGATCCGAGGGTACATGTCCCCCATGCCTTCCCGGGGTACATGCAGTGGCAGGAGCCACCCCCACACCCCCTGGACAAACTGTTCATGGCTCCATCCCATGCTCTGCCCCAGCTGTACAGTGCCTGCCCCTGCCCCACTCCTCTCACCATGGGGGCCTCGATCTGCCCCCCTACCCCTTCCCTCCTCACTTCCAGAACAGACTTACCTGCTGGATGCTGCATATATTAATAATGCATTTAATGCTACTTAGTGTAGCCTGCCTTATATCACATAACTGGTAACATTAAAAGCAAGAAAAAAAATATATAAAAGAGTACATGAGCTGAAACTTTGAGACAAAAGTGGTACACTCATTAAAAAAGGGTAAATACCCCTGCCTTAGACACACAGATTAGTCCACAAGAAGCAAATATACCTAGCTGCACACCTGCCTGACCAGCGAGCAGCTCACTGAACATGCTCAGTTATTTATATATGGATAGAATCCCAACCTGTGCACAAGTACCAAAACTGCCATTTACACAGCTAGGATGCTGTCATTTAGGCACACAAAGGATAACAGAATATTGCCCTGAATATGTAAGCGTGATACATAATCTTTGCAGACAGCATTGCAAGAAAACAAAATGAAAGGCAGGGTAGATGTGCACCATATAGACCACTAGTCAAAGTAGATATATCTGTTTTTACTTCTAGATAGATACATAGATAGATAGATATAGCACAAGCTTTTCTGAGCAATGTCAGTCAGTTTAGCACAATTTTACTACCAGCAATCCTGCTTTATATTCTGAGGCTGTAACAAAATCTAAAAGCAAGAATGTCCTGTGCAGTTTTTAACTTCCATTGCAAACCTATTACACAAAGCCATTATTATTTATGACTTGTACTGCAGTATTTCTTTGAAGCCTCAGATAAAATGAGTGTTGCTTACGGTAGACATTGTATAAGACATACAGGAAAGCACGGAATTTAACTCAGACATCTTGAGTCTCAGTTCAATTTCTTGTCCACAAAAAACATTCTTCCTTAGATATCTATATATGTGCTAAAAACTCAGAATTCACAACACACAACACTTCTGAATACTTATGCATCCGTTATTTGGCTGTGTTTTCATCGACAGATCCATAGACATGTAGTCGGCTGTGCCCCTGGCTGTCACCATTAAACCAGCCAAAATGGTAAACATTATCAGAAGGAAAATAACTATGGACTTTTAAGTATTTTGAGATCATATTAAACAGCAAGAGATGCTACCTTTTGTGGTCATCACAGCTCAGCCCACCTAAGAAATAAGCCAAGCCCAAAGAATCTCATAGGCATCAGCTTATGTGGTGGCTAAGGCAAGGGAATAATACAGGAAGACAAACTGTCAAAGAGGATTTTAACCAGCACTTGCATTTTTCCTCTGACCTAGTTTCTGAAAGACCTATATAAGGAAGAATATTCTCCACTGAGCAAGCAGCTAATAAACAGTGCCAGCCTTTGAGATTTTGGAGCGCATCATTTCTAAGATGCAGCTATCTCTTCCTGGAAAATGAAGCGAAGAAGGCAAACTTTGTTCAGAAAAAATTCCACCCCATAGCTCGAGCAAAAGCAACTAACACTGTGTCTTTACAGCCATGTGAGTTAGCACACCTGTCTCATTGATTCAGTTCTGTTTGCCAGCTTGTGGTTGAACCATAGAGTGGACTTAACTGGCAAGGAGAGTCTCTCATCCAAAGTTACTGCATCAGCAGAGAGTGTGTGTGTGTGTGTGTGTGTGTGTGTGTGTGTGTGTGTGTGTGTGTGTGTGTGGACACACACACACACACACACACACACACACACAGTTACTACAGCTGCTTACCTATGTTGAGTGTTTCTATGGCCACCTATTATCACAGAAGCAGTAGGGATAGAAAGAAGTCCTTGGTCTTCTTCATGGAGTTTCTGATTCTGCTCCAAATTGACAGTTTAAAGGAAGTTTGTCTAGGGTAGATAGAAACCCAAACTAGAACCTGCATGACATCTCTGATTCCAAACCAAAAGGAGCAGATCTATCCCTTCTTAGTTAGGATCCACTATAGCCTAAACTTCAGAAAAGGTTCTACTTAAAGTCAATAGGAGAAAAGGAGCAAATCCTGATTTATAATATCTTAAGTGAGAAGAAAAAATAGACTGTCTGTCTGAATTGAGATTTGTTCTTCTTTCCAGAAACAATTAGAAGTTCTGGACAGATGTAAAGAATGGTGCATTGTTTTCATGGTCTTTACCCTTTAGGTGGGCACGAGGCTTACCAGAAATGTGACAAGAGACCATGCTCTTGCCAGCTTTCCAGCCCAATTTGCAGACTCAGATAGGAGCATTAGCTCAGAAATGTCTACTCTTCAAGAAAATGAGGTTAAAAATACAGTTAGTTGATGGTCAATGGCTGATAATGTCAGGAATTATATTTTTTTAAAAAAACAGAGTAAGGGACACATTTTATTTATCTATTCCTAAGTAACCATATAACTGCAGTTTTTTGGTGCTTGTGCATAGTGCGGACAGGGAGAAACAGAATCACACTATGCACACTGAAGAAGAGAGTCCTCCCATATTTCAGCCCAATCGCCTTGTACCTAGCACTTATTGGGAGACTAGGAAACCCAGGCCCACAGCTCCTGCTTTGCAGCAAAGTGTTCTATATGCACCAGACACAAACTCAGCATTATCCAGAGGCCTCCTCTTAAAGCTGCCCTTTACATTTAGTATTCACAGGATAAGATGGAAAAACCTCTGTTCTACTGGAAGCAGGAACCTAGGCTAGAACCAAAACCCTCTTTAGGGCAACCACCATCTCACTGAACCACATCCTCTCTAGTTTAAAGCGTCTTCCTCCCAGTCTCACCTTTCTCACTCTTGGCTACTCAACTTCACGAAGAGGTCTGGAAAACAGCATCAGCACCATCTAGATTGTGGCCTGGTGCTTAGAGTGCTGTACTAGAAAGCAGAAACTGCAGGTTTAGATTCCCTCTGGGTGAAGGGGCTATAGAAACTGGGCAAGTGCACTAAATACTAGGCTACTGGACTAAAAGACAACAGGGTCCTTTTCTGGCATTTAACCCCTGGTAGTGGTGGTTTTTCTCTGACTAAAATTTTGGTGCTTGTGTGTCCTTACAAAAATGTCTGGATATTCTGTATCCATTGGGCAGCTTCCTGGCTGGAGCACAGTATACTGAGCATGCTCAATAGGCTAGCATGGGCAATGCCACATCTCAAACTATGCCTAAATACCAAAAAAACAGTTAATGCAGCTACAGACCCACCACTTCAGCACATGAGGGTTAAACAGGATCTGGCCCTAACTGTGCAATGCTGTGGGTGGGACAAGAAGATGTGTAGAGGAAATCAGCAAGAAGATGGAAAAGGTAACCTAATATCTCATTCTCTCTGGTTCCCTCTCCTGCCTATAAGGTAATCCTGTGTATTGTAGCCAGTATAGCTGGCATGGCTGCAACACACAGGTATTAAAAATAACAGAAAGTATATCTAATGAGTGATTACCAGTAGCAGGGACTTAGTTGGTAACTCATGAGGTTTTGTGGTATGGGAAAGAGTATGAAGAAGGGGCTGCTGAACTCTTACTACACTCTGCAAAAAGCTGCTGATAAAAATCATGTCTCCTGCTTAAAGTAACCCCAGTCTTTGCTACCTCTTCTCATACAGACATTCCTTTTATAACACTTTCCACTGGAGTATCTCCAACCCTTTTACAAACAGCAGTATATTAAGCCTCACACTCTCTCTGAGATAGGTATTATACCTACCCATATTTTATCAATGTTTGAACTGCCACAGGGCACATAGACCTCTTCCAGAAAGCATCAACATCTTGTCCCAACTCATACCCCTGTTACTGTAACTATGAGATTGCCTCTACATAGACATCCCTTTGCTCTAACATTTTTCAATCTCTGCCCTGTCTTGCTTCAGCCACAGGAACTGGAATGAACCCTGTACTCCAAGCTGTGGGCTTTCAATCTCATAAGATAGTGTAATAGTTTCCATACGATTTTCTGTCCCCTGTGAAAAATAAATCTAAAGCCTTTTTTAAAATATAAAGCAGCCAGCCCCAGGGGAATATCTGACACAATCTCCCTCCTCCTTTCCTTTTATCAGTGTCTTGTACAATATATATTGGCTGTGGGAGGACCTCTGAGAGGAATTTGCCACAGGTGCTAGTAAAAACTAACCACATTTTTTGTTGCAGCTTCATAACCAGCTGCCTACTCAATATATTGAAATCCTTCAGTACTGCATGCTCTATGTATCAACAAACAACTTCAAAGCAGCTTTGGTGAGACAGAGAGCTTCAGCAACACAGAGATAGGCCAGAAGTACAATTTATTATGTTAGTGCTACAAAACTTCTCCCCTTTCTAACCTTTCACAACACCTACCTGTTTATTAGGTCTTCATGGCACTTTAGTACATTTGTGGGTTTTTGTAAAAGTGCAAAACAACTACTGTCCCCCGATTCTCAGGAAACCTTACAAAACCACACTAGAAACCTGTCAACTCTTGTGAAACATATACTGACTATGTCTGCCTAGGCTAGGGATAGGGGAACGGGCTTAGATCAAAATAAGAACTGACCTGAAACTTTGTCCAACCCTCAAACTGAACACAAAACTGTTAACCTTTGGAAAACTGAATTATTTGTAGCCTGGGTATATACGGGTTTGTACTTCCCTCTCCAGTTGAGGGAATTATTGGCAGGGCAGTGGGCTGTGGAGGGACACAACAGCCCAGCGGCTGCCTCCGTCTCCTATAGAGTCAGGTCCAATCAATCAATTACTTAACTATATACAGATTTATTATTACAACAAAACCATTAAAGGGTAAAGACATATATATATAATCTATGTACAATTTTATAAAACAATTAACCCTATTATAGATATATATACATACATACATACACATACAAATACACACACACCCAGTTATCATTTAAAATGCAGATGAACAATAGAACAAACCAGACCAAAGGATATTGATTGGGCAACCTTATACCTCTATTCATATACAGACTATTACTTCACATTTTTCACATAAACTGTGAGGCACAGTCCACAAATATAAATCAGCAGTCCTTAGACTACCTGGGTGCCCTCCAGGGCAAGGGCCCCACTCCCAAGGTACCACTACAGGAAAGGAGGTGGGGGGAAAGGAAAGGAGAGGAAGACCCCAAAGACTTCTAAGCTCCCTCGCTATCACCCAGGAGTGGCCCACGTGGTGCCCCTTCACAACCCCCATGGGGACCCTCTCTCCAGGGTAACTACTACTCCACAGTCCCAGAGGGTTGCCTCTTGTTCTCCAGGTCAAGCTCTGTTCCCCAAAGGTTTTTCTGCTGCTTGACTCTGCTGCCGCCGTCCTGGCTTAGGGCCACAGGCACCGCTGTGTGTAGTGGGCGCTTCGCCTTGTGCTAGGGGTTGGAGGCCTGGACAGCCTTGTGCAGCACCGGGGCTCAGTCTGTTCCTGGACCCTCTGGGCAGCGTCATCTGCACTGAGCTGCTGCCTTGTGTCAGCAGCTGTAGACCCGAGCCACCTCAAGCGGCTCCTAGGGTCTCTCACCACCCATGCAGCGTGCCCTGCACCAAGCTCCCAGCTGCGTTCTGGGGGTTGAGGACCTGAGCTGCCCCAGGGTCTCCAGAGATCCTGCTCTGTGCACCGGCCTGTGTACCATGTCTCTGGCTGCACGCCAAAGGTTGCAGACCTGAGCCACTGCACACAGCTCCCAGGATCTGGACTCTGTGCTGCACACTGACAGTCTACTGCTGGAGCCGTGCTATGCTCCCCACTGACAGAAGTCTTCAGGGGTTCTTCCTGGACTACTGCTTCGCCCTGCTGAGCAGTTCTCCTCAGCCCTTTGAAGCCCCTCGCTTCTCTCTTTGTCCCCAAGGCATCTACCCCTTGTGCTGGGCACGCAGCTCCTTTTATATACTCCAGGGCTCCACCCCTGAAGTCTTCTGGACCTGAGTGTTGCAGTCTTCAATCAGGTCCAGGAAAGCTCTTCTCCCCCACCCCTCAGGAAAGGGGTGTGATGTTATTTCTCTTGCTGCCTCCTGATTGGTGGATGGGCTCCACCAATCAAAAAGCAGGGTCTCAAGCCTGGGATTCAATGCAAGCTCTGAAAGGTAAGCCTGCTACATATTTTTAAAGTGTTGCCTGCCTTGAGACTTCCTGCTGTTGGATAAAACTAGAGATAGAAATCTCAAACCAAGACAAGAACCACTTAGTATTCCATATACAGTAAAAACTCTGTTATCCAGCATCCCCTGGGAATGGAGGATGCCGGTTAATCAGATATGCTAGTTAATCAAAGGTGCACCATCTGGTGCACTCCCTGGCGTCAGTATGCCAGGGGACAGGGAGGGGGGCCCTGCACAGGCTGCTTTGCCCTGGGCTGTGGGCTGAAGAAGTGGCAAGGAAAAACTCGGCTCACAGCAGCAAAACAGGAAGTCCCCCAGAGGTGGTACTTCCGGTTTCGCTTTTGCTGCATCCCTCGGATTCCAGTTAATAAAGTTTTCTGGCTAATAAAGTGCCGGTTAACACAGTTTTTGCTGTATTGTGTGCCAGATCGTAACATAAGAGTGCTTTGTGTTTCTAAAAATAAGCAGCTTCTGTGAAGGAAGTATTCACAGGGGTGCTGTAGCTTAGCATTCTGCTCATGTGAACAAAAACCGGCTCCTCCTTTCTGCCACCTCTGTTTTTCCCTCCAACTTATATGCAAGTTGCTACACCTTCTCTTATAACAACGGTTTGATGTGTATTTTGTGCAAGCATTTACTGATGTGCAAAGGCCTACAGTTTGTGACTATATAGCCACCAGAGCCCTGTAGTCACTTCTGATCTGCTCAGGTTCCCCCCTGGCAGTATCATTGGTGCCCACATGGATAAGCAGCTTAGGGTAGTCAGTAGGGCTATGTGAAATTTTGCTGGATGCTTCATTTTGACACTGTTTTGACTCATTTTGAGCTCGAAACAGTGAAATCAAAACAAAACAAGAGGCTTTGAAACAGCCTCAAAACAAAACGGGGGCAGCCGAAATGTTTCAGAAGTTTCAACATGTTTTGAGTTTCGAAGCTGGGATTCCTTGCAGCTAAAGAGAAACTAAGGAGAGGGAGAGGGAAGTGGGGGGGAGGACTGGTCTCATATTGACTGTGTAGCTGGCCAGTGACTCTGATCCTTCCCTGAGATCCCTTCCAATCCCAGTGCCCTTGGGGAGGGACAGGAAAACAATTTTGCCTTAACACACACACACACACACACACACACACACACACACACACACACACAGAGGTCACAAGATTTGCTTGTCAGTAGCTTGAGGTGCAGTTTCCCAGAAACCCATACACCTATCTCCTTGAAACATGGCAGGCTTCATACCCTCAGAAAGGGCCACCATCGCTGCTGTTTTCATCCAAATCTGCCAAGAAATGATAAAGTTACAGGCAGTTATGTGCTTCCCCATTATAGCCTATGGGCAAAACGTTGAACCAGCAAAACAGTTTTGATGAAAAGAAACGGAACAGCACTTCAAAATAAAATGAAACTTGAAACAAAACACTGTCCTATTGAAATGTCGAAACAGAAATCAAAACGAAACAATGTTATTTCGCACAGAGAGCCAGAAGAGTCTGGTAATCCTTCTGCGATGTCTGAGATCCGGGCTTCGGCCAAGCAGCCCACCTCCCGAGATAAGAGGTCAGGCTGGCAAATGGATGCCTCCATCTCCTGCAGAAGGAAGTCTCCAACCAGCACCACCCATTGCTTCATCTTGGCAGCAGTAGTCTCAATCCTCCCAACCTTGGGGTTGCCCAGTCCGGCCTGTACGTATTTCATGATAACAGATCCAATATCTGCTGTAATTACTGTTCTGTCCTCTTTGGGCAAAATCCTACCTTCTGCACACAGAACATCCCTTACCTAACGGGAGGTAGGAGCCTCCCATGCAAATCATTCTTTCAGCCTGAAGTAGGTGTCCTTCTACTGCCTGTAGCACCCCATGCTCATGGGGGTTTCTTTTTTGTTTGTTTGTTTTTGAATGGCCTGGAGATCCCAGCAGAGATACCAAATCACTATAAGAGATAGAGAATAATCTCCTATCCCCCAGAACCATTCATTTTTTTCTCTTTCTTAGGCAGTATAGTATCCTCATTTCATAAAGCTGTTGTCTCACATAAAATGTTGTAATTGCACAGTTGCACTCAGAAGTGATTTTTTTTCTGGTGCTTTCAAATGGCTTTATGCCCAAAGATGAAGTGATAGAGATGAACTAATGATTGAATTGAAAAGACTGATCCAAGCTGCTAAGGAAGTGGTAAAATCTTCTTATGGAGGATTTCAAGAAGAGGCTACATAGCCATTTGCCTGTAATAGTATAAGAACAGTGCATATTGCATTTGTGCAGGAGGTTGAATTAGATTAGGGCTGCCTAAATGGCAGCCCACAGGCTGCTTGAAGCTCACAAGGGGTTAAATTGCAGCCCCCAGTAGCTCTGGCTATAACAGCAGGTAGAGTCGCCTCCTCCTCCCGCTGCCATTTCCCGCATAAGGGAGCAGGACAATGCAGAGAGTCAAGGGGGGAGCCTGGAGGGTGCAGGGGGGCTTTCAGGTGTATAATGCAGCAGGGGGGTGCCTGCACAATGCACCCAAGGGTGGGTGGGGTCTGGGGGGGCCTTGACATGTGTTGCAGTCATGGTGGGGGTTATAAGTGCACAGTGAGCAGGTGGTGAGTAGAGGAGTGTGGTCCGGGAGACGCGCAGCCTCCATTGGTACAGTACATGAGGGCATGTCACCCCCAGCCACTTGGAAGTTGGACAGCCTTGGATTAGATGATGCTTGAGGTTATTTCCAATCCCACAGTCGTATTCAATGCTTCTAAGAGTTGTTCCATTCCAGGGAGCACAGTCAGGAGTTATTTTTCTACTGAAGTACATCCCCTTGCAGTGTCCGTCAAGGATCTGATAAAATGTCCTGGACTGTTGGTTTTGCATCTGTGCTGCTCTTTCTTCTGAATCATCACAGCTACTCTACAGGGTTGTCATGCTTTAGCACTAGTGCCTCCTTCGCAATTTCCTTTATTTCCTTTGTTCTTTAACATAGGTCTTTCTGGTTTTCTGTTCCTTCCTACACTCCACCCTTATGCATTAAGTGTCTCATGGGCCTACGACACTCTCCTGATACATGTGCATTTATTCTGGCAAAATTGTTTATCAGGTGTTAACATTTCTGAGCCCCTTTCATAGCCTTTGGTCTAGAAATTTCTTTATCAGTTCTCAAACTCCATCCAGAGTCTTTCTGAAGCAAACAGATGTTAAATGTAGCTTTAGCTTCTTGTCATTCACTTAATCATATTCTCCCAACATCTGTTTAGGAGCTGGTAGCTTTGAGTTGCAATCTTGAGTTTGTATCTTCAACTTGAATCTGTATACTTGCTTTTTCTACCAGTTATTTCTTCCCTTCCCCCAATATTTTAGCCATCTTTATCATTTGGTGATATTTTTATAGGGGTAGCTCTGTTACTCACAAAACTATCTTCTGTAAACTGGATTTATATGTACCAAATAAAAAAGATCCTGTATCTAATTAATGAATCTTTTACATCTCCAAAGATACAGGCAGAAGCCAGAGTTCTCAGCATCTGATGTACAAGTATCTCTTCCCCTTTCCATTTCAAGTGAAAATAATCTCATTCTACTGTGAGAGGCAAGATTTTTTGGAATGATACTTTTTACTGAATGCTTGGGATAGACTTTGATAGGCTTTCAGAAGTCATTGTCACGTTCTTCCTTGTGTTACAATGCCTATAAAATACTTTTAGTAACCAGATTTACCCATGTTCTGTTCATTCCAAGGAACATTATTTCAGACAACCAGTTGTACATTTTTCATTCAAAACCATTTTTTTTTTTGACAAGCAGGATAGCATTGCTTCAAAATGAGTGTTGGTTTCACCAAATTGTCTAAAAAAGCAAAACAATCCTAAAAAAGTCAATATGTTTGATTTGAATATTTTCCAGAGAAAATTACTCTTTTTTTGGCTGTTGCTGTGCAAAATAGCTTTGTTGAAGCACACCCCTTAGTTTTATTTTAAAAAGGCTCAAAATCAAAATTTTATGCTTTGTCTCAAGTCAAACTGAAATAATTATTTTTAACTTTTTAGTTTACTGAAAATATCAAAATTAATTCACTCTGAAGCATAAGTACTTGCTCACAAGGAAGTAGGACAAGGCACCATTACCTTGCTTGGACATCATTGTGACTCCTGAACTCATTCATTGCAGGCTCTTAGACTCATTGAATTTGGTGGTTTGCATCAGTACCTTTGACATGAATAGTATTTCAACAAGATGAGAAGCAGGGATAACTGCAAGTTGAAGATTATCATTAGGGCTGCGTGAATAATCACTTTTTTCAGTTTGGCAAATAGGGAAATTAAAATCTGCCTGAAAATGTGGATTTTGAACTTAACTTAGTTGAGTCTCTCAACTACTAGACTGTTGGGTAAGCTTTGTGAGTTTAGCCCTTCTTTTCCTTGGCTTTTATTACCAGTACCCAAAAGCAAATACTTTAATTTAATACACATTTTTTTTTAGTGTCACAATATATATATCTGTATGTGTATTAATACATATATTTGTGATGCTAAAAAAATCCATTTGTTGGGGTAAGCTTTGTGAGTTTAGCCCTACTTTTCCTTAGCTTTTATTACTGGTAATAAAAGCCAAGGAAAAGAAGGGCTAAACTCACAAAGCTTACCCAACAGTCAATTTAGTTGAGTGTCTCAACTACTAAAGTTCAAAACCCACATTTGCAGGCAGATTTTAATTCCCAGTGTTACAGAAAATGTTACAGAGAATATCCTACCACATTATATGATAGACAGAGTATTTTGGTTCGAGTTGATATCTTTCAAAAGATAGGTCATGTCTCTGTTCAGTCCATGATTTTTCATGTCCAGAGTGGTGATGAAGTTGAGTTCATGGGCATGTCTTTTGAAGGAGTTTTGTAACTATCCTTTGGGGGCAAGGACTGAGAGATCTGACAGAGACTGGTCATTTTGGAAGAAATGTGCCCCTACAGGCAGTTGTGGGTTTCTGTCTTAGATGGATTTCCGGTGTACATTCATCCGTGATTGCAGGTTCTGGTTTGTCTCTCCCACGTACCTACAGTCTGAACATTTTGTGCATTGGATGAAGTATGTCGCATGCTTTGATGTGCAGGTGTAAGATCCAGGGATGGTGATGGTTTTGTTTTCTTAAAGATATCAGTTCAAACCAAAAGAGTCTGTCTACCTTATAGCCCTAGACCAATACAGCTGACCCCAAAAGAATACTCCCTACCATATTATAGGTTATTCTGCTGTAGATTGCTTTCATTTTCTCCTCTTGCTGTCACTCTACATGAGATGGGTTACTGAAATAGTTCCCAAGACAGAAAAAGGACATGAGGATTATATAACTATCCAGTGTTTAGGGTGCTCTCTTGAGAGGTAGGTCTTTGCTCAAAACCCTACTCCGAATCAGGCAGCGGAGGGAACTGAACCTAAACATATTTACTCAGGCAAGTACTTTAATCACTGGGCTTCCTTCTTCTCAAGCAATTTTGCAAATCTAACCCTTAGCTTCTTTCATTTTTATCGTAAGCATCTGAAAACGAAAAGTTTCAGCAACATTAAATCAAGTAGTTTGGAGCTGTGTAACCAAACTGTTTCATGTTTTCTGACACTATTCATATTTTCAAAATGAACCGTCTCAATACATCCAAAACTTTTTGTCATATTTGTTTTTCCGGAATTAGTCAGTTAATTTGACCCAAATACATAAATAGACTTGGCAAACCTAAAAGTACATTTTCCAGCAAATAAACAATTCGCTGAAAAAAAAAAAGTCTTCCAACTGCAGTCCTCTAGCACTTCATAGAATCTAGCTTTTTGTGCCTAGAGATGATTATCAGAATTTATTCCACTGTAGGTTTGTAGAAACCATGCCATGTGGGCTGCAGCCGTCTAGGGTGTCTCCACAGTAAATGCATAGACGCTAACAAGTCCTACTACTGCTTTTGATTTATATAACAAATTTATTGCCGTACAATTTAGAAGGGCAGAGATTAAGGGAAGTTTTCCCTGCATTTCAAAATGAAAATGTGGACACAGTTATAAATAACTGGGAGTCTAATGGTCATCTACGCATCTGCATAGGAACCAGATTTTCATTTTGTGGGGAAATTCTGCATTTTAACATTTAGTTGTCACAAAACACAACAGCGATAGCTGTGAACATAGACATTTCTCACAAAGTAAGTACCTTACTTTAAAAAAATGTCAGTCTGGATCTATCAGAACTCTTTATTTTGATAAAATAGATGCCACCCTAATATGTTATCTAATTGTCATTTAGACATGTTTAAACTTAGTCCATAGATTCATAGATCGTGAGGCTGAAAGAGACCTCCAGTCCCCTGCACCAAGCAGGAAAGATAACTGGGGGTCAGGTGACCCGAGCAAGGATGACTGTCTAGTCTCCAGTTTTAGTTTTCATAATACATCAATCAAAGAAATGTATAAGTGAAAAGGCATTTCAAAAAGAAGGAAAAAGACCATTCCATTCCAAAAAATATCAAAATTGGAAAGTTTCGACCTTTTGGGAACGCAATTCCTCCAAACCTTTTACCTTTGATAAATGAATCACGTTCCATTAAAAATAAATATGTGGCGCTGCAACATTTCCAATCAGCTGTAACCGTACATTGGACTGGACTCAGGAGACCTACTTTATGCTACAGGAGAGAAGTGGTGTGTTAACACAACTGCATGCCCTTTAACAGGGCATTTTTTTTCTGCCTATTTCACCTCTGACCTTTTTATGTTCTTTGAGGTGGGAGGGCCGTGTTCTGCTGTGTGTTCATACAGTATCTAGCATCACGGTGACTCAGCGTGAGCCACTACGTGCTACTGCAGGAAAGATGATAAATTTTGAATGAAACTTTATACTTCTAAATCAGCTTCTTTGCTCCCAGATGCCAGTGCCATTTATGTCCATTTCCTATGTCTGTTTGTCTGTCTTCAGGCAACGAGCTCTTTAAAGCTGGGACTAGCTTTCCCTTTGATAGGCTTTACTATCACCTCTTTAGACTACGTGGCACTCAGCTATGCTGTCCTTCCCATCGGAAGGCCTTCAGGACATTTTGGTCAGCCACCACGTAGTGCTGAGCACATCAGGACCCCGGGACCTACTGCCACGATTCATGTGGGCAACCAACAACAACAACAACAACTTCTTTGCAATCTGTATACCACCCACACACATACAGTCCAAAAAACCCCAGAGGAAATAACATGAGGTAATAGCTGCTGTCTATTTATAGTCTGAAAAGGATGCTTCCCAGTAATATAACAGATAGATGTTTATCTGCTGCCACAGAAATGTTGAGTTGACTTTTTTAAATTCCAAACTTGAAGTTTCCTTTGCTATGTCAGACCTGTTTCATCTTCTCTCACAACCCACACCACCACCTCCTCTTTCTCAGTGTCTTTACTGCACTCCTTTTCCTCATTTCCTCACCCAGCCTGGCTGCTTCTAAAGATGAAACTTCTCACAGAGGACAAGCAACGTTAGACAGCCGGGTTCTGCCTTGGCAGACTTTGGGGCCCTTCTTCATGGAAATGTCTGCCGGTGATTGTATTCGGGTATAGGTGCCATAGACAGCTGGGAATTAAAAAAAAAACCCATAGTTTCATTGAAAGGCAGTGGGGCTTAGTGGTTAGAACATTGTATGGGGGCTCAGGAGACTTGGCAACTCTTCGCAACTCTGCCTCCAGCTGAATAAGGGCCTTTGGCAAGTCATTTCCCTACCCCGTGCCTCAGTTTCTCCATTTCTAAAATGGCAGTAATGAGATTCAACTCCTTTACGAAGTGACTGGAGATGTACAATGAAATGTGATGGGTTATATATAATATAATAGCACCTAACGGTCCAATCATCACCAGGGCCTTGCTAGGCTAAGCAATGTGGTATGCAGTCACTTAATAAGAAACAGTTCCTCTTCCCAAAGAGTTTACCCTCTAAAGCAATAGAAAAAGAGTAGGAGACTAGAGAATATATTGTTACCATTGGCATGCCAATGGGATAACTGAGACACACAAGGGTTGAGTGACAGGCAGTCTGTGGCCAAGTCAGGAAATGATCACGGGTCTCCTAAGTTTCAGTCTGACTCTTATATACAGACCACTTTCTCTGCTGAACAGATGAAAACACAGAAAGAGCCAGGATGTATCGTCAAACTAGCTAACTAAAATGCCATTGGCAAAAGGTACCTGGGATACGGCTAGGGCTTTGTGAGTGACCCATGCTTTTGACTTGCTGGTGATTTCTTTTCAAAGCATTACTTAAACCAGAAATTTGTCATTTCTAGTCTTCAGTTGTGTTTTGTTGGGTTTTTTTCTGGAAAGGGTTCTACTAATGGCTTACACTTTTAATTACAGTGACAAGAAGTGAATACATGATTCAAATTCCAGAAAACACACTTTACAATGGGAAACTTAAGAACCTCAATCTATTTAGCTTATTAAATAGAAATTGCAGAGATAATGCAACTGTGGTACATATGAACCTATATATATAGAAGAACGCTGACATTTGTAGACCTTTTAATTTATCAGGCAAAAGCCTAACAAGATTTGATGGGTGGAAGCTGTAGTTAGAAAAACACAAATTGAAAATGCGCTTACATTCTCTACAGCGAGGATAATTAATCATTGGAACAGCTAATCAAGGGAAATGGCAAATTCATTATCAGTGAGGTTTTTGAAATGAAAACTAGATGTGTTCCAAAACATATTCTCTAGTTTAGCAATAGATAACTGGATCCAGGAGCATTCAATCAGATAAACCTCAGTGAACTCAGCCAAAGCTATTGATATATATAAAAACACAGAATAAACTCAGCACGTTCCGCTTTTCTTTCAGAAATACTGTAGTTACCAAAATGCAGTTACTCCAACCTTAGTTTGTATTTCACCATTACATTTGTTCAAATTTATGCCAAATTATCTATATATATATATATATATATATATATATATATTTTAATCCTTCTTTTTCCAGTAGCCTTAAATATGTCCCACATGTTTAATTTTTATTTTCACTAGTCTGCGGTTTGAACATGATTATAATCAATGATGGACCTATCTTGAACATGTAGTTGTACTTGCTTACATGACTCAGGGCCACCCATCCGTTCTTTCCCTCTTGTACCATATGGAGGTTGACATGGTCTCTGAATAACTTAGAGCATTTTCAGGACTTTTCAGAGGTATAATGCCTCCAGCAAGATGGAATTAGGGAAATGCATTATGAAAGGCATACAGGGATAGGAGCAGCATGAAAACCTGCAGGGTCTCTTCTACCAGTTGATACCCTTCAGCTTGGTGGTGGTGGCAGTCCCTCAATATGATGATGACTGTCTTCCAATAAATAGGGAAGTCATTGGTAAGTCCATAGATGACTGAAGAGCCTGGGCTAAGATCCACATGTATGGCTGCAGACATGGCAAATAGTTCCAAGAAGACTAAGTAGATCTCAGTGATGTTGGGTCATAGCTCTTTCCCTTTGTCTCTATTTTTTAAGTGATTACCCTGAGCTATTCCCTATGCCAAAGGGAACGCAGCTTTTCCAGCTTTATACCAACCATGGAAATATTTTGCAAGAGAGAGAATCCTTGATTTCCCCTTTTGGGCATGTTTTCAAGGCTCTGATGGTGCAAATCAGTTAGTGCTGAGGTCCAGTATTGAGTTCAACACTACAGGGACTATTAAAACCCTCTTCTTTTTTTTTTCATATGGCTTCAGATATCCATTTTCAAATCTATGAGCCACTGTCTGGTATTAGTCACTCAATGTGTATCTATCCCATCTGGGCATTTCTAAAGATTGCAGCTTTTGATTAAGTGCTGTGCTGTTTGGGAGACATTGCATTCACACAGGGAGTTGTCCAAGAAGTGCATCTTGTGAAAAGGATCTGAGGGTTACAGGTGACAATAAGCAGAATATGAGCCAACAGTGTGCCCTTGTTGCCAAGAAGGCTAATGGCATACTGAGCTTCGTTACTAGGAGCATTGCCCACAGATCAAGGGAAGTAATTATTCCCCTCTATTTTGCACTGGTGAGGCCACACCTGGAGTACTGTGTCCAGTTTTGGGTGCCCCACTACAGAAAGGATGTGGACAAATTGGAGAGAGTCCAGCAGAGGGCAATGAAAATGGCTAGGAGGCAGGGGGACATGACTTGTAAGGAGGGGCTGAGGGAACTGGGTTTATTTAGTCTGCAGAAGAGAAGACTGAGAGGGGATTTGATAGCAGCCTTCAACTACCTGAAAGATGGTACCACAGAGGATGGAGCTGGACTCTTCTCAGCAGTGGTAGATGACAGAACAAGAAAAACTGTTCAAGTTACAGCAAGGGAAGTTTACGTTGGATATTAGGAAAACTCTCTCACTAGGTGAAGTACTGAAATGGGTTACTTAGAGAGGTGGTGGAATCTCCATCCTTGGAGGTTTTTAAGGCCTGGCTTGACAAAGCCCTGGCTGAAATGATATCGTTGGGGATGGTCCTGCTTTGAGCAGGTAGTTGGACTGCTCCTGAGGTCCTTTCCAACCTTCATTTTCTATGATTCTATGAAGTGTTGTTTTGAAGTGTCCGTATCTAGAGCTCACTCTGTTCAGCTTGGCCCATGCTTCTTTTTCAAGATCATGCCCGACGGGGGAATCATTTGGTGTATAAAATGCTGCAGGAATAGGTCTGAACTTTCCCAGAAATTGGTCTGCTCCATTTCTGCACAAAGGTTTGGTTCAGCATCCCCAATATCTTCCAGAAGCTTGTGGGTTTCAAGTACAAATAGTTTATGACTTCTAAACCTCTTAAGCTTCCATCTGTTTGGGTCTTCAGTTAACAGTTGATGGAGCAGGTGATTTTCCTCATCTCTTGTCCCTATTGCTAATAATGATGTTAGGGTCTGTCTTCTTATATCAGTTGATCTACTGCTTGAGAGCACAGGGAGTACATATGTGTGTATGTACGTAAGTTGTGCAGCCTGTTATGAGTCCCAATGCACTGTTAATTACAGTGTTAAGCTTTTCAGGGTGACACATTCTGGACCATACGGGAGCACAATATCCTGCTGAGGCATATACCATTGCAAGTGCGGTGGTTCTCACCACTTTGAAGTTGGGTCATACTGGCTAAACATCTTAACCCACGCAGAGACTTTACTTCTGACCTTTCTGAATGTGATGTTTATAGGTGATGGAATTGTCTAATGTGACTCCTTGCTAGATTGGGGTATGCTCACAGGAAAGGATGAGATTGCCTACTCTGACATTCAACATGCTTGTGATTTGATGATTGTCCAGGTGGAAGAGCCAACACACCAATTTATTGATGCTCAGTTTTAAGCACCACTTGTGGAGATAGCCAGCCATGATTTCCATATCAGTATTTTTCCAGTTCTGTCATGTCTATTCCTTGGGCTACTATGGAGACGATATCACCGTACATGCATTGCTTAGATGTTGTATGTGGGAAGTTTGAGTTATATACGTTGCAAAGCATTGGTGCTAGCACTGACCCTTGGGAGACTCCATTCTTCAGAGTTCATACTCTGCTTTTTTCTCCTTGGCTGGTAATAAGTTTGAATGATCTGCTGGAGATCATGTCCATGACAAAAGCGCATAGTTTGCAGTCAGGCATCATAGAGTACAGTTTATGTTTGAGGCCTTGATGCCATACGGTGTCACAGGCAGCTGTGAGGTTGATAAAGATCACCCGTCTTTTCTGCTTCATTTCAAATCCGTTTTCTGTGTCCAATTTTTTTTTTTCCATTTTTGAAACTTTCAATTCAAGCCTTATGAACCACTTAGTTCTCCCCTAAGTTATATCTGGGTGGTTTAAATTATGCATAGTGCAGCCCCTTTACAGAAGGATGTTTTTAAGTTGGCCCTTAACAGAAGGATAAAGTTTCATCTGTTTTATTACAAGAAGCCAAAAACGAATGCATGGCAATTCAATTTGCTTTTGGGATTGGTGTTTCATAATGAAACCCCAAACTAGGTGAAAAGTATGGTTTGGTCTGGAAACCATGAGCAATTCTGTGGTTTCACTTGGGCTTGTACTGAACCTAGTTAAAACTAGGTAGTTTGGGTTGAATTTTACTTAGAGATTTTGAATTCATTCATACCTGAAACCGAGAGTGAAATTCAGGGGGCATGAACCCACATAGTCTAAGAGAAGGAAAAAGGTTTGCATGAAACCGCAGGCAAGTTTTGCAAATTAAATTTGATACAACTTTTAGCTATTCTGCACTTTGCTACCTGCCTAGTCGTTGAACTGTTCTTTTCCAAAAACTTTATGAATTGCTGTATTATGGAGTCCGTTTGATATGAGCTATTTGTTGACTGTGATGCCCTGATGTTGTGAACTCAGCATTTGTTGCTATGCTGAAGTTTTCCATATAGTACCTTCAAATGCACAATTGAGGTTAGAATGATGTAGAATCCCTTCTGTTGTTTTCTAAGTATCTGGATAATGAGCTGTTGGGCTGGATGCAGTAAAACACCGAAGAAAAAAGTGATAGTAAGTGACGCTGATAAAAATACATTTCCTGTGTGGAGTAGATGCAGCTCAGGAGAGTACCATTCTCCTTGATTCTGCTCTGTATTCATCTTGTGTCCTTGCATCCAACACTTCTAGGAACCTGAAAAAGAACTTGTTATTCTGTCAAAAGTGTCCCAAAAACCTGTTCTACGCCCAGGAAAGAAAAAAAGGTCTTATGCAAATACATGAATATTTGCAGCAAGGTATCTAACTTAGAACAGAACTGGGGAAAGATCAAAGACCTGAAGAAAATAAATTCTCAGTTAATCCTAAAAAACAATGAAATTGACACTGCTAAGTCTCCTTAGGTTACATTAATTCAAGAAAATGCTGAAGTAGAAATGATCTGAATACAAATGGTAAAGTAAAAAACTCTGGGCCCAGTGTTTGGCATCAAAGACAGAAAAACAGAATTAAAAATAACTCGGGGAGGTAAGGCTGGATAGGACCCATGTTGGATATTTGCTTCTTGTAGATAAAGAAAACAGCTTCAATAAAAAGCTTTGGGTATTTTTAGAGTAGCTGTTCAAGTGAAAAAATGTTAGTGGATCAATTCAAGATTAGGTATTATGTCTGTGACTTATCCAGCCGAGACCAAGAAAGAATATTATTTGCAGGATACAAATATGATAGAGATATCTATCTATCTATCATCTTATGCTTATCCTGCAAATCATGATATATACATACACATATATATGTATATATAGATATATAGAGATATATATTATCTATATACATATAGATATAAAATCTCAAGCATGAATCATGTATTGTACATTCTCTGGTTCATGCTAATCTAACTGCTTCCAACAAGTACGAATTTCAAAGGTACCTAACTGATGTAAGGGTTGAAGTCTTATCAACTTTCAATGCAACATGTGCTCTTAAGTCATAAAGTCCCTTCTGAAAATCCTTCCCACTAAAGTGAATAAGGAGATGTAGCATTGCTTTCAATAGGAGCACAATAAAGCCAATGCCAAACATCGTTAAATATGGAGTATGAAAATACTCACCTGGAATTGTAAATTAGATATATATTGAATTCTGAGTAGTTCTATTTAGGGACCAAGACAATGGCATTCAAATCACTGTTTTATCCCAAGGGGGAATTATTATTTCTTTTTTTAATTGCAATTTTAATTGGGTGGGAGAGGAAGGGGGAAACTGGAACAAAAACACAGGTTGCAAATATTCCAGGTTCACACCCAGATCTGAATGTTGCACATACCCCAAAGTCCCTCTGGGTCTGTTCCTGTGCCCATCATAATCAATAGCAAATCAGGAGCTTTGATGGTACAAGACCCTCGATGAGATGAACCCCCTTCCCTCCATGCATTTTAGAAGACCCAAAATGGAGAATATACAAAACCTGAGAGAGTGTAATGGTTGGGGGACTATCTTAGGAGAGATGTTCAGTTCCCTGCTCTACCACAGATTTCTGTGCCTTGTTTCTCCCTCTTAAAATGGGGGTAACGGCATAGCTTATCTCACAGGGGTTTTGTCAAGGTAACTACATAAAGGATTATGAAGTAGTCAGATGCTATATTGATGAAGGTCAGATAAGAATCTTAGCTAGGACAACACTGCAATTTTGTAGATGCTTTCCTCCTGTGGATCATAGTGAAAAAAAAATTGTGACAGGCTAAAATGTCTTCTTCCTGAGAGAAGATTTATTAACTGTTATCATTGTCTAAGGGTGAACTATGGAAATATTCCTGCTTGCCAGAATTATAAACACAAATTTATGCTGTTCCTTTTCCTCTCTTGATGCATAGTCTGCATTTCATGTTAGATGTGACTTTGATTTTTCCCTAGTTCTTGCATTGTTTCCCAGCTATGTTTAATACACTCCCAGAAAGATTGTACATTTTTCACCTTCTTATAAGACACTTGGAAATGTATTAGCATTCAAGAGTGGACTGTAATTCTCTCTTGTGGCCCTTGATTCTTATTTGGATGCACTAGTACAGCCAGATTCATCTCTGATAGAACTTACTTGTCTTAGGGAAGTTTAACCTGGGGTGGTTTTGCCCCATGCGTGTTTCTTTATTTTTCTTCTATCTTTATGACATCCAAAACATTCATTGTTCCTTAACAGAAGCCTTTTAATACAAATCTCTTGTACACGGAACATAACAAGTTATAAGTTTCCATGCTAGATCAAGCCACTGGTCTCTCAAGTCTTGAATCCCATCACATATAGTAGCAAACACCATAAGGAGGTACAAGGAAGCTCATAATATTAGGGAATAAACTGCATGTGGAGATGTTTCTTCCTTGCACCAAGCAGGTATGTGCACAACTTCAAAAGTCCTAAGGCACCTAAGCCCACCATTTAGGTACTAATAAGATGCTCAAAAATCAACTCTCTGCTGCCATTTACATTCCTTCAGCGTCTAAGTTTCTTCCCAAGGTGTCTCAGGGTTTGTCTACATGGTGCAATGCAGTACAGCTCAGAAAGACCTGATCTAGTTTTGAACAAACAAGGTTAGGTACTGAAAACAACACAGCTGTGTCAGCACTGTGCTTCACTTGGGCTAATTGGTCCTTCTGAGAAGGTGCTTGTTCAGAGCTAGCTTTGCATGACAGTGCTCTACACCTTACACAATGAAGACATGCACCTGCACTATCTTTCAGGCTGCTTAAATGCTGACACAGCTCAAAGCCATAGCTCAAACTAAAGCCATGGAAGCCTTGAAGCAGATTTCTCTCTATTTCTGTCACATACCTTGATGGCAGAGCATGGACCCGTAACCAAGTTCAGCATGTGTGATGGTTGTATTGGAGTACTCAGTGGAATATAAGAGATGCAGATTCTAATTCCTGCTCTGCCCACATCCCAGGTTCAAATACCCATTGCTCACATCCCACAGAAGTTCTGCTGGAGCTGGTCCATTGATCTTGCTGGTACTCATGACTCTACCCAGTGATTAGAGCTCTATCTGGGAGACAGGCTCAAACTCCCTACACCCATACATTATTTTGCAAATTAGAGCAACTGCAGTGGGAAAGGGTATGCCCAGAAGACCCAATACTTTGGTGGATACTGCACTCCCCCAGCGTCTGGGGCTGAAATTGCTGTTCGGGATCAGGCAGAGTATATTAGTGAGACTAGGTGAGTGTTTAACCCTGATGTTTTTGGATAATTTGAGGTGAATCGAGTTTTTATCTCCTTATCATTTATCTATTAGGCTCATATATCATTTAGTTGCAGTAGTAGGTACCCAATACTGGATCCCAAGTAAACAGAGGTGTTCATCACAAATAAGGGTAAAGCCGAACTGCCTAACCACTGCTCTTTCCTCTGCATTTACCTCTTAAATAATTTTGGTTACCAGAAAGTAGACTGGTTACATCTACCGGTTTCATTATGGACCCAAAAGTATGAATTGAACCCCCACTCTGAACTAGTACTGTTGGTCAATCCCCAGTCAACCAAGCTGAAAGAGGGGTACCTGGTCATCAAGCTTGGTTTCTAGGGGTGGACATAATGGTATTGATATCATTCCCTTGTATTTATTGGCTGCAGTGACTGTGCTAGCCCAATGACCAGTCTAAGTTTAGGACAGACTTTCACCAGTTAGGGTGGCTCCCTGCTCGACTGATTTCTGAGCATCCTTTGCTTAGGTGCTTAAATCTTCCATTGCATTGTATAGGAAACCTGAGTGCCTAACTCAGGGCTGAGTATTCCTCTACCCAGCACGACACCTATGACTTAAGTGTTTCACAGTTGAAGTAATTTAGAGGATCTGGGCCACAGTGGTTAGATTATGTTCTGAAGCATAAGCATTATCTATTTCAAAGTATTTCAGTTACTCATGGATCTTCCACTGTATATGGAAAAGGATTACATAGACAACTAAGCTGTTTCTCTGGGAAATATTTTTGTGGAAATGGGTTTTGCAGATAATAATGCATTTGCCATTTTTTTTACCAGCACTCACATTTTGTTATTGGCATGATATGCTTAATCAAATGCAGGTTTTTGGGCTCAATGCATCAGTTACCAGATGAAATCATACAGGTGATGTTACACTGAAATTCAGAGTGGATGCTTTAATGGTTCCTTCTGTCCTTAAAACCAATTACTCCATCAATCATTATGATCTCAAGATGCTTTTCTGTGATGCCTGGTCTCAGCCAGCTCTCTTTTAATATGCAAGCCTTGCACAAACAAAACTTTGGTGATACCAATATTAACTCCTCTCATTCAACAGGGGATTAGGATCAGACTCTCCCTCAGTCTCATCCAACACCCAACCTTGTTATTTGGAGTTTGTCCAACCATTTCAGTTGATATTGGGTCTAGACATTTTGTGCCTTAAATTATTCCTTATTTTCTGAGCCAGCCTATTGTTGGCTCTCTTTTTATCCTTGCTTTGATGCCTTGAAACCATTTCACTGCTTTTTAGGCTAACGTTTTAAGAGATGTAGATGCATTGGTAGGCTCAGCCTTTGGTTATACAACTTGAGACCCTCTGAAATGGTCTGATGTTTAGGTAGTGCTAAGCACCTGCTTTCTCAAAATCAGCCTCCTCTCCGATATCTCAGACTGGACTTCCAAAAAATGGATGTGCTACCTCGACACTCACCACATCCGACAATCCTTTTCTGGGAGTGGCAGCATATAGATCAAATAAACAAATAAGACTTTACCTCCAGATAATCCTGTAATTTAAATTTACCCTTCTCTTTCCTCTCATCTTCATATTTTCTGTTCTAGCCTCTCCAACTCATTCTCCACATCATTAATGTGAATGCTGACTAGAATAGAAAAGAAAATTTCCATTTCATAGATTCATAGATTCATAGATGTTAGGGTCGGAAGGGACCTCAATAGATCATCGAGTCCGACCCCCTGCATAGGCAGGAAAGAGTGCTGGGTTCAGATGACCCCAGCTAGATGCATATCCAACCTCCTCTTGAAGATCCCCAGGGGAGGGGAGAGCACCACCTCCTTTGGGAGCCCGTTCCAGACCTTGGCCACTCTAACTGTGAAGAAGTTCTTCCTAATGTCTAGTCTAAATCTGCTCTCTGCTAGCTTGTGGCCATTATTTCTTGTAACCCCCGGGGGCACCTTGATGAGTAGAGCCTCACCAATTCCCTTCTGTGCCCCCCGTGATGAACTTATAGGCAGCCACAAGGTCGCCTCTCAACCTTCTCTTGCGGAGGCTGAAAAGGTCCAGGTTCTCTAGTCTCTCCTCGTAGGGCTTGGTCTGCAGGCCCTTGACCATACAAGTTGCCCTTCTCTGGACCCTCTCCAGGTTATCCGCATCCCTCTTGAAGTGCAGCGCCCAGAATTGCACGCAGTACTCCAACTGCGGTCTGACCAGCGCCCGATAGAGGGGAAGTATCACCTCCTTGGACCTATTCGTCATGCATCTGCTGATGCACGATAAAGTGTTGTTAGCTTTTCTGATGGCTTCGTCACACTGCAGACTCATGTTCATCTTGGAGTCCACTAGGACTCCAAGATCCCTTTCCACTTCCGTGCCACCCAGTGGGTCATTTCCTAGGCAGTAGGTATGCTGGACATTTTTCCTCCCTAGGTGCAGCACTTTGCATTTCTCCTTGTTGAACTGCATCCTGTTGTTTTCTGCCCACTTGTGTAACCTGTCCAGGTCTGCTTGCAGCTGTTCCCTGCCCTCCGGCGTGTCCACTTCTCCCCATAGCTTTGTGTCATCTGCAAACTTGGACAGAGTACACTTCACTCCCTCGTCCACATCGCTGATGAAGACATTAAAGAGTATTGGTCCAAGGACCGAGCCCTGCAGGACCCCACTGCCCACACCCTTCCAGGTCGAAACCGACCCAACCATCATGACTCTCTGGGTGCGACCCTCCAGCCAATTCACCACCCACCGGACTGTGTAGTCATCCAAGTCACAGCCTCTTAACTTGTTCACCAGTATGGGGTGGGATACCGTATCGAAGGCCTTCCTGAAGTCCAGGTATACGACATCCACCCCTCCTCCTGTGTCCAGGCGTTTCGTAACCTGGTCATAAAAAGAGACTAGATTAGTCAGGCACAATCTGCCTGTTACGAACAGGTATTTGTATTAAATTAAACCCAATATAGCCTTCCATAACATAGTGAAGGTTGTCAAAATACCCAAACGCCCAGATATCCCTTCTTCAGAGAAGACTGTATGTCAAAAGAACTGTTTCTGTCCATGACAGATGGAAATTCCTATGGAGGGAATGCATTGTTTGACAAATCTGTGCAAGTTACTGCACCTTTTATAACTTGTTTCATTTGTATTGGCTTATTATTGCGTTTTATTTTCTGCCTTCATACCCCTGGTTTCTCTATGCACTTTGAGAAGAATGGATGATGCACATCACCCCTGTTGTACAAACAGATTTTTCCCCCTACAGCCAATTTTCAGCTAATTTAATATACCTGCCTTACTACTGCCTTGTAAAGCTGACTGATGTATTTCCTTTGAACAAAGGGGACAGGTGCAGAGTAAGAACAGAGCACTGTTTCCTAGGGATGTAATACTGCACAATTGCTGATTTAGCCTTTCTTCTATCTCTTATTTTCTCCCTCTCTGATGTCTATTTTTATTCAGTAATTTTGTTTGCTTAGATTGTTTGGGGTTTTTTTTTAAATGAAGGGGGA
This sequence comes from Alligator mississippiensis, assembly GCF_030867095.1. Taxonomy (NCBI): domain Eukaryota; kingdom Metazoa; phylum Chordata; order Crocodylia; family Alligatoridae; genus Alligator; species Alligator mississippiensis. Next base: position 53,433,858 of record NC_081835.1, on the reverse strand, counting down.
AAATAACATTTCTGTCCAGGATATCTTCCCATGTACTGTTAAAAGGGAGGCCTTGGGTGGGAAACAGATAATGTTCTTTTTAGGAAGGTGATATCTAGCAACAGCCCAAAAGATTTTAGCAACAGTACAGAAGGGATTATATTCAGGAGTGTCATTAACTTAGCTCCCACTGGGTCCGCATCACATGACAAAATCGGTCACTGATTTGTTCATTTTTTTTTGTTAGAGGAACATTTACCCATGTCTATATGGTAAAATTGCAGTCCCTAAGAGCATGTTGTAATACTAAACCAGAAGCCATGTAATCACACTGGCACAGCTTATTTCACACAGCTGAGTCAAAGTTGCAATTAGCTTGCCCTGTTGCAAATTAGCCCACCTGCTGCACTGCATGGACACGGCTACTCTGTTTCCAAGGGGCAGCACTCATGGAACAGCGCAGCCTGTCTGAAAGCACCACTTCAGGGAGAGTAAGTTTGCCAAGCAGGTACAACTAGGAATGTAAATCAGCTCAGCTTTCTGTCAACTGGAGCAGCAAGATGTGAACAGGACTTTATTCAGGCTTTCTGTATCTGACACATCCTCTTCCATACCATCACCACCTCTGGGACCCTGCTCCAATCGAGCTGGAGTGATACTCTGCTATTTGTCCATATGCAGGGGTGAGCTGGTTGCTGTTGGGTCTGATCCCCAAGTTGAGAACCTATTTTTTATGTCAGTAGTGCACCGTAGCTCCCATGTTGAGTGGCGTGGTAATTCACGCTCAGTAATGCGATCCGTAAAGACGCATCTCTGTCCCACAGAGTACTGAAAGCCTTGCATAGGCCAGCCAGACTGAGATATGGAATACAATGTATACTAATGCAAAATGTGAGAGAATGATTCATTGTAGGAAATTTGAAATGTGTGATTCATCCCTTGAACATTAATAACATTTGCAATAACCTCAATTTACTGATTTTGCATTTCCGTTTTCTAAAGCCTGGTAAGCACAAATGTGAGCGTGTGTGGGACAGAGGTACGCATCATCTGTTGGAGGGAATAGCTGAGTAGTTCTGCATGGAGAGGAGCCAGTCTCATACCTTGAAGCCATTTTCATTTACATTGTAGAAACCTATCAGAATAAGCAAACATATATCTCCCTGTACCTGCTATGAGGACAGTTAGCTTGTAACAATTTAAGGGCTAGATTCCCGCAGCAGAGCTACAGCCCTATAAGCACAATAGACAATGAGGATATCTCTTACACATGGACCCCTTCATGGGAAGAAGGGACGAACCAAACCCTCAAAGTTACTTACATGCCTCATTCTCTCTGATTTCAGTCCCAGCTTAGTGTCCATCTTTGCTGAACTGGTCCTCAATGCCTCCTTAGTGGCATTGAAGACCCTCAGTTCTCACCAGCGTCAATGCAAAGGCAAGTATAAGTAGGCAGATCTGCTTTTCTCCCCCCCCCCCCCCCTTTCTATTTAAAACTGTTTCAGTGAAGTTAAGATGGAGCTGGAGCTGGGTTTGTTTTTTTTTTTCTTCCCCGTAAGAAGAGTCATTTGCAAACTACAAAGAAATAATTATCACTGCTGGTTTTGCGGTTCATTTGTTTTCTCCTGTCTTGTCCTTTTTCAAAAGGCAAAGAAAAAAGTGTTGTATTGTTGTAGATGCTGCAGAGCACACTCCAGTCCATATATTAAAAAGCCAATGCAAAGAGAGGCTTAAACCCTGGCATTTAGCCTCTCTGATCATAGAATGCAAGAATGGATTCATACTTTGGCATCAAGCTGACTTGAGCTATAAACATCACAGCCGACTTCAGCTCTGAATGAAAGCCCATAATCAAGGAAATGGTCAGGGATGGGTTCGGAGACAAGCACAACTGAGATCCAGAAAATGATAAAACACCACAGACATATTCTATTTTAAATGTCAGGCCAATGTTTACAGGTCACAAAAGCCAATTTTTGTTCTCTCTCAGCTCCTTGAAATATTTTATATGGCATAACACTTGCCTCACAAGCTCACCTCAGTTTCTTGGGTGCTAATAGGTATTGTCTACTGGCCAGCTGCTAACTAACTTAAGAGAATGATTTAGATTAAACAGATATCAGTTCCACAGTAATTCATTTCCTACAGTACAAAAAAGTAATTATTCAAGGATAAAACCTCTTTTAAGGACATCCTCCTGGTTTATTGGAATAATACCAGGTTGCATTTTTCCACATGAAAGAAGATGCAAGCTGCTCCTATGTCCACATTGTTCTATTTGTGCTTCTTAAGTGGTGGCTTGCACTCATTCATATAACAACATCTGTGAGAATGAATAACTGTGAGAATCTGTAGAACACTTCTATTTCATGACATAAAGGGCCATTTCATGGAGGAAGATTTATTTTATTGGACAACTGATGAAAACATTTTAGAGTGAACTAGTTGTCCAAATAATGTTGTTGTCTAATGCTGCCCTAAGGTGTTGTTTATATCCATTTTCCACCTTAGCTCAAGTGATGAACCAAATTCAGCGTGAGTTGCTTCTATTTGCACTACAGCTGAAATGCCCCAAGATATATAGTCATTTCTTCCCACTGAATTTCATTAAATTCTCTGCTTTTACAGCCATCACCAGCATAGTGCCTAAATTCCTTTATTTATTAACACCACTTGTTGCATAAGTATCAGGATAGTTATACATACACAATGCAAATGCCATGCGGTATCAATGGAAACAAGTGCAGAAGGGCACTAGCATCACCATTGTACAGTTGATCTGAGCCAGTGATTGATTGCATGACTTGTCTCAGCTCAAAGGAATGAAACCTTATTCCTCTTAGTCTTAGTCTGGTGCACCGGTGCTCACAGTTTTGCCCTGAAGCCTGGATGAATGGCATGGGGCCATCCTGCATGCCAGACTTAGTTCTCAGGGCCATGGCCTGAGGGGCTCCCCACAAGATCCGTGGGGAGTCCTACAGGCCAGATTACATGGTCCATTATCTGACCAATGTCCAAAGTGGACATTATTTGACATGTGGGCTGGGGACTGAGCATTAATCACAAACTGATCCTTGTTCTCTATATACCCATCCTACTAACTTCTCTATGGTCCACCAGGAGCAGATGTTCTACAACAATATCTGCTTTTAGACCATTACAAGGTCTTTTCAGCCTTGATTCTCTTTACTGTCTACTTTCCAGTGAGGGTTGGTAATGATCATGGTAATGTTTTCATCCCCAAAGTTAAAGGTAGGGATTTGCTACCTTTAACTAGCTCAGGAAGTTAGATAAGTCTTGATTTGCAACGGGGTATATAGTTTTTCATTTGCAAGTCAAAGTTCAACCAGAACTGAGTGAGAAATGTTACCCCGTGATGGATGCTGGATATAACAAATATTCTGTCAGCCCTAAATCCAGTGTACAAGTATCCACATGATCCAAACTGTTAAACATATGACAGATTTAGCCAAGAGAAGTGGGCTGTGGCTACTGAGCTGTTATTTCACCCTTAGCAATTGCTCCTTCAGGAAAGGCTTGAAGCATGTGGGAGAGGGCGATCTTGCATTACACTACGAGTACCTATTTCCAGGGTGATGAACAAGATGCTATGCTGAGTGTTACTATTTTGGAAACCTGTAGCGGTTCTTTCTAGTGTTTTAGCTGATGTGAAATAGAAGTACAAAAAATGTCAGGAACTGTTCATCCTCAGTGGAGTGAATGAGACATTGATTATTCTGCTTCTCTCAGAATAACTGAGAAAAATCCTGCTTTCGGTAACTGCAGTCACGCAATCCAGGTGGTGTCAGCGGCACATACAGATGCGCATCCAAAGCAGAACTGTGCCTACTGGTTGCACTTTCAAAAGAGCCCACATGATTTAATCACATAAGAAAGGTGCCGGCCAGAAACCAAAATTGGGTGGTATTGGCAGTTTTTTGTATGGTGCTGACATTTATTTTTCACTCTGAATTGGAACAAAACTGAGACCTCCAGAAATATGTTGGTGAAAAATACAAAAGAGAGAAGAGAAAAACACAAATTAGATCCCTACTGCAGAACAGCGCGTGGGATCCTTGCTAGGGCACTCACATGGGAGGCACAGGTTCAAGCTTCTGATCCAGTTTAAGTAAGGAATGGACTTGAATTTGAGTCTTCCACATTCCTTGTGTATAGCTGAAACCCCTCACTACTAGCTATTCTGTTGAAGCTGCTCTCCCTCTGACTTTGGAAACTCCATCTTGTACCTTAGAAGCCAGGCCAATACACTTCTGTAAAACACTTTGGTTTTGAAAAAAATGCATTTTTGACAGAATAATCTTTTCAGACAAATATTTGCAATCAGCTCTTCTTCGGTACGCGTGTTCCTCTGACTTATAGTGGAAATTCTGCTCCAAAGTCATTAAGACACCATGAAAATCCTATACACTGTCTCCAAATATTGTCTGTCCGAATTAATGTTCATCAGACCCACAATCATACATTCATACATTGACAATACCTCCAGACCACAGTACTCTACTAAGAATGAGACGGAATTGCACTATGAAACAGGAAGACACTAGCTAGTGTGATATACTGTACCAAACCGTTGATGCAGTTGAGCTTAAAGTGAAACATAATTTGCATTGTACTCAGTTTCAGAGAAAGACGGTGGAAGGGGAGGGGGGAAATGGTCCTGGGTACTGTTCACCTCCTGACATCAGAAACCTCCGATGCAGCATGCGAGATTGCCGTCATGAAATCCCTGATCAAGAATATGAAGCGTCTTCCCCTCTTCGCAGCTGCGTCCTGCCTCACGCCCCCAGGTCCATTTTTCTTCGTACGACGAATGATGCAGCTTTTTTTCCGGATCACATGAGGCAGGATGAAGGGGGAAAATCCTGCTAGGAACCAAGATGGGCTACAAGTTTGAATCTGATCAAGGGGAGATACAGATTGATACACTGAAGACTATATAAGAATGTGCTCACCACAAGAGCAAACATTTTTCCAGGTGAATGACTCTCATGAAGCAGCCATAAAGATGACTGAAGACTCTGTTTCAAGGAGACCCGTGGCCACTAACAAATCATATTTCTATTTCACCACTGCTTTCCTCTCTGTCTGCCTCGTGTTTGCCCTAGCAACCATCATGATCTTAATCGTTCAGAAGACGGTAAGCAATTTCCACCTTTTCTCCTTGGTTTCTTTTTCCTTCTGCTGTCAAAAGGAAGTTTCTTGTAATCAAAAAAAATCAGTCTCTTTTCTCCTAAAATCATATAAATTAGGTAGAGAAGGGGTGGGAAATGAGGGAGATAGAAACAAGCTGGATGGAACCATTTTTCCTCCAGGTATTAAATTAATTTCTTATGCACCATTAATTCTATACAAGAAAGACAGAAACATTTCATGCTCTGGGGTCTAAGTTAGCAACTGAGCATCAGGGACAACAAGACTAAAACTCTTATGGGGGCTGGATATAACATTACTAACTACTTTAGAGTTTCTTGAACTTCTCGCTGAAAACTGGAGCTGCCCACTAGAAGGAACAGGATACAGAAGTAGATAGATGATGAGACTGATCCAGCTCACCAACTCCTATCTTCCTGTGGTAGTTAATTGATTGATATGGTGCACAGCACCTCAGTGCCTATGACACCAAATATCTATATGAAATGGTAATTTACAGGAAAAAATAGAGGAGCAAAAGCACTTGATGGTCATTTCTTGAAAGCATTCAGACTTCAAAATCAGTGAAAGAGAAAGAAAAAGACCTGGTAAGAAACCGAAGGTGGCGAACAGATATTTTCTTCAGACTATGTTTGAAAGGAAATGGAAAGTCTGTTGAGGTTCAGGGATGCACAGAGGCCGTTGTAAGCTAGCAAGGGTGGCAGAAGGGAACATGCTTGAAGTCATAGTGCCAAGGCTGTGGGGAAGAACAGGAGTTCAGTTCGAAATGAGGATAGAGAGCAGTGAATGTAAGGCAGGCTAAAGGCAAGACTGTGCAAGCTTTTTAAAATAAGAGGACAGCTCTGAGCTGGGAAGAATGAGGAGCCAATGCATTTTTTGCAGGAGAGACAGCAAGTGGCCATCTTTCTTGGTTGAGTTGGTTAACAACAGTGGACAAAATCCTGGCCCTGTTGAAGTCAGTGAACATTTTGCCATTAATTGAAATAGTCTGAAGAGTTGTATAGTAAATCCAAGCTCTGGTGGGCCTATCAATATGACTTTTAGACAGAATATATTTTGGGGGGAAAAAAAAACAGCTTAAGGTCTTGGTACATAAAAGAAAGTTGACCTGAAAAACACTGACCTTCAGCAACTTGCTTTTCTTGATTTATTAAATCTAGTATGTGTGTAAATGTGTGCATGAGAGAGGGAGAAAAATTACCTACACATTTGTGAGAAAAGATATCTCTGAGGCCTGATTTGTCTCCCCATTATATCAATGTGATTAAGGAGCCTCTTAATTGAAATCAGTGTTGTTACACCAAAGTAAAACATGAATGTATTCTTGAATTCATGTATCAGAATGAGATGCAGGTATTTTATTATGATAATCAGATAGTGGTACATTAAAGCAGAGCCTTCAAATAATGGACTGGTTAATTCCTAAATTACTGCAGATATTTTACACAAAGCAGATTTCATTAGTTCTTATTAATACTAAATTTAACACTAAATTAGCTCTCCAACAGGATAAATGCTATTCCCCTAAATGCAGAGGAATGATAATATTGAAGAATTAAAGATCTTCATTTCATAAAGGAACTCACCACAACAATTTTGCAAATAGGTTTGGAGAAGGAAAAAACAGGTCATCCAAGTGTGTGATGTAGTGATTTATAAAATATTTTTTTATTTGCAAGGGGAATTTGGAAGTAAGGAGCATTATTTTCTGGTCTTGCTTTCCATGACCTGAAAAGTCCACAATCCTGTTGCATTTCCTTCAGTCCCTATCCTTGAGGAACTACTTCTTCAAGCCCAGATAATGGATGTTGACACTTTATGAGAAGTTCCTCAATGGGATGTAGTGTGCATTTGTAACACACACCTTCCTTCGTGCTCAAGCAGTCAGTGTGAAAGGTGGCAGAAACTCCTTTGATAGCTATATTTGTTTCTGAGGTTGGGTGTCTTCTGGTCTGCATACAGTCTTGGTCTACTGTACATGGTACCTCCACAATACAGGTGTTAGTTGGAAGGTCTCATCATGAGAGATACATAGATAGCTCTTTGGGTTTACTCCTATGAGGAAATGCAGACTCCCCAGCTACCCTAAAGTGACCGTACCTCTCAGGAGGGGGGCAGAATCTTATATCATCAGACTGATGAGATAATTAGATTTTTTATCTCAAGTTTTTTTCAGTTGCAAAACCACCTCATTGATGAATTCCCAGTCACTTAGTTTAGGCATATGCACCTGACGCAGGACTATGCAGGGAGAAATTCAATAAATTCTAGAGGAGGAGCTCTCAAATCATGGATTACACCACATAAAAGACCAAAATCCCCAACAATTCCAACTCATCTAAATCCAGTACAAACATTATTAAATAATATTAATCTTGGTGCCTTTTAGAACACATCAAAATTATGTAACACCCACTTCTTCAGAAAAGTGGCTTATAAAAACTTCCTGTTCAGGAAGCACAGAATCCTTGGAATCACGTCTGGAAATAGTCCACTCACTTCTTCATCATCCAGAAAAACAGATCAACTGGAAATGCAGCACCTATAGAGCTTTCAAATAAGGTCTTGTTTTTCATAAAAGTCAATGAGTTCATTAGAGGGGATTCTTCCTTTTTTTTGTTTCTGCTACAAAAAACTCCTGCCTCCCTGGCACTTCCAGTGCTGTTGTAGCCATGTACTCAGAGAAACCTGTTGGGTCAGAAATATACACTAATTATTGTGGAGCTCCTGCTTTCAGTTAAACCATTCTACTAAAATGTTTCAGCAAATATGATAAATTACGTAACTGTTTGTTGAGAGCCACCCCTAGAGTATATGCTATCAATAACCAGAGCTATACCTTGTTGCCTGACTCAGTTGGTTGATCACTCACAGTTTCAGAGGGTTTCGAAATGCTCGTGTTTTCAACCTGACAACCTCTTTATCAAAGCTCTCCAGACCTGGTACAGTAGTGATGTGAAGGATTATATGTGCATGTGCAATACTTACATTAAATGATCTAGTTTTCAAACCTGCTTTGTTTAAAGTTCTAAAATAGCTTTATCAGCCAGAATTAAGCCTGGGTCAGCAACGAACAAAAAATCACTTTTTCTTTTTCTACACCAAGAATGTCCCAAATTGCATTAATTAGCACCCCCTGGTGGGCAATCTTGAAAAAGACAGAGCAAGAAAGCGAAAACACTGGGCGGTCATGGAAAATGAAGCAGAAGACAGAGTTGCGTTTAGGAATGACCTTTTGTCATGTTAATCTGAAGTGAAGTAGAAGGCCAAGTAGATTTGCACCTTATAGGCTAACCAAAGTAAGTAGATATAAATATGTAAATATGTATGCATGCATGTATGTATGTATTAGCGCAAGCTTTCCTGGGCTGAAGCTCACTGCATCAGATGCTGTGGAAGGACATGCACACAGCAGCGTATAAGAAGGAGAGAGAAATTTAGTGTATAAGGTGAAAATCTACACTGCCTTTTTCCTGTATGCAAATTAACACCACAATCTACCTCTCTCTGCTCATGGAAAACATGCCATTTTCTTTATATCTAGAATGAAACCCTGCCATACAGAATGGAGGCATCATAGGGCTCAGCATGGGAAGACCATGCTGCTGCAATCTATACTGTAACTCTTCTGTATATACGTAGAGTCCTTCACTGCTCAAGGCTGTCAGTCCGTTCCCTTTCACCCCCACCAAAGTCATGTATTAGTATTTACTCTGGAATTGTTAATGATACCTCTTATCAGACACAGTATGAGGACTGAGAATATCATTCATTCTCAGCTCTGCCTCCAAATACCCGTGTGATTTTGGACCACTTATTTAAGCTGTCTCTGCTTTAGTTTCCATATCTATAAAATAAGAATAACCATTTTAAATATTGAACTCTCTTTGTGATCTGTGGTTGAACAAAATAAAGCACTGTTATGATGTAACTATGACAAGCACTTTGCAGCCTCCAGTGTAACAAATATAATAGGATTAAAAATTAAATGAATAGCTTAGTATGGGCCTTTATGAAGTTTATCTTTCTTAACTTTTTTTAAGTTAAGTAATAATTTGACTGGCTTCACATTCTTGTATCTGTAAAGAACAGAAATGGAGGGGACAACTGCTGTTTTCATGATTGTTTGAATCAGAGTGAAATCCTGGTCTCCTTAAAATGAATGGTAAAAAATCCATTAACCTTATTAATGCCAGATTTTGCCCCTTAATTTGCAGATAAATTGAGTGGGCACAAATTTGGCTTAAGTGAATAAGAGGAGCAGATGCTCGGGCTCTCAGGACTCCAGACCTAATGATGCTGCCCCAATGATTTTTTCCATGGGGCATTGTTTTCTAAGTGTTTTTAGATGGCTTCTATAAGAAAAATCACACGTGTCAAAAACATTTGTGAAAAGAGACCTTCAGTTCTCAGGAGCATTAGCCTGTATCCTTGTTTCTGACACTTAAAGTGAGGAATTTCAATAGCCATGAAAGTCTGGTTTGCCTGAAAAATCCCACGGACTTCATGTTGACTTCAGTGTAGCCAGAAATTCGACTTTATATCGAGTAAAAACCAGCAAATACACATGCATATCTGAATGTTCATCCAAACACTGTATTCAAACCATTTTGGTTTCACAACCTGGACTGGATGTGTTATGACAACATAAGAGCTGGACCTAGTAGGGAATATGTATTTTGGTGTTGCAGATTCTGGTTGAACCCCCCAAAAGCATTGAGGTAGACTTCAGAGCAGGCATAACAACAGTACATTGAAGTCAGTGGAGTGACACCTTTCTACAAGAGCCTTGAGTTTGACCTTGCATTCAAGCTTTCTAAAGACATATCAAAGTATGTTTCCCTTTTTTGAATGCATATTTTACTAGGGCATGTGGCAGTATCTATCATAACAATAATCTGCATACCTCACTGTTTTGTGCTGCATGATTGCTAAATTCTTATAGGCATTATTTCTTCCCAATCAGGGGATACATGACCTTCGCAGGTTCTCTCACAGGGAAGGGGGAGTGCAAGAGACATTTATTAAGATGACTTTGATTAGACAACAGATGAGGCACCAGATTGATTTAATTTGAGAAGATTTTTGAGAAGCATTAAAAAGATGGCTTTCAATGACACCTGATTATCATTTTCTCTAATGAAGCAAACTCAAATTATCCTGCTTGCTGAGTAATGATTGAGATCATTCATCATCCACACCCAAAGCTGTTACAGACAGGCTAAAATTCATTTATAATGAGATTTTCCCCAAGCTTGTACTGTACAATTTAATCTCTTTTTGCTCCTAGAGGGTAACTCTTTACATTTCAAATTATAGCATTAAACTGAATCCTTCTTGCTATGGGAAAGGAAAATAACAGCAACAAGAGCAATGTTTAGAAGCAAACACTAAAGTTTTATTGGGATGTCTACTCAATTGATGCTGAAATAAAATGCATTAGTATCTGTTATTTTCATTTATTTGAAGCCTTCCCAGGAGGAAATGTGATACATTAGTACATTTTAATTTCTTTCAAATCACCCCGATTGCATGGCAGGCAATGAGATGTCAGAATTCTTTTCCCTAACCTCCATCTCAGAGGAAAGTTTGAAAGGTGAATATTTCACACTAATGCTTATGCCTCCTTATGTCTCAATCGCTTTGAAAAGCACTCCCTTATAGGCAGGAGTGGACCCATTTCCCATTTCATTTTGCAGAATATAACTGCAGATCTAAGGTTTCCTTTTTCATGTGACCAAATTCAACAACTTTTATGTGGCCTGGTGTTTAGAAGACTGACACTTAAATCCCAGCCCAAAGATAGGGAGTCTGTACAATCTTTACAAAAATAATCTATCTATGCAGTCTCAGCTCTGCCACTGTAAAATAAGGATGACTTACCCTATGTTTTTCAGGGATGTTGTGAAGATACAGACCGTTAATCAGACATTACATAACATGAACTACATAAGAAACTAGATAGATTTCTACCTGCGTGGCACTAACATCTACCATTTGTGTTGTGTCTCAGTTAAGAGTAGCAGCAGGTAGAAATGAGTATTTCAGTTTCCCAGGTTATCATGAATGACGAGTCACTGTCAGAAATTTTGGACGCTTTCAAGCTATGTAATCCCTTTAGTCTTGAGTCTTGTCAGCTGGACCTGGTACAGTTTCAAGGGTGATGTCTGCACTGGACAGCTAGCACGAATGATCGGCACCCAAATTTAAGCAACCTGGAAATGACAGTCCATGCTGCAAACCTGCACCCACATTTCTGTGTCCTCATGGTTTCTGCACTTGTCTGTGTTGGTCTGGAGGCACCGCTCATGGCTCTGTATATTGAGATGCTCTAGAGTTCTTCCTCCGGTAAACCACATCTATTATAGGAACCATTGAATAAATGGAAGTAGCATGCAGGAGATTTGCCCTGGAAATGAAAGTGTTCTAGTCTAAGATAAAGCACAGCTCCAATTATAACCCCTACCCAAATCAGCACATATTTGAGGGTGAGTGTCTGTGTGTTGATGGGGAGGAAACACACACATGGGAACACAGGCAAAGACTACGGACTGGAGTATGTTTCCTTGTGCATTATCAGTGCTTCCTCCTCCTGCTAAAAGATAAGAACAGAGGGAAGAACCTTTCTCGTGGGGATGTTTTTTGCCACTGCTTCCTGTCCCAGGGAGAAGTAAGAGGAGAAAGGTGGGGAAAGGGAAAACATATGTTTCCTTTTGACACTTGCAATGGTATAGTTACAAGAAGCTGAGATTTTTATTTTCATCCATCCCACTCAAGCCAAAGGGAGCAGGATTTGGCACTGGCAGGGTTCCCTACTTCAAGAGGCACATTGTTATCTTCTATTCTGTGCTTCACAAACTTTGAAAAGTGAGGGTGAAATCCCACCCCATCCAGAAAGCTAGCAAGGAGCCTATACACTACTTAAGACTCAGTTTGGCTCAAAGGGGGCACTGCAGGACTCCAGTGCTTCAGAAGGCCTTGAAACAAACTTCTTAACAAGGTTCAAGTTCACCCTTGAGAAATGGAATATGATTAGAGGATAACTTGAAACTCATTCATGCCTTAAACACAAACACTCATAGATATCAGAATAAACATATGTCCCTTTCTTTTCTTTCAGGGGCCTACTCCTGAAAAGCCAGGCAATACACTTCATTTTGTGGGAGGTAAGACAATACATGTAAATGACAATAAATGCATTTTGTCTGGCTTAGAATACAAACGATATCCAACATGGGAAAAAAAAACTAATTGTGCAAATCTTAACATTTTACCCAAGCTCTCCTCTTGACGGAAAAGCCAACCCAGTGGAAAAAAAACTTGCAAATTACTTTGTACTGCCGGAAACCAATGCCTGGCTGAGGAAATAACAAGCATTTCTGAATTTACCCCAATGTGTCATTGAACTAAAGTGTTTTTACCAAACAATATGAACATTAATCTGATTATAAAGGTGTTATTATAATGGCTCACTCCTGTACACTGAGGAGCATTGGATTTCATCTGGTCTAGGAATGGGCTCGTATTCATTATTGCTTATTTCAAAACCACCTGGGGCTCAATTACCTGCCCTAGATTCAAATAGTGTTTGATTCACATTCTTATTAGTGGCTGTGAGAAAGTGGGAGAAAAGAAAAAAACAGGTAGGATAAAATGAGAACTAGAGAGAGACAAAGGATACACAGGGTGAGCAGAATTGTAAGAAAAAAATATTTTCTATTGCCTATAGTATTTCAAGAGTCTGCTCTGACTTATGCCGCTATAAATCTGGAGTAACTAGTGATTTCATTGCTATCATCTATCTTTCTTTAAGATCCCTAGCATAGTGTATTTTAGCAAGTCACAAACATTTCCAAATTACATTCACTACTGCTTCAGAAGGAAGGGAAATGTTAATACCCATTTTACAGATAGGAAACCAAAGTACAGAGATTTATAGACATTTGCACAAAACCTGTGACAAATTCAAGAGTTTAATGAAGAGCTCCTGAGCACTTCTACAGTACCTTAATCACCAGACCAGCCCTCATCCTACTCAACATTTCTACACAAGAAATAGGGCAGTATTTGGTCAAATATATATTTTATCTAATAAACTCATGTGTCCCAAAATTTCCTTAGGAACAACCTTTCCATCCATCTAGTCTTTGTAGCACTATAGATATATCTCACAGATTGTTCTTGTTTTAAAACTCAACCCCTCTTCCCCTAGAAATAAACCATTATTTTAAATGTACCAAGTTTGGGTAAAAGGAAAAATAATTAATTTGGGTTTAAATTCCAATTTTAATGCACCAGGGAAAATTCAGAAGATGTCTTTAGCTGAATTATGCTAATATGACTGAGATTGATAAACATCACAAAATAAGATTTATAATCTCCTCTCCTCTCCTTCCTGCCAACCAAACAAAGCTTGTAAATCTTACTTCTCTGTAATTGGATCACCTCTAATCTCTACACACTATTCTCAAGAAGAAGACAAGCAGGGAACAACTGAGTGAATATATGTACTGGAAGGGACTTTCTGGAGGCTAGAGCTCCAGCTGCTGTGAATATAGCCCCACTGACGTTACTGGACTTAGGTTGATTTCCAGCAGCTGAGTTTTATACTTAATTAGCAAGAGACAAATGGAACTGTAATAGTAAATGCTTTCCACTGGCAGGAACCAATGAAAAGCAGGTGCAAAGACAGAGCAAGTCAATTGATATTTGAAGCCAGAGGTAATGACACAATAATTCTCTTTAGCACAGGGGAGATTTAGCACTAATTGCAACCTTTCTTCATACCCACCACTTTATGCCAATTGTCATTTCTTATCCTGAATAACCTGGGTTTCCTCAGCATTAGTTTACAGGATATCATAGCATTAGATAAAACCCTTTCTGTCTCTTGGCCAATTAGAGTCACATGCTCTCCCAGCAATCTGCTGGTAAACTTAAATACCATGATCAGAAAGAAGTGAAGGGTAGCAGATTAGATTGATGGTTTAGAAGTAGTTTCAGAAAGCTATTAGTTACTATTAAAAAATGTTGTTCCTATTATTAAAGGACTATCTAAGTCATAGAGAATTTGAACATAGTTAAAATGCATAGAATGTCTTACTGCTCAAGAAGACCAGAAGACCAGATTTGGTAGAAAGAGGAAGACCAGATATATTAGACCAGATATGGTAGAAGGAGAAGACATCTATAAGGAACCATTCTTTTGCTATTTGATGGATATGGTCAATTAAAAATGTAAAGAAACATTGATGTGTCAAATCAGCACTGGCAGGAACTGAAGAAAGTCCTTAGCATAAAAAATACAGCATAATACCAAATATCTGTGGTGTGTTAGGATTGCATGATAAATATATCACAAGAGCACTGCATGAATTGGAAACTGATTCTTTTACAAAAGCATGGGTCCTTCTCAAAACAACACTGCTGGGACCTTCAAAAATACTGAGGAAGTAGATAACACTGTTAATTTAGGGATGTTTTATTCTAAATTTAAACCCACATTAGTAACTGTGTCCCTTCTAAGAGGCTGGATGCTGGAGGGAACTGGTGATAATAATACTGATGTTGATGGGCCTGATTCTTGTTTTACCTAAAGCTACTTTGTAACATATTGATTCATAGATTGTTCGGACCTCACCAGATCATTGGGTCTAGCCTCTCCCCCAGCACTAAGCAGGAAAGACAATTGGGGTCAGGTGACTCCCAGCTAGGTGACCGTCCAGTCATCTCAATTATGTTTTTAAGTGCCAGTGATTTATTTTTTTTTTCTCAAAAGTTAAAGCTCCTCTATATAACTAGAGTAGTGCAAATTGGCAGCATAATATATGATAGTATGTATTTTGTGTATACAAAAATACCTTATGCAGTTCACATACAGAGTAATAGCGTCAAAGTTGTAAAGTAAAAAAAAAAAAAATCCAACATTAGAAGCATCAGATGTGTATTTCCCCGTGCAGCCAGAATTCTGTCCTTTTGTGTTTGTGTCTTACGCATCGAGGGAAGTGGATATAGTGGAAAAAATGACAGATGATCATGCAAATAAAGGGTATATCATATGTGAATACACAAATAAACAGATATAGCTATTTTTCTAAGTCAATCCAGTGGCGTTAAACATGTACAATCAAATTTCACTTCACATTTCATTTAGGTTCCATATGCTGTTGTCTATCACTAACTAAATACCAATAGGTACTTAAAAGCCATTTATGGAGGTGAATATATTCCTTACTTAACTGTCAGTCCTCAATGGATAAGTTTGAATCCATCTGCAGACATTTACTTGAGAAGGATGCATTGCCAGCTAATTAAATGTTTATCTGAAAAAGTGCCACCAATCATCTTGAAATCTCTTTATACTAGTTAGTAGAAAGGCACAAGCAACAGGGGGAAAAATCTTATTAAATAATCATTCATGAAATGCGGTCTTTGTATTTGTAGAATCCATTTCACATTTAGGATGCATTTTCTATGTTCATTCATGCTGTTCTGCATAATAACTTCCTGCTTAGCAACTAGGGGCTTGTGGTGTTCAGCTCTCACTGCCTCCCCGACACACATGCCCCTCTTTAGAGCTCCCTCTGAGGTCTATGTCCCCTTCTTGCTGATCTTTTGTTATTCCCTGGGTCTTGAAGACATGGCACCAAACTCTGCTCTCATTTACACAAAATTAAACCTGGAAATATATTCCCGTTTCTCTGAATGTGAAAAACTGAGCTGCAGTAGCTGTGGAGGACCAGATTTTTAAACATGATTAGTTACCCATCTTATTATTTCAAAGGGTGTAAGATCCCTGAATAAAAACTTGGCCCCGAGTGCTCAGGAACTACATGCCAAATTCTGATTTCCCTTAGACCACAATAAATCAGAATGAAGTCAGTGGAGTAATTCCAGATTTACAGGAATATAGTTGAGAGCATAAAATGGTCTCATGAGCTGGAATCAAGTCTCCTTTATACCAGTGGAGTTATATGCACCAGTTATTCCAATGGTGCATGTGGAAGCCAAATTAAATTGTAGGGTGGTAGACTCTTTACAGTATCGGACCAGGCCAATAGACATGGATAGTAGTAGAGAGATTGCAGCTCTATAAAGTCTGTGCATTTATATATATACTGTGAAGGAGACAAAATTACATTGCAATGACTTTAGTACTCAGATTGGTGGACAAGTTTGGTATTGCCCTCTAATAGCTTCCCAAATCACAATCAGATAAATCAATTTATCCACGAACCTCTGGTTTTTTTTATTAAAAGAGCCTCAGAACATGGGTTGTGTCACTCAGTTTAAAATTTGGGCAAGTTTAGACTTGCAAATGCTAGGAAGAATGTATCAGAAAGCTTTGGTTTCACTTGGCACCAAGCTTACCTTCGTGACCAAAAGTATATGCTTGTTCAGGTAGAAGATGAAGACAGATAAATTCAAACTGGAAATAAAGCACAAGTTTTTCTAAGTGAATGTGATTAATTGTTGGAACAAACTGCTAAGGGAGGTGATGCATTCTTCATCTCCATCTCTTCAGATTAAGAGTGAAATCAAGAGTTACAGGGCTCAATAGAATAACTGGCTTAAATGATATGGCCTCTGGTATACAGGAAGTCAGATAGGACAACAGAATGGACTTTTTTGGATTTTTAAAACCAGTATCATATAAGCTGTTTTTTTTAGGAATACAAGGTTTTAAGTGAATGGAGATTCAGAAGACATTTTTTTTCAAACCTAGAAGAGAAGATGAAATAATCAATTATATTGTTACTATTGTGGGATTAGGGTGCTGTTGCAGCTGATAACATTAAATATTATATTGCATTGGAACTTCCCAATGAAAATATCCAAAACCGTTTTTATCTGTTGCTCTCAAACTGCTTTATAAACCCTCTCAATATATCCTAGTTATGGGTGAAGAAATAGATGCAGAGGTGGTGAAGTGATTTTTCCAAAGTCACCCTTCACAGTCAAGAACAGCATGAGTGCCTGGTGCTTCCTGAATCTGGGGGGCACCGGCAGAAGCTGCTGATCCTGTCAGGGGGGGCACCAGCCCTACCAACAGCATCAGTGTCAGACATCGGGGGGCACGTGCACACCCACGCACCCCCTACCACTCGCCTGTGAAGAACAGAACTCCCTCCTCCCATGCTGTGCCAGCAGTAGCATAACTGGGGGGGGGGGCAAATGGAGCAGCTACCCTGGGTGTTGCCTTTGTGGAAGGGCTCCAAAAAACAGCTGTGACCACCGTGGCATCTGATTGCACTTCTGCAATTGGCATGGCAGTAGCTGGTGCTGCCCCACATGTTATAGAGTTGCCCAGCTACACTCCTGTGTGCCAGTATCCTCTTCTTTCCACTAGACCTTGTGGCTGCCTTTTAATCAGCTGTCTGGTGACTCGGTTTACATTTCTGTGCAAGTACCTGTATGCATGTGCAAATATCTGGCTTTCAAATTCTTCCTACTTTGAAGATGTGTTCTATTGAATAACATGGCTTGATGAAGGACATGTGATGCCTGAAGGCTTGTCCAACAGCTCTCCCCATCATGCAGATGGTCCAGGAAAAGACATCACAAAAAGCCCTTGCCTCCCAGACATTTCCTGAACTATCATGGCTACTACAGCACTCAAATCATACTTCGAGTAACACCACATTCCTCTGTAACACAGCCTTTTTCTTGTGCAGCTGGTGAAATCTGAGTCCTGTACTCAACAACAGTGCAAAGGAAGCTGCCCTTTAGCTGATGGCCGTGCCATAGCAGATCTGTTGGGTGTGTCAAATAGGGAGCCTTAGGTAGTCTGGAAAGAGCTGCACCTGGCAGGTAGATATCACATCCCTGAGGAGTGATTCCCTTGAATGCTAGCATCTAACTTGATCACAGCAATTGTAGTAATGGTAGTACAACTATTGAGACTCTCCTGACATAAATAGCTTCTTCGGAAATACTAGATATGGCTTCCATTTAGGGCTTCCTTCCCCCTGTCGCAGTGTGCTGTAGTTCTGTCAATTGAACAGGGCATGAATGCAGCTTGCAAAGGTTTTCAACATTTAGCCCCAGACTGTGGCCTCCGGCTTAGTATAATTTACTTTGGTTTAAAACCAATGCAGGAAGAGGATATGGCCAGAGGCTTGAAAGTGCACATCGATCTCTGCCTAATGTTGAACATCCTCATATTGGTTTTACAATCACAGATGTCCCCTGACTTTCCTTACAGCTGATTTACAATGTGAACCAGAACAATTAACAAGAGAAGCAAAAGTGGGAAGTGATTGCAAGCAGCCCCAGCCCAGCCACCTAAGCTCAGGAAATGCTTATTTACAACTAGGCTTTGTTTTTTCCATACCTGGTTTTCTCAGAACTACAGCTGATGTCACCAAATAAATATTTCTTTTAAAACTTGCTGACGTCAATGAAGGCAAGTTCAGGCATGCAAGCAAAAGGTACAGTCACTTCAGCTCAGAGCTGATTGTGAGAGATGAATATAACTCATGAAATACACAGCTCCTTGAAAGATTAGGTTATTTATGTCAAGACAGCTTTTTTTTGCCGGCTCAGCAGAACTTGCAGGGATGGAGATTTAAATGTCAAGCTGTGCAGCAGTGGGGGTTTTTTTGGTTGTGTGTGTTTTTTGGGTTTTTTTTTTGGTTGTGTGTTTGGGAGCTGAAGGGCAGGGGGGTGTTGCTTCTTTGTTTGGTTTGGTTTGGTTTGGTTTTTGTGGCTTTTTTCTCTCTTGCTCTGTAAAGTAAATCCCACTGAGTTCCTGAAAAAAGCAAATTCTATTCTCCCTTCTGCAGGCTAGGCAACATTTTAAAGATCTAATCCTATTAGGATTGTTAGTATAAAATATGTTTCAGAAGGAGTTTTTTCTATACCGCATGTATTTTTATAGAGAACGTATGACTGGTAGCTCCCAACACTTGCCACAATTGCATTAAACAGTGAGAGTAACATCTGATAATGTGAGATTTATTCCTCTGACTGGAATGGCCAATGCGTTCTACAGAGGTTAGGTTCCCAAATCCCACTAAATGTCGGTGTACAAAAGGCCCCAAACTCCCTTTGACTGCTTGAAAATGTTTAGCCTCTGTGTTTCTGTCTAGTGTTATTTCATTACGTTCATTCATATGTTCATAACCTGCCTGACCCTTGAAAGATATGCATGTATACACCTGGTCAGTCACTAGGATTACAGATACCTACTCAGTTGCTCCCCACTTGACCCTGGCCCTGATAATCTTCTATAATTCTACAATCTTTTAAAAGCAAGGCTGAGTGGAAGTAACTACATCAACTGCAGTGGAGCTACTCTAGCTTTAATACTGTTGTAAATGAACACAGTGCTTGGCAATATTATAACAATCGTCAAAAAAAATTATGCCAGCTTTACCCAGGATAAGTTAAAGCATTGGACAATTTAAGTGACTTGTGTGAGGTTGCAAATCTTGGACCAAATTCTCTGTTGATACAAAATGGCACAGCTCCCTTAAAACAGGAGAATTTAGCTCCATAGGGTCAGATTAAAACATAGGATAAAGGAACCTTGACTCTCATCCCAATAGACACACTCCTTCCATATTCGTCTTAGAACCAAGAGGTGTTTTCTTTATGCCTTATGTAATTCTTTGTGATCTAGACCAGTGATTAAAAAAAAAACTGGCCATGAACTCCTTTACCTTGCAAAATATTGCTGTTCGTATCCCCTACCCCCAACATGCCCCTGCTTCTTCATTTCTTAGGAATGATATGGACACCAAAGTCAACACAATACTCGTTGCATGTTGATCAATCAGAAGCTCTACTAGCATTAATAAAATGTAGGCATGTACCCTCTAGCAAAGAACCATGTATCCCCAGGGGGTATGCAGATGCCAGTTTGAAAACCACTGGTCTAGACAAAGAACAGACAACGCAACATGAAATCAGCAATCATCCATCTGGATATATTGACTAATGATACACTGAGATATATTTCCTAGAATATTTGTCCTGGTTGATTACACCCAAGTGTAACAAAAGCTTTCACAGCAAGTACACAAAAAGGAGAGATGCAAAATCTTTCCGTTTTACGTGCTTAAAGGAATGAAAATTAGCAGAGATGTCAACAAAAGGATAATACATGAAAGCGTCTTTTGTTAAGGGAGTTTAAGCCTACAAACAGCAGATTTCAAACAGCTAGCAAGTGAAATTCAATCATTTCAATATTGATTGAACTCAGCTATCAAGTACTTCCCTTCAACCAGTAGGGGGATCTGTTCTCCTGCTTTTCAGGAACGGGCCAAAGAAATACTGTACTCTAGGCTGCAGTGTCTGGTTCATCTCCAGTAGCATTCATGAGAAAAACTCAGTTGCGTAACTTTTTAGCACTGCATCGCGCTTGTAAAGCATCCATTTCTCATTGTCTCATCATGAAAGAACCAAACACACTGTGTATGATGGAGATGATGGGAAAAGGAAATAAGAAGGGAAGAATCACCTAATACAATTTAGGAACCCACTGCAACATTTATACTGGGTAATGGACCTTGAAAAGTTTACTGTCCTCTTTACCGTCAGTCCTTTAACATCTTCCACCTTCTATGTACTGGTCCATCATGATGAGAGAGCTGTGGTTTTTGATAGGATAATAAGGAGAAAGTAAATTTTGGTTTATTGATGGCAAATGAGTGGTTTATGGAAGTAGAAGGGAGGGCACCCAAAGGTCTTATGAGTAAAAATTCTCAAGCACATTTTGTTGGATTTCACTGACCTTTCCCATGACACATTCTGCCTCAGCTTCAGTTTCTGGATTGGTTTAAGGTGCTTGCACTGTGAATCCCAATTCCTCTTTCACTATTACTATGTTTGAAAACACTTCTATAAAATTAAAATTGTATTGTCTGGTATAACCACCAGCAGCCTTCAGGACTAAATGGTCAACAAAAGTCACATGCGGATCTTTGAGCCTACCTTTTTTCTCCCCTAATTACAAAATGTAAGTTAATGTTTTCCTAAGAATCCAAGTTTGAGATACTTAAGTCCCATTTACATAAGTATATTCTTGTCTACATGAAAGAGCAGTACTTCATTAATAACTTTGTATAAATAATGAAATAATCATTGGAGCAGGGACCATGGGCAGATTTAGGATTTCCTGAGAGGGAGTGTGACACACTACCCTTCTACTGTGGAGGGGTGGAGGTGATGCATGGCTGGAGTCCTCCAGCTGGCAGGGAAAACTGGGGAGCTGGTCATGGTGCAGACACATGATAGGGGGACCTACCTACCACTCCTACTGTCCCCAGAGCCCCTCCTGCCTTGCTACAGCTGAGGGGTAACAGGAGCACCATGCCTAGCTAGGGGCAGTGGTGGTGGCACACAGCTCCTCCTTCCAGTGCCTGCTCCCTGTCTGTCCCCTTTCCCCACTCCCCTAGGGTTGCCAACCCTCCCCGATCTGCTGGGAGTCTACTGGAATCAGCATCCATCTCCTGGTGACTATTGAAAGCAAACTAGGAAAGTGATATTGTGAACGGGCTGAACAGTACAATTAATTACATTATGTCATGTTGGGGGGAAAAAACCTCCCAGAATAGCTTCAGTCAGAGTTGGCAACTCTCCCCTCCCCAGGTGTCCCCTGCTGGCTTAGAGCAGGCCCTAGAAAGTAGAGCTGTGCATCCACCTCTGCTCTCTGCACAGCGGCTCCCTGCAGCCTGTAACTGGAGCAGGGCAGGAGTGGATCTGGGCTTCCCCCTACACCCTGGGTGCCTTGGAACAGCAGTAGTAGAAGGAGGGGTGTGACTGCTCTTCCACCTCATCCCTGGATCTGCCCCTAGCAGGGACTTAAACCCAGGTCTTCCACCTCTGAAACCAGTGTTTTAATCATGTGCCTCCCTCACTTTGACCCTGGCCTGCCGGCTGCAGAATCCAAATGAGAATTCAAACTGTATGGGGTCTAGCACCGTTACAAATATGGGTTACACTTGCAGCTCCCCTAATTTCAGTGGAGTTGAACCAAGGAAGAATCTGTCCACTTCACTACAAAACTGAGCATGCATATACCACAACTGGAACCTAGAGGAATAAAACTGTGTTGAAGACTATGAAAACTGGTTGTCTGACTTGGGGAGGAGAACTGACAGCTGATTATAACGGTGTGACATAGAAGATGACAGTGAATAAAAACGAGTAGTAAACTTATGGTGGAAATGAAAACAGAGTGATTATTTACTCTTTTGTTTCCTTCAGGAAATGATTCAGAACTCTTTTTAAGAATCCTAAAGAATGTTCCATTTAAGATGGCTGCTGCATACATGAGAGGTCAGTGAACGAGCCCGACTAACACAAGCTTTTTTAACAAATAAAAAAGATTATAAAGCCAGTTTAAGATTTTCCATCAAAACATTTTGTATTGACAATTGTTTGGGGTTGTTTGTTTGTTCGATTAAATGGATGAAAGAAGGGGGTGGAGAGGAGAGATACAGTTTTGTAAGTTTGGGGTGTGTGAGTTTATCTACACCCCTGCCCCCCAAGAATGAATCCTTTTTGGTGTTGAGAAATAGCAGTCTTTAAATGCTGATGAACACAAAAGCTGGATGCATGTATATCTGTATTGCTATTCTTTTGCAATCCAAAAGTTCAAAGAAACATCTTGACTGCATTAGTTTGTACTGGGTGGGTTTCCTAGCTATCTCCATAGTATGGAGGGGAGCTGCCTGGTTCAGATTGGTAAGGGAGGATCCATTGTTGGTGTTTCCTCTGGAGATCCACAGAATACATGGCCACTATTTACCAGCAAATGAGTCCAGCAAGTTCTCAGTTCAGTGTTTAATTAGTATCTCTCAGACTGTGGGATCCTGGTAGTTCATTCAGTGATGCAGTTGCTTTTCTTCCTAGCATTAAAACCAAATAATACAGAGCTGAAATGGACTGAGTATGGTGTTCGTCAAGATATCCAGATCCACGAAGGGATTCCAGTGATCCAGACACAGGGCCTTTACTTGATCTTTTGCCACTTGAACTTTAATATACACAACTGCTCAGGCGACACAATAGACATAAAACTGCAGATGTTTGTGAACGGTGATCACAGAAGGCAAACAATAGACACGCTGTGTACATCAAATGAGGTCTCTAAAAGGATTTACAAGGAGTTCTTTCAACTTTTTCTGGAGTACCTAAATGTGAATGACCGAATATCAGTACAAATTGATAAGTACCAGTATTTGGATTTTGCTGTTCTTCCCAATGAAAATGTTCTTGGGGTCTTCAGGTACAGTAATTAATATAATGTGACGATTGCCTTATTTCCTCATTACGGCTCAGAATATCAATAACTTGACTCTGGACAATACCTTATTTAAATTGACACATTTTACTTCATCACTAGGGTAAACAAGGAACTTTCAACATGAAATCAAAAAACACTGCAAAGCATGATCCTGATAGATGTAGTAAGACACTGAACTTTCTCAGGGTGGGATAGCCCTGCTATAAAAAACAAAAAACAAAAAAAAACCACCTATTATTACAAGACTGTCTGGCAGGAATGAGACTATCAAATAACCAACAAGCAAGGCAATGATTCCCTAAAGCAACATTACATAAAAACAAACAGGCAAAATCCCAACCAGACTCTAAAAACAATGTTCCATGTTGAGATTAATCTGCTATCTTCCATGCAAAGAAACAGCTGGCCAAAATGATTATCGTGGGGAGACGGAGACATCTTTTCATCTGAACTACTTACTTGCATAGTATTTTGAACTACTCTTTCCAAAACTAACAGTCAAGACTCATGCCTAATGCTTTCTTTACAACTATAGCAACTTTAAATCTGTGATTAGCCTTCAACAGAATCATTGAATGTACAGATAAGAAGAAAATATGGGAAGAGACAAAGTGGAGTCCAGAAGTCAAAGTACTGTGATGGGATGGAGGAGACCTGTGCTCCCTGCCACCTTCTGCTACTGGCTTTATGTGCGATTTTGTTTTCCATTTGATTGTTGTATTAAAATCATTAGCTCTTTGGGACAAGTGCTAAATGTTTGTATTCTGCCCAGAAAAAAGGGCACCCTGATCTCAAACATGGCCACGAGGGGCCCCAATATTAGCAAATATTAAATTAATAATAATCTGGATCATGTGCAATATAAGAGTAGTCCCTTACAATGCAAGTTCTAGTGCTGTTTCCAGTCCAGTTTTAAAAGGACATAAATGTATATCAAACTTGCTTATCAGGGTCTTAGAAAAGGAACAACCCACATTTAATGTGTGAAACTTTGTGACCAGCTGTCTGAATTCCCATATTTGAGAAAGTTTGGTTATGACCCACTACAAAGATAGTCCTAAATTCTCTATGTGTGTGAAATAATTGAAAAATGTTTGCTAGAAATTGAATTTCTATAACAATGGGACCAGCAGATATCGAAAAGTAAAGAAAGATCAGCTCTTTTATCGTTACAAGTCTATTGGTGTAAGCCTTTTCTAAACTGACTGTGTTTGTTTTAATCACTTGACTAGAGCCGGGTAAACTATTAATAACAACCCATTTATACAGTGAATTTAGCTCCCTTTTGTATTTGGATTATTCCCAAGCAAAATTCAAATTTTACTAATTGTTTTATTATTCAGGTTCATCTAATGAATGGTTTGTATCCAAAAATATGCATAACTTACTCTTTGTGTCATGTGACTGATCGCATAAGTCATAAGATGTTTTTATTTCCCCCTCACTAGTTGGGTAACTTCCAAACACAAAAAGTGCTTTCAAAATGCTTATGTCGAACATATCCAGTTAATTCATGCAAATTTGTAATTGCACAAGTATACACATACAATTATGTGTTTATGCAACAATTAACAAAACTTTTCCTGTTTTGATGTACAGTTTCAAAAAATGAATAAGAGGGATTCCAGGTACCTTAGGAAGAAATTCCTCCACCGCATCTTCTTTTTATCAAAACCAGTACATTTGTATAGTATTTCCTAGCTCTGTACATGTACGTTGCCTTCAGACCATCTCTTGCATCTGATCAATTCTCCAGGCCTAAAAATGTTAACTATCTATGAATGTATTTATAACTAACATATTTCATCACTGCAGCCATGCACCATATGACCCTGAGCAGCTTAAATGGCTCATAACTCAGTGGTTTTGTTATCAAGTTCAGATTTCTCAGACATGAGTTTGCTGTTTGGGGATCATGACTTCTAGAACGTGGAAAAGGTAGCAGATGAATGCAGGGAAGCATTTACACAGAAAAAAGATTTTGAATTGGAGAAGGATAGTTCTTCAAAAATGTTCTTCTTTATAGATGATTGTTCTGTTATTTCAGCATAGGGAGAAACTATTGAAATAGCAGTGCTTGGCTGATCAGCCCCTGGCCTTGTGCTATCAAAGGCCAGAACAATCCGGCCCTTCCTCTGCCACCTCCAAGAAATAAGCATAAATTATAGTCATAAAAGCAGAATATGATCAGGGTACACTTTTGCCATCAGTTATATGCATGTCAAATAGCGTTCATTAAAACAAAGCCCTAAGCCAAGCACTGGTCTCCCCCCTTCATTGCAGACTCCAAGTCACTTTATTATTTCATTATTTCCCCCTCTCATCTAGTTTTCTGACACATTTAATTTGGACTATATTGCTGTAATCATAAAAGCCTAATCTGATCTCTGAACTAGAATATGCCATTTCTACGATGTCAGTAGTGCTGTGGAGGAAATGTTATTCTACAGACTGAGCTTTCACTGACTGCAGAATACCAAATGCTCAAATCCACCTTTAAGAAGATTCCTTTCTTTTAGGAAACCTCCCTAATTTGATCTTCCCCATGTAGGTCCCAAAGTTGTTCTTACCCAGGCAACGCTCAAAAAGGCCTCTAGAACCTTTTGTCATCAGTAGGGTCTTCTATCTTTCTCAATGGAAGAACTCCCCCAAGTATCTACTCTGAGTTCCCCACCTAGGACAAATCAGACTATCAAAGGCTACCAAAGTCACTTAGGACTGTTGAAAATCCCTTTCTCATCTTCACATGTGGCAAATGTGGCCTTCTGAGTTTGTTTCCCTGCTAACTTGATCAGTAACAGGAAGAGTCAGAAGTCTCACAAGGAAGTCTGATTTTTTTGAGGTTTCTAAACCATTTTCAAAGGGTAGAAGGCTTGTCTGAATTGTTTTTGACTTGCATCTATGGATGTTTGAACACTTGTTGGTAATTAGGGGTGAGATTTTCAAAAGTGTATAGCATTGTTCTCATTCCTTTTGCTGTTATGGGGAGCTCTATCATTGATTCCAATAGAATCAAGTTAACACTGAGCGCATCTACATGAGATGCTGACTGTGCACTGGCCTAATAACACTGTGCAGTAGCATGTCACAGCAAAAACCATGCTAATAGACTACTGAGCAGTGTTATTAGGCTAATGTGCAGTAAGTGTCACTAAATAACCATGCACTGACTAATGTGCAGTAACTTTAAGTACTGCACATTTAGTTAGTCCTTTATTAAGGAAGTAGTAAACTAAATGAGCAGTATCAAAGGTACATTAATGAAGGTGTAGATGTGCCCAGTGGGTGCTTTTAATAAATCTACCCTATGACAACAATCTTAAAAATCAAGGAAGGGCAAAAATCACAGATTTTAGGGGAGGTTCAGAACTCCTCCAAAGCGAAGGATACTTTGGACTCAGAGTTTTGATTCTGCCTGTTAAAAATGTTAGAGCCACCAGCACACTTCTGATCTTGATCCAGGCATTCCCAGAGTTCAGAAATGGCTTGAGCTGAGGGCTGATTTAGTTTGTGTCTAAACTAATAGAGATTCTTTTCATAGGCAGTGGGCATGGCTACATGCGCATTTACACCAGTTTAAATTTACTTTACTGAGATGTAAGCGGGAATAGGCTGGCATCTACACATGTAGGCATTAAAGCATATTAATGCTATGTGTGGACTGACTTGGGAATAGTCAGTCTACACACACACTGTAACTGCACAGTAAGGCGTCTACATGTTCATTACTGCACAGTAACAAATCGGGCTTAAATTTGATACTTACATGATGCTCAAATTTATGCTCAAGTCAGCAAAAGTCACCATATTTACTGTGCAATATGGGCGTGCACATGTAAACGCATGCCCATACTGCGCAGTAATTTTGGTTACTGTGAAGTAAATGTTCATGTGTAGAAACGCCCAGTGGAAGGCTTCATTAGGAGACTTGAAATTACCTTCTTCATTTCCATCCATTTCTCCTTTACCACTACTTTTTTTTTTCTTTAAGTGTAACATTCTTCTTTGAGTCTTTCCGAAGGCAAAAAGATTTTAGTTGCTGTGGGTAGTATTCCTCACTTTGCTGACACCAGCCAAACCCCTTTGAAGTGCTATTGAAGTTAAAAAGTGCATTGGCTTTCTGCAAAAAGAAAAATTGATTCTGCAGTCCTTTTATATGGAATAAAAATTTCTAAAGGACCCTAAGAGTTAGATCCTGAGAGATACTGAAGTGCTTGACTCCCATTGGAATACAATGACTTAGACTTTATTTTTAAAAGAAAATAAGTCATTTAGAAGCAATTTTAAAGGACCAGATTTTCAGAGGGTGAAAATATAGCACTTTCTGAAATGCATGTGTTTTTAAGGTCTGTAGAGTTGAGCGCCCAAATATCAAAACATCCAAAATCACCAGCCACTTTAAAAACAAATGTAGACCCCAATTTCAGACACTACTGTTAGTGCTTTACTTTTCTAGTGCTATAATACTGCAACTGACTCTTTGCTCTAATGAGACAACTCATGGTAACATTCTACAATGGCTTTGCACCACAAGCAGTCCCCTTGATTTCAATGGAATTACCTATCATATATGAAGTTAAGTGTATGTGTATGTCTTTACCAGATGAGGTTGTATGTATTTGTCAGACTGAGATTTTAATGGTATCATATCATTACTTTAGTTTCCCAGGCAAACACTGGGTGGGAAAAAACTAAGGAGGAAAAAAATGAAGGACAAGGGAAAATAAATAAATCACAAAAATAAGTCAATCCTTCCTGCCAAAAATTAGTTACAATGTTTCTTACCCATTAAAAAAAAAAAAGTTTAAAATATATATTTCTCAAAGCAATTTCAAGAAAAAGGTGTTTGTTCAAAGATTCCAAAGGCAACTCCTAAAATGAATCCTGACAGCAGTCCTGAAAATATGTACTTACGTGCTTGAAGTCAAGAGAATTATTTAGACAAGGTTCCTTAAGTAGATGTGAGATCTTTTATTAGACCAACTTACATATCACATCAATGCAAAAAACCTTGCATGCCTATGTCCTTAGACCAACACAGATACAACCAAAAACCCAGGGAATTATTCATGCACTTAAAATTAAGCCCACGTATAAACTTTGATCTCAGGTTTTACACGGGTGTAATTCCATTGACTTCAATTGAATTCTTCAAGATTGACACCAGTGTGAGACCATAATAGAGTCCAGTTGGGTACAGAATTGGGCCCAGTGTGTCAAAGCCTTTATATTTAAAGGCTATTTACATAAAAAATATAAATAAAACTGTTTTCCATGAGACAATACAGCCAGGGGCTCTAGCAATGGATGCAGATATAAAATGTTTAAATAAATCTACCAGTATAATGTAAATAAATAAACTATAATGAAGTAGATAATGTAAAGTATTCCAATGTTAATATTGTTTTTATCTGAATATCTTGCTTGCAACTCAATAATAGTTTATTTTTAATTTGAATAAATGCCTTATATAGGAAGACAAGACCCAGGCAGCCCCAGGCATTCTGGGGCATTGTGGTACAGGCAGGGCATTGTACTTAGGTTCAGTTTTGGTTTGTTCAATACATGTATACTCTATGGCAAAAAGAAATAAAATTTGTATGCAAATCTAATTGTCCTTTAACTTTCTGGGCCTCCTTAATCTAGAGCATCAGAATCACAATCAAATGTCTTTGGTTAGTGTAAATCATGAGTCAATTCTACAGAAAAAAGTAGGGTTCTACAGAAGTTCTTCAAACAACACATAGGGACCAATTCTATGCTTGCTCAGTGGAAATCAAAAGTGATGTTACTGAAATCAATTTAAATCAGTAGTTCAGAAATGAGTAAGAAGAAAATCATGCCCTTGAAAATGTATAGACAATGAAACCTTTTCTCTTGAATTATAAAAACTGATTTTAAAGTTCTGGATAAAGATTATTATTTACTACTGATGCAACAAGATATTTGTATCACAATAACTTGTCTGTATTAAGCACTGATGCAGTGCTTTTGACATTAGCTGTTGTTCTTAGAGCTGAGTCCTGCAACCTAAGTACTTAATCCTTGATGCAATGAAACATTGGAATAGATTTTTTAAATTAAGCAAGCACTTAAAACCCCCTTAAAGTCAGTAGACTTTAAGCCCGTTTATGCTCGCATGCTTTTCTGAGTAAGGATGGATTTTAACACGTGCTTAGTAGTTACTTTCCTAGTGGAATTTGTAGAATTCTCAGACCATAGAACTGTAATGTGATTCCACCTGGCTTTATTTCCTGGATGCCAGTAATTTTAAACTATTTCTTAAGCTTTCTGCGGACTTCATATTCACTTTTATTGTTCATTTTCATATATATTACATGTAATATAAAATTTTAAATAACTTTAATGCAATTTAAAGTGATAGAATCCAACCAGAAACAGTGCCTTCCATGCGTGTTTTTCCTGGGGATTATATGAAGTTACTCAGAGGCTAATAGGAGCTGAATGCTGTAAGGTTGTGCTAGGCAAACAGCAATAGCATTTTCAGTCTGGATGGCTTTTATATTGGATTACAAAAAAACCCCAAACCAAGCAAGAACAAAGCAGGGAAAAACAAATAAAATGTTCCCATAAAAGAAAGTACAGTATTTATGCTTCCTTGTTGAAATGCAGCTATCTTAAATTCCATATATATAGAACAGGGATTCCTACCTAGCATTAAAGCCCTAAGCAAGAAGTTGCAAAGGTCGTAAGGTTGTAGAATATGTACAATATATAACAAGAATAATATGTGCAACTAAAAAAGGAATTTCTATAGGTTTCTGGTAAGGTATGTTGTTTAGTTTTAGGAGGATCACTATGTTATAATTATGATGTATTGAAGTAGATTTGCTAGGATTTTATTAATTGATGGGTGCGTCTACACATTGCCCTATAGCAACGTTGTTACTGTGCCATGCTTTAGTACTTCCTTTTGGCTGGGGTCATTTGAGCCCAGTTTTCTTTCTTGCCCAGGGCAGGGGGTTGGATTAGAAGATCTGCAAGGTCCCTTCTGAGCCTACATCTATGAGTCTATGAATATAAGATTTACTGGACAATATCAGTACTTTTAGAAGTACTAAAGCATGGCACAATAACTGCCCATCCTGTACCATATGTGCGGCACACAGTTATTGTTAGCAACTACGTCACCATAGTGGCACGCTGTAACAAGGGAGGACGCCGCTATAGCGAAGTAGCTGCTAGTCACATGTAGACACTAGGGCTGTGCGAAGCTTCAGGTGGTGATTCAATTCGAAGGAGATTCGACCGGATTCGGTGGCCAAATCTCTGAATTGAATCAGGGACCAATTTGAAGGTACAAATCAATTCAAAGCTCTCTGAATCTTCCAAAAAGATTCAAAGAGCTTTGATGATTTGGGCAGTCCTCAGTGGCTGCAGCAGGGAGCTAGTACATACTGAACTCCGAGCTGGTAAGTACTGGGGCGGAGGAAGGGGGAGCTGGGGGAGGGAGGAGAGGACCATAGTGGGACCCCTGACCTCTCCCACAGCCCCCCCCCCCTTGGCTGCCCCCACCCACCCCAGCTCCTGGTACTTTAAAAAAAAGCCCTGGTGCTCACCAGATTTACTGCAGCCTAATACCATCAAACGTGCTGACAGTAATGCTTTACTCCACAGCAAATTAATCTGATCTCCAATCAGCCAGGCCAGGCCCATCCCCCGCCCCTCTCCCAGCTCCCAGCACTTGTTAAAAAAAAAAAGCCCCACTCACCAGATGCTGCCGGGTGGGGGGTGATCCCTGATTCCCCCCCACTGCTGCACACTGCATGGGGGGCTCTGCACAAGCCCCTTGACACCCCCACTCCCCCAGCCCCCCCCCCCCACAGGTTCCCCCTTTAAGAAAAAAAATGCAGAAAAGCCCCAGGACTCACCGCAGGGCCCCCATGCAGCATGGGGCAATGGGGGGCAGCAGGGATTGCCCCCCCCACCTGGCAGCACCCAGTGAGTGGGGCTTTTTTTATTAATGAGTGCCAGGAGCTAGGGCAGCCATTGCCATACTGGGAGGGGGCAGGGGATAGGCCTGGCCTGGCTGATTCAGAGATCAGATTAATTAGCTATGGAGTAAAGCATCACCGTCAGCATGTGTGATGGTATTAGGCTACAGTAAATTAATTACCAGCACTGTAAGACAGTACTGTTGGGGAAAAATACTATTTTATGGTGGAGGAATGAACTGCAATTAAACGCATGTGTAGATGCTGACCACAGGCATAAATTGCACCTGGTCAGCCCAGCCAGCGGAGAGCTACACTCCTGCCTGCCACCTAGCCACACAGCTCTGCACTGTGAGCACCCTCGCACCATAGCCAGCCCCTCTACTGCCTGATGCTGCCACCCAAAGACCCGGGCAGAGCAGGGCAGGAGTGTCTCTGGTGGAAACTTCTCTGCCCTAGCTCAAATTGCTGCTGTCCCATGTGCACATGTAGACATTGCACCCGGAGTCATTTATTCCAGCTCAAACTGCTCTGGAGTTTATTGCTTCGAATTAATTGCATTTGTAGATGCACCCACTGCCAGCTTGAAATAGAGCTTATTAAAATAGCTTCAGGTATTTACCTATGAAAATAGGTAGACCCTATGAGGAGAGGCTACGGGACCTTAACCTGTTCAGCCTTCACAAGAGAAGGCTGAGAGGGGACCTGGTGGCCGTCTATAAACTTACTAGGGAAGACCAGCAGGGAATGGGAGAGACCTTGTTCCCCTGAGCACCTGCCGGAGTAACAAGGAATAACGGCCATAAGTTGTTAGAGACTAGGTTCAGACTAGACATTAGAAGGCACTACTTCACAGTCAGGGCGGCTAGGATCTGGAACCAACTTCCAAGGGAAGTAGTGCTGACTCCTACCCTGGGGGTCTTTAAGAGGAGGCTTGACAATTACTTGGCTGAGGTCATTTGAGCCCAGTTTTCTTTCTGGCCCAGGACAGGGGGTTGGATTAGAAGATCTGCAAGGTCCCTTCCAAGCCTACATCTACGAGTCTATGAATATAAGATTTACTGGACAATATCAGATCCTGGCATCTCTATCCTCTCTTTCATTGTGATCAGTACTAACTGCTTCATATTGGATGCAGCTTCACATCTAATTAGCTCCACAGTAAAGTCTCAGCATCTATTAGGCCTCAGGAAACTAACTCCGCTGCAGGTTAGTACTTGTAAATACAAGTACTATCTTGCAGAGGTGTTCTTTAGTGAGCGGCACTGCACATATAGATGCTGACAGGGCTGGCTGGAGCACAAGGGTGCTTCAGCGTGGGGCTGCCTGCCAACAACCCTGCACAGGAACACCCTTGTGCACCAACCAGGCCCTCTGCAGTACGTTGAGCCAGGTGGGAGCTGCCCCAGGCTGGGAAGCTAGCCCTCTCCCCTGGGCCTCCTGCCAGCCAGGGCTGCTCCAACCCAGCTCAACATGCTGCAGTCCCAGGAACATGTGAAGACATGGCAGCCAGGAGCAATAAATTATGGTGCAATATGTGCTGAAGTTTATTTATGCATTCATTTCACATATTGATGTGCTCATCATGAGGCAAGAACCCTACAGTCAGAGTAGGATGATCAACTATTTAAAGAGAGACTTGAATCCTGAAGCTTATAGTTTCCATCCACATCACTTGTTTTGTTTTCATTAATGACAACACACTCAATATTCTTGATCTGTGTACAGATATCAAATCCCTTGTTGAATCATGTTAAATTCTTATCCCCGGTGACTTTCTGTGCCAGCGAGTAGCATTCACGGCACTGGTGAAACAGACAGTACAGAAGGACGAGATTATCAGAAATCACTAAACGTTGGGTATCATAAATGTTAGACCTTGAGTGGCACTTTGAGAGTTTCTGGGAACTGACTTACTGGTGTTTTACAAATCTGATCCCAAATCCTGTCAAAAGCTCAAAAATAAACACACGTACACAAACATACACTCCCAGGGAATTATGTGCGTTTTTTCCCCTAAATCTTTGAGTAACAGTAACTGTAGATGTTTGTAATGGAAGCCTATAGCTGGAGTTTTGTTTGTTTATTGCATTTTTTTTTAAGAATGAGCTTTTTAAGTTATGTTGTCCTCTGAGTTTCTAAAGTACACTGCATATCTTCACTCTGAGTATGTCTGCCTCTTAGATGGGAATGTTTACTATTTAACGAAGAATTTTACAGTATAAGGTCTAATACATTCCTAAAAGCTTGCGGAATTTTTTCTTTTTCAATTTCTTAGTTGGTCCAATAAAAGGTATCATCTCTGAACCAAGAGTTCTAGATTTTTGCATTTTTTTGTCTCAGACCAACACGGCTACCAAATACATCCCTAATATATCTCTATGCATTTGAAGTATTGCAAGCGATTTTGCAAGTGATTTTTCTGCCAAAAAACCCTTCTCCATTAGATACTGATTTTTTTTTAACATCATACTAGCTTATTTACCCAGGATATCAAAGTCTCCCATCTGAATCAGGCAGATAAAGGGTCTGAAATATGTTCTCCAAATAAAGGGGCCTGTCATAGCTAACAGGCTATTTGTTATTCTGTGGTAGGTATTATACCATAAGCTGAATGAATAAACGAACGAATGAATGAAAACTTGGTAAGGTCCTGGTTTCATCCGGATGTAGACCAGGAATTTTTTTGAAAATCTGAATTTTTTGCAGGGCAATAAGACAATTTCCTATCTAGCTCTTACTCCAACCAAACCCTACGTCCAAAAATATGAGACTGTGTAAATCAGCAGCATAGGTCTGTTGAAGCAAGTAAAGCTGATTTGTACCACGATATATGCCTAGATTTCAGAGTAGTACAAAGACATTGCAAATTTGCTCTCAAGCCAGTGCACATGTAGACCCTTTCCCTGGGGGTAATTTACTGCTCCTTTTTTAATGTGCAGTAACCTTACTGTGCATTAATAGCATGTGTAGATGTGACCTCTGTCATGTAAGCTTCTGCTGGGTGGGAACAGAAGTAACCCTGAATGTAATTGAAAGGTAGTAAAATCGTGAGTAAACTCAGCTGCTGCTACTCAGTTACTTACTACAAGGAAAGACCGTTTTTCTTCATTCTGCCTTTCAAAAATAAGGTGAATGTTATTTGGGGGCATGTTGTATAAGAAAATATGTAATAAAACTCCCAACCACATAACATGTCAAATCATAGTAACTTTTAACTCAGAGGAAATATTTCTGTCCCACGCATGATTTCCAAGCTGTTTTGAAAAAAAAAAAATATATATATATATATATTTTTTTTTTAAATGCTTTAATCTCTTAGGGGAACGATACCACTGAATATCTTTCTTATACCCATTTCCCATCTCACAACTTAGTTATTCAAACACTGCATGGAAGTATTGACAGACTAATAATAGCAATGAGCCTACGCATTAGTGTTCCTATAAATAATATATTTGTTTAGTTTTTTCTTTCCTTTCAGTGTCACAATTTTCAGTGGTGGATAAGTTTGCTCCCCCTTGAAGGACAAAGGTGACTGTGGAAATGTGTCTGAGTCCCATGAGCCACTATTTTTCTTGCCTATGAAGGAGAGACAAAAGTGTAGGCAATTTGTTTTTGACTGTTACTTCCTTTTTCTGTTTCCTCGACAGCTTTGCACTCCCCCACTGCTCTGTGTGCACTAGTGACTGTGTCTGACACCTTACTTTATTTTTCCTTCGTAACAAATATCACTCAGATCAGATGTACTACATAACGGAAAGGGACAACTGTTCAGAAAAATCACAAAGGGCGTAAGAGTGGGATTTGTAATCACCCATTTTCTGTTCTGGTGAAATAAGTCAGCGTGGGCATTAAAGAGAAAGGTGATATTCATTACAATAGTGGAGAGTAAGAGATACAGACTTTGACTGCAGTTTTGCAAAGTGCCAAAGGTACTTAGGTACCAACTTTGCATTTAACTTTATGACTGAGCACAGGTTGTGCCGTCACTCAAAAGGGTTTGAATAGGCAGTAAACAGCCTGCAGGTGGGAGCAGGCCCAATCAGGCGGTCACAAGTTAAGCAGGAAGCTGCCTAATTGGTGGAGAAGCTGGGAGCCTGGATATAAGACAAGGCCCCACAGCAGAGTGAGCAGTTGCTGCAGGGGGCTGAAGGAGAAACATCACCCAGCCAGATGCTCCCAGAATAGCCTGGAAGTAAAGAGGAGGAACTATGGGGATGGAGAAGGTTCCTGATCCTAGGGCAAGACCTAAAACTAAACCCTACTGGGGAGGATGGTATGGTGGGGCTGCTTGTGGCAAGGCAACTTTCAGGAAATGCCACACCTGTGCCTCCACAGCAAAGGGTGAGTATGGGGCACCAGAAAACCTCAGCCCCCACTGCCTTGCAGGTGACCCAGCAGAAGGGAAAGGCTAGTGAAGCACACTCCAACAGAAAAGCACAAGGCCAAGGCCCACTGCGCAGAGCCTGAGGCGGAGTCAAGGCCATGAGAAGAGTGCTTGAGACAGAGCCCAGGTCCA
Organism: Alligator mississippiensis; assembly: GCF_030867095.1. Classification (NCBI taxonomy): domain Eukaryota; kingdom Metazoa; phylum Chordata; order Crocodylia; family Alligatoridae; genus Alligator; species Alligator mississippiensis. The sequence continues at coordinate 53,397,977 of NC_081835.1, read as the reverse complement.
CTATGTGGAACCGGAGGCTCATGAAGGATCCAGGTGTTGAAGCTCCAGGGGGATGGGATTGAGGCCCCAGTGCAGGGGTGTAGGGGACCAAGAGGGTCCAGAGCCAAGCAGGGAGCCCAAGAGGAAGTGAGGGGCTAGAAGCCCAGAGTTGGTATGACTGGGAGCCCCATTGTGGGGACACAGGGATTTCTAGGTTGGTGAGGCCAAGTCTAGGCCAGGTGAGGCTCAATGACACCCCAGCTAAGAGGCTGGGATGTAATGATGTATATGGATGCCAGTTGTGAGGCATGGGACATGGTATAAGGGGAAGTTCAGAGCCATGTATACACCCTTGGTATCAGGACACTTAAATGGACTGCCTCCCACCTGGGAAAAGCATAATTATACATCAAAGGCGTAGCAGGTGAGGTAGGTGGGCAGTTTGCCTTGGGACAAGTAGGCGGGCCAATGTCTAGACCAGCCCCGGGAGACTTCCTTGTTACAAACTTCAGTGCACCTAATTCTGTTCAGCTTCTTTACATATCTCAGGGCATGTGTAGACAAAATGGGGGCCCTAAATTGAAGTGGTGGGTTTTAAAAAACACCACTTTTGGGCTGATTAAACCCCTGTGTCACACACACACCCTGATGATTTACCTGCCTTTCTGGCAGGGAGGGGATGGTGAGCTGCTGGTAGGCGAAGCAGACCCTGGGCTGCAGGGGGAGGGTGGGGGCTGGTGCTTCCCTCCGTGGCAGCTGTTTTCCACCCCCCCCCCCCCCCCGGCAGCACCTGCCCGCAGGCACCCAGCTCAGGCAGTCCCACAGTGCACCCCAACCACAGAGGGAACCACTGGGCCCCTGTGCAGCTCAGGCAGGCAGGCTCAGGGTGGAGCGAGGGGGAAGAAGATCAGGCTTGCTGCTTTCCTGGGCTGCTGTCAGGCTGTCTGCAGGGCTTCCTGTAGAGCCGTGGAGCTACATGGAGCCCGGTGCTTCACTCCACAGCTGTAGGGGCAGAAAACTAAAACTCCTCAAAGCAGTTTTAGTTTGCTGTGCTCCAAGTCATTTAAGGTGTGTTATGCCACCAAATTTCCTACAGCAGCTGGAATTAATGTGCAGTACACCACCGAGGCATGCAAACAGTGACATAATTAAAGCTGTGCAAAAGCATTTAGTCTGCTTTGAAGTGTTGTGCGTACATGCCTCTCATTTCATCTACACACGGTCACAGTCGTTATTCTGAGCTCTACCACTGACTCTCACTATATAGCCTCTGGTGAGTGAAAGTAGGTTCAAACTTTTCAGAAGTGACAACTCATTTCTGCTATCTCCATGCTGGGGAGCATGACTCAGAATGTCACCCTGGACAGGCACACCCAAAAATCAGTTGCCACATGTGAAAATATTGAGTTCAAGTCTACCTGAACCTTATGTCTCTCTACATATAAGAAAGCCATAACAATAAAAATCAACCACACTGTTATGTCTTCTGGATCAGTATGCACCCAAATACATATACATGCAATAAGTAAATATATAAAGAAAACAGAAATAAGCATAGTGAAAAAATCTAGGGAGAGAGTTGTTAAATATCTCATGAAGTAAGAGGCATGGTTTCTTGACCTGATGGTCCTCATCGGGTGTTAAGCAATCAGAAACATGCCACTGTATCTTAGCTATATTGGTAGCTGGTAGGGGCATGCGAAGAGGGCCCTATTTGATTTGGATTTGGCCTGAATCAGGGACAGCGATTCAATTCATTGATTCAGATCACTGTCCCTGATTCGATTTGGCTGAATCTGAATCTGAAGATTTGATGCTGATTCAGAGAATTAATGATTTGGACATAGACACAGCTTTAAAAGTTTTTTTTACGTACCTTGAGGTAGCAGGCATGGCTCATGATCACTGAGATGCTGGATGGCACATACCAGTACTGACAGAGGGTCCATTAAAGTGTGAATTATTGAAAGATGTATAGTTTCTTGAGACATTCTAATTTTTATAAGGTTTCCATAACTCAAATCACTTCTTAATAAACTACATAATGACATTCCTGTTGAATCACTGACCAGCACTCACATACAAAACTAAAAAAACTCAAGGCACATAATAGCATCAGTGAGTCTACTCATTAATGTTTCTATAAATATTCATGTTTAGGTTTTTTCTTTCCTTTCAATGTTAGAATTCTCAATGATTTGTTTGCTCCCCCTTGAAGGAAACGGTGGCTGTGGACATGTGTCTGAGTCCCATAAGCCACTATTTTCTTCAACTATGGATGAGGGACAAAAGCGTAGACAATTTGTTTTTAACTAAAGCTTCCTTTGATACTTCCTTTTTCTGGTGCTTCCTTTTATGCATCCTGGAAGCATAAGACCTCAAATAGGTAAAAGATGAATATACAGGTAACTTGAAACAAATGCACATCCTCCTTGTGAGAATCACTAAAGGAAAACCATTTTTTAAATGTTTTTGAAGACAAACGTTCATTCAGAGCCATATTTTTCTTTCTAATTAAGCTGAAATTTAAGTTGTGTTATACTACTTGACCCCAGATCATGTCATTCCTTTCCTTTCATAAGAATTAATTTAATGTTGACTCTATGACCAAAATGTCAAAACCTGGGGAATTGGCATGAAAATTAATGATTCAGAAGGGAAGCCGAAGAGGAAACAAAAACTACACAATTTAGATTAGAAAGTCCTGTGCAATTTCCTAAAGAAACCAAATGAAAACATTCTCCTCTCGTTACTGAGATAAAGGACATTAAATAATATAAGTTAAAGAAAGATCTTATGCAGTCAAAAATAGGGAAGTAACTCCCTTCAGCTTCAATGGAATCACATCCTGTATCTTGTAATTACCGTTGGACATATTTATTTATTCACACAATGCAAAAAACAGGAACTTATCCTTGGCTTTAGGTCTTCACACATTTTAAATACACAACTATACAAATAACCTCTTACCTCCATGTTTCAATTAGCATAAACCATAGACAAGGAGGCCAGGATTTAGAAAGACCTTGGCAAATTGGAAGATTGAACCAAAAGAAATCTCATGAGGTTCAATTAGGACAACTGCAAATTCTTGCACTTAGGATGGAGCAATCCCATGCACTGGTATAGGCAGGGGGTCAACTGGCTAAATGTCAGCTTTGCAGAAAAGGACCTGGGGATTAAAGTGGACAATAATTTGACATGAGCCAACAGTTTGCCCTTGTTGCCCCCAAGGCTAACAGCATACTAGGCTGCATTAGTAGGAGCATTGCCAACAGATCAAGGGAAGTGATTCTTCCCCTTTAGTCAGCACTGATGAGGCCACATCTGCAGTCCTGTGTCCAGTTTTGGAGCCCCCAGCTGCAGAAAGGAAGTGGAAAAATTGGAGGTAGCTCAGCAGAGGGAAACAAAAATGGTTAGGGGCTGGAACACACAACTCCTGAGGAAAGGCTGGGGGAACTCAACTTATTGAGTGTGGAGAAGAGAAGACTGAAGGGGAATTTAATAGCACCCATCAACTCCCTGTAGAGTGGTTCCACAATGGACAGCGCTAGGGTATTCTCAGTGGTGACAGAACAAGGAGCACTGGTCTCAAGTTGCAGCAAGGGAAGTTTAGGTTAGATATTAGAAAACATCTCTCACTAAGAGAGTAGTAAAGCACTAGAACAGGTTACCTGGAGAGGTGGTGGAATCTCCATCCTTGGAGGTTTTTAAGACCCATCTAGACAAAGCTTGGCTGGGATGGCAGAGTTGGGGATAGTCCTGATTTGAGCACAGGGTTGGATTAGATGCCCTCCTGAGGTGCCTTCCAACCCTAATTCTCTATGATTCTATGAAACATATATATATGTCATTTAAGGTCATATATATCATATATATATATATATATATCATTATTATATATCATATATATATGTAATGATTTCCTACAGGAACCTTCCCAGTCTCTCTCATCCAGGGAAGGGAAATGTCTCATCAGGAGGAGAATTCTGGAACTTCATTTGTATTATGTTTCTGCATTGCATAGGGTGATTAGTAATGTGATCTGCAATGTTATATCTAAGAGTAGTTTTCTGTGAAATCATTGCAAAAGAACTCAAGAGACTAATTTATTTCTTGGCTCTATTCTGCACTGGTTGTGTCACCCCAATTAAGTCATGGCCCGATATCTTAATATGAAGTGAATCCAAGCCTATATCCCTGTCTTCCTCTTTCACCATGGGATAGATACTTTCATCAAGGGTACACAAGGGTACACAAGAATTCACAAGGCCTGCAGTTGCCACTGGCATGTAGTACAGGGTGGAGAACTCTCTGTCTCTTGCATGAATCCATGCTAGAACTAAGGACACAAGATCACACTGCAGAATTTTCATTTTTGGTGCTGCCAGTTCAAGAGGCTCAGGTAGATTTTTCAGATGTGCAGTTCAGTTTCTGATTCTTGCAGGCTTGACAGCCAGCCTTTGATTTGTAAAGTGAGCAAATTGGACATGGAAGGGAAGCAGGTTAATGAATGTGGATTCCTTTTTGTATTTTTTGCAAACACTGTTCAGAGTATAAAGGCACTTTCAGTATTTGGACTTTAACAGAGGGATGTCTATGGGGACTTGTTATATCTTGGATCATAAGACGGAAGCAGTTTGAGGTGGGACTCATCAAAGCTTTATTCCTGCAAGCAGTGAGCAGAGAGCTGTGTAAGGCTGTTGTGACCCCAGACAAATGTGAGAGAAAGCAGTATCCTGATGCCAGTAAGGTAAATCACTGTGCAGAGCCCTGAGCCATACAAGTGCATGTCTACTCGCTCACAAAACCAAAAGGGAGTCAGGAGTACATGTGACTGAGGAGGCAGGAGCAAAAGCACAATCCTCAGTACGCTAATGAGATCCTTAACTGCATTCTTTTTTAAGCTTCACTCTATGCAAGCATAGTTCAGCACACGGCGATGGTGCAGAATCACAGATATAGACACTTCCTTCTGCTACAAATTTTAAGAAACATTCCATATATTCTCATAACCATGAAGCAAAGCTCTCACAATACAGAAGGTCTTGATCAGCTCTTTTCAGCTTGTGCTTGGACATGATGAGGGTGTACAATATCAGGGTCCTACTGTATTCCATCTCCATCTCAAAGTTCATCCATGCTGTAAGTCATGAGCTAGCTTTCTGCCACCTTTCAAGGCTGTATGAAATATTAAATGGATACAACCCTGCATCTTAATCCAAAGGCCTAGAGGAATAACAAAGCCTTCAGTTAGCATTCCTTAATGATGCTAAATTTTCATTAAAATTAAAGTAAGGACACAAAAGTTGCATCAGATATTGTGCTTGTTTCTCTCATTTTCACTGAAATCTGTCACACGCACAGTAATCTGGCTCCTTACTTACTCATCCCTATTGTACATGAGTAGAGACCTACTTATTTTGTGGTTTTGTTTTTTCCTGAATCCATGAAAACGATCAGTATCTACAAGTACCAGGAAATATTCCATCAGTCATGATTTCCGCTAAATCAACACCCCTCCCAAAAAACAAACCAAACAACGTATTATTCATATACTACACTGCTTTAGAATCTCCCAGTCCTTACTGCAATACTTAAACAATGAGACAATCCCTGCAGCCACTCTCACATGCTTGAGACCTAATGACTGTCTGTAGCGATGGCAGGGCCTCTCTGCCAATCAGTGGCGATGGCAGAGCCTCTGGGAAATGCCCATGAAATCAGCCCTTTGTGCCATAAGCAAGCTGCAAAAATGGCTTTGTCTTGCTGCAAGGTAAGTAATTGGGCTGTGTGAAGCTTTGGTAGCTGATTCAATTCAGAGGAGGTTCAGCCCAATTCCAGGACTGAATCTCTGAATCTGAATCGAATCAGGAGACCAAGTAAAAGCTCTAAATTGATTTGAAGCATCTGAATCGATTCGGAAAAGCTTCAAAAAAGATTTGGCCAATTCAGAGATTCAGCCATAGAAAACAAGCAGCTGACAGCTGCCTCCAGCTGGTAAGTCTGTTGGGGTTGGGGGAGGGAGGAGGGAAGGGGTGTAGGGGAGGGAGGGATTGGGGCTGGGGCTAGCTGCCCAGCTGGGGCAGGAAGTGCGTCACTCAGGGAGGGGGGTGGGCAGGGGCGGGATGCAAACGCAGCAGCACTGGGAGCAGGGAGGTCTGCCCTGCTGCCACTTGCCCAGCCAGGGCAGGGGGGTGGGATTCGGGTGTAGTTCACTCCAGATGGAAGGGGCAAGTGGCAGCAGGGCATAGCCCCTGCTCCCCACGTTGCCGCACCCACATTCTGCACCTCCCACACTGGCTGGGCAAGCAGTGGCAGGGCAGGGCCCCTGCTCCCAGCGCTGATGTGGGCCCAGTAGCTCTGGGAGTGGGGGCTAAGCCCTGCTGCTGCTCGGAGTGAGCCATGCCTGCATCATGCCTCCCCACCCATGCCAACTGGGCCAGTGACAGTAGGGCATAGCCCCTATGATTCCCTCCACCAGGGCAGAGGCAAACACAGCCATAGGAGCCACAGGAGAAGCCCCCATAGCTGCCCTGCCCTGCCCAGCCCCATCCCCAGTCCAACCCAGCCTCTCATGTCTTAAAATAACTTTTTTTTTAAAAAAAGCCCCATACTCACTGGCTCTGCCAGTGGCAACTGGGGCCCTCAGAGCTGTAGAAGAGCCCCCCTGTGCAGCAGGGGGCAGTGTGGATTGCCCCTCCACTTGGCACCTGCACAGCAGCTGCCCCATGGTGTGGGTGCAGCATGGCTTGGCAGGGTGCTCTGCACTGCCTGGGAACTGGGGCAGCTCCATGTGTCAGCCAGAGCCCAGCAGCACTCAGCCCCAGTGGCCCCAGCTCCCAGACAGTGCAGAGCACCCTGCTGAGCCGCACTGCACCCACACCATGGAGCAGGTTCCAAGTGGGGGTGTGATCCCTGCTGCCCCGCCTTTGCCCCACACTATGTGGGAGGCTTTGCCATGAGCCCTCAGAGGTGCCCGATTGCCATTGCCAGAGCTGGTGAGTGTGGGACTTTAGTTTTGTTTTGTATTTTAAAGCTCCGTAGTCACTGGCTGCAGGAGCAGAGATTGGGGCCTCTGGGCACTCATGGCAGAGTGCCCCCCCCACACACACACACACACACACACAGCACAGGGCAGTGGGGAGCAGCAGGAATCACCTCCCACCTGCTTGGCACTCACATGGCAGCTGTTGCATTGCGCGGGTGCAGCACAGCTCAGCAAAGTACCACATGCTGCCTGGGAGCTGGGGCAGCTCTACGTGTCAGCCAGGGCCTGGCAGCACTCAACCCGTGGCCCCAGTTCCTAGACAGTGTGCGGTGCCCTGCTGAGCTGTGCTGCACCCACGCCATGGGGCAGCTGCCACACATGTGCCGGGGGGAGATCCCCACTGCCCCCCACTGTCCTGCACTGCATGGGGGAGCTCTGCCACAAGCACCCAGAGGTCCCAATTGCTGTTGCTGCAGCCAGTGAGTGTGGGTCTTTTTTTTTTAAGTGCCAGGACGAGGCTGGGGCTGGGTGGGGGATGGGGATGGAGCTGGGCAGGGCAGCCGTGGGGGCTTCTCCCTTGGCTCCCCCCACCTGGGGAGAGGAGGGCACAACCAGAGGAGCCACAAAGAACCTGCAGCCACCTGGCTGTACCTACCTCTCCCCAGCCGATCCGAATCATAGAATCTCTCTGAATCAGCGCCATATCTTCCAAAGCTGATTCAGCCAAATTGATTTGGGATAGTGATCTGAATCTCCAAATCATAAAATTATAGAATCATAGAAGTAGGGTTGGAAGGGACCTTATAGATCTTCAGGTCCGACCCCCTGCCTGGGCAGGAAGAAAATTGGGCTCAAATGACCTCAGCCAGGTAGGCATCAAGCCACTTCTTAAAGACCCCCAGGGTAGAAGCCAGCACCACTTCCCTTGGAAGTCGGTTCCAGATCCTAGCCACCCTAACTCCTAACTGTGAAGTAGTTCTTACGGATGTCTAATCTAAACCTACTCTCCAACAACTTGTGGCCGTTATTCCTTGTTATCCTGGGGGGCACTAGGGGAAACAAGGTCTCCCCCAAACCCTTCTAGTCCCCCCTAGTAAGTTTATAGACGGTCACCAGGTCCCGCCTCAGCCTTCTCTTGTGAAGGATGAACAGGTTCAGGGCCCGTAGCCTCTCATTGTAGGGTCTACCTTGCTGTCCTCAGATTATGAGGGTGGCCCTCCTCTGGACCCTCTCAATGTTGTCCACATCCCTCTTGAAGTGGGGTGCCCAGAACTGGACACAGTACTCCAGCTGCAGCCTGACCAGTGTTGCGTAGAGGGGGAGGATCACCTCCTTGGACCTACTTGAGATGCACCTGTGGATACACGATAAGGTCCAGTTAGCCCTGCTGACCGTGACCTCGCACTGTCAGCCCATGTTCATCTTGGGATCATTGATGACTCCAAGATCCCTTTCTGCCTCCGTGCTCTCAAGAAGGGAGTTTCCCATCTTATAAGTGTGCTGCTGGTTACTACTGCCCAAGTGCAGCACCCTGCACTTGTCCGTATTGAAAAAAATCCTGTTTTTGTTAGCCCACCCCTGCAACCTATCCAGGTCTGTCTGCAGTCTTTCCCTCCCTGCTAACATGCCCACCTCACCCCAAATTTTGGTATCATCAGCAAATTTGAACAGGTTGCTTTTCACCCGGTTGTCCAAATCACTGATAAAGAAATTGAACAGCGCACGCCCAAGGACCGAGCCCTGGGGGACTCCGCTGCCCACTTCCCCCCAGGTCGAATATGACCCATCCACCACCACCCTCTGAGTACGACCCTTCAGCCAATTCGCAATCTATCTGACCATGTAGGCATCGATGCCACATTTACCTAGTTTTTTTAATGAGGATGGGGTGGTCGACAGTGTCAAAGGCCTTGCTGAAGTCCAGAAAGACTACATCCACGGCGACACCTGCATCCAATGCTTTTGTGACCTGATCGTAAAAGGCAATCAGGTTGGTCTGACATGACCTGCCCCTAATGAAACCGTGCTGGTTGCCCTTGAGCATCATCCCCGATGCCGGCCCATCACAGATGTGCTCCGTGATGATCTTCTCAAAGAGTTTCCCCAGGATTGAGGTAAGACTGACGGGCCTATAGTTTCCCCGGTCCTCCCTCCTCCCTTTTTAAAGATGGGGACCATATTGGCTATCTTCCAATCATCTGGCACCTGGCCCAAGCACCACGAGTGCTCATAAAGCCATGCCAAGGGCCCAGCAATAACCCATGCTAGCTCCCTCAACACCCTGGGGTGGAGAGCATCTGGACCTGCTGACTTAAACATGTCCAGCCCCTCCAGAACCACTCTAACCCGGTCCTCCTCAACCTTAGGTCTTGAGGTGTTCCCCTCGAGTCCGTCTTGAATCACGGTGGGGAAGTCCCGGTCCCTGCACAAGAAAATGGAGGTGAAGAATTTGTTAAAGAGGTCTGCCTTCTCCTCTGGCGCAACCACCAGATTGCCCAGCATATCTTGCAGGGGCCCCACATTTCCCAGCGCCTTCTTCATCCTCCCTATATATTTGAAAAAGGACTTTTGAAATATTTGAATATATTTGAAAAAGGACTTTTAGCGTCCAAGATCTTTGATCTTGGATGCTAGCCCTAGCTCTATGTCTGCCTTAGCTTTCCTAACAGCCCCCCTACACACCTGAGCAGTGGAGGTATACTCCTCTTTGGAGATCGCCTCCCCTTCCACCGGGTGTACACCGCCTTTTTGGCAACCAGGCATTCCTGGACATCCTTGGTGGGCCAGGGAGGCTTTTGGGCACTCTTGCCCCCCTTGCTTCTTGTTGGGATCATCACCCCTTGGGCCCTGAGTATTGTCTCCTTAAGGAACGACCACTCATCTTGGGCACTGAGTTCCCCTGCCCTCGAGAACCCCAGCACCTCTCCCACCAATCCCCTCAACTCGTTGAAGTTGGCCCTCTTGAAGTCTAGGGCTACCGCCTCGCTGCAGGCCCTTGTCACCCTGCACTGGATGATGAATTCCAGCAAGCGATGATCGCTATCACCCAGGTGGTCAAGGACCTGGACCCCCTTACCAGATCATCGCCATCCAATGTAAATTGAATCACTGTCCTCTGAATCAGCCAAATCTGAATCTGAATTGAATACTTCCCTATTCACACAGGCCTATTAAGTAGGTCCCTACCTAGACATGACCTCATTTTCCAACCATCACTGTGTCAGTGATGCTCACTTAAAACTGATGGGTCAGACTTTGTTGTGTCTACTGTAATCAATATGGTACTTGCTGTAGACTTCAGTGGAGCCAAATTTTGGCCCTGTTTTTGTCCTTGAAGTCAGTGGTACTCTTGACTTCAGTGGAATAAAATTCGGCACAATACATTTTTCAAACAGTGAAAGTAGTAGCATGGCATAGACTAGAACTTGTGTCACAATGATATTTGGATGGCATTACATAGTTAATCACACACCATCATATATGTAGCTAATAGAACAAGACAGCAGCAGCAAAACAGTTGCATTACAACAAGCAGAAGCCAAGGTATTTCAGTCTACAAACACCTCCTTTTATTTCAATGTCTTGTTCTGAAACCCATTCTGCCCATCTGTTGAACAGTCAGTGGTAGCTGAAGATCTGTATAACAGCTTTCCAGTAGAGGTAAAAATCAGTGTCATGGAGTGTCATACATTCTAACTGTAATTAGCTTTGTATATGTAGTATGAACCAGTCCTGCAGGTAGGAGGTGGTCAACAGCATGCAAGATAATCCCATGCCAGCATACCAACTGCAAAATGCTTAGAATCTTTTCAAGATCCTCAAAGCTTCAGTTTAACAGTGTTGCAACCCCTCACCTGCAGCTGCCAGATGTCCACTAGGGCCTTGCCTATACTACCTCATCAGTGAATCATGTGGAGGATGGAGCTGAACGTGTTCTGCCCACCTGAATTCCCTGACATGCTCAAGAGTTGGCACATCAGAAAAGCCCAATGGACAAACTTACAGCTATGGGGCACACTGGCAGCCTCAGGTGGACAGGCCAGTCTCTTTGATACCACCTGGTGATGTGGCCTTGAGGAACCCTTTAGAATTGTCTACTTAAGGCACCACTACTGCCATGGTAGAATACATCTCATTGTTAGCCATTATTCATTTCAATGCTTTTTCTATTTCTACGCATGCATGTAATTTAATTAGCAGTTAATAAATAATGCTTCATATAGTAATGCATCTCATTGCCGATTATGATGACTAATATTTTCCTCATTGTTTCCTTGCACTTTTCCATCTGTATCCATTCATTATCTTACACTTAGAAATTGCCTCAATAGAAGTGTTTGCTCGGGCTATGACTCAAGTCTCTTGCTTCATCTGGCTCCCACCCACACACAAAAATCCCTAGCTCAGGAACAGAGGCACCTTGACCCAGAGTTAGCTGGCTCATTAGGAGTTTGTGGTGAAGCTGAACTTGGTAATGAAGTATGGATGTAGTTATCCTGTACTGTTAGTCCAATCACTCTGCAAAGCTCAAGTATTATTTTGCAATATTGCTACTTTTCCTCAAGATGGTCTAACTTGTGAGATGTTAATTTAAGTGTGGATAAACAGAGTTAACTCTGCAGTGAAGACATAACCTTAAACAGTAATTTCTTGGAATAAGGATCATTATTCTGTGTATGTGCAACCCCTAACCTTATGGGAATTTGGCCTGCAAATATGGTTCCTAAGAGCTTTTTTGCAGGTAATAGCAATAATACTATTCATCCTTTATATGGGGCATTACCAAATGTGCTGGTCCAGTGGATCATAAGGCCGTCAACATTTGTCTCAGATCACTATTCATTATTACCCTCATTTTTTTTTAAATGAAAGTACTGTAAAGGCATACAAGGCCCATTATGGTCCTTATACCAGCTGTGGATTACTTCATCTCATGGATTGCCAGAGGACGGTGAATCACAGTTTTGGAACCAATGCCAATGAACTTGACTCATTATCTCAAGAAGTCTGAATGTTACGGGAGTCAATTTTTATACTCATTGACATGTGTACATACACAAACACACACACACACACACACACACACACACACACACACACACAGAGTCCTTATTTCAATTTAATAAAAGCCCGATTCAAAACCCAAGTCAATGTGGATGTCTCCACTGACGTCAATAGGCCTTGGGGAAAGTTTTAAGATCTGCATGGCACACTATAAATGTCACATGTGCTGTTTTAACTTGAAAACCAGATTGCCCCTCTGACCTGCCTGTCAAAGGTAGGTTCATACTTGGCCATAGGAACTCACAGGATGTTTGTTTTTCTTTGTCTTTATCTAACACAATTATCCACTCTTACGCTCTTAATGACATTGGCAATCACCTCTCATGCCTTACCTTATAAATAAGGAAGTTTATTTTAAAATACCAGGTCTCTTGGCAGCTTCAAATAACATGCAGGTTATAACACGTACACAATTCCTAGCTACTTTTGAGCTGTACAGCAGTTTGTGTGTGTAAAACCAATGAGTTGGCCCATTTCTTGGTACAGGAGAAGGTCGGGGGAAAGTAATTGAAAGAGGGAGTGGCAAGAGAGATGTAAAACTTTCATTTCCCTTTCTTAACATCAAATGAAGTTTCATATTAAATTCACTCTCCATTTTATTCTATGTCCTTGCACAGTCCATAAAAATCTACCTTTTCCTAATATGCTAATCCCATGTTGCTTGTTAGCAGCACAAATCTGAATTTTTCAACACTTTTAATGGCACTTTCTTAGCAAAGTGGCCTCTTTTCAGAATCAAAAGTCTTCATACCAAAGATTGCTTTTTAATCAATTTTTTCATTGGGAAAAGCCTATTTTTCTTTTGTTCCCTTCACAACACAACTTTTCATTTATCTTTTTTTTTTGTCTTTTTTAATGCCACCACTTTGTTCCTCATGTTTTCCTCAGTAGTAGAAAGAAAATGAGGAGCTGGAAGTAGAGGGGAAGGAAAAAAAGTTGTGGAAACATGGAAATGGGAGGGGAAGGGAGGGATCAAAAATATTTTTTTCCCAAAAAATCCTTGATAAAAATGTCATCCCTGACTTTATTTATTTAGTTATTTAGTTATTTTGTGTTATTCCACATCTTTCCCTCTGACCATCTCCCACGTGCTTTTAAAAATAGTAAACATTTCAAACATATGAATAAATGTACCTGAGATACCATAATTTCTAATTACCAGTTGGTAAATGGTAATTGATGATGATTGGTAAATATTGAATTGTTTTTATTGGTGACCATTGTATATAGATTATTAACATGAGCTTTGTAAGATTTTACTTCCTGTCTTGAAATGAGGGAACACACATGCACAACCACAGAATAAGCTGTATGAAACTCAATTATATACCTCAGGTCAAAATATGATTCTGTTTGTTGTTAAGATTATGAGGCAACTGCAATCTTTTTTAGCAGTTATTGAAGTAGAAGTTAGATGGGAGTTAGATGCCCAAATCTTTAGGAAGGGTTCAAGTTGGGTTTGTACCAGTACCCTAGTCAGACACATTTAGGTGTGCCTGTCTGCATGGAAGTGACCATGTACTTTGCCAGTTGACTCCCAAATTCATAGTGTGATTCATATTGGTCCTAAGAGTCAACCCCACTCTGTTTAAGTCTCCTAGAAAAGACAATCATGGAAAACATGAAAAAATACAGCTACACCACATCCACAAAAATTAATTTAGCCTGGCATTGGTTGCCCACATTTTGTCCATAATTTGATGATTAAGACACTTGCCTAGTCAGAGATACCTTGATTTTAAGTACACCTGCCTTGGAGGTGATTTAAATTCAGATCTCGACACTTCCTAGAAGAGTAGCTTAATGACCAGCCTATGAATAGGCTATATGAAAAAACTTGGCACACTTCTGTTAAAGATAAGCCACTGGACAGATGAGAATGTAAGTGTCATGGGCCTAGAAATATTGATGATGCCTGCCTCTGTAGCCAAGTAGTTAAGGTGCTCTCCTTAAGAAAGGGAGCCCTGGTTCACAGTCTCTGCTGCCAGTCTTATTTCTTGTTTTAATCAATGGCTATTTAATGTAAAATGCATAAATAGAGCTGGGAATAAGCAATAAAGAGCCTGACTGTAGCCTAGTGGTTAGAGCACTTGCTGAAAGAGGGGAGTCCTGGGTTCTTGTTGCTTCACAACACCCTTTCTGAAAAGGAGGCTGCTTCTTGTTTGTTCCTTTCCTAGACTCATACATCTTGAATTTTTGTCTGCCCTATGACCCAGCTTCAAGGGGAGAGGTGATGTGGCACCTCACCTTGTTTATTCTAAAAACCTGGTGAGGAGGACTTGTCTCCTGGGAAGTCAGTGTGCTTGTACATGATTATGTCATGATATAACTTCCCTTTGTGTGGCTTAATGGCATCACACATTACACATATGCAAGTTTTGGGGGTTTAAAAATAGTTTGCACTGTTGCAAAACTGAACTACATCCCAATATAGTTTCGTTTGCAACATTGCAACTTGGAGAATTGCAGCCATTAGTCAGCTTGCCCCCTCGTCATGGGAGAGACCGGCAGGCTCTGCAGAAAAAAGAGGATTGGGCCCCTCACTGCTTCTGCCTTTTGCAGGCTCCTGTGGTCAGCAGGACACAAGGGGCTGCCCAGGAATGGGCTGGCTTTCCCCTGGGCTAGTGCAGGGAGGCAGCAGAAGGGCAGCTGGATGTGCTGTCACCTGGGCTTCCAGTGTCCCATGCACCATCCCCACTGTTTTCTCTGGCTGTCAGCACACCCAGACACCCTCCTGCCACCTCCCTATGCTGCCCTAGGGGCAAACTGGCACATTCCCAGGTGGCCCCAGGCATCCTGCTAGCCCCTGGAACCTGTGGAAGGCAGACGCGGCAAGGGACCCATTCCTTTTTCTCTGCAGAGCCTACCCGCCTTTCTGCAGTCGGGGGTGAACTGACAGATTAATGGCACAAATTAATGCCCTCCCCTACTCCCCCGTGGACAGGCTTCACTGTGGGGGAGGAGGGTGTGAAGATTGGGCCCCTCACCACTTCTGCTTTCAGCCCGTGCCTGTGACTGCCAGGACAATAATATATATACAGTGATGGAAAAATAGAACCCACCATTTCAATTGAAAATGAACCGTTTCAATTTAGGGGGGATAGAATACAACCGTAAGAACTAAAACCCAGTCAAGTGTACAAGCGCCCTCAGAGATCTAGGTTCAAGTCCTGTAACAGTAAGAATGGGACCTATACAGCCCAAGTCTCCCATGTCCTGTGCAAATGCTCTAAGTACTACACTACTAGGGGGAAAGAGGCTGCTACCACCACTAAGTAAAGTGTCTTCAGAAGCAGTATGCTGCAATCTCAGAAGTGTAGGCAGATGTTCTGAACTACAAGGAAATGAAGATGTATAGAAGACAGTCATGCAGTTAGCTATCTTCTAGCTTTCTGCATAACTCTTTGGGAGGCACCTACCACTCCTCATTCTGTATAGAGCACCTAGATGCATAAATCTGAATCACTTCAGGGTATTTCCTTTTAAGTGTTCCACTGACTCCATGAATGAGGCTTGACATCTAACTGCATCATTTTCAATAGACCTCCTGAGACAGGCACTCTACAGTTTCACACTATCCCACCCAATTTTAAGTGTGAGCTGAGTACTCTTCTGAGACCATGTGAATCTGGCCTCAAATTTCTAGTCTGGATCTGAAATCTTCTGTTAATTTAGGACAGATTTACATGGTTGAGTGGATGCACATCTACCACAGAAACAATTTGTCCATGCCCAGAAAGATGTTCTAGTGTTGGAAGGAATGAAGTGTACAGCTGGAGCTTCCTTATACTAAACTGTTTCTATCCTTCCACCGTTTTGTGGCTTTTAGCAGTTGGTACAATTAAAGGAATCCTTGAGGCTGTCCTAACTTGTCAAAGAAAGCAGACTTGCATGGAATAAATGCAAGTGGGAAATCATAATTATCTTGGGCAAAATATAATAATAATAATAATATAATATAATATAAATATAATAATAATATAAAATAATATAATAATATAATATAATAATCTAACCAAAATAAATGTGCCACGATTGCCTAGTTCCTTTCATATACTATCCTACCTATTGATGTTCATATCATGGAAAGTCTTGAGCAATTTGTTTTAATTTTAATATGTTCCCTTTTCTAAGGACTAGAACTTAAGTTGTTACGTACAAGAACAACGCAATAGCTGTCTCTGAGCCAGCAGAATCAAGGTATATAAAGCATCCAGCTGAAACAACTTATGCAAAATGCCTATTTCAAAAGCACTCTCTTTTGTCCTTTGTAAATGCTATTTTAAGACACCCTCATACTTCCTTTTCCTACTACCATATCTGGGTGCAACTCAGAATTTCCATCCCATGCAAAAGTCTGAGATTTTGAAATTTTATTTCACCTAAGATAGAATGAAAAGTTGAAAACTAAAAATCTCTCACTAAACAAAATTAAAATATATATATATATATATATATATATATATATATATATATATAATTTTGGAAATATTTCAACAACCTTATCAACACATATCTTTTCAATCAGGTCATTTCAGTTTTCTCATTATGATGATAAAGCCAAAACCCGCAGAACTTTATTGAAATAATGTTCTGAGATTGTTTAAAGCAACATCTTCAACAAAATGAATATATTCCTATGAAATGTTTCAATTTCACTCCACCAGAATTTTTTTAATGGAGAGCTATATCTCTGAATTGTGTTAACCAGATCTACTCAGCTGAAATGGACACAGAAGGAAGTGATGTGTCAAATTAGGAGGTTGGAAGTGTTAGCCCATTTTGAATAGCAGACGAAGAAATACATCCATCTATGACTAATAAATTCCAGCATTCATTTAATTATTCCTGTTAATTCAATGCAGTATTCATGCCTAAAATGTAGCTGTCAATCATGTAAAGTGAACTGGGAGGGTTCTGCAAGAGAAAACGTAGAATATATGTGGTCACAATTTCACCTTTGGTTTACAACAGTGCCATTCCAAATCAAGAACGACAATGTAAGAATTAAATGTTTCAGCTCCATTCCTTTTACACTTAAACCTTGTTGATCACTTTATTTCTAAAATCATTTAAAAAAATAAAATAAAGTAATTTTTAGAAGATTCTCTGTCTCACCATACCATTCAACTCATAGGCCACGTCCACACAAGCAGGGGGCGTGCATATGAAGCAGCACAAATAGTAGCGGGCGCTCCTTTTCTGCTGCAGTGCATGCCCCTGCTTGTGTGATTTGCAGTGGGACACATTGTCCCGCTGCTCCATGTGTCGCAGAGGAAGATAGCTGGGGTGCAGGGTGCCTCAGTGTGGGGCTAGCCAGCAGGCAGCTCCAATGCCAAGGCACCCTGTTCCTCAGCCAGCTGGGGAGCAGCACAAGGAGACGGGGTGAACAGGCAGCCCCAGGGCCTGTTTTCCAAGTAGAAAAACCTCTCCCTGGGGAAAAAAAAGTGGCACAGAGCACACCAAAATCCTGTGTGCTGGGATAAGCATGGAGACGGGGGAGCAAGCAGCCCAGGCCTGCTTGCTCCCACATCTCTGTGCACTGCAGAGTCCCCACGCTGGGGCACCCTGCACCCCACTCCACAGCTGGCTGGGGCAGAGTGTACTTCAAGATGGGGGCTCCATGTGCCTCAGTGGGGGGAACAGCCTGCTCCCCTGTCTCAAGGCACATTGTGCCCCAACCAGCCAGGAAACAGCTGGCTGGGGTACAGGGTGCCTCAGTGTGGGGCTCTGCAGCACGCAGAGATGGGCGAACAGGTAGCCCTGGGCTGCTTGCTCCCCCACCTCCACATTTATCTCAGCACACAGCACTTTGGTGTGCTCTGTGCCACCCTTTTTCCCTGGGTAGGGAATGGTTTCTCTACTGGGAAATCCCAGTAGCAAATTTTGCCCCAGTGCTGCTAATCAGCAGTGCTGCACATGGTTTGATGTGCAACACACACAGTTTGTGGTGCACAAAGAGGTTTGTGGTGCCACAAGCCACACGTGCCAGCATGTCTGGATGCGCCCATAGACTTCAAGGCCAGAAGGAACCACCTTGATCCTGTAGTTTGACTCCTGTACAACAACCGTCACAGAACATTGCTGAAAAACTCATTCACTAAGTCCATAACTACTATCTGTTGTGCACGATATCTGTTAGAAATAATATTATCTAGCTCTTGTAATAGTACTCATAATCCAGAAACCTCAAAAGGTTTTACAAGGGGGACAGCCTCCTCATCTCTGTTTATGTACAGGGAGACTGATCACAAGAAGGTAAAATGCCTTGCTCAGCATCACCCAGAAGAACAACAGAGGATAGAGCTGAGCTCTACTATCTAGCTTCCTTCAGTAGGTCACACTGGGCGCATCTAGATGTTCACTTTAATGCACAGTACGCTATGTCCCCGCATCATTTGACGAGCTTTAGATAAAGCACCCCTGCTGCCATTTTAAAGTGTGGGGACACTGATACATGAAATGCTCTGGGTACTTTAATTAGCGCAGCTCTCAGAGATGCTCTAATTAAAGCATCCTCCTCCACACTTCCGGAGCATCCATACAAAATACCCTCACATTGGACATACTAAATTTAATGTGCATTAGAAAAGGTGCATTAATGCACATGTAGACGTGCCACTAATTTGTAATCTTGTTTTAAGGACTTCAAGTGAAAGTATTAATCAAATCCTTGTATAAAATATTTCAATGATTTATTCCCTTCACTGTTAACAAAAAAGCCTCATTTCTAGTCTGCATTTGTTGAGCTTCCTCTTCCACTCTGGCTCTCAATAAACTTTTGTCTGATATTTATCAGATGTCTTTGCCGGTTCTTAGTAAAGCAAACTTAAAATATTTAGGCAACATCAACATCAATTGACCAAATGCAATCTTCTGTACAGAACGATTGATAGCCTCTTCTGCTTTATTAAACTAAATAAAGTTTAAGATCCCAGCTTCTTAGATTGCTTGAACCTCCTATAAAATGGGGAAAAGAGTATCAGAAGTTTGGCTGCTCAAAATGTTTGTATCTTTTTTTCTTCTTTTTGGGACATATATTGGATTTTCAACTAAATAGAAATGTTTGCCAAATTTTAATTTTATGGAAAAAAATAACATTCCATTGCCATTTTAAAAAGATTTTAACTCCTAAAACTCTTTTTAGGTTATTTCCACCCAAGATTATTTAAGAGTTCCTTCCTTCCTTCGCTTCTGGATAACAAGTTATTTTAAAAAAGTGTCCAAAACATCGACCAAAAAAGTTCTTAACCCAGTTCTAATGATAAAGCACTGCAATGAGCCTCCCACTGATGCATGCTAGCCTAAAAAATACATATATAATTTGCAATGTCATTCTACTTAGACTTCTGCCAACAAAATAGAAATTGCTATTAAAATATAGATCAGATAAGTGTGGTTTCTCTTTGCAGTTCTAAAAATCAGAGACTGTAATTAAATATATTTAGAGCCCTATTTACGCAACAATCTTACAGAAAGTAGTATGCAGTCTTCCACAAAATGGAATTAAAACTGTGTGGAACAAAACCGATTCATTACAGCAGAGCAATAAATAAACTTCTAAAGCAGATTGCTAAGAATGAAAGATTTGGTGGTTTAATTTTCATTTTTGCTGCCATTTTCTGTTTCTGGCTCAGACTGCCAGGAAGATGGATAGATCAGTGTAAACCAAGATGATCTTGTGATATGGGCAATGACCTATAGGAATTGGATTAAGACTTTATTTGAATAGCAATAATAATAGATATCCCACTGATTCCAAAGAAAATGATCTCATGATTTAACTGGCCTCAAATTATCAGGAAATTTCCCCAAGATGTGCAGCCAGCCCCCATTTCCTTTGTACTAAATATCATTCTTCTATTTTAGATTTTCCTCTCTACTTAAAGCTGATATTTAATAGGGTTGTGCGAAGCTTCAGTCCCTGATTCGATTCGGCAGAGATTCAACCCGATTCAGTGGCTGAATCTCCAAATCCATATTGAATCAGAGGACCCTTTAATCTCTCCAAATTGAATCAGAATCCTGTGAATTGATTCAGAGAGATTTGGAAAGATTCGGTGATTTGGACATAGACCAGCTTTAAATGTTTTTTCTACATACCTCAAGGTAGCAGGCAGCTCATGAATGCCGCAATGCTGGGGTGGATGGAGCGTCCCACAGGAGAGCAGGGGGCTCCCCAGTGTGCTTGGCAGCAGACAGCAGACCTGCTTGGCAGCAGGTCCACCAGACAGAGCGCTGGGGCCCCCCCACACCCCTCCCGGCTCAGCAACTGGTGCCTCCTGGGTCTGGGGGGGCACCCGGGATCCCCCTGCAGCTGATCACTGAGCTGGTGGGGGTGCAGGGGGGGGCTCACAGTCTCCCCGATGGACCCAGAAGTGGACTGGAAGTACTTTTGGGTTCACTGCCAAGCATTCAGGGCCCCCCCACCCCACCCCATGCTTCTGTGGGATGCTCCATCCACCCTAGCATTGCAGTGTTCACAAGCTATGCCTGGTACCTCAAGGTATGTAGAAAAAGCTGTGTCTATGGCCGAATTGCTGATTCTCTGAATCAGCATCAAATCTTCAGATTCGGATTCAGCCAAATCAAATCAGGGACAGTGATCCAAATCAACTAATCAAATCACTGTCCCCTATTCAGGCCAAATCCAAATCGAATACGGCTCATTTGGCACACCCCTAATATTTAACAACTAGCAAACTGCCTGTCAAGAATGATGGGGAGGGGGAACCGGGCGGGGACTGAGGCCTGTGTCTGTCCCCCCTGCCTCGGGTCAGGGCTGGGGCCACTCCCTGCCTTCCCCTGCCACTTTGGGCCAGGGCCACTCCCCGCCTCCCCCCTACCACTTCAGGCCAGGGCCAGGGCCTGGGCCATTCCCCACCTCAGCTCCAGCTGCAGCCCCAGCCCAAAGGGGTGGAGGGGTTTCCCCCCTCCCCTTCAGGCCAGGGCCGCTCCCTGCTTTGCTCCCACCATTTCAGCCTGGGACCTGGGCCTGGGCCATTTTCCCACTCCCCTTCAGGCCAGGGCCTGGGCCATTCCCCTCCTCCCCCTGCTGCTTCATCCTGAGGCCAGGGCAGCAGCCATTTCCCTCCTCCCCTTCGTGATGGGTCTAAGGCCATTTCCCCCTTCACCTCTGCCACTTCAGACCATGGTGGTGGTCATAGTGGTGGCCACAGCTGCAGTGGGGTGCAGCTACTGGTAACCCCCCCCCCTCCTTCCTGCTCCACTCCCTCCCCTGTTCCCCATCACCTCCCCTCCCTGCTGGCTATTGTTGAGGGGGCCCATGGCTCCAAGAAGCAGACCTGGGGGGGCCAGGCCAGTACCACTGGCATCACCCCCCCATTCCATCCCCTCCATTATGGTGGCACTCCAGTCCCCGCCATCCCCCTCTGCCTCCAAGGAGGAAGGGAGGTGGGCAAGGCTAGTGGAGCTGCCCTCACCCCCCTCCCCTCCAGCCCCTCAGTTCCCACTGTCATGGCAGCACTCCGCCATCTGTCTCTGTCTGCATAGAGCATGCTGATTGGCAGCTGAGACAGCCAATCAAAGTACAAATAAAGTGTTACGGACAGACAGATTGCCTTTTATAATATTAGAATTATTTTTCCTACAATAACACCATCTGATATTGAAGCACAATTGAGATAGATCATATGACTATCTGGGGATGGATAAGTAGAGAAAAGGGGTACAGAATGGATGAAAGGAAGCATTATTATCCCCATTTTAAAGATGGGAACTGAGGCAGAGAGAGGCTGGGTTGTTTCAAGATTATTTAGATCCTTAAATATGCAAATAGGCAAGTAGTCATATTTTCAGAAGCACCTCAATTAAACCTCATCTGGATATTCTTATATGAGATGAATTGCCTCCACACTCAGGGTTCTCAGGGTTTGTACCACTTTAACTATATCCATAAATTAATATAGCTAGAATAGCAGCACATAAAAGTATATGTAAGCAATCTCTTAGATGTAAGTTTAAATGTAATGATGATTAATTTAAATTGATCTGCAAATGCAAAGACACTATTAACTTGGAAATAAAACACAGATCTTCTAAATCCTAAAACAATTTCCTGCCTCGTCTTTAAGACCTTCCTTCTAAAAGTTGTAGGCAATTAAAAAAAAAATGAAAATGAAATCCCTTGAGTTTCTTTTAGTCAAAAGTGCGTATTTGATAAATTTCATTTTAAAATTTCATTTTAAACTTCGTATTGTTTGTATTTTTTCCAAGCCTTTAAACAAAGTGGTTACATTTTCTGGTTGCATTTGTTCTTCTTGACTTGAAGGACCCCAAAATAATACAGCACGATCCAGTACACTGTTATTTTGTGCAATATCTTTCATACAAAGCTGATGGAAAAATATTTTTCTAAGAGTAATACCTAAGAGTGGAGGCATCCATGAGACATGCTGCGTTGGGGTCTGGGTTAGCCTGGCTCCATCAGGCTCAAATCAGTCCTTGAACTCTTTTTCCCTCTCCTTTAATCTGGTTCCAGCAACAGAGCCTTTCTCTGGGCCCCAAAACGCAAAGTTTTAATGCCCTAGGTTCTTCTGCTCCACAGGGCTCAGCCAAAGGTATAAGCAACCCAAAATAAGCATATCTTTAGCTTGGACCCAGCAATACAGTCTTTCTCTGGGTCCAGCAACACAAGCTTTAAAGCCTTAGGTTAATCTGCACCACAGCTTGGCAATGCAAAACGAACCCCCACTAGGCTGGGTTAGTTCTCGCCCTGTAGCCTTCCTTTTTCCTTGGAGAAGTCTTCTCTCTCCACATGACCATTTCCCCCTCCTCTCCTCACTTCCTCTTCCTGTTCCTTTATTCCCTGTCAGCCAATCATCTTCCCCTCATTGTTGGCAGATTGCTTGAGCCAGTAGAGGTCCCTTAGGTGGATGGCTTGTTACTGGCCAGCTAACCAACCCAGGCCCCTGTTACGTATGCATACTGATAAGAATTAGCACTGAATACCTTAGAGAGAAGGGAGGAGCCCCTTGCGCTGGTCTGGTGGAGTAATATATGAGTGAAAACAAAACTTGCCTCTGAGACTGTCAAAATTGTACAGGGTTGCAAAAAAATCTAGGAACAGGGAGGTCTGCACATACTGATGCAGCTGTATGACCTTTTCCCTTTCTGTATCCCAGTTCCTTCACCCATAAGATGATACTTATCTTTCCTTTTGGAGTGACAGGGATTCAAATTGTTACACAAGTGTGGTTATTACTCATTGGTCACATGACTTTCTCTTTGGAAAACATGTAGGTTTAACTCTGTTTATCTCATTTGTCTCTTTTTTGTATAGCAGTTGTCTAACCTTGTTTAACTGCTGAATTTGTTGCCTGAGGAACTGACCCAGCTGCTCTTTCTCTACCTGATTAAACATGCATTCCTCTTTGCATTCATATAGGTGGGGAAGACATGTGAACAATGTAGAATAGGGACAACCAAGCAGTGATGCAGCATACTGGTTCATGAATCAAGGCTTACAAAGAGGTGATGTGAAGAAGCAGTAAAAGAAAGAAGGAAAGAAAGGTAGATTCTACTTTGAATGACATCCTAGATTCTTCTACCACTGGATTTCAGTTCCCACTGAGTACAGTGATAGTGATGGGTCCCTTACAAAGGCATGAGAAGGTTTCAAGTGATTTTTGGCACCTCTGATGAAACATTGAGGACTCCAGAATTGAATCAAAGGAAACCAGTGATCGGGAAAAGTAAATAAAATCCACATGGCCCAGTGCTTCTGTTCTTGTACCTGAATGCACCCTTGTACATATACATACATATGTCCTTGTATATGTACTTGTACATGCAATGGAAATTCAGCATGTGTAAGAACTGAAGGACTAGGATATTAAAGATAGTTTTAAAAAATGCCTGAAATGACCCAGAACATCTTGTTGGAGGGAGGGAAATGGAGGAGAATGGAGTGAAAGGGAGGTGTGTCCCAGAGGAAACAAAGCAGGACCAAAAATATTGGGAAAAGAGTAAATACAAAATACCTACAGTATAATGGCCTCTGCAAAGGAGACACAATCTGTTTCAGAGCTTGTGATCACCCTTCTTTTATTAATGGGCAATCAAGAAAGGGGCTCAAAATAATTTGTCTGGTATATTGATTCAGTAGAATAGAATAAAGGGGATTTCATAGACTATGGCGCGCTGCTTTTTCATTTAACAGTAAATGCAAGGAGGAAATTACACATAATAATGATTTGCTTCCTAGCAAATATTTTGCTTCCTTGAAAGCTAGATAGAGATTCCCAGCTTGACTAGCTCATGTTTTATTGCACTTACATCAGTGTAAAATTACTGCCATTATCTTGGTTCACTGTATAATTACGTAGAGTTAACAGAAAGACAGGGGTTTTATACTGGATAATGTGATAACAATGTGGCAGATAAGGAGTATGAAAAAAACACTGGGATGGGCTGAGCAAGTTCTCTATATTATGCTGCCAGTCTGAACCCAAATGCAATGTCCCACACCCCCAGGTGAAGAAACTCATCATCGCCCCACTGACATCATTAGAACTCAGTATTTTTTCCACTCATCAAACACCTGGCATCATGAGTTCAGGCTCAGTAGACCCAAAGTCATGAGTCTTTGCATCATGAGTATTTGCATTATCATTTCATAGCACAGATCAGGAAGCAGGTTCTTCAACTCCACAGTTAACTTTAGCATCTAAGAAATGTGATGAGGAGTGAGTCGCCATTTTCCCATCCAGTCATGCCACCAACATTTTGACCTCGCAATTCTAGTACTGAGTGGGGAAATCATGCTAGGGGCATCATGCAGTTATGATACAGGCCGGAGGTGGGATGTTTTAAACCTTTACAGGCCGATGCAGAAGCTATTTGGAACACCTTGAGAACCGCCTTCCTCACAGGTCCCCAAAGAAGACGAAACTCATTTTGAGTCTGTGACAGGTAATGTAATGTGGCTAATAATCCTAAATCATAAGTGTCTGTTTTCTTCACAAAGAGAAACAGAAGCCTGGTTGTAATTAGTTTGGGGCTAACAGCATGAAAACCAAACATTGGTCCCGAGAAGACACTACTTTGTCCCAGAGGAGGAAAAGACACCCTGTATTAGAATCAGGATAAAATCTCCTGGGTTAGGGCAGATTTTTCTCACTTCAACAGGCTGTACCTTGGGTTGTCACTTTGCTTTTGTTTTTGCAGCATCTTGCAGGATGTTTCATTCATGTGTCCAAAATAAGACTATAATTTAAAACAACATACTCCTAGTAGTGATGGGTGGTATGGTGCAGGATACATCTCATGGGAGCTATGAGGCCCAAAACACTTTCAGACCTGCCAGTGTTAGCATCCATGTTAGTACTAAATGTTACTAAGGTATTTAACCTATTGGGTTCTGTGCCAGTGTTAATAAAGGCTTCTCTCTGAGCTTGGTGCTATCCAGCTCTGAACACACCATAGCCCTAATACATATGTATCTTGTCTGAACACAAGATAAGTGTCTGTTTACTCAGGAACTAAAAATAGGCAAGTCTAAATGAGTGAAGAAGGCTTGACTCATGTTCTGAAAGGCCAATAACCTCTTTTAAGCACTTGTTTCACTTCTGCATTTGAAACCATGACAACATATTTTACATAGCACAGAAATAATTTGTTGCCTCTCTTTTTTGTATTTTTTTTCTTTTCCCCTACCCTGACTTACCTCAAGGCACACTATGAGTTGATGTTTTCTTGGCTACCTATATATATCATTTGTCAGTGAATGATGATGGATCATGAGACCTTAGGACCTAAAATATACAATGGCCAAAGTTCATGTGATTTGCATGTCTTGTCTTGGACTGAAACATCATTATGATTCACAATGCATTCTTTCATTCATTGTTTCAACAGAACAGCTCATATATTGCAGTTTCAGGGTCAGAGATTCCAAAGAGGACTATGCCCCCCACTACAGAAGAAGGCAAAACCATCTACAGCCCATGACAATGTGACCATGGAGTAAAACTCTTTCCTGATCCCAAATGTGACCATCAGGCTGACCCTGAGGGGAAAAGCAAGACCCTCTAGCCAGGAATCTCTGGGGTTTTCAGTCTCAGAAGGAATATTGGTGCACCCCAATCAACATCCCCAGAATGGGGTGTAGCTAACATCCAATACTTATAAGGAAGGCGGAGCGGGGGGAAAAAAGAAAAGAAAAAACTTGCACCCATAACAATAGGATGGGCGGGGGGAAATCCTTCCGAGCCCCAGGTGGCAACCAGCAAAGACCAGAAGCATGGATATCCAAACACCATCCCCCCTCCACTACAACCTAGGTACCACACACTTAGCACCACATATCTCACATTGTAACTGAAAAGCCAGAACTCCCCTTTCCATTATCTTATCACCTCCATTAATTTATCCCACCTCCTCTAACCTTTCTTCATATCCAAACCAGTTAGAGCTCTGCTTATTTCTCTATATAAAATAAAATATGGGCATTTGCTTCATTGGGTGCATCTACATGTGCACCCATCCATCTTTACTGTGGAATTGACTAATTAGCTCCTCAGTAAACTGACTCACTATGTCACTGACTACACGTGCACCAGTATTAGGGTGCAGTACATTAATTAACTCCGCTGTGAGATAGTACTGTCAGGGATAGCACTCTCTTATGGCAGAGTAAGTAACTGCAGTGAAAAGCACTTACACATGGTGAGAGAGGCTGGTTAGGGCATAAAGGTGTTAAAGTGCAGGGGCTACCTCCCACCTATCCACATGGCTCCACAGTTTCTACAGCCTCATATCCCACCAGCCCTGATGCCACTGGATGCCATCTGTGCCCCTTGCCCACCTGGGGATGCTCTACCCTGGCTCAAATGTGGTCCCAGGTGCATGTATAGACATGCCCAGGAGCAGTTAACTCCAGCATGAACAGCTCCAGAGCTTATTATTTTAATTTCACATGTAGATGCACCCACTGACAGCAAGTTATCTTAAGAATGCATAATTAGCACATGTAGGTATCCCATCATAAAGTAAACTAGATGAGGTCAACAAGGTTGGAGTTGTAGTATTGACCTCGCCAAGCTGCCTCACAGCAAACACTACATATGCCTTATAGCTCTACTTCATGTTTCACAACAAGATAACTATTTCATGTTTGTTATCTCAAAACCACGAATACCACAGGGAAAACTTAGCCAATAAATACTGCATCCAATACCTCAGTGCTAGGGGAAGTGAGAAAGGAGCATCAGCTAAAAAACACTGGTGCCCAGTTTCAGGGATCTCCTGGACTCACCTTCAAAATACACATACTACCTTTTCCCATTCTTGGTTGGCTTTGCCATCTTTAAGCTGTCCTGGATAGTTTTGTCTATGCCACTCAGGTTTGTCTTTGAAGGCCATGAAGGAAGCACAATTGGTCTAAGAAAAGGCAATTCAGTAACTGGCTTAGGCAGACTGACACAGAACTCTTATTCGTCTGCTTCACTCTTTGTTCTAGCAGCCCATCTAATCCCAGGTTTTACCAAGGGTTTAGGAAAAATCTTTAAAGCCTTCAATGTTTTGGGGCCTACTGGTATAAGGAGAGGCCTACACTGCAATAAGAGTAGAACTTAAATCAATACAGAAATATGGTTTAGGGTAATTTGAGAAGGAAATGACACTGAAGCCTATTTGACACCTAGATCCTTGGGTGAATAGGCATTAAAAACTGGTGATGTTTCTTGTATAATTATTAATTTTTAGATTGTATATGCTTCCTGTATATGCTGGTGCTTAGTGACCACTTCAGAATTATTGTAGAAAACAGGCGAGAACGCTAATACTAGGACATATAAAACAATAGGAAATCTGGAGGTAGTCTGCTCATTACTGGTAGTTTCATAGTTTCATAGTAGCTAGGGTCAGGAGAGACCTGAACAGATCACCTAGCCTGACCCCCTGCCACAGACAGGAATGAATGCTGGGTTCACAAGACCCCAGACAGGTGATCATCCAACCTCCTCTTGAATTTGCCTAAGGTAGGGGCAAGGACCACTTCCCTGGGAAGTTGGTTCCAGATTTTACCCACCCTAACTGTAAAATATTGCCTTCTGATCTCTAACCTAAACCTATTCTCCATCAGCTTAATACCATTGTTCCTCATCACCCCAGGTGGTGCTGGGGAGAAAAGGGCTCTACCTATTTGCTGTTCATCTTTCCTGATGAGTTTGTAGGCAGCCACTAGGTCCCCCCTCAGCCTCCTCTTGCTGAGGCTGAACAGGTTCAGGTCCTTCAGTCTCTCCTCATAGGCCCTGTCCTTCTGCCCTCTCACCAAGCAGGTGGCCCTCCTCTGAACCCTCTCCAGGCTGGCCACATCCCTTTTGAAGTGCGGCGCCCACTACTGGATGCAGTACTCCAACTGCGGCCTGACCAAAGTCACATAGAGGGGGAGTATCACCTCTCTGGACCAGCTTGAGATGCACCTTTGGATGCATGACAAGGTATGGCTGGCCTTGCTGGCTGCGGTCTGGCATTGGCGGCTCATGCTCATCTTGGAGTCAATAATGACTCCAAGATTCCTTTCCACCTCTGCGCTTTCAAGAAGGGAACTCCCCAGCCTGTATGTATGCTGTGGCTTCCTTCTCCCAAGGTGCAGCACCCTTCATTTGTCTACATTGAACCCCACCCTATTCTTGTCTGCCCACTTGTGTAGTCTGTCTAAATCTAGTTGCAGCCTCTCTCTCCCTTCAAGTGTGTCCACCTCACCCCACATCTTAGTGTCATCAGCAAACTTGGACAGCGTGCTTTCCACCCCCTCATCCAAGTCACTGATGAAGATGTTAAACAGTGCGGGCCCGAGGACCAAGCCCTAGGGTACCCCATTGCTCACATTTCGCCAGGTTGAGTACCACCACCACTGTCTGGGTGCGCCCCATCAGCCAATTTTTTACCCATCCAACTGTGCAGGCATCAATGTCACAGTAGTTTAATTTATTGATGAGGATGGGGAGAGAGAGAGTGTCAAAGGTTTTCTTAAAGTCTAGAAAGACTATGTCCATGGCGACACCATCATCCAAGGATTTAGTTACTTGGTCATAAAAGGCAATCAGGTTGGTCAGGCAGGACCTGCCTTTGATGAACCCATGCTGATTGCCCCTGAGCATGATCTCCCCTGCAGGCCCCCCACAGATGTGCTCTTGATGATACTCTCCAAGATCTTCCCAAGCACTGAGGTGAGGCTTACAGGCCTATAGTTACTTGGGTCCTCCTTCCTCCCTTTCTTGAAAATTGGGACCACATTAGCCAGTTTCCAATTCCCCAGCACCTGGCCAGATGACCACAAATGCTCATACAGCCGGGCCAAGGGCTCCACGACCCCTGCCAGCTCCCTCAACACCCTTGGGTGGAGGGTATCCGGACCTGCAGATTTAAAAATGTCTAGCCCTTCAAGAAGATCCCTAACTACATCTGCAGTGACTGAAGGCCTGACAGAGCTATTCCCAAGGTTGTCCCTACCTCTGGTAGGTGGGATATCCCAGTCCCTGTTCAAGAAAACAGAGGCAAAGAAACTGTTAAAAATATCAGCTTTTTTGTCTGGTGGAGCCACAAGATTACCGTTTGCATCTTGCAGGGGCCCTACATTGCCTGGTGCCCTCTTCTTGCTCCTAATGTACTTGAAAAAGGACTTTTTGTTGTCCTTAATCCTGGACACTAGCCTGAGTTCCATCTCTACCTTGGCCTTCCTAATAGCCCTCCTACACTCACAGGCCGAGGAGGAGTACTCCTCCTTGGTGATAGCTCCTCCCTTCCACTGGGTGTACACCCCGATTTTAGTCCTCAGGCATTGCTGAATGCCCTTGCTGAGCCAAGGGGGTTTCTGAGCACTCTTACCCCGCTAACTTCTCTCAGGGACTGTTATCCTTTGGGTCTGGAGGATCGCCCCCTTAAGGTACGACCATCCCTCATGGACTCCCATCTCCTCTACTTTCGGGGCCCTCAGTGCCTCCCCCACTAGTCGCCTAAGCTCATTGAAGTTGGCCCTTCTGAAGTCAAGGGCTTTAGCCTTGGTGTGAGCCCTAGACACCCTGTGTTGGATAGTGAAATACAGCAGGTGATGATGAATATTGCCCTGGTGGTCAAGGAACTGCAGTCCCCTCACCAGGTCATCTCCCGTGGCCAGGACCAGGTCCAGCAAGGCGTTACCCCTAGTGGGGCTGTGCACTTCCTGGATAAAGTGAAGGTCCTGGAATACAGCCAGGAACCTACACGAGCAGTCAGACCTGGCTGTCTGCTCCTCCCAGCAAATGTCTGGGTAGTTTAGGTCACCCATGACAATAACATCCCTTGACCTAACCACCTCCATAAGCTGACTGGAGAAGTCCTGGTCCAGCTCTTCCCCCTAGTTGGGTGGTCTGTAATAGACATCCACCGTAAGGTTGCTTTCACCACGCCCCCCTTGTAGTTTTACCCATAGTGTCTCTGCCCGACCCTCCTCAAACCCGAAGCTAATCCTTGATGATGTGAGGTGCTCTTTGACATAAAGCGCAACCCCCCACCTTTCCTCTCTGTCCTGTCTCTTCTATATAGGGTGTATCCCCAAATGCCCACTGCCCAATCATCATGGTAGTATGATTCTACAACAAATATCACACTGGCTTCATTGGAATTATTCCTAATATATACAAGAATAAATGTGCCAAGAATTAAGTCCCATGTACATTTATTTGTCATAGAAAGGGAAGAACAAAAAAGAACATTAGTGCAAATTAAAAAGCAATTTATTAAGCAATATGAAAAAGAACAGGCTGTTCTTGGATAACGACTGTGTAGGCAAGGAAGACTGAGGAACATGAATGTCAAGTAGTTACAAAAAAACAATAGAAAAGTTGTAGAGAAGCTAGGTGAATACTGGGACGTGGTCACCATGTGTAGAAGCATTAGGTATTCTTGGAAACTTATGCTGAAGTGCACAGGCATGCACTGGAAACACCAAAGACAAATATATTTCACTTGTTTATACACCTAAATGGCAGTTACCCAGCTAAACAAGAAGGAAGAGGGAGGGCTATAGCAGAAGGCTTGGTGCTCCTGCTAATTTAAGAGCAGGCAGGCCACAGATGAAGAAGGCTGCAGGTGTGGCAGAAGGCAGTCAGAAATCACATGACCCAGAAGGGAGCTGGCCTTGTAGTATATAAGCCCAGGACCTGAGCTGGGCAGACAGTCTGACCTGGTGAGCCATAGACAGACAAACTTGTGAGTAGAAGGTCTACAGTAAGGCTCCACACTAACATCTGAGCTGGAGTAAGCAAAACTGGAGGTTTAGAGATTGAGACTGTGGGGGTGGTGGAGGTCTCAACTGGCCCAGGAGTAGGACCAAGGCCTGAGGACAAGGAGCCAAGGCCCAGGAGCAGGACCACAACCAGGGTTGGGGGACCTGCAGCCCACAAGAGGCAAGAACCAAGGTTTGGGGGCCACATCCTGCAAGGGGCAAGAACCAAGGTCTGGGAACCACAATCCACAAGGAGTGAGAACCATGGTCTGGGACCCACAGCACACAAGGGGCAAAAACAAGTAGCGCCAGGGAGCCCATAGCCTGGGAGGTCTCAACTGGCCTAGCAGTGGGGCCAGGGCCCAGGAATAGGGGTCAGAGGCCAAGGAGAGTCACAGCTGGAGACTGTCAGGGCCAAGGAGCCCGGGGATCTCAACTGGCCTATGAGTGGGGCCAAGGCCCAGCAGAGAGTTCGAAGGCTGAGATTGACAGGGTCAGGGACACAGAGCCCAGAGGAGGCCAGAGACAGGGCTAGGGACCCACTGCATCTGAGAGGTGGAAACAGGGCCAGGGATCCAGGGCTATGCCCTAGGAGTAGCCAAGATGGGCAAAGTGCTTGGGCATGGGTGGAAAGAGACAGAGACCAGAGACCAGGAGGGGCAGAGGATGCAGGCCTGCGCTAGTGAGTAATGGGTAACATCTGTGAGGCTTAGGCATAGTTCAAAGGGGAGAGGAGGCCATGTAATTATCCCTTAAGGTAATGAGTAATGACACCTGGGCTCATCAGTGTGAAATCTTGCTTGGGGAGCCCGGAGGCAGCCTCCTTTCTTACAAAGACATAAGGTGTAGCAGGAGAGATGAAGGGGAGCTGGCCCCAAAATAGAGCAGAGGTGACAAGGGCTTCCAGGGGCTTTGTGGCCACCCCTGGGGGTGGGACCCCATTACAGGGCCATCACATGTCCCACTCACCCAGAAAGTGGCAGCAGGAGAACCAACACAGCTACAACCTAAATCCCTGCAACATGGAAGATATCGAATTCAGCTGTCTGAAATGGAAACTGTACAACATGAAAAAGAAAGAAGCCAAACTCAACAGCGACATATATTTTCTAAGCCTTTGCAAGAAACACAACTTCATTCCCCGAGAACTAAACATCTACAGTCCCCTGACTACGACACACAACTCCAAATATGCTTCACAGCCATGCAGAAGAACTTCAAAAAAAATTAGAAATCATCTACTTCACCTACTCTACTCCAAAAGAGACCAACTCAGGAAGGAAATCACCACACAACAACAACAACTTAAAAGACAGAAATCCATGCATGTTCCCTAACAATATACAGTGGATACAAAGAGACTACGAAAAACTTTCTACAGCATTCATCCTACATAAAAAGAAGAAATGGAACAAATTACTCCAAAAACAAGCTCCCCAGCCACAAAACAACCATCAGAGGAACAACACCAACACCTTGCGACATTCCAACCTCAGATTCGATGAAACTGAAAGCAGCAACCAACCCACAAATATTATCAATCTCTCCACACACACGCTTACCAAAACTGAAAAATCTGTCCTTTCTAAAGGCCTAAATTTCTGTCCAGAAAAACACCCTAACAAAATACTTCAATGTGGAGAACTAGAAGAATTCTTCCGATGCCTGCAACTCAAAGAATATTTCCACCACCAAACTGAACCCACTCCCAACAACAACTCATCCTCTGACAACATTCAGGAAAGGATCAACGCCAAAAAGCCCAAAAAAACAACAGATTGGACACCTCGCAGTGGACAAAACCCTAACCTTGACCGGTACATTGACTGCTTCAGGGAAAGAATGAACAATGAAATAATCAGCAACACGCGCCACCACAACGACCTCTCTTTACCAGAGAAAAAGGTCATAGAATCTCTAAGATCCAACCACCAAATAGTAATAAAACCAGCAGATAAAGGAGGAGCCATAGTCATCCTAAACCGTGAGGATTACATAAAGGAAGCCAACAGACAGCTCTCTAACACCACCTACTACAAAGAACTACAAGAAGATCCTACTCCCCTTTTCACCAAAAAACTCAACAATACCATCAAATCATTTCCATCAAGACTACAAGAAAAACTACAGACCTTGATCCCCCCCACTACCTAACCCGGGGACTTTTTACACGCTCCCTAAAATCCACAAACAAGGGAACCCTGGCAGACCTATCATATCCAACCATGGGACCCTAACTGAGGAAATATCAGGTTTCGTTGAATCAATCCTAAAACTGCTTGTCACCCACAGAGCAAGTTTTGTACAAAACACTACAGACTTTCTACGGAAACTTAAAAACATAGACCACCTTCCCAGCAACACACTCCTAGCCACCATGGACGTTACCAGCCTATATACCAACATCCCACACCAGGATGGCATTCAAGCCTGCCTTAAATATCTACAGGAACAAGATTACAACTCAGAATACAGACCCAAAGATATTACTGACCTTATACACTTCATCTTCACACACAACAATTTCACTTTTAATAATCAACACTTCCTCCAGATGATGGGAACAGCTATGGGCACTAAAATGGCCCCACAGTATGCCAACCTTTTTATGACCCACCTGGAAGAAGACTTCTTCAAGAACTGCACCATCAAACCCTTGCTATACTTAAGATACATTGATGACATTCTTCATCATTTGGACTGAATACCTGCAATCTCTGATTGAGTTCCACCAGAAATTCAACAGTCACCATCCCTCCATCCGACTTTCTTTAGAATACTCCAGCACCAACATCTCCTTTTTAGACACAATGATCAGTCTCCAGAAGGGTAAAATACAGACCGCAGTATACAAGAAACCCACAAACCAACATACATATCTGCACAGAACCAGCAATCACCCTAAACACACCAAAAAAGCTGTGATATACAGCCAAGCCCTCAGATACTACCGCCTTTGTACTGAAGAGAACACCCGGGATTGCCACCTCACCAATCTTAAAAAGGCTTTCACCCAGCAAGGACACTCCTCCAGAGAGGTAGATCACATGTTTGAAAGAGCCACCTGGATACCACGTG
This sequence comes from Alligator mississippiensis, assembly GCF_030867095.1. Taxonomy (NCBI): domain Eukaryota; kingdom Metazoa; phylum Chordata; order Crocodylia; family Alligatoridae; genus Alligator; species Alligator mississippiensis. The sequence continues at coordinate 53,363,634 of NC_081835.1, read as the reverse complement.
AAGAACTGCTGCAATACAGAAGAAAACCCCCCACAAATCGCACACCGCTGGTTATGACCTATCACCCCTCCCTTGAGCCTGTACAGAAAATCCTCAAAAAATTGCAACCCATACTAGACAGAGACCCTATTCTTAAAAAGATCTTCCCAGAGCCACCCATCCTAGCCTTCAAACAAGCACCGAACCTTGCCAACCTCATCACCAGAAGCAAACTTCCTCAAGCCCAGAACACACCAAAAGGATCCAGACTGTGCCAGGACAAGAAATGCAAAATCTGCCAACACATCTCCACCACCCCCACTATCACTACACCCCACAACAGAGCTATCAGGATCCCAGGATCTTACAGCTGCACCTCCAGAAATGTAATATACCTCATCCAATGCACCAAATGCCCTGATGGAAGATATGTAGGAGAGACCAAACAACAACTGCGCACCAGAATGAACGCACACCGGAAATCCATCAAAGACAGAAACACCCAATTACCGGTGGGGGCACATTTCTCACGGGAGGGCCACTCTCTCTCCAATCTCTCAGTCCTGATCCTCAAGGGAAACTTACACAACACTTCCCAGAGACGAGCCTATAAGCTCCATTTCATCAACCTCCTGGATACTAAAAATCATGGACTAAACATAGACATTGGATTTTTGATACATTACAAACTGCCTGGCAACTGACTCCCCAGCCCGGCCCAGCCACAGGCTTCTTTACTTTTCATTCCATCCAGGAAGAGCACACACCAACTGCTGAAACCTCCTTAGCCTGACGAAGGGTTTTTGAACCCAAAAGCTTGCTTAATAAATATTCTCCAACTATTTGGGTTGGTCTAATAAAAGATATCAGGTTCACCCAGGGAACCTTGTCTGCAGCAGGAGAAGGGCACTTTAAGTTGATAATCTAGTACCCACTCAGGAAACAGGAGACCCAAAGGCAGACTGAGCTTCCATCTCCTACTTCCCATCACAATGTTAACCATCAGGCTACAGATTAGGCATTATCAAGTTCCATCACCAACCCTCTTCTTGGGACTGACCCACTGCATCTGCTGAGCATGCTCAGTGGGCACATGGATGCCAGCTGGTGTTGTTCTGAGGTGTGCAGAATGTTGTGTTTTTTTCTGGGTGGTGTCTGATTGCTGTCACTTTAGATATACGGAGTGCTGGAGTCTGTATTTTCTGGAAGGTTGACAGTAGTAAGCCATTTTTCAAATCCTGAAGGTGACTCAGAAAACACAACTCAAATGTGTGTTCAGTGGTGAAAGTTCAGAAAGGTTTATTGTTGTTGGACAGCGCACTAGTTGGCTTGATGAACAATCAGTCCAACTTAGCAAGGCTTGTCCTTGACAGGCCTAGACACCATAGGTTATGCATACTCCCTTAGGTCTCTATGAGGGACAGGTCTCCGAACCCCTGTATTTATACTTGTGTACCCCCCATCTCATGCCAACTCTTATCTTTCTCTTTGTCTAGATGTTCATCTCTACTTTGTTTTGTTTGCCAAGAATACGCACCTGCGCTTGTTTTCTCTGTCTCATTAGTAGGGTCTCATTTACATTTGTCCTTGTGGTTTTTTGTTTTCATGCTCCATTCAGTGTCTTTTTGCTCATTAGTGTCTTTTTTTTTGTTTTGTTACTGGGTCATCCAGCAGTCAGGAAGCCTCATTCTCCCATGCTGCTTTTCAGCAACATAGCGTACTATAGCTTAATACAACTACAGCATAGCACAATGGAAATTTCTATAGCCCATATTGACTGTGCCCAGAATTGAATCACCAACCCTAAGTGACTGGGTAACTGCCATTTATGCACTTGGTGTTTATTTGTTTCATGTTCTCATCATTTCCTGTATCTGACAGTGGCCTACATGAGATGCTTAGGAAGAGGATGTAGGACTCTCAAACTACACCCAGTGATGCAATATAAAATAATAGAGTGATACTTCTTTCAGATCCCAGATAATAATTTGCTGATGCCCTGAAGCATATTCTTTAAGCATTTTGGTTAAAGAAATGGCAGCTACTCTTATTATTCATGTATCTCTGGACTTACTCAGTTAACCACATGGATTTATACTCCCTCTGATCCATTGCCAAGCCCTTTCTCTCATTTCTCAATATCCTCTTCCTGTATCTTCAACCAAGGGAACCAGGCTTAATGTGAAAATCCCTTCCTGTACAGGTCAGTTCTTTAGATCTTGAGAAAAGCCTGAATATGGACTAGGAATCCATACATTATCAAACTGTGGCATACTATACTGCCCTCATTGACTCTCCAGGTCTCTCGTATGAAGTCTCATTGGAAAACATATTTTTTTTTTGTCCCTGACCAATACTGGTAAAGATTACTTCCTGTTCACTTCAAGGCTTTGCAGGCTCCTTGTGTATTCCCTACTCATGCACATGAAATGGAGAGAGAATCAAGCTTTTCTCTCTTCCACAGATACATCATAGGAAGCACAACTTTGCCAAAGAAAATAAGTTCAGACCCTTATGTGGTATACTAGCCAATTGCCCATCATGAATGGTGGATTTCAAAGGAGCATTTACGTGGCCGGCCTCGAAGGGTAGCCCTGCCCCTGCCAGTTCTGTTGCCCCTCACTGCCAAGTCACTGCCCCCCCAGCCCTACTGCTGCCCCTCACTCTCAACCCACTGACCCCAGCCCTTCCAGTGCCCCTCACTCACCAAACTGCACTACCCTGCTCCCCTGGGCCCTGATGGTGCCCCTCACTCCCGACCCACATTCCCGCACCCCCCATCCCTGCTGATTCCCCTCACTCCTGACCCACAGCCCCCTGACACTGCCAGTGACTTGTACTCCCAACCCACAGTCCCCTGCCTCCACCCCATGCCCCTCACTCCTGACCCACAGCTCCCTGCCCCCACCAGCCCCGCTGGGATGGGGCTGCCGCACCACACCAGGAAGCCTGGCCAAATGTCCAGGATTTTCCTGTGCTCCAGGGGCAGGAGCAGAGGGAGGGGATTGGAGGCAGCAGGAAGCACAGCATGGGTCTGCACGCCTCCACAGCTGTAAGCAGTTACGTGTGTGCTCCCTGCTGCCTCTGATCGCCCTCCCCCTGCTCCCACCAGAGGAACAAAGGAAAGTCCCAGACATTTGGTCAGATTTAAAAAAATCTGACTGAACAGAAATCAGAGGGCTTACAAAAGAGGACACGGACTTATGGTAACCCTATCTCCATGGTGCATGCATACTTGATCAAAAGCATTACAGACAGACAGACAGGCAGATATACAGACAGACAGGCTAAGCCCTTTATTATATTAGAGTATTGGTATGACTCCCTTGATATCAATGTAACTATGCCAATACATTCATCAGTAGAAGCAGAGCCAGCCTTAGGAAAAATGGAGCCCTGGGTGAACTTACACTTGGGTGCATCCCCACTCTGCCTTGGTGACCTTGCCCCCACCCCAAGCAGGCAAGGAGGGGAATGGGTGCAATTCAGTGGGGAGGCAGAACTGCCCACATTGCCCAGCTCAGCTCCTTCTGAACAGTGGCTGGGGGCAGGAAATGAGCTGGACAGTGGGGGTAGCTCTGCCTTCTCACCACATTGTGCCCCATGCCTCTGCCTACCTGCCTCTGCCTGCAGCAGTGCCACTGACTTGGGAGAGGCTAGGCATTGCTGTGCATGTGTGTGTGTGGTGCCCCCCTGACCACAGGGCCCAGAGTGGTCGTCCATGTTGCCCATCCCTAAAGCTGGCTCTAACAGTTCTAGATCAGGGGTGCTCAACCTCTGGCCCACAGGCCAAATGTGTCCCACATGGCTCCCAACAGGTCAGGAGATTTGGTGGTAGAGGAGCAGTAGCAATCAATACTACCATCCTTCCCTGCTACCAAATTCCCAAGCCCTGCACAGCCCAATCAGGGCTGGGCCCCCCAGCTTCCCCCTCCTCCCCCACATGACAGGATAAGGGCTGTACCACACTTCCTCACCCCCCCTCCACCCCACCATGTATCAAATTGGGCCCACCAGCTGGATCTGGCCCATGGAGGGTTTGAGCACCACCCATCCAGCCCAACAGGCCAGGGCTGTTCCTGCAGGAGGTCACTAAACTGGGTATGACCTATCAGTTAACTATTTAACCAATATAATTGGAAGAAGTTAAACAGATATTATTTTAACTTATATTTATATCCCTACCTGTGGGGAGAGCTGGCAGGGCAGGGGGGTGCAGCTGACGCTGCCAGTGCTGCGGGGGCTGTGGCTTGAGTGTGAGGGGCAATGGCATGGGCAGGGGCAGGGTGCCAGTATGTCAGGACTGCTTAGAGCCACAAAGCAATAGGGGGACAGCCGCAGTTGGACCTGTGTCCTGGTGCGGGGGGGGAGCTGCTGCCGGGAGGGAGCAAGTGGAGGGTAGGCAGGGGCTGCGGGTTGGGATTGAGGGACACCAGCAGAGCTGAAGGGACTGTGGCTTGGGAGTAAGGAGCACCAGCATATCAGTGCTGCTCTAGCACAAAGCAGCAGTGGGTGCAGCCACAGCTGGACCCACATCCTGGTGAGCAAAGGGGACAGGAAGAGCTCTAATTTTCCATGATAAAAAAGCCAAAATCAACGGTGAGACTATATAGGTATTTAGAATAGATTTTATTATAATGACTGAGGCACTGGTAAACCTCCACATTCCTTTAAAATTGTAAATATGTCAATAAAACATCGCGTTCAACTGATACCTCTACATATAGTGGCATTTCATTTTAATCATGGAAAAATGTGTATTTCAGGGTTTTTTAATCGGAGAATTTTGGATTTTTTTAACAGAGAAAACCAGGATCCCCGGTCACCACGAGTCCTATTCAGCATTCCAACAAACTACAAGGATATATTTCAGGACCCCTAGAGGTCATTCTGAAATGAGAAACAGGCCTCCACGTGCAACCTGTGGGAAAATTACAAAGTAGAGTTCCAGTAGCGTTGATGGAGCTAGTGAAGAATGAATTTAAAAAGTCCTCAAAGAAAAGGTATCAGTACATACGCTGAATCACCACAGAATGGAACAGCAGCTTCACAGTGATAGAAAAGCTCTAAGTATTGATGACATAAAGGCTTGGGGGAGAAAACAGTGCTCACAACTGCCTTACCATAGTCTGTGCACAAGTATCAGAAGCATGTAAACTTGAGAGAGTTAAGACATGATGATCCAGTATGGGAATAGAGAGAGAACCAAAAATAAAAATCCTAAAGAACTAGAACTCTACAGAGCAGTTACAACTGTAGCATATCTCAAAAAGAGGCGTTGGACAAGCAAAGGATCCAATGCAATAGCATGTAGCATTTCCTGTAGAGTCCTGACAAACACCAAAAGATGTGCTCAAGTTGCAAAGAAGCTATTGCCTAATGTCTATGCCCTTTGGAACAAAATGGTGCTATTGGTTCACCTTTGGGCACAAGATAGGTGTGCAGCCTGGTCACAAGCAATAAAAAAAATTGCAAAAAAAGCCATTACTGAGCAACTATAATGCATGTTATTTAGGACTACAGTGCCTTGAGGTGAAGATAATGCCCAGGAATGACTGATGGCAGATACACTAATCATTGCATATCCTCCAGAGTAAAATACAAATGGCCCTTTAGATTTCATAGATTTCATAGACATTAGGGCTGGAAGGGACCTCAGAAGATCATCGAGTCCAGCCCCCTGCCCCAGAGGCAGGAAGTCAGCTGGGGTCATAGGATCCCAGCAAAATAAGCATCCAATTTCCTCTTGAAAGTGTTCAATGTAGGTGCTTGAACCACATCTGATGGCAGGATATTCCAGACCTTAGGGGCTCGGACAGTAAAGCAATTCTTCCTTATGTCCAGCCTGAAACGGTCTTGCAGTAGTTTATAACCGTTCAACCTCATCATCCCTTGGGGTGCTCTGGTGAACAAACGTTCCCCCAGATACTGGTGGTCACCCCTGATAAACGTATAGATGGCCATTAGGACAGTAGATAGACCAAAGGAGAGACTTCAGGAAATCCAGCAAAACTCCTTAACAAGTTGTTCAGACTAAAGGAGTGGGAAACCAGGAGGCTACCCAAAATTACCAGCTGACGGATGAGCTGTAGGTGTGCACGAAGCAGGCCTATTTGATTCAGATTCGGCCTGAATCAGGGACAGTGATTTGATTCATTGATTCGGATCACTGTCCCTGATTCAATTTGTCTGAATCCAAATCTGAAGATTTAATGCTGATTCGGAAAATCGGCGATTTGGACATAGACACAGCTGTAAAAGTTTTTTCTACGTATCTTGAGGTACCAGCACAGCTCATGATCACTGCGATGCTGGAGTGCAAGGAGGGTCCCACAGGAGTGTGGGGAGCCCTCCACATACTCGGCAATGAACCCGGATTCCGGTCCACTTCCAAGTCTGCTGGGGAATGCACTGCCCCCCCCCCCCCGGCTTGGCAATTGGCCACAAGGGGACCTTGGGTGCCCCTCCAGACCCAGGAGGCACCAGTCACTGAGCTGGGCTGGGTGCGGGGGGGCTCCCTGTGCACTCCCCAGCAAACCCAGAAGTGGACCAGAAGTGCTTCTGGTCCACTTCCAGGTCTGCTGCCGAGCACGCTGGGGAGCCCCCCCACTGCTTCTGTGAAACACTCCATGCGCCCCAGCATCATAGCATTTATGAGCCCCTGCTATCTAGAGGTATGTAGAAAAAACATTTAAAGCTATGTTTATGTCTGAATCTCCGAATCTCTCCAAATCGATATGGTGGGTTCTGATTCAATTCAGAGAGATTAAAGGATTCGGAGATTTGGCCACCGAATCAGGCCAAATCTCCACTGAATCAGATCAGGGACCAAACCTTCACATAGCCCTAATGAGCTGTGTGTCCAAGATAGGATTTTGCATACAAAAGACTGAATAGCAATCCCAACAGATTTTAGATCTGATGTCATGAAACTAATACAGGTTTCACTCATGGAGCTGGAGGCATGCCTGAGACAAGCCCAGAGAAACCTCCTCCTAGGTATTACACCAGAAATTCTCAGTTAGGGTGCTGTGGCATATTAGGTTGAAAAAAAAAATACAATAAGCTTTGCAGCCAACAAGCTACCACAAAGGAACTAAGGCTCTGAGACTAGTTTGGACATGTTAGTAGATCTGGACCCAACACTCAAATAGTTCCACAAGCAATTACAGAGCAAAGGTCCAAGTAGGAGTTCAATACATCCCATGAGGTAGCTATAGACTCAGGACAAGGGTGGAGATGAAACCAAAGACAACTGTAAAATAGTGGCAGATAACTGTCACACCCTAAGAGACAGAGACAAAGCCAGAACCAGGAGAATGTAGGAAGTCCTCTCTGATTAGCTGACCTAACACAGGAGGTGTGAAGAAGAAACAAGATACATGAGCAAGACACAGGACCAACAGGATGCTGCCCAACAGAATTAACATAACAAAACTGGATGCAAATCTGCACAGTGAAAAGTCAGAGACTGGTTCAGAGTAACATATCTGAAGGACCAGGGAGTGTAATAAGAACAATGGCTTGGTAAAAGAAACAAAAAGTCAAGATCTTATGCTAGATTGTGTACCTTCTGACACCAAAAAGTCAGGAAATGGTTTCATAAAAGACATATAAACTTATTAAAAAGAAAGGTAACAACCTGCATGGAATCTGAATGAGGAGCACAATTAGTTAGAGAAAAATTTAGAGGAGGCACCAGGAATGCTAGGCTACATTCATATGGTCAGAGTTTTCATTGCTAGTGCCACATTTCTGTAAAGTGTTCCCTTAATAATTAGGATTCTTCAAAGCATGAAGTCTTTTTTCATGTTATTATGCAGCACATATTCCATGAAATATGAGGGTCTGAGGCTGGCATGCAGGAGTGGGACTGGGGTATACTATTGGTTCCTCCATCATAGAGGTCACACCTAGAAAACTGCTCTCTGGAGATCCTGGGCCCCTAGCACTGCCCAAGTAAATCAGGGACTTACACTGGAGGCCAACCTAATGCTGGAGATTTTGCTTATTCCTGTCCCTTTTAGCCTCCGCTCTAAATGTAGCTCCTCTGAACTTGCAGCTCTGTGACTTTCGTCATATTTCTTTGGAAATATAAATATGTTTAGGCCCAGCATCCCTCTGCAGAATTTGGGACCTGAGTGTTGCATTATCTAAGTGGAAAACGGAAACCAGAAGTTAACCAGAAACAAAAGTGAAATGGACTGACTGAACTTCCTTCCTCTAGGCAAAGCAAAGTGCCAAGCAGTGCAAAATCATCAAAATGAATAAAAACGTAAATCTATTTTCATCATGAAACTGTTTCCGGCAGACGCGTCCATGGAATTATTGTTGGCCCAGACAAAAACTTTAGTTCTATCTTTTTTGTATCTCCCTTCCCATAGAACCATGAGTGACTATCCACCCATTTAAATCCCTGTCCTATTTTTTTTCTAATTACCCATGTTCTTTTATTCGATTTATTTCTTTTACATTGTGTTTAAAAAAAAAAAAAAAAAAAAATCTAGTTTAGTGCTTAGATTGAATGTCTCTGCACACCAGCGTTGTTTTGACAGATCTGAAACCGACTTGCTGTGTGATCTTGGGGTACAGTTCTTTGACCCAAGTTCTACAAGTGTAATACACTAGTGAGTGTGGTGTGACAAGCCATCTTCATTGCTCTATTTATAAATTATATGACTGTCTTTTTTACAGGCCTGGTTCTTTAGTTCCAAATGCAGCTGCTCTTGATCTTACCTCTAGAGGACACCAGTTGGCATATTGGTGTAACAGCTCTCAGGCAACCATTGACTTGCTTTAAACTCCAGAGCATATTTTCACAGACATCACCAACTTATTTAATTCCTCTCCTTATGAGTGTGCAAGTTTCTTATGTATTCCCTACTCACCCACATGAGATGGAGAGAGGGTCAGACTTTTCTCTCTTCCACAGATGCATCATGGGGAGCACAACTTTGCCAGAGGAAATAAGTTCAGATCCTTATCTTGCATTTTCTGGCATGACTCCCTTGATATCAATGTAACTATGCCAAGATGGCACACACATAAGGATTTCAAGGTTGAACTATCCCAGGCATCTCTGCTTCATATTCTGCTGCCTTAAAATATTTACCTACTTCGCAGTTCAGGTGCTTGTTCCATAAATATTTGTAAAACACCTGTAGGTGTCCAAGAGCAGGTACTAGGATCGCTAACAGTAACTGCTACTATAATGGAGTACTGGCCCATGGGCATGCCAAGGGAATTAATCTTTTGCAATAACGACCCATAAGAAGTCCATTCTATAGCCAGCATCTTCATTGAAGAGTAAAGCAATGTACTATTATCATTATTAAAATGTTGTACTTGATTTATTTCTCCCATTCTTCTTTATAGTATAGTAACATCCAGAGAGCCAGGTCTCATGCTGCTCTCCCCCTTCTGTTGACATCAGGTCCTTGTGGCACTAAGTACTAAACATATAGTCGGAGACAGTCTATATGGCAAAGACCTTAGGAACTATATAGAAAAGGAAGACAAAGGGTGGGAAGAAAGAAAAGAAAGTAAATGATTTTCACAAGATAAACACAGGAAGTGGTTGGGTTGAAATTAAAATATATAAATCCCAGTGCTTTATTAGCTAATTAATATAATTTCTGTAAACAAAACCGCCTCTCTTTTTTCTGATTTTATGTTCTTTTACTTTCCCCCTTTAACGTCTTATGACTTAATTCTTCATGACTTAGAGAGCACCTGGACCTTGCACAGTTCTCCAAATATGTTTCATCCTGTTTTAAGTAGTTCAGTGCTGCTTTCTATATTTTAGACAACTAAAATTACTGAATTGTATAAAGTAATGAAGAATTACTAAGTAATGAATTAAGTCACAAGATGTTAAAGGGGGAAAGTAAAAGAACATAAAATCAGAAAAAAGAGAGGCGGTTTTGTTTAGAGAAATTATATTAATTGGAAGCAAATAAACATGTTCTGAAACGTTATAATTGGAACTCGCTTTTAAAAGAAAAAAATATTATTTTAACCAGCTCTGGTAATTCATATTTCAGCAAGTGCTGCTTGTGGCTCACCCTGTTTTAAGTAGTTCAGTGGAGCTTTCTATATTTTAGACAACTAAAATTACTGAATTGTATAAAATTGCATCTACTCTCATTTATTTATATAAATGCAATTTATATAAATAAAATTGCATCTACTCTCATTTATTTATATAAATGCAATTTTATACAAATCATTTATTTATATAAATGCAATTTTATACAATTCAGTAATTTTAGTTGTCTAAAATATAGAAAGCAGCACTGAACTACTTAAAACAGGATGAACCACAAGCAGCACTTGCTGAAATATGAATTACCAGAGCTGGTTAAAATAATATTTTTTTCTTTTAAAAGCGAGTTCCAATTATAACATTTCAGAACATGTTTATTTTTGTATTTTGAAAAAAATGTTGATAGACAATATTTCAACAAACAACTGAAATGTTAGAAATCTAAAAAATGTCTATCTTCTCTTACTTTAAAACAAAAACCATCCCCTACTCTTTTTTTTTTTTCCTTGGGGAAAAGGGGAAGTAAAATTCAAAGTTTAGTTTTGAGGAAACCACGTTTTTCTATGTAATGGAATCAATTGCTGCGGCAATGGAATACTGGCCAATCAAAATGATCCTGAGCAGCTGTGCGTGGTGATCCCTTCCCTTACAAAAGTGTTTGGACTGCTCCCTGACAAGCTATGTCAAAGCAGAGAGAAAGGACAGCTAATAGTTACTATGCTTTGGCATGCAGCTTAGGATGTGGTGTACTTTGGTGAAGGAAGGTGGCAGTCAGGGCAGTCTCTTTTCTGTATTCCAAAGGAAGTATCAATTACACCAGGGATGATTTCCAACGAATATTGTTGGGACTGTTAGCAATTGGCCTGATCCTGCTTCGACTGAGGCCAACTGTTTAGTTGCTGACATAGTGAACGAATATTGGGACCCTAACCCTTACTCCTTAGCCAGGAGTAACGACCCACCAGTAAACTCAGGTAACAATAACGTTTCCAGAGTGTAGTAGAAGCAGTGTGGTTTCTCTTTCTTAGGCAGTGACAACAGGCTTCAGTGAATGGACACTGAAAATAAATATTCAGAAAGTTAACAAAAATATTTCTATTTTTTGTTATTCACAAAGTGAACAGGCAGCAAGAATCTAAATCCATTCTTTCATAGATTCATAGATTGTGAGGGGCTGGAAGGGACCTTGCAGATCATCGGGTCCAGCCCCCAGCGATCTGGACCTGAGAGCAGTTGAAGCTAGGAGAGCATCCAAAGAGATGCAGATTGCCCTTAACTGTTGCTTAAACTGCTCAACACTTCTCATAATGTAGTCCTGAGCCACTTGCAGATTTAAACTGGCTTCTGATCACTTATACCGATTTATATGTAATTTCTGTTCTGAGCCTTGGAGAATCTCCCTCCTTGCACAATTACCTGCCACTGCCCTGGGGTAGGTTTTTCCTCTGCAGCTTGCAATGAAACTTTAAGACTGTGGAGTTTGAGTATGTGTTAAGATTATGTATTGTTTCTGTGCTGCTCTCTCTCATCTCTCACTTTCCCTTCCAGTAGTTTCATGTTCCCTTTGCTGTATGGAAAAGCTTTTAATCTGCTCCAGCCCTCCTGCTCAGTTTATCCTGGTTCCACCCCCTGGGACTTTCCTAACTTCCTTCTGTAAAGTTAGGAAAAAACAGATGTAAGCATTGAACATGCACCTCTACCAGCTCAGAAAAAAGTTGTGCTCTCTCCTTTCCCTGAGCTAGGTTTCTATTGTAGGCGGTGCATTCCTTGGGAGGGAGGGTGTGTATGTGTGTGTGTGGGGAGGGAGCCATCCCACACTCAAGTGAGCTCTTATTTAATGGGGGTCTCCATGCAGGTCAGAAGACAGAAGAGATTTTCCTGTTTCCAGCTTTCATACAGAGAGAGACATTTACGTCCCACAAAGAGGCATGGAACATTTAACTGAACTAACCCTAGAGGAAGCAGCTGCAAGGGCCAATCAAGATGCCTGGATGCATATCAAGGAGGATTTCAGGAAAATGCGTTGGACTGTGATTTTTTGCATGCTGTCTGTGCTTGTTCTAACATTACCCACAGCCTATCTGCTGGTTGGAAGTTTCAGAGCCCACAAACCTGGCCTGGATCAGGTAAGAAAATGTCATTTACCTATGATTTAAGCAAACTTTAATGAATCTCTCTTCTTTTCTTAATGTTTTTGATTTGGAAAAAGACTTTGTGTGTTTTCATGGGTGGGTGATTTAGGAAAATGTTAGAAATGTCCTATTATCCTTTCTTTTTTTTTTTTTTTCCTTTTATACAACAGATGAGGTAAAAGGAGATGGGGGGGGGGGTCCCTTCTTTTTCTGACAAACTTTTCCCTCCTGTACTTTGATTTTCCCCCTCTTCAATGGGTCAACCCCCTTGCCTGATAAAAATCAGTGTTATTGCACTGAATTTAACATCTATGAATCTATTAATTCAATTAGGGATTGGGCAGTATGCCTCTTTATCCCCTTTCTTGGGTTTACACTGAGATTTGCTATATGTCTCACCAGAGGGTGAGAAGAGACATGAGGTAGACATCTGCTAACTATTATGCACAGACATCTCTTTTATGTCTAGCGCTTGCATAAAATAGTTGTATGTGTATAAATGCCAGACAGGTAAAGGGCATGGAGGTCATGTCCACATTTGGAAGCAAATTTAAAGTTCTCCCAAATTTAAAATTTTTAATATGGGCATCTGATTTGGGCCAATTACTGAGGCTGACCCTAGAAATGAAATCCTCGTCTGATTCCTAATAAAAATTTTCCCAAAGTTCAGAGGGACTGCACTGAGGGTATAACCACATGTTCCTTTTTAATACTTAGCTGGCCATTGACAACCACAGCTACACACTTGTAAGTTTTTGTTATGACACTGTGCTACTTTAAGCAAGTGCATATTCCCACTGAGTCACTGAAATCAGTGGGACTACCCAGCTCCTAGCAGGTAAGCCTATGCCAATGCATTTGCAGAATCAAGGCCTTAATCCATTTGAGCAATTCATCTCAAAGTCATTATTGAGTATTTGTGTAGCCCAGACTTTATTTGTGAACAATAAAACATTGTTGCCATTCACAAGCATTTGAAAAGAGTTAAACTTGATCTTAGCCAAAAGGCCGAGAAGCTGATTCCATACCAAACTTCCTTTCTGGCAGGCTTCTGCCAACAGATTTTTGACACATGTATTTAATGGTATCTTGGGGCCCAACCTGCACTGAATTTTGCATGAGTGAATTCCTGCACCTGTAGTGTATAGTACAGGGTCACGGCTTTGGTATCTTATGTTTCAAGCTCCTTCAAATAGGGACTGGCTTAGTTTGCACAACAGAATGTAGCTATGGCTACGATATGTTACCTCCAGGGAACCTAGATATGTACTATTTAGTGTGTGCTAATGATCAAAGTCCATGTCCTGTTACGTCTTCACTGATATGGCTACTCATATCAGCTAGACCTGGCACAGCTACTGTCTAGGCAACTGTTTTTATTTTGTGCTTAGACATACTGTGTGTGTTTTGTACTCCACTGAACGCAAAAGCATCAACATTTGGACACCAGTTGTTAGTGCTATTACAATAGAAATAATAAAATAATAATCCATCAGGGAGGATTTTTACTTGCCTGGCTTATAGTTGCAATGCAAAGGACAGCAAAGTTGTATTTCTGAATGGCTTTGAGTTCTTCAGAAGGCAAGTGCTACATAAACATTAAGAACTGCTATACTCTGGATGATATTGTCATGTGTTATAGTTCTATAAATATATGTATAGTAATTACTACAGTGACATGATAATGCACTGATGACTTAATGATGCTATCAAATAAGCTGCATTTGCAAATCCTAGTGGGCAAAAATAAAACCAACACAGCTGGCTGTTTGCCATTTGAATTTATGCCAAGCAGAGTAGGTGGAACTTTATAGTCCTCAGCTACTTACTATGTTCTGTTAATCTTCTACTTGCTCCATTGATAACTGAGACTGTCATCAGTGAGAGGCAGCAGTTATAAGTGTATTTGACTTTTTTCATCATTACTTTCTTCTAACTCCTCCAAGGAACAATATCCCAAATTCAGAGTATGGACCTGACCCTGTAGTCCTTACTCTTAAGAGAAACCCCATTCATTTCCAGAAGAATATTCTCACAAATAACAGTGTTAAATCAACTTCTCTGAATGATTAAAAAAGGCATTTATTCCCCTTTAAATTTTAAAAATAAAAATCAGACTTAAAGGCAGATTTTTTAACTCCCAAAACCCTCTGTCGCAGGGGTCAGCAACATTTTTGGGCAGAGTGCCAAAACACCCACAACCTCAACTTGTAAGATGTTGGCGCACCAGGGGCAGATGGCAGGGAGTCACGAGGGGCCTGATCCTTGTTATAGCAGCGCAGCCCCGGCCCCTTCCCTGCTGTCTACCTTCAGGCACGTGTGCCAAGCAAAATGCCTAAATATGTGGTGCTCTAGCACCCATACTAAGGATTGCCTACCCCTGCTCTATTATAACTGGAAATCTCAGGAGAGAAAAGGAGAAAAATGGTTCCTCTACTGAGACTGGGCTACACAGGAAGCCTGAGAACAGGTGGACAGACAGCAGTAACAGTATGCCTAGCTGATGAGCCCTGGAGCAGAAAGGGACAAGTGGAAAGGTTAATGAAAGGGACCTTCTTTCTGCCTTAGTGTTCTGGCATGAGACAGAGGATAGGGAGGGGAATGTCATCATTTATTGCTGCCATAGATTATTAGTAAATTCCTAATGCCTATTTTTCTACAGAAAGGGGGAAGCAGTACAGGCTTTGTGCTACAGAAATGTCTCTCTTGACATTTATTGCTGGGATGGTGAAGTGTATGTGCCACTCCCTGTACATGGATATCTTAATAGCCCTGAACAGATACAGATTCCCACATTCTCCTCCCTATAGAAATTCCCCAGTCCAACAGGGAAGGGGATATCGAGGCCATGTATACAACATTGAATTTTCCCCTCCTGTTGCATCTGCTTCAGGAATAAGTTGCTGAAATCATATTCCAGGGTGTTCCCTGGGAAGCTTCGATCAAATACAGATGAGGAAAAATGGGATTGTCCCAGTAATTGACCCACTTCTTGGAGTTTTAAACAATGATCTGCAACAACTGTAACTAGGGAGCTTGAAGGAAGACTAGAAATATTGAAAGTCCAACATTTTTATTTCTGCATCTCAATTCCATTTTTTTTACTTTTTACAGTTTGAGTGCAGTCATGTAGCTGCCAGACTGACACAACAGCCAAGAACATATCTGCTGCTGACTATCAATTTCCTTAGTTAGCCACTTAAAAACAAAGTGCTAAGTATTAATTGATGGTCTTTGCATTTAATTCCCACTGATGTCAGTGGGATTTTGGCTGGGTTGAGTCAGAGGCATTCTGTAGCTGCAAGATAATGATAAGTCTATAGAGGGAAACTGAACCAAACAGAAAGGTTGCATAAAGGGATGTATTTTCCCACCACTCATTTTGGTGTTACTAGACCAGGCTACAGCATGTAGTTGGGCTTTTTAAGTCCTATCCACTGTAAAATGGGTCCATTCTAGGCCTGCGTTGGCCAGCATGAAGACTAACCAACCCCATTTGTGCAGAGCCACAAACTGTTACGCAAGTGGCACAGTCCACAGGATGGAAGAATGGTTGTAGGAGACTTGAGTTGAAGCCCTTCATCATTCTCCAAGTCCATGATAATCTTCTCCCAAGCCCTAACTCTTTTACAGCACTGCTCTACTGCACATGCTTTTTGCAAGTAGCATGGATTGCTTTTCATCTTGAACCAGCTTTCATGAAAATTAGGGTGAGTCTTTCCATTGACTTTCCAAGAAGTTAGAGAGGACCCTTGAGAGAAAGGCCAAATGAAGGCAATACAGCGCGCTGAAAGTTAAACGAAAAGTTAAACCAAAAGGTTTAAGCGCATGTGCTGCGGGCTCTCTCACTTCTCGAGTGTGATAAATGGATATCATCTGAACAGCTTTGTTTATGACACTTATGACCCCAGAGTTTCAATTAACTTTTCTACATTTAATTTCTGTCAGATGGACACCCACACCCCCTTTCAAAAGGCACACTAAGGAAAAGTGTGTAGGCGGGGGATCTTTGCCTATTTCCTTTTAATGTTAAATGTAAATAAGTGTCCTAGGGACTTTCGGCCAGTCTTGGAATTAAGAGACAGTAGTAGCTTTTTGCATACTGCAGGCTTCACAGTATTTAGAGTCTTTGTTTCAGGAGACTGTCGTCTACAAATCAGGTCTATGCTGGGATTTTCAAAAGCACTCAATATCTGCTTCTCTCTTCCCATTGTAACCAGTGGGAGTTTTTCTACTGACTTCAGTGGAACCAAACCTAGGTCAAAGCTGAGAATTTTTTTAAAATTGCACCTGATCAAGGAAGGGGAATAGAACAAGTAGCCAATAATTACACACAAATTAGTCTTTTTAAACATACTCAACATTTATAGGTACATCATGCGGTGTATAAATGAAAACTCCATACTGTATAATAACACACCTTACATTTTCAACGGCTTCTTTCAGGTCAAAAGATCTTTACTTTGAGGAATATACAACACATGCATTTAGTATTACTATTACCTCTCACATATGTTTAATTATGGGAAGCTAGGTGAATAAGTCTCACATAGCAATTTTCATCCATAGATCTCAAACCTCCTCACAAAGGAGGCCCTTGTTATTATCCCAGTTTAGACAGTGAAACTGAGCACAGACAAGACACTGCCTAAGGTCACCACTTGACAGATCAGTGACAGCACTGGGAATAGGACCCAGTTCATCTAATGGCCTACCCTGTAGTCCACACTTCTTTTCCTTCTATATTTAAAACTGTGTCAGTTTACCAAGTTAAGGTCCAGATCTTCTTTTTAAAGCTTGGAGGTACTGGACATAGAGTCCATTCAAGATCACTCTGATTACAAGATAAAATTTAGGGCTGTATAAAAACTTGGCATCAAAATTATTTTTTGTTGGAAAAAAAATCAAGTTGGACTAAATAAATATTTTCATAGAAAGTTAGGCTGAAGTACTTTGCTGAATTAGGTACTAACCTAGTAACACCTATAAAATATACAAATACAGTGTGGTTTGGGGGAGAAGTGTGAACTGAGAACTCCTCCACTATGATCTTGTGCTTCCCCTTTAGTAAAAATGACACGTTCAGCTGACCATGACTCTTGGGCATTGCATCATAAGAATAGAGAGTCATATTTACACATCCCAACAAATCTCATGAGAATTTGGGAAAAAAAACTTGCACATAAAAAGTTTTCACATGATAAAAGTATACAAGACACAACCTCAGAGGAAAGATTAAAGCACTGGTTTTGTTTGGTCTAGAAAAGAGAAGACATAAGGGAGAAGATAACAGTTTTCTAAGTAGTTATAACCAGATGAATTGATTTTCATGGCCACTGGAGGAAGGACAAGAAGAAAACTGGATCAACTTGCAAATAAAAAGAGTTAATTTGGCTGACTCCTAGGGTGTCAAAACATGGAAACATGCTGCATAGGAATGTTGCAGAACCTCCTTCTGTGCTGTCTGTTAGGAACAGCTTAGAGAAATATTTGTTGGGACTGTTTCAGTGATGTCTCATCAGTAAGGAAACTGAATGAATCATCTCTTGAAGTCCCTATCAGTCCTGCATTATTCTATTCAGTAATGAGCAGAGGTCAGACATCAGGCCTGCGGCCCTGTGTATGAAATAACTCTGCCTTGTCTTACAGATTGTGCACTACCTTGTCTTTAGTTGCATCTTAGATCGCACTGTTCTGCTAGAGGTCATGACAGTGACATGTAAGTGTATGCACATAAGGAAGAGGATGGCATTTACAGACAACATCTTTTCCTTCGTTGATTGTTTAATTAATTTAAAATGTTGGGAAACAGTTTCATAAGTGGCATAACTTTGAGTAATGTACTGCGAGTCACGCACCACCATGAAACTGGGCATGAGTTTCATCTAATAGTTAGATTTGCTCCACAGTTCTCCTTTTGGCCTTCCAGATGTATGATGAGTCCTCTTCCCCCA
This sequence comes from Alligator mississippiensis, assembly GCF_030867095.1. Classification (NCBI taxonomy): domain Eukaryota; kingdom Metazoa; phylum Chordata; order Crocodylia; family Alligatoridae; genus Alligator; species Alligator mississippiensis. The sequence continues at coordinate 53,345,524 of NC_081835.1, read as the reverse complement.
TAAACAGCAGGCACTGAATATGAAATACTCAAGGGCCAATATTTCACTCACATGTTAACAGTCACTAATAGGAAAACTGTGATCATATTTAGGTAGCAAATCTTCAACTGTGGTTAGGTGGCAGAAGTCAACTGAAAGCAATTTACAGTGAAGTGTTTCACTTGCTAAGGATCTGGTCCACAAGAAGTGCTTTGGCATACACTGTAAGCATGCTCCAGGCAGATACAATACTATGGGGAGTTCTCAAACTTTTATATGGACCACAACATAGGAAGTGGTGTCTTTGAGTCTAAAAGTCTTACTGCTGCCTGTGTTTAGTATTGTTTACCTTTTATATTAAATGAAAATCTTAAATTACCTTTCAAAGGTGATACTCAAGATGCAAAGCTTTACTGAGACATGCATCACCATAAATGTAATTCTGCTTTTTTTTTAATTAGCATGCCCTGTTTAAGGAGAACAGAATCTGCCAGCGAGAATAATGTTGCGAGTTTTGCTGTGCTTAATCAAGAAAATAAATGGGTGGTCAGCTTTAAATTCATCTTTGTGCTGTAGGACCCGATAACCACAGTGATTCACACCAGTTGATGATCCAGCCATATGTTGACTTGTCCTGATCTCCCATTTGTTGCTGTACAGGCAAGCCATTTGCCATCACTAAAACACTGACAGTCACTAATTATACTAATAAACTTTAGAGGCATGTAGCTCCTTCATACATGCTTTGTGCCAGATCCATGTAAATTAGCAGCATTGCACTGGCTAAGAAGCCATGCTGACTTACACCAGCTAGGAATGTGACCAAAAATAAGTCATGCAATTTGGCTGAACTAGTTTGAATCAGCCAAACAGAGCCATTGGAAGCCATCTACTTGGCAAGCAGCAACTTCCTCCACTGTTACTTTACATAAACAACATGCATATTTGGCACTGACCAGGTCAATATAATGCTGCATTATGTTTCATCTTTGTTTACACTGAATGCACGTCACAAATAGTCTGGCGTTCAGCTTTAGATGAGGATTTATCAAGTGGGGGGGGGGGAAATACAGAGACAGAGACAGAGTGAACAACAATTATCTGCTTTTCCTACAAACTTGGTCCCAAGTGCATTAGAGTACTAAGTGATTCAAGTACAGATTCCAGCAATAAAAAGTAGAAAAGTACAGAAGGAAAGGATGAATTAGGAGCAGATTTTTCAGCTGGTGTAAAACAGCATTATCTCTGGGAAGAGCCAAGGATTAGGCCCAGACCTTCCCCACAGTTCTCTCCTCTGTACTGCATGATTACAGGCACCTGCAAACTAGCAAGAAGAGAGAGAAAAAGGCTCTTAAATGAACAGCCCGCATTACTTAGGGGCTGATTCTTATCTGTGAAAGGGTCTATTTAAACATAAGCTGATTGTCAGGTATTCTCTCTTGAAGCACTTCCTAATTAAATTATCTATAGGAGCATCATGATTCTCCATAATTTTGTTGCCTCATTCAAGTGGAAGCTAACTGCTTGTGAATGTTTTTCACAGGTGGCAGAAGAAAGAGCGCCGAATGCCTTAAAGCAACAGGCAGCAACTACTTGTAAGTTTGCCAGTTCTTTCCTTTTGTAGAAGCTCATGTTTACTTGGGTGTCTGCTGAGAATGGGAGCTGCTTCCACAAGTTCTACCAAAATGCACTTTCTTAGTTTTATAGATTAGATCCCCTTCCCTTTTCTTCCAGTACTTAGAGCCACTAAAACCTCTGAAGGATTCACTTACACTTCTTCTGGCAGCACTTTTCACACAGGGGGTGCATATACCAGGCCTATGTTATTTCTTGATCAAGGCTGCCTTAGCCTATCCTGACAGCCCCTGCACTGGGACTATGGGCAAGTGCTGTGGTAGAAGGAGGGGGTTATCTTGTTGGGATGCAAGGTGAGAAAGGAAAGGAGTAAGTGAAGGTGTGATAGGCATCAGGCACCAGCAGAGCCAAGGCTAGATGGTGGCAGCAGCAGGTGGATAGAGGATACGGAAGAAAAAAAAGCTGGAGCAAGCCTGCAATTCCTAAATAGTGGTGTGGCAAAGTGGGACTCCCCAACTAGCCACAGTGCTGGTTTACCCATTTGCCTTTGGGCACGCCACCCACCTGACTTGTCGCCTGCCACACCTTGTTGTTAATTAAGTTGTTGATTAAGGCAGGAGGCTGCCCATTCTTGCCCCGGTCCCAGGGGGCATCATCTACAGCTCTGCAGCCCAAGCCTCACAGATGGCATTCAGATGATAATGCTCCCGACCTGCAGCCAGACCAAGCTTATGCCTCATTGTCAGGCCTCAGGCACTCGCATTCATACCGCCCTCCTATCACTAGAGCCTCTCGCACTCCACCCTCTCTCACAGGGTCTCTTTCATGCATCGACAACTTGTACTGCCTTGCTTCCTCTTGGAGCAGGCCCCTTAGGCCATAGGGTTTAGTTAGCTCATACCTTGGGTGGCAGACGTACCATCTTTTGGGCCTGTCCCACAATCCTCACCGGGGTAGTGGCCAGCCAGTTACCTGACCGGGTCTAAGCTTGCCCTGTCCCCTTCTGGGGTAACTCTATACACTCAGACATACTGAGCTCCCAGCCCTCTGGTTTTCCTCCCCCTCACTGGGGCTTCTCATCTCTGCCCCCTCACTGGAGCTCCAAGGCTTCCCTCCCTTGTGGGGCTCAGGTGTCCACAGCTGTGTCTGGCCTCCACTCATTCTTAACCCACACCACAACTGGTGCTCCAGGGTCTTATGGGGGTGAGGGCTAGGGTTAAGGTGGGCCTACCTGCCTTTCACCAGGGTGGTAACTGGCCTGGCATTTCCTGGGGGCTCCCACATCACTGAGAGCCCCACCAGGCCACCCACTCCCAGCAGGGTGCAGTTTTTGGTCATGCCCAGGACCAGGAGCTTCCAAACCATCCCTTACAATTCCTACCCTTACCTCCAGCATGTTGCATGAAGCCTTACAACAAGTAATGTTACTGCCTGGCCTACCAGCAGCAAACTGCTCTGTTTATATAGGTGGCCAGAGATCTAAAATGGCCACCACAATCAAGCACCTGCTAGCTGCTTGGCTCCACTCTTAAAGTGGCAGGCACCAACAGTGCCCTGCCACAAGTGGATAGGCAGCCTGTCTCCTTTTTTCGGCCGGTATAGGGTTAAGCCTACCCTGTAACTTGATAAGACAGATCCAACTATGTTAATATGGAGACAGCACAGAGTTAAACTACCTTTTACACATTGATATTCTAATCCAAGAGAAAGGCCTTTTCTTTTCAATGTGTTCTAGTCAGAATTGGTGATTTGATCTGGTCCATCTGCAAAAATCTTCAAGTATGCACTGCAGCACAGATGAAGTCCAGAAGAGCTCCGTTTTTATCAGCTCTGTCTGAAACTCAACTCCTACCTTCTGTCAACAAAAAGGCTAGGCAAATAACTTGTAAAAACAAACCCACGTGGAAATAAAAAAGCTCTGTCTTTAATCAAATCCATTAAACTTGGGAGAAAAATCATTATCTTTTATTATTTTTATTACAGATACAGTATTCACTGATGAAAAGCCAAGGGCACACCTAACAGGTAATTTTACTGTTAAAAATTGTGTGTCCTCTTTGGGTAATATCATGGATGTTGTGCTCCATAAAATCTCCTCATCTAAATGGATGCACCTGATGGAATCTGTTCCAATGTTGCAATCTAGGAAAGAAAGTAATTTGCTGTTTAACTTTGGCTAGATCTTCAGCTGATAAGAATCAACAGTTGAAACCTAGGTCTGGTTTATACAGAGGGGTTACAAAGCCTGTCTTTTTTTTTTTAAGTGGTTTCTCTACAAAATGATCTGTCATACTGGTACAAGTTGGTAACAGCTAGAATTGCCCTTGTACTTAAATAAGTGGTTGAAATATTATTCTTCTGCAGTACTTACTGGACTATTAATCAGAAGTAACTTAGCTGGGTTATCATGCTGATGTAATACCACAGGTAATAATAGAATTTGAATAGTTAAGTATGAAGAGAGTCTGAATCTCAGAGTCTTCTTTTCTTTTACACTATTTTCATACAAGTATTATCCATTGGCTTCTGGGGACTGAAGCATTATTTACATTAGTTTAAGCAAAAGAAGCATCAGGAACATCTGTGGTCCTTACAAGTCTCAGCTATGAAGGGGAAGTAGATAGCCAATTCCAGCAGCAGTGCCTTGAAGTATTATTATACCCAAGAGTCTGGAGAAAGCAGCAATTTGAAAAGCTGAGGGATAATGCTTGTAACGAGGGCTAACTATAAGGTTACCTCCTGCTGAACTTTTGTATGAACTCAAGCCCCTTTCCAACCCATCTAGCAATGTATTTATGGAGCACTTAGCAATTCTCAGAGCAGAAACCCAGATTTGTTTGGCTCCTTTGCAGAGAAGCTGAGCAGCAAGGCACTATTTATTATAACTCCAGCAAATGTGCCACTGAGGGATGAGATGGGGGGGACATGAGAGGGACATAGGTAAACTGGGAAGAGATGATGGCAGCACTGCTGCCAGCCATCTGGCAAATATGTGGAACACAGCTGTGATGGCTCAGGAACCTCATAGTTTCCAAAATCCAGTCCCATAAAGATCTCCCTTTTCTTCAGCTATAAGCCAAGCCCCATTCACAGAATATGGCCCTGATTCAAAAGGTATTTAAATCCATGAATAAATAGGCACATTAGGAGCCCCTCTGAAGTTCATGTGCAAAGATAGGTATGTATTTATGTATTTCAGTGGCTTAGGCAGTGTATCCTTAGTTCATGGAGTCCTGGCTGCATTTTTCACCCTCTTTTAGTTTTATACCCAGGTTCCTGGTTAATACTTGACTGTGTCTTAGGATCCCTTTCCATGCAATTTCCTAATAAGCCAGAGACTTTCCCAATTTTCAAAACATCTGTACTGAAACAGATTTGCAAAGCTGCTTTTATTAATTAAATACTCCTGTCTTACCAAAAGAGACATAGAACTGGGAGAACCTGTTGACTCAAAAGGAACTACTGACTCTACTGTACCGTGGGTGACTGAATTTCAAGAGGTTGCACAAGGATCACTCTGCTTTGGGGAAGCACTAGCAGTCTGAATCAAACCCTTCAGTTTGCAAAAACTAGTGGGAGATCACCCTGAACATCCTCCCCTGTGATATTTCAACTTTCTCCTTGTCTGCCATTTAGATACATTCACTATTAATTGCCATATGATGATGCTATCTGAACATTTATCTGTGTCAGTATGGTTCCCATTACCACTTGCAACTTCTGACTTTAAGAGCAATCACTAAATTTTCAGAGCCTGATTTTAACAAACACAGAGGCACACAACTCAAGCAGTGTACATTGTATTTACAACCTGCTTTAATTTTCAGATGTTGCACAGGCTATCTGTATCAGGACTGAAACCAGTCCAGGAAGCCCGAAGAATCCAGGAAGCCCTAAAAAGATCCAAAAAGTTTTGGTTCCTCCCTCTCTTAACAATATATTTCTGCACCAAGCAGAGCTCAGCTGTATTTAAAGTTCTTGGAACCCTTTTCATTTCCTTCACCTGCTATTGCAATCCCTATCTTCCTCCATCTACACCTACATGGACATGTATGTGGTCATATAAGCTATCTCCTTCTGTGCACTGGATCATTCTGGCCTAGCTCCATTATTGGGCAGGTCACTTAAGGCAAAATACTGGTAAACTGCTTACAGAACACACAAGGCAACGCACATCACATTCTCCTCTTAGGCTAGGTACAGGCAGTCAAAAAACCTAAGGCTGAAGCAATTCAGTCTTCTCAGGTTAGTCCAAGCTGCATAGATTGAATCAATAAGCAAGTGAACAGACATTCACTTTTGATTCTGCAAATGCAGCCTGCAGTGGCCCAGGCCAGAAGCTGGGGCTCGAGCAGACAGTTTGAGCCAAGGCTAGCCCACCCACTCTGTGAGGGGAAGTTCAAGTCATCCTGGGGTGCTGGAGCATTGTGAGTTAACTTGAATCTGGAGGGGATCTGGGACAGAATTCAATAAACCAATGTAACCTAAATCAGTTAAGTCTGATACTACATCCATCCAAGTTTATCTTAAACTGGTTTTGGCCATTTGGAAAGCAGTTTACATGCACTGAACTTCTGTGTGTTACAGATTTGAACTGGTTTCTGATCATTTATACTGGTTTATGTGTAATTTCTGTCCCTAGCCATTCTGATTATTTATTACCCAAAAATAAAATTGGAGCTATTCAGGCCAAGTGAAGGCAGCTATGCAGAATGAAGACCTGGTCCTGAAGAGGGCTGAGCATCTATTTCATATTTCATAGATTTTAAGGTGGGAAGGGACCTATTAGATCACTGAGTCCAACCCCCTGCCCTGGGCAGGAAAAAGTGCTGGGTTCAGATGATCCCAGCCAGGTGTTTGTCCAATCTCCTCTTGAATACCTCCAAAGAAGGGGATAGCACCACCTCCCTTGGAAGCGTATTCTGTATTTTAGCAACCCTCACAGTGAGAATTTTTTTCATGATGTCCAATCTAAATTTGCTCTTCTTCAGTTTATGGCCATTTTTTCTAGTTACCCCGATGGGTGCCCTGGTAAACATTGTATCCCATATTTCCTGCTGTTTCTCCCCCCCCCCCCGATGAGTTTGTAGACAGCCACAAGATCACCTCTCAGTCTTCTCTTGCGGAGGCTGAAGAGGTTCAAGTCCCTCAATCGGTGCTCGTAGGGTTTTTCCTGTAGGCCTTTAACTAGATGAGTGGCCCTCCTTTGAACCCTTTCCAGGTTATCTACATCCCTCTTGAAGTGCGGGGCCCAAAACTGGACACAGTACTCCAGCTGTGGCCTGACCAATGCCGCATAGAGGTGAAGTAACTCCTCCCTAGACCTGTTTGTGATGCACCTACTTCTGCAAGAAAGAATGTGGTTAGCTTTACTTATTACTTCATCGAATTGGTGACTCATGTTCATCTTGGAGTCGACTACGACTCTGAGATCCCTTTCCGCAGTTGTGCTACTTAAAATGGTGCCTCCCGGGCTATAGGAGTGTGGATGATTCTTCCTCCCTAGGTGCAACACCTGGCAATTATCTTTGTTAAACTGCATCCTGTTCTGTTCCACCCACTTCTTCATTCTGTCCGGATCCACCTGGATTCACTCCCTGCCCACATAGTTTGGCGTCATCTGCAAACTTGGACAGAGTGCTTTCTACCCCCTCATCCAAATCACTAATGAAGATCTTGAACAGTACCAGTCCCAGGACAGAGCCTTGTGGGACTCTGCTTCCCACATTTCTCCAGGTAGAAACTGACCCATCCACTACCAGTCCCTGGGTGCATCCCATAAGCCAATTTTCCACCCACTGGACTAGGTAATAATCTATATTGCAACTGTTTAGTTTATTTATAAGAATTGGATAAGAAATCTAAGTAAATAACTTCTACCTCTATTCATCCAAGCATTTTGTGACCCAGTCATAAAAAGAAACCAGGTTAGTCAGGCAGGATCTGCCTTCTATGAACCCATGCTGGTTGTCCCTTAGCGTTGTTTTACCTTCTGGTCCCCCACAAATGTGATCCTTAAAAATTTTCTCAAAGGGCTTGCCAAGGATAGAGGTGAGGCTAACCAGCCTATAGTTACCTGGTTCCTCCTCCCTCCTCTTCTTGAAAATAGGGACCACATTGGCCCTTTTCCAGGGTTCCTCCGGAACCTGTCCTGACCACCGTGAGTGTGTAAACAGTTGCACCAGTGGTTCTGATATAACTCAAGCTAATTCCTTAAGTTCCCTAGGATGAAGATCATCAGGGCCTCTTGACTTAAATACATCCAACCCCTTCAAGGGCCTCTTTACTAGGTCGGCGCTAACTGTTTGTGGGTTGGTATCTATCTTGCGTTTACCTAAAGTCCCATTGGGATGCATGCTTGTATCCTTGTCCAGGAACACAGATGCAAAGAAATCATGTAGGAGCTGTACTTTGGCTATCCTATCTGTTACCAGTTGCCCTAGTTCATCTTGAAGGGGCCCTATGTTGCCCTGTGCTTTCTTTTTTGCTTCCTATGTATTTAAAGAATGCCTTTTTGTTATTTTTAATTTTTGATGCCAGTCTAAGCTCCGTTTCCACTTTGGCTCTCCTCACTGCTTCCCTGCAAGCTCGAGCCAAGCAGGTATACTCCTCCTTGGTGGCTGCCCACTGCTTCCACAGCCCGTAGGCTTCTTTTCCCCTCCAAGCTCGCCTTGATTTCCCTGCTGAACCAAGAGGGTTTCTTTGCTCTTGTGCCCCCCTTGATGTGTACTGGAATGGTCCCTTTCTGTGCCTGCAGGATCGGTCCCTTGAGAAATATCCACCCTTCCTGGACTCCCATCTCTCCAATGCTTTTGCCTGTCAGTCCCTCCCTAACTAATCTCCTGAGCTTGTTGAAGTTGGCCTTCCTGAAGTCTATTACTTTCAATAAAATTAACAGACCCTTTTCAGGAACCATTGGTAATTTTCCTGCATCTCATCATATACCAGGCACACACAGCAGTTACCTTTGGAGGAATTTGAAAGGTTTTCTCCATAATTCAACTATGATACAGATACTTAGGCCATGACCAGACAAGCACATCTGTGTGGTACGTAGTGTGGCACCACATACTGCACATTCAGCTGTTCTCTGCACTGCAAGGTAGCAGCATAGGGGGTAGGGGGGCTTGACCCTGGGAAATCCCAGGATCAAAAATACCTGTGCAAAAAAAAAGCAGAGTGGTGCATGTGGTGGCAGCATGTGCTATCCAGAGCTGGAATCTGGCTGGCCAGAGCCATTCTCCAGCTGCTGGCCATGATCTGAGAGGCAGGATTGCTGCTGCTGCAGCCCCAGGAGGCCCCCAGGACCCCAGGTAAGGCTGCTGGGGCCAGCACAGTGCTGGCTCCAGCCTTCCCTTCCCCACCCAGGGTAACCTGCCACACACCAGAGGGCACGTGGCACAGGTGTTCTCCAGGGACAAGTTGCAGTGGCACAAGGTGTGTCACTGCTTCTTATCCCTGAGGAAACAAACATCCATGCTCATGTGGGCATGGCCTAACATGTCAGATTAAAACACACGGTAACTATTAACTCAAGCTCCTGTGAAGGACAGGATATTACCATCTGAATATCAGCTGTCTTATCTTCCTTGTTGTTTATGAATATAGATCTCTTTTTATTACCAAAAGGAAAAGGCAGGTTTTGTTTTGTGCAATATGCACACCTGTGGGAAATTAACTGCTATTGTTCCGTATCAAGAATCACTCCCATAAATAAATTATAAGGCTCTTGTTTCCTGGTTACTGTATGTGCTGCAACATAGACATGGAAAACGGGATAGAAAAGAAGGACAGTCCACAGACACTTTATCCAGAGACCATAATTTTCAGATTGAATCAGACTTGTAGTCATTTAGTATAGCCTCTCTGAAGCCAAGGTTGGGGACACATCATCCGTTTACTGAAAGGAAAATCTGAGTCCAAAGAAAGTTTAATCTTATCCATGTATATGTTGATCTGGGTCAAGCCAAAAAATATTTTTATATGAAACATACAGAAAATGATTTGCCCAGATTCCACATAATTTCAGACTAATCTTGGCTATTACATTAGGTACATTTGGGTACTAGATTAATATCAAGACTCTGGAATCAAATAAAGTATTTTGTTCAACCTGAAACTAAAGTGTCATTTGGGAAGCAAGTGTAAGTAATCTACCCATTTATAAAATTGAGGAAAATTTCTAACCAAAAATTAGTTTTGAGTCAGTACATTTTATTTTCAGAATGTTGAAATAGTTCATCCTTTGGGGGGGGGGGGGGGGACTAGCTATGCACAGATCACCCTATCGGATATTAAATATCTAATCACTAGGGGGGTGCAATCAGCTGTGGGGGGACCCCAGGTGCTCCCCCAGACCCAAGAGGCACCAGTTGCCAAGCCAGGGGCGGGGGCCTAGGATGTTCCCTGGCAGACCCGGAAGTGCACTGGAAGTGCTTCTGGTCCACTTCTGGGTCTGCTGCCGAGCATGCTGGGGAGTCCCCCATGCTTCTGTGGGACATTCCATGTGCCCCAGCATCACAGCATACACGAGCCACCTGCTACCTAGATGTATGTAGAAAAACATTTAAAACTGTGTCTATGTCCGAATCACTAAATCTCTCCGAATCGATTTGAAGGGTTTCAATTTGATTTGGAGAGATTAAAGGGTCCTCTGATTCAATTCAGATTTGGAGATTCAGCCACCAAATCAGGCTGAATCGCTGCCAAATCAAATCAGGGACCAAAGCTTCACACAGCCCTACTAATAACTTTCTCTTTGATAAACTGTTCTGTGCATATCCTTTTATAGCAACTGATGAAGTAAGCTTGGGTTCACAAAATCTTATGCATCTCTGACTTAGTTAGTCTAGAAGGTGCCTCTATACCTTGCCTCCTTTTAATGCATTTGACATCCTAAGGTGAACCCATTTTACATCCCACAGTGCAGTAAGCTTTGTAGGAAGAGCCATCTGTACTGGAGTAAGGTTGGGCCAATGCTATACCATAAGAAACAATAGTCTCATTAAAGCTCTGGCCCAGGGCTCAGGAGTCTGTGTACATTTCCCAAATTCTTAAAGATGTAATGTATCAAATATTAAATGCATCTCTTCAGGCAGCTTGCTTTGGCCAGGATTTCTAAAACCAGCTAATGACTTTTAGTCTGTCTGTTCACAAGTGATCAAACTGAAATGCTGTACTGGATCTTGCCTTCTGAAAATAGGCTGTCTTATCAAAATCAGTACTCACCCTTTAAAGCCAGGCCTTCCATTTCCCCAAGCCTCTGCTCTCCAATGGTCAAGGAGAAATAACAGTCTTGCTTTTCTTTCACCTTTTGTTTATCCTACACTTCGGCATTTTTTTACATTCTTCTGGCCAAGGGGCCCTTTCTTGCAATGAACCGAATGTTTAAGACTGAAAGGCATTGATTTCAGTTAGGCCCTCTGGACACTTCTGTAATACATATCGGAGTAAACCACAGATGGTCAGGTCAGATAGCATGATGGTCAAAATATTTCCTTTTGAGGAAGTGAAGTTATGAACAAATGTACTTTTTAATTGCTGTACAAGAAGGGGAGATGCTGCTGCACATTAGTTGCTAGGATTAACTGTTATATTGTTCTGATCCTACAAATTAGTGCTAAATCATTGTATCTTTAACCCTGAATGAAAAGGTTGCAGCAATTTTCTACAGAACTAGGCAGATGTGATAGTTGCGTTTAAAAAATTATATCCATATTATTTGATTGACATCTGTCTATAACCTTAAGCACCTGTTATCTTTTACATGCTCACAAACTAAATGAGCAAACTAACTGATTCTTTCTTTCCTTTCTCTTGTTTCCCCTCCTCAGTTAAGAAACAGGACAGCCAATATGCTGAAAGAAACCAGTTTCCAGTTCTTCAGTGGGAAGACAAACGAGGCTTGGCATTTACCAAGAACAACCTGAATTATACCAACAAATCATTGGTGATACCAGAAGCTGGAGATTATTTCATCTACGCCCAGGTCACTTTCCGAGGGCCCATTCCAGACCCCTCTAATACAGCTTCCGTAACTCAGATCATTACCAAAGTCACGGACAGCTATCCTGAGCCAACTCAACTGCTGACTGGCACCAAGACTCTGTGCGAAAATACAGAAAACCAGTGGGTTCAACATATTTATCTAGGGGCTGTGCTTCACATGCTGGAAGGAGACAGACTGATGGTCAATGTTAGTGATATCAGATTGGTGGATTACACTAAGGAACACAAGACTTTCTTTGGTGCTTTCTTACTGTAGGTGTCTGGCAACAGCCAAGAAGGACTTTGACTCCTCAGGGTCCTGATACTGTATTCCTGACATGAGAGTTTTCACAAATCACTTCAGTGAGTGCAAAAGCATCTTATATTCTCAGTGTTATTCTGTTTCTGTATTCTCAGTTACCAGCAGGCTAGGGTAGCCCATGATTTAGTTTACCGCTGTGGAAAAAGGTTGAAGTTAGAGGCTGAATATAAGCTTATCATTAAACCAAGTACAGGGACAAACTATACTAAAATATATGCAGAGGAGACAGATTAAAACATTCCCAAATTAAAGCTGGGGATTTCATAGATAGCTGCAAACAAAAGGGAGTCTATAGGTGAGGGGGAAATACTTATCTTAATGTAACCAAATCTATGTTAAGTGATTCCACTGTGATAAGCAACCTCCTTTTCTTAAGTAAACACTTTAAACTACCCCCAATGTTTCCAGTATAACATTGCCTTGTCCTTTTACAACGAAGATCTCAAAAAGATGAATTGATATTTGGTAGTTCCCTATAAATATGTTTGCTCAGTATTTGGCAATAATATAACACTTAAATCTTCAAAGCACTGTCCTCTCTTTATCTGTTTAATTAATCCCTCTCAATTGCTGTGGGAAGTAAATTAAAATCATTTGGAGTTCTCACAAAAATCACCTAAATTTTTCTTCCAGGAAGTTGTTTACTATTCTATTCTGAACTAATTTGCAACCTAGGCTGTATCTCTTTCTATAAACTGTCTATTGGAAAATGTTCATGGTTTCTTGCAAAACCTCTCAGGAAAAAAAGAAGAAATGTTAGCACTGGTTGAAAAACTGGAATATGAGAAGAAGCTTTTCATATAGTCTCAGGCTTTTTTCTGCTCATCCTTCATAAAAATTGAGCAAAGACCACTGCAAAAAAATCAAATACTAAGAATGTCAACCTGGTCTATAACATAAATGATTCCTGATTTTTCTTTGGTGGGGGGGAGGGGAAGGGAAGTAGATGGGAGAAGGGAACAACTATAATATCTTAGAAGTGTCACATAATGGGTGCCTATACACATGCCCAACGCCTGCTCCGATTTGTTCTAATTTGACACATTGAACAAGCTTGAGTTAAAGTGCCTCTGCTGCCATTTTGAAGCACAGGGTGCTGAATACATGAGAATTTGTGGGTGCTTTAATTAGAGTGGCTCCTGAGAACTGTTCTAATTAAAGTGCCCCTCCCCTCCGCACCTGGAGCATGTGGAAAGACGCCCATTGAATACAAAAATGATTTTTTTTCTTTTTAAACTTTGAAGGTGTTACCTTCTCTGAAACCAGGTTATCAAAGCAAAGGAAGCTTCAGTTTTCTTTAGGGTGTTGAGACTGTAGAGAAAGAACAAGAGCCACTGGGTGCCAGAGTGAGATAAGAGTCAATATCAAGGCTACTGTGGGCAGTAGCAGGGGCAGACAGGGGCAAGAACACTACTCAGGAACACTTCATTTCCAGTGCCATCAGCTTTTTTAGGCTCATGGTTCTCAACCTGTGTTGCACAGATCCCTGGGGCTCCACAAGAGGTCATCACGGCTTCCACAAAGAGACTGGGGGTAATGGTGGAGTGGGCCAGAAGACAGTGCAGCAGCATTGTGGGGCCAGGTCACCTGGCTCCATATCAATATTTAGGATAAAGGTAGAGGTTCTCTAGTAGAAGAAGAGATATGAAAGGGTTATGTGTCTTCAGGAAGTTTGAAAACCACTATTTTATACCATAATGTCTCTGAGGGAAAATCCCTGGCATTCCCTCCCCAACCACTATAAATAATTCACTGATGATGACTCTAATCAAGTTTACTAGACTTACATTTTATATTCTTAAGAATGTCTAAGTTTCAAAAACAGTCAAGTAAAAACAACATTACTAAAAGCACCCCAGTTTGCAACCTGAGTTCTCTTATCTGAGGAACTTCCTCCCTTTTCATTTTTTTCTTCCATATGTCCAGAGAAAGTAACCCTGCATGATGTATGAACTCAAAGTGCTTTCTGAATGCCATACATCTAAGAGACTTTCCTCCCAAAGCAAGTAGATACAGATATCATGCAAGTATTACATTGCAGAACATTACAGAAATAGCTTCCAGAGGCAAATTTCAACTAAGGCTAGCAGAAATATTTCAACTTAAGGTCAAACAAGGAGTGTTTTTTGAGATCAACTCCAAAAATCTTAGAATTATAGTGGTCCTGAGAATAGAGAATGGGAAAAACAATGATGAGACAATTGATTTAAAAATTGGCATATACTATTCTGAATTCTTTTGAAAAAATCTGGCCCCCTTTTTGATGGCCTAGTAATGGGAGCAGGCAATTCCCCATAGGCTGAATTTAGCACATCTATGAAATATATGCAGCTTATGACTGGAGAAGGATTGGAGGGGCAGTGCCATGATTCAAGCAGTCCCATAACAGTTTTAGAAATTCACAGTGTTTTCGTTCTATAATGAGGTGCTGTGGAATTGTTCTTTGATCATAATGCAGTCCCAATAAATTAGATTTCTACTTCTGATTTCCATATCTTTATCTCTAAGTCCTCATGACTTTATGCCTGGTGCACTAAATCAGAGTGAAACAAGTTTAGGGAAAAGAAGTGTTACATGCAGGACTTGGCACATCATAAAGAGCAGAGTCCTATGGGATATGTATATTCTGCTCATGTCTTAAGAAGCCCTAGAGCAATAATAAGTCTTTTATCTCATGAGACAATTTCTAGCCACTGCATATTCATCATACATTTAACAGCTAAAAATATTGCCTGCTGCAACCCTAAATTAGTTGTCAGTCCCTTTTATCCAATTAGCCACAGCACAAACAAATGTTTACTTTTCAAGAGTCTATAATCATAGTCTTACTTAGTATAATCTTTTATATGCAACATTATTTTCATTAGAATTGCTTTAGATGTGTTATTTGACACGTGCATATATTTATGCTGTCACATTTTACATATGCAAGCATTTTTTCTTGCGTCACTTGTTTTAGAGTGGTGCAGACCTATTAACCCACACACAGTCACTAGTGAAAACTTCCTTTGTTGTCTGTGGAGGGTGATCTTATAATAGTATATATAAAGAGAAACAGGTTCTGAGCTCACTTATACTGGCCTCTATTTGGCATAAATCCGGTGAAGTCAATAGAGTTAAATGAAAGCAGAACCAATGTAGCTGAGAAAGCAACCACGCCAAACAAATGTTTGGGAGGGATGGAAAAGCATGTAATTAATGATAAAGAGTTGATTGAAACGTTGAGACTGTCAAGTAACTCAAAACCAAACTTTAGATTATTTTTCCCCCAAAACTATGCAGAACATTTTCTCAGAAAGTTTTCAAATGCAGTAGAAATATTTCTTAGTTTTAAAAATCCCAACATTTCTGGAAACCCAAATGCATGTGCATGTTTCTAATTAATAAGACAATGAAACTAAAACCATGTGAATATTTGTTTGTTCAATTGCGCTGCAAAATAGAAAATATCTATGTAAAGGAGGTTGTCTTGAACAAATCTGAAACTAAATTTGTTTCTAACCTTGTCCCAAGACAAATCTCTTCTTTTTGTTTAGCTAACTAAATTTTTAAGTCCAGTCCAAACTTGGCTAGGTACAGACATTCAAAAAGTCTGAGACAGAATCAATCTAAGTTACACAGTTTTCTGTAAGTGGCGTAGTTTACATCGGTAACTAACAGAAGACACGTTTGCCCTTTGGTAGGGGCCAGGGGCGGCAAATCTTAGACTGGGTTCTGACATTTTTAAACCAGTCTATGTGTGCTGAACTTCTGTTATGGATATAAACTGGTTTCTGATCATTTACACCAGTAAATGTGCAATGTCTGTACCTGGCCCTTAGGTTTGTCTTGTTATCAAGGTTTTGATTTTAAAAACAAAAACAAGACCTCCCCCCCCCCCTTACTCAGTTTTGGCTGTAAAGAAAAAAAGTTGTTTTGTTGTTCTTTTTTCTGAAGCAAGGGCTTGAAACACTGCAACCCTACCCTGTGCAAACCAATCTCCTGAATTTGAGTAATATTCATTAGTATCACACTCATCTTCCTCTCCAAAATGGCATTTTTTTAACACAAACTAAAATATCTTACTTTACCAGTAGTAAGTGAAACTGACTGTGCCTCGGTCCAATAAATACTTGTGCATACTTGGTTTTGGGAATGTGAACAGTCCTACTGATGCTAATGGACTACAGAAGTAGCCCTACTGATACTGAGATGATTCAAACCTTGGTCCAAGTATAAGTGTTTGCACAATCAGGATCTATAAGCATAAAGTGAAATGATGAGTAAATGAAATGCATAAAGGAAGCCATCTTCACAAATGGAAAAGATAATTTTGTGTTTAATATGCTTTAGATTGTGAACCTGAAATACAATTCTGTTGGGAGATGCCTGGTTATAAAGGGAAACTGAACAGGTGCAAAAATTATTTGCACAGGTCAAGTTGCCTGATTAAGGCATTAACATGTCATTCCCTGAAGTGTTATTAACAAAACAGATTTGGACAAATTTTAAAGAAATATGATTTTTTACTTGGACAGTGTGAACCTCCAACGCACGACATGCTGTGGTTTACAAATATCCTGGGTGGCCCATCATTTCAAATGTGAAATGAAAAAAATGTCATTCTTTAAAAGAATCAGACTCTGAATGTCAAGAATGTTTGCCCAAATCTGGGTGTTAGCAACAAGTATAGCATTTTGCTATAGAAGTGTATTTTCATATAAGTGACTATGTATTGTCTTATACTAGAGTACTGTTGTGCTTCTTTCGCAGTAACATAGTCTTTGTGTAGCATTTTCACATTATTATAATAAAAATACAAGATAATGATATGTGACTATTTCTTAGCCACCTCTGGCTATTGAAACATCTGTTCAGTCCAGTTGCACTGACTAATACATGTGAAATATAGATGGTGTCTCAGAAAAATAACATTTTTAATGTACCATGTGTGAATAATACCATTTTAATGTGCAGCTGAAAGCAAAAACATTCCACCAAGGCAAAGGATCTCAACAAGTGTTAACTCGTTCCAAAGAAATTGGAAAATATAAAGCTACTATCCCAGGGGGAATATTTATCATTGTGTTACCAGACAAAAGGTGGATAAATAGAAGTCAGACTTCTTGATCTGTCTTTTTGGAAAAATTAGCCTCTTTCTTACATCAGAATTGAAAGACTGGGCAGGAAAGATTCAAACAGATTTTTTTTCTGTTTCACTTATTCCACTTACAGGCAGAGGAAACAGTGGTTTCTTGCGGGGGGTGTTTTCTTGGTGGGGGAAGGGTTGTGTGTTAAGAAAATTCCTGCTCCACCCAAACTTCAAAACCAACTACCTGAGAAGGGCAGTGGCATTTCTATTCAGACAGTGCTGAGAGAGTCAATTGACTTCATGGCTCATTATCATCTCCCTTTTCCAGTTAATCTCTCCCCCCCTACACAGATGTTAATGGTCTTGATATTTCACTTTTCAAATTATCTTTTCTTCTGCAATTTTGCTCTTTGTTAGCCATTCCTGGTAATTTCTGTCTTGTATTTCACAGTCCTGCAAAAACCTAAACTCAGGCATGGTAATATTAACTTAGGTATAGAAATGAATGATAGGGAGGTATTGGGGGCACTGTCAAGATGATCAAGAAGGCTAGGTTTTGTTTTATGGATCTGAATAAGAGATGTATATTCACCTATAATGACTACAGGACTAATGATACAATGTCCTTTAATTATTTTTTGCCTAGTTAGCAAAGTTGGGCACATTCCAAAAGTTATATTTGTTTTTTACTTTGATCTTAAACTGAATAAAATAGTGCTAGCCCCGTATTGGTAAAAATTTGAGTTTCTCTTTAATTGTAGAAAAAATGTGTGTTATGTTATATGTGATAATGTACCATGACATCTGCACCCCCTCCTCCTTTTCAAAATCCTAGATTTGTCCATGTGAACAAATGTAAACCTGCTTATTAATGTAAATCACCTGTTAGGTCAGTTGCTCAAGTGAAAAATGTTTGCTTTAATCATAGCTAGCTTTAATGTACATTGCTTTCATGTACATTGGATGCTAGAAACAGGGTGTTTTCCAAATACTCTGTTTTGGGTGACTACACAAAATTCCCATATGCAATTTTAACCAGAAGATGATCACATATCTATATGAAGGCAACAAAGCCTTTTTGTTCTAGGTATTCTTAGTTCAGATTTATCTCACACAATAGATTTCAGATCATTTCAATGTAATGGCAACATTTGTTAGATTTTCGTCTTATTTCCTGGTCAAGTTTATTTCTAATTACTATTTATGTTAATGCAGATGCTGATGGAGAGGCAGTTGAGATTAGAAAGGCTAACCCCATTAGGCGTATTTAGGATTTTTAAAATTTTCATTATTTCAACACAGTTTCAAATAAGGTTGATGAAGGTGGGCAGGCTTTCCTTCCCACCTCCATTATAGTTTCATAGTAGCTAGGGTCCGGAGGGACCTGAACAGATCATTTTCCCTGACCCCCTGCCACGGGCAGGAATGAATGCTGGGTTCACAAGACCCCAGACAGGTGATCATCCAACCTCCTCTTGAATTTGCCCTAGGGGCAAGGACCACTTCCCTGGGAAGTTGGTTCCAGGTTTTGGCCACCCTAACTGTAAAATATTGCCTTCTGATCTCTAACCTAAACCTGTTCTCCCTCAGCTTATGACCATTGTTCCTCGTCACCCCAGGTGGTGCTATTATACCTATTATAGCTCATTATAAAGAAGGGGTTTGCCTTGAAATTCTCTTTGACAGAAAGTTGATATCAAGTTATTCCTCTCCTTAGTGTAACATTCTTAAATTATTTTTGATCTGATGATTGACAGTCTCAGTAGAATAGGGCTGAGCGGGTCACTGAGACCAATAAACTTTAAGCAAGATCCTATCTGACCTATCATGCATCTAAGTAGTCTTAGGCACCCAAGTGTGATCCTGTTCCACTCTGCTCAAGTCTGTGAAAAAGCATTCATCTACCTTTGTATAACACCATCATCTTAGCCTTTGTCTGAAGGCTAAAGATTTAGAAATTCATTTTCTAAAGAGGGTTAAGTACAGAACTAAGCAGTATTTATGTATAGTCCTTAATATCAAAACTACCTTGAAGGAAGGGAAGGCCTTTGATTCCATGAATACATGTTATTCCATGGAATTCACCCACTAGGGCAGGGCATTCTCCACAAATTAAATTTTATAAGCTGCAGAACCATCATTATTGTCTCCTAAAATGATGGACACTAACCAATAAGCTAAGCTAAGCTAAAATGTTTGACCAGTCTGTTTCATTGGCCCTCAGTTGCTATCCTGGTTGGCACTTTTTCCAAAAGAAGCAGATAGTACCAGTATCTCAGTTTACATTTAAATAGTTCATGAGCTCACTCTTGCAAGGCCTTGGTGCTAATTATCCTCAGCTCTCGCTGTCTTCAACAGCAGGTGAAAGAACCCAAACCACTGTAGCAGGACTGAGTCCCTTAGGCCAGCTACTTCATGATACTCAATCAGAAAAGCTGAGGTCCTGGGTAGGCAACTAAGGCCACCTTTTATGCACACAACATCCAGCAGTGTCCACAGTGATGCCTATCACCAAGATTATCAAAGGTGCTAAGCATCCAAAAAGCTAGGTTCTTCTGAAGATCTTGACACTACTTACTCCCCTATGGTGATATGTGAGTTACTGCTGAGTGAAGCATGGCAGCTAGTTTTGGCAAGAGTCAGTTTCAAACTCATTAATTTGTGACTCATTACCGCAACGTACTTGGGGAAAATCATGAAAGACGTTACATAATAAGCAAGTTATAGACCATATTATATTTATTCTTTCAGACTTGTAAATTAAGCTACCATTCCAGTTTCTGTCATGTTTATGCTAATCAAAATGTATACTTTCATTTTTCTTAAAGTTTTATATTAAAACATCAAGAAACCCTCTGAAAGTGCACATTGTATATTTATAAAGAGTGCATGCATACAACTGGTATATCTTCAATGTTTATGTAGAAAATTAATGTTAAATGGCAACATGATACAAAATTGGACTTTAGAACATCATATTTAGTTATTTCTTTTAAGGTAGCTTTAATGCCTTCACGATAATATAATTTATAGTTTGTTGAACAGTTTTTAAAAACTATTTTGTTACTTTTTCCAAGAATAAAACATTTATATTTGATTCACTATAATTCATGGGATCATGTTTTGTTATTCTGAAATCCTCAGACTGTAAATATCAAATGTTTCATCAAGTTTAGCATGAATTACTGCACAGGATATATTCTTTGCTATAATGACTGAAGTATATCAACAGGTCAGAAAATAAGGACTATACATTGGTGATCACCTCTATAATATGGAGTAGTTACTAATCAAACAGTTCATTAGAAGCCCAAAATTTCAAAAGTATTTACCTAAATAATTCAGAAAAACAGAAACTTACTCTTGTCCAGAGAGAACGCAGTAAGTCTGAAGCACCACTTTCATATGCTGGATTTTGAAGGCTTATATCGGAAATTAGGTTACTGTCTAAAATGTGTCTCATCTCAGCAGTGAGTGTTTTTTCCCCTATTCCAAAGGCTTATAGTTTTAAACACAGTGTTGTCAAATGGCATTGTGAATCATACAATATTTGGCCTTAAAGCCCCAGCTGCTTCAAGTAAGAGATTTGGTTAGAATCTCAGGTTCCATTTAAAAAACATTTCTAACCCTTATAGCTAAGCTAGAAAATGAATTAAAAGTCAGTCTTGGAATAAAGAGGACCCTAAGTGCTTCTCTAAAAAACTTGTGATTCTTTGGACCGTATTCACAAGTTTTGAACATTGGGAAGTGGTAATATTGTGATTATATCTAACTAGCACATCAAGATTACTCTAAAAATAGATTCACTAACCAAAAAAAGCCTTAAATTATCTTGTGTATCACATCAGAAAGTTTGACCATTTCCATTAGTCGGTGTTTAGAATGTGGAAAAATCCTCAATGAAAAATTAGAACATGTTTCAAAAGGTGATTATGCAATTAATTTGCGAATCTCTGCACATCTACCCTCTTTTCTTTAGTCATTCAAGTTTGAACAGGTTCCTATTCCAGTACTGCTTCTACTAAACAGACTTCATTCTTGAGCACTAGTGGGAAAGGCCTGTGCTTTTGAATTGAAGAGGAAGGTTCAACTGTCTAGTGATTACTTTTTACATATGCAGATGTGCAGTTCCTATTGTTTTATTTGAATGAAAGCTTGAAACATGTTTGATCCTGCATGCCGAAGTGAGAAGTGGAACAAGACCTTAAATCGTCTAAGCTATACTGTGGCTGGCTATGACTGTTCTATGTTCTGTATGTTATATGCTAGCATAGTAAAAACCTGGTATTTATTCCACCATTTTTTCATAGCTAGATTTCCCATCACTTATCTACCACTCCCACTACTTTCTGAGAGTTCAGGGTGAGTAAGGACACTAGAAGTCAGACAATGTTCTTTCCAAGAGGAATAGTGCCAATAGCACCAAACATGCCTTAAACCAGTGGTAAGATGATGTAATTATTCAAAAAAAAAAAAAGGAAGCATGAGTTCAACATGTAAATCAAGGGGAATTTCTGGGACTAAGGCAAGAAAATATGAAACAGCCATGCAAGAACAACAGAAATTCTCACACTGCTACAGCAATAAAGTTGTTTCCAATTGTTACTGAACTATCTGAGGGTGGGTAAAGAGTAGGGCTGTGCTAAGTTTCTGTCCCTGATTCAATCTGGTGGAGATTTGGCCCAATTTGGTGGCGAAATATCCAAATCCGAATCGAATCAAAGGACACTTTAATCTCTCCAAATCGAATCGGAACCATCCGAATCAATTCGGAGAGATTTGGAAAGATTCAGCAATTCAGACATAGACAGTTTTAAATGTTTTTTCTACATACCTCTAGGTAGCAAGCGGCTCATAAATGCTGCAATGCTGGGGCTCATGAAGCATCTCACAGGAGCATGGAGGGGTCCCCAGCGTGCTCAGCAGCAGACCCAGAAGTGGTCCAATAGCACTTCTGATCCACTTCTGCGTCCACCAGGGAATGTGCAGGGGGGCCCCCTCATGCCCGTACCCTGGCTCGGCGACTGGTGTCTCCTAAGTCTTAAGGGGCACCCTGGGTCCTCCTGTGGCTGATCGTAGCATCCGCTTCTAAAGCTGCATCTGTGTCCGAATTGGTGACTCTCTGAATCAGCATCAAATCTTCAGATCTGGCTGAATCAAATCAGGGACAGTAATCCAAATCAACGAATCGAATCACTGTCCCTGGTTCAGGCCGAATCTGAATCTGAATCAAATAGGGCCCACTTCACACACCCATGGTAAAGAGCTAACACTAAATTTAAAATTCATGGTAGGGGATGACTTAAGCACCCAAGTAGCAGGGCTGAAACACCTTGGGACAAATCCCCATTGTGTATAGATTAGTGTAGCATCACTGAAGTCAGACAATAGCTTACACCAGCTGGGGATCTCCCCCCAACCCAGACCCCTGACATTTGCTAGACCTGAAAACTGATAGATTCAAACCATTCCTTTATACCTGTGTGATTTTTAAAAACAAATACAGTAAAAGCTCTGTTATCTGACATCCCCCAGGAACAGAGGATGCCGGATAACAAAAAATGCCAGTTACTTGAGCGGCCCTAGCCATCGCTTCTCACTCCACATCTGGGGCGTCTCTCTGCCCCTCCCGCAGCATCACCGCCCCTCCCGGGGCATCACCACTGCTCCTGCAGGGCCCTGTGGGCCCCACGGCTCAGGGCGGCACGTCCCACACAGCCTGTTACATCCCTGGGCTGTGGGGGCTCAACAGCGCAGGCTGCTTTGCCCTGAGCAATGGGGGCTTGGAGAAACCGGAAGTGCCACGGTGTGCACTTCTGGTTTCACTTTATCTTATAAGCTGGGGTGCCAGTTAGTGGACATGCCAGCTTGTAAGATGCCAGATAACAGAACTTTTACTATAAATAAAATCATGGTAAAGGAGCATTTATTTCCTCAAATCATGCAACCAACTCCCATTTAAGCTCATATGCAGTGCTTTTCTGGACAAGTATATTAAGTGCACTCATACACATGTACTAGCAGACTCTGAGCTTTAGTCTGTGGCTATTCACACATGCTCTCCTGTTGTGAATACTCACAAATCAAGCTATTTTGGCTGGACACCGAGATCATACATGACATTTCAATGTCCTGATTAGGACCTCAGTTCAGGATAGAACTTAAGCACCCACTTAACTTTCAGCAAATGAACAAACCCACTCCTGCTCAGCAAAGCATAATTATTGGTTTGGTGGAAATTACATGAATAGTGCCTAAAGTCAATGGAGCTATGACAATTTACTGCATGGTGAAATCCTGGCGCTCTGTCTATAATTCTAAAAAAGACATTCACTGTTTTGGTTTTTTTATAATAAATTTGGTTTATTATTTTCTGAGAAGAGGAGTCCTGGCCAGTCATTATAGAAAGCTTTTTAAGGAGGCCTGTGGTAAAAAATGAATTGTATCTTGGGTTTTTAAGAAAATATTTAACATACTTCTGGGGTAAGTAGTACCCAGTTAACCATTGGGAATTTTTCAGATGACTTCCTCTTAAAAGAGTACCATAATGGACCAGCTGAGTGAGCCCTGATTACTCAGATAAGGAAAGTATAAATACCTTGAGCCACATACATGCCAGGTGATGTGTACAAATGTGTCTTCTTGCTTTTTAAGCATTTTTAAATATTTTAAAATTTAAAAAGTCATAAGCCACAGGCAGTAAAATGGATGTGTATGATAGGGGAGACTTATTAATAGTTAGGCACATATTCAGCTAGGACCTTCTCCTATCATCTGCTGGACTTAACTTCTGAAAAATGTGAATTCTGGATCAGGGAAAACCTGGGTGCAGGAAACTAGAAATTCTGTTGCAGCAGCATTTAAACAAAAAATGTAGTTTTTCCATTGGGCATGAATCTGAGTAATGCCTAAATCTTTTTATTAGTTGGACACAAAGGCTGCATCTAGATGAGTGTGGCTGTGAGGTATGTGGTGCCGCAGACCTGTCTGCAGTGCCACGAACTGCACATTCAGGCATTTCCCACGCTGCTACCTGGCAGCACAGAGGATGGCAGGGGTATTGACCCATGAAGATTCAGGGGTAAAAAAAATGCACAGAAAAAAAGCAGGGCAGGGCATGTGAAGGAAGAGCGCAGTGCCCAAAACCAGAGTCTGGTTTGCCAGAGCCATGATCTGGTTGCTGGCCAGGCTCCAAGCTGCAGGATTAATGTGGCTGCAGCTTCCATGGTCCCCAGGACCCCAGGTAAGGCTGCTGGGACCAGCACAGCTGCTGGTCCCAACCTCGCCTACCCTACCCAAGGTAACCTGCTGTGTGCCTGAGGGCAT
The DNA here is from genome assembly GCF_030867095.1 of Alligator mississippiensis. Taxonomy (NCBI): domain Eukaryota; kingdom Metazoa; phylum Chordata; order Crocodylia; family Alligatoridae; genus Alligator; species Alligator mississippiensis. Next base: position 53,321,264 of record NC_081835.1, on the reverse strand, counting down.
GTGGCATGGGCATTCCCCAGGGATAACTAGCAGTGGCACAAGGTGTCCCACTGCTAGTTGTCCCCAGGGACCAAATGTCCATGTTCATATGGATGCAGCCAAAGGTGTGACAGCTGTACAAAAAAACCAACCCCAAAATAAAATAAAACAAAAAACAACCAAAGCTTCACGTTCAGATCCAGTTCTTAACTCTTCTGAAGTTCAAAGATGCCTGGACCTAAATATTTTGTTCACAGTCTCAGGAGCCAGCTGGAAAGCTCAGGTCTAGACACCACCTCTCAGTGGAAAATTATACATTCAGATTAGGCAATTATAACTGAGCTAAAATGCATTCTGACAGTACAAAAAGCCTGTGAACTCAAAAGATCTGGCATCCGGGCCTTGCATTTCCCCTTGCTACTGTGAAGCCATGGAGCTTGCTCTCTCTCTAGAGACAGTTGGGAATTTGATCAAAGTTCCCTTCCTTCTTGGAAAATACCAGTTTGTCAAAACCAATATTTTTTTAACAGGAGTCTATCTGTTGTAATTAACCTTTTATTGGGGAAGATTGCTTTGACCAGAAAGTCGATCCTAGAGCTAACCCAAAGACTTGTGTGATCCAGAGCCACCAACAAGCCAGGAACAGGTCTTACAGCTTCAGGTCCCTACTTTGCCCCATTCAGATCAAGAACTTTAAATGCCAGTCTCCTGCATCCCAGGAAAACACTTAAACCACCAAACTATTGGCTATTTTAATGTGCAGCTCTGCATTTCTTCTGCTTGAGCTGTTCCATTTAATATGAAAAAACTACTTATTGTACTAGCGAAAGATTGCCTTTATAGGCCAGTGGTCATGACACATGGAGGTTTGAGTGCCTAATCTGAAGCGGGGGATTAAAACTGGGCCTCCTGCACCTAGGATTGCCTGGACCACTGGATTACTGAAAATCCTTGAATGAGTCCTCTTTTTGAAAGAAACTTCCTATGATTTCAGTTTTGTCTGAATGTGAATTGGACAACTGCTTCCTGTGCAGCTCCATCTGTGTTACCTATGACCCAACTACTAGTCCCCTTTCAATGGAAGAATGCAGCTGTGAACAAGGGGACATTGCCAAAATATATATAATATACCTTTGATTTCACGCTGACCACCAGAGCAACCCCTGAGAGCCATGGGTAGCCTAACATAAATTGTCATACTTCTGAGGCTGGTTGACTTACTGTAAGATGTTGAACCAGCCCCTAAGTGAAGTTAGAATCTGAGAGGCACAAAGGGGCCTGTCAGGGCCCTGAGTACAACTTGCCCAAATAGATCAGGCCCCTCTAGTATTATTTTTTTTTTTATAAATTACCACTGTAATCATCACAGACTCAAAATTGGTTCCATTCTTTCTCTTTTCATATAAACTGAGAAAGAAAGAAAGAGTCAACTCTCACATGGAACTAACCCCTGATCTGTGAGATGCAAAGAAAACAGAATTCATCCAGGGTGACATTTCCTTAATACTGTTTTCCCCTCTGGGATTCCCCAACTGGCCTGTCCATGAGAACAAATATTTCTCATTTCCTTCCCCTTCATTCCCCTTTCATGTTGGGACATAACATAACTGGCAACTGTAACCAGGACTTCAAGCAGGGAAAGTCAGAGTTCATCTCATGTTTAGTGGAGAATATTATTACTCCAGTGGGTATTTGGAAGCAAGTAAAAAAAACCCACCAGTAATTAACTATAATGTCTCTACAAGGCTGGGGCTAATGGAAACTTGGAGGACTGCCCTGGAAAACCTAAACACAGAAACTAAGGGTTCCTGTAGGCATGTGGGGAGGCTGCTACGACATGCTGTAATTACAGCACATCGGAGCATATTCAATTAATTGAGTCTGCTGAAGCATGGTGATTAGCACACTCCAGCCAGCCATGTGTCATGTATCAGCATCCCCACACTTCAAAATGGTGGCAAAGATGCTTTAACTAAAGCAGTTTAGGACTGGAGTCACTATTGTAAAATCCCTGCCTAGTTGAGTTGCAAGAAAAATCATATCCTAAATCAACCATATCAATTCCTATACATATACATCATGATACGGAGGGGCTTTGACTGGATGCTGTAACTGCATATTTATATTTGTGTTCTTACTTGCAACAAAAAGAAGATATTTAATAGAACTGACTGCATGGTTTTAAAAGTTACATATAGAAGGCTTGGCTTCCACGTCACCCCGACATGGGTCACCAATTTACCTTAGGTTCCCTCTAAGTTTTAAGAGATCTATCTAAGAGATTACTGTGCTGTCTTAATCTTCCAGCTAAGCTACATCGACAGCTATATCCTTTCTTGGTTAACCAGGTTCCAGCACAAGAAAGAACAAAATCCTCCACACCAAACATGACAGGAACAGGAATCTATCTTTTGTAGCCAACACCCATCAAGCTTTCCTGGCCTATGGCCATCTTCCCTTCAAGGAGGCTTAACAGGCAACAGTTTCTTCTCAGTGCTTCACTGCTTTCCCGTCTAGAAAGGGCCTGGCAGCGGCAGGCAGTAGTCTGACTCAGCAATCTGGTTCCAGCTATGCTTCTTTCACCAGCCAAAAACTAGAAATCCACTCCTTCCCAGGTCAGTCTCCAAATGAACTGAGTTCTCCTCTTTTATTGCCACCTTCCAGCAGGCATGCTATGGCAGAGTTCACTAAGCTCACAGGTTCTCAAGTAATCCCTTCTTGGCAAGTATAGGTTTTGTACATATTGTTACCCAGTCCACGTGTCACACCGCCCTGTTAACACATCTCCAGTGGGTTCATCTACATGTTCATTAATGCACATAAAGTCTAGTACCTCAGGGCACTTTTACACATGCTCCAGGCATGGGGGTGGGGGTAGTGCTTTAATTAAAGCAGCTCCAAGAGCCACTCAAATTAAAGTCCAGTCATGTCTCTCCTGTAACAACATCCCTGCACTTAAAAATAGCAGTGGAGGCACTTGAATTAAAGCTCACTCAATGAGCTTTAGTTCAAGCACCCCCACCACCATTTTTAAGCATGGGGACACTGATATATGAGATGCAGGAGGCTGTTGGAGGGCGGCAATTGCCACACTCCAGAAGTCTCAACTAATTGAGTCTGTTCTGATGTGCTGGAATTCCAGGGTGTTGGAGCTCTTTCCGCACTTGTGTATAAGTGCCCTCCATTATGAGGTACTAGAAAAAGGTACATTAACCTATTTTAATGCACATTAGCAAAAGTGCATGGGTTTTTTTGTGGTGCTTTAATGCGCATTAAAATAAGCTAATGCACATTAAAGCGCATGTGTAGACATGCCCAGTTAAAGCCTCATCAGACCCATGCATTCCCAGGCCTCTCTTGTCTCTTGTTCTGACAGGCTACAGCAATACTCTTTTCTTGGCACATATGCTTACCATCTGATACTTCAAAATGAACCATCACAGTCCAGCTGCCCTAGGTCCAAGCCCAGTGATAATTCCCCCAGCTGCCCCAGTAGGTTAAATAATTTTCCTAGATCACTACTTTGAGGCCTCTATGAGTTCATAGTTTCTCTCTTGAAAATAACATCATCATAGAACAAACAGATTCAGACTTGTAAGTATTCCAAAAACTAATCACTTTTTTCTTTAGCTAGCATAAAAATGTATAGATCCAAGCAAACTAATAAATACCTAAAAACATTTCTCCACCACATCTTATCAGTTGGAGGCTACCTTCAGGCTCAGGCCAAGGTCCATTATAACATCTAAAACTCCTCTCCTGCCACTCATGAGACTTTCTTCAAACCATGGACTCTTTCTCATATCTGCAGCCAGCATGCCACATCTTTAAAAAAATTCTCTCCTCTCCTTTCTTCCCCTACCAAGTGGGAAAAAATGCTTTTTGTTATGCCTTCTAAGTTCCAGACAGGTGACCTCCTGATCAACTTTATCAGATGATTGAGATCTCCCAGCAGGTGATCAGTTGCTTAGTTCCATGAATCTTAGAGGTTCCAGTAATTTCAGCATCAGTATTTATTAATTCAGAAATTCACACTAGTAAATATATTTTAACTCACTATTTACTCTGTGATCTCTTTCTGTTTCAAGTGTTTCATTCATCCACTTGAGCAAATAAAAAAATACCATGTTGAAGACAGACCTGTGTACAGCCAAGAATGCAAGTCCTGAGGCTTATGAATTTTCTCAGGCAGCCTTTGGATAAAAAACACAAATGAACATGGAAGCAGGGCCCAGAACATAGTAGTCTCCCTACTCCCACAGGAGTACCTTAATCACTAGGCTACACATTCAGGTTTCCTTTTATTTGCACTCCTTTAGCCTATTCAGTCTTGTATTCATAGCTAAAGAGGGACCTCACTTCAAGAGAATAAATGGAGGATACCTCCCTCCTGAATTAGCCCCAATACTAACTTATAGCTAGGTATCTATATGTTCCTTAGGAGTGAAGGGTATTGGTTTGAATCCCCTCAAGGTGAGGAGATCTTAGAACCCACATTTGCAATTTCTGAGTGCTATAATTACTGTTATTATAAAAAAGGGTGACCCCTCCAGCCATATTTCTGAGTAAAAACAGGCATGAGTGCTATGCCTTGTGCTGGACTCAGTGGGCGCATCTACACATCGCCCTATGGTGACATAGCGATGTGCTACATTGGCGTATGGCATGCTACCGCAATATAGCGATTATGTGTGTCTACACATGATCACCAGCTACATCACTGTAGTGCCACTGGATGCACACCACTACAGTGATACAGCTGCAAAATCTAATCATGTGCTGCCCTTATGGCATGGTACGAGCAGTTACTGTGCCATGTTTAGTACTTCCAAAACAAAGTACTAAAGCACAGCACAGTAACAACATCACTGTATGGTGGTGACATGTAGACAAACCCACTGATGTTTGGTTTATGCTTTGATTTCACCTACTAAATTGAGCCCTCTTGAGATTTACAAGATGTGTGCCTTACTTCCATTTATCTGGATTGTAATTAAACTAAATACATTCATGTGCCTGAAATGTGTGTGGCTTCTTCAGCAGTAGTATTATGTAGACTGTTTGCATCTTAAGTACTTAAATGGTACCAAAGTCCTGTTTAGGTACCTACTTTACAAAAATGAATCTGGCCTAAATTCATCCAGGAAATCTGCTCTGGGAAATAAATTAATTAGGCACAGGTCTTTCAAGTCCTGTCAGTCACTGGATAATTCTCCAACTCTATAATGAAATGAGCTGCTGGAATTACTAACGAGAAATTGAGAACCCCTACCTTGTAGCTGATTTTACAGTCAGCATGAGGTATTTCCCCACCTGCACTCAATGTGTCAGCAGTAGTGTCACGAAGGATAGTGTGGTTACCAGGGCTAGAGACAGACATTACACATAAACCATTTGAAGTGATCAGAAACTGTTTTAAATCTGTAACAGAACAGATGTTCAGTGCACATAAACCAGTTTGAAAATGGCTGAAACCGGTTTGAGTTAAACCTGATTGAATGTTGTATCAGACTTAACTGATTTGGATCAAACTGGTTTATGCAATGTCTACCCCAGGCCCCTTGCCAGTTTAAGTTAAATCAGACTCCCCCAGCATCCCAGCATGCTCTCTGGGCTGGGTAGGGCTCTCTGCTCCACAGCAGGGCTGGCCCCTCCTCTCTGCTCCGTAGCTGAAGCTCAGTACAGACTTGCAGGCACACCAGGGTCTGCTGGCTTCCCTGTGCCCACCTCTCCCTCCCCTCTCTCACTGCTCACTGCTTAAGCAGAGATCCCTTCCTCCTCTCTGCCACACCAGGGAGCATAGGCAGCATGTGGTCTGCTAGCTAATGCCGAGAGGTGTCTGTGTGTGTCTCTGTCTCCAATTTCACTGGGATAGGCAGACGGAACAGTAACCGCTTAGGGCTTTTGGAGCTAATCAACAGGTCAGGCAGTAAGCTGTTTAAGGAGTTTGAAGTGATGTGAAGAGAGACTATTGTTTTGTTAATCCAGTGATAAAGACTGTTATCATCAAAAGATGTGTGCACTGCACACACACACCACAACCCCCCGCCCTTGCTTGAGAGTACTAGCCCGGGGCTGGGGGCTGGCAACACTCCCACCCCTTGAGCAGCCTGCAACCATGCAGACAGACCTCCCTAAAGAGAGAGCCCTGCCAGAGCCTGGCCACACCCTCCTCAGCTCAGCTTCCTGCAGAAGGGAAGGGTAGGCTGCTCTAGCACCCGCTGGCTTCCAGCCTCAGCCACTGCAGGCATGTGCCTGAATTTCCTCAGTCCAGAGAGAATGTCTGTCCAATTTCAAACCACTTCAGCCTAGTCAAGTTAGACTAACCTGCAAAGATTGAATCAATTCAGGCTCAGGCTTTTTGAATGTCTGCCTGTAGCCCAGAGCTCTCTGGCTAATGCAACATGTTAGTTTCTCTTCACCCTTGTCTACCTCTTTTAACATAACCAATCACTGCAATACAGTCAAGCAGCCTGGCTTGTAAGATACTTCTGGAGATCCAGTAGGTCTCTGTCCATAGTCCAGTGTTTCACTGACACTTATCACTAATCAACGTGAAAATGGGTATCTCAGTATAAACGTACAAAACTGCCAGTTGGGGGAGAGTATTCTTGTGTTCACAAATGCAAAAAAAAAAATAAAAAATTAGTATAATAGATATAAGCATCTAAACTTTTTTGGATGATGCTTAGACAGCTAATTTTGAAGGCATAGCCCTAAGATGGCAATGCATATGTCTGTATTTCTTTATCTCTGCTTGCATGCATGTCTTTGTAAATGTATAGTGTTCGATTGCCTGCCTTTTATGGCTTGTCTCACTGTGTCTGTTTGTTTCAACTTGGAATCCAAAGACTACCCTCCACTTCTAATTAAGGAAATTAATGTGCTGCTGGAAATGCTAGAAGCTAATGGAATGGAAGTAGAAGGGAGCACTGAGAAATATTATTTTTTCTATCCAGGATATTCTAATTTACAGGATTATACTTTGAATTACTATGATCTACCTTAGTTTCTTAAATTAATATTATTGATCCAATTCTTGATTACTGTCATCCATCTCTGTTTCTTGAGCTGTTATAGTCTGCCTTGGGATGGGTCCTGTAATTCCTGAATATAATTTTTTTTTAAATCAAAGGTATTGAAATACCAGAAACAAACTCACTAGCATGCTAGCTGCTCATAATGTCTAATTGCCTCACAAAGGTAGCAGAAGTACAGGAAAAATAAAAATACAAATGAAATTTGTATTTAACAATTTACACCTAGTCAATCTCACCCAAGACACCCACATGCCAAGTATATCTTACATTGCAAAAGTCAGAAATTAACTGAGGATTCCCCCAGCCTTTTTTCAAAACCGCTTGCACCATCTAGTCAAGTCACAGGAGCAGTGATGCTTCCTACTTTCAGTTTCTAAAATTAACAAAAGCTTTTTCAGTTTCTTGATTTAATATAGCCAATATCTGTCTTTAAGAAACATTATCATCTAGGTGTGTGGGTTGATTTACTGCTATCGATTTGAATTTCTGTATTATTAGCTGTTACGGGTTCTTGAATTTGTACAGGGAGTAATATAGAGCCAACTATACGTATAATAAAGCTATAATTTGCTTTCAGGGACCTGATGACAACAACAACTACCAGCTGACAACAACCCCCGTGATTTATCATTGTAGCCAGTATACTGGAATGGGGCAAATACCTACCTGCTTTGTGAAAAAAACTGTTGTGAATGTTGCCTAAATAACTCTACCATCAATGCTGTGAACTACTGTATGAACATTATTCTTATCCCAGCATTATCAACAGGAACATGGAGACCCAGAGCAAATAAATGCACCCAGCCATGCACACATAGTAAGACCAGTGGCAGAGCAGGACCAAAACCTAGATCTTCCCCTGAAGCCTCACCCAGTTCCCATGGTGGCTAAGAGAATTTTCTCCACTGACCTTAAAAGCTATGCATCTGGCCCTAGCTCTTTAAATCAAGCTATTTATCTAATTCCCTTTGCTATATATTCTGAGAATCTACTCATCCTGCCTGGTACTTTGCTTAATATATGTTGCCCCTGCAGGTGTCTTATAGTAGGTGCTGCCTTCTTTGACCAGTTTGGTAATGTTTTACTAGCCATATAAAATGATAACTAAAGCACAGACTGCCAGCTCCCCCTGCTGCTAAGCATTTGGGCTGTGTCAAATTTTGCCAGCTGTTTTGTTTCAACACTATTTCAAGTCATTTTGAGCTCAAAACAGAGAAATCAAAATGAAATGAAGGGCTTCAAAACAGCCTCAAAATGAAACAAGGGCAGTCGAAACATTTCTTTGAAATGTTTTGAGTTTCGAAGCTGAAGCTGAGCTTGCCTGGAGGGAAACAGAAAGTAAGGAGAAGGAGGGGGAAGAGGGGGGAAGGACTGCTCTGACATTAACTGTGTATCTGGTCAGTGACTGTGATCCTTCCCTGAGGTCCCTTCCAATCCCAGTGCTCTGGGGAAGGGATGGAAAAATATCATAAATAGGGAGCATTGTTTGAACAGGTCTGCTTTTTACCTTGGGATCAGTTACTGAGCTATCTTCCCGAAGCTCAGGAGCATTAGATAAAAAAGGCTACTACTACCATTTATTTAATTTCCTACTTGTGAGCCTAGCAAGTGAGAGTCCACAATACCATTTGCTTTCTTTCTAGACCCTTTTATTTTATTAGTGTATTAATTGATTTATTCTTTTCAGTTTCATAATACTATAGAATTTATACAGGAGGGCACATATACATTCATATATTTTTATACATCTATATCTTGCATATTGTAATATAGAATTTATATAGGAGGGCACATACATTTATATATTTTTATAAAAACAAGACAGTATGAAAAACACCATGAAGCATCCTGGAAAGGCACTTGGCAAGCCTTCAGGGAGGGGTAGAAGAGGGGGTAGAGGGAGAGGTGTAAGTTCCGCCCCCGCCAAAAAACAGAGACACAACCTCTTTGCTACAACAAACAGGCATGAGGCTTCCACTAGTACAGGCGGCAAGGCAAGGGGAGCAGTGCTAGTGCCACTGCCTGTGCCTGAGTTTGCATCCCCTCCAAGAGCACCAGCCATAACCCCCCACACCACCAACATGACAACAAACAGCAGCACCGGCATAACAGTTTCCTCTATCCCCATTTCACTTCCCATGCTGAGCCTTCCAGTGCCAGAGGAAGAGCTGGAGCTCGATCTGAGTGCCCTAGCAAGGGAAATTTTGGGGAAGAGGGGGGAATCAGCTGAGTTTGTGCTCCACACCTCTCAAGTTTCCCCTAGAGCCAGGTCTCCTTCCCCAGAAGGCACTTAATAGGAGGCTGAGGTAGAGGTTGTGGAGGCAAGCGGCACAGCAGAGTCCACTCCTCCTGTTGCTGTGCCTCTGCCTGCTGAGGAGGAGGAAATTGCAGCATCCACACATGCACCCACACCCCAGAAATGGTCTGGGATCATTTTAAGCTGGCAGATGATCCCATATACGCTGTCTGCCTGCACTGCTGAGCCAAAACCAGATGGGGCAAGGGAACAAAACACATGAGCACCACAGGGATGCCAAAGGACCTTGAAACGCCAAAGAACCTTGTCTGCCAGTGCCATGCCCTTAGACCAACACCCCTAGCACCTGACCTGAAGGAGGCAGGGCCCTGGACCCATCTAAGCCCCAGGGCTGGGGCTAGGGCTGGGGCTGGCAGGGTGAGTTCTCTGGCAGCTGCTGGAGGAGAAGCTCCTGCAGGAGAGGAAAGAAGAGCTCTGCCATAGTTTGGCGGCTTGAGATGCTGCTGGTGCTACTGTGCTGCTGCTCATTAAGATATTATTTTACCTGTTGTCATTTAAAGTGGTGGACTGAGCTGAGGCTGTAGGGGAGGAGGAGAGGGCCTCATTGGGGAACACTACCATGTTGTGTAGAGGCCCCACCACCAGTGAGGATTCACCTTAACACACACACAAAGTTACACGTCACGAGTTTTGCTTGTCAGCAGCTTGAGGTGCAGTTTCCCAGAAACCCCTATACCCATCTCCTTGAAACTTGGCAGGTTTCATGCCCTCAGAAGGGGCTACTATCCCTGCTGTATTCATCCAAATCTGCCAAAAAATGGCTAAGTTATAGGCAGTTTCATGCTTCCCCATTATTGCCTACGGGCAAAATGTTGAAACATCGTCAAAACAGCAACACAGTTTCAATGAAATGGAACAGAACAGCACTTCAAAATTAAATGAAACTCAAAAGGAAACACTGTCCCATTGAAATGGTGACATGGAAGTTGAAACAAAACGGTGCTGTTTCGCACAGCCCTACTAAGTATGCCCTTGGAGAATTTGTGCCTGTGTTTGTCCCAGAACATCCATTTCCACTGTTCTTCGGATAAAGCCAAAAAAAAAAGTTTCCAGATAAGAGGTAGTAACAGTGTATCCGAGGATATTGCGAATACTGTGCTGAATCAATGGCAGAAAAGCAGCACTGCGCTCTCTGAACCATAATTAGAAGGACAATGTGTGTTCATGCCAATCACAGGACATTTTTGATCTGCAGTAAATTTATCAAGGGACAAATGCAACGTCTGTTCCTAGCCTTAAGTCCCATTTCCCTCCCTGCTTTGTTCCCAATATTAAATAAAGATGGAGCTACTTAGTTAAAAGCAAAAAACAAACAAACAAAACAACAACAAAAAAAAACCTCTCTCAACTAGAAATGTCATGATGCCAAAAGTAAGACTTTTCTGTCAGTATTTTTCGGCAAAATTGGAGGTGTGAAATCCTGGACACTTTTTATATCTCTGTAACATCTGCTCACCAACTTCAGGCTCTAGAGGTCTGTATAAGTGTCCGATAAGCCCCTAAATTCTTGAGGATTGCCCACAGCAAATAGAAACTTTTAACCTAGTTCTGTTTTCCAGTAAATGCTCACAGCTGCATTGCCTCATACATGAGTGAGCAACCTAAAAAAATGGAACGTCCAGTCAAGCTACAGAAAGTCTCTCTACTCATATTGCAGGCAAGTCAGAGGAAGAGTACACTTTCCATAAAGCATAGTACAGAATTGTGTCAAAGATAGCACAGCAGATAGGGGGCACCCAGTCTGATTTCTTGGTTGAGACTGAATTCTAAATCGGGCTTATCGTAAGCCAAAATTCCTGGCATCCTATGAATGCTGGTGGCCTTGCAGGGTGGAATTTTACTTCTGTTTTAAAGTTGTTTAAATGTTCCATGTAACTTTTTAATAAGAGGTCTTGGAATAAGAGATCTGGAGGATTTTTTTTGTCATAGCCAGTCTTTCTCTTGGTCAGCCAATACTTCTTAAAAATATTATCTAGCCATGACAAAAATTTGGCACAAACAAGCCTCTTGAATAGGCTCAGAGAAACGGGTGGTGGGGTTTTTTTGTTTGTGTTGGATCAAAGTGACCCTTAGCTATAATTCACATTAGGACTGAACATTTTTGTGCCGTACATTCACTTGCTTGGTTGGTTCAGGGGTGAGTACATTCCGGTTTGATTGATAAGGTTGGGCAGAACATACAACTATCTCTGTGTCAACATCTGCCATGACAGCTGTGACGTGGGGCAGCTAACGAATAACGGTAAATGGGCTGACCAAAAGAATCCCTCCAACAAACATTACTTAGACACTTACAGAGTTTAACAGTAGAACAGGCCTGCGTGGAACAACCCAGCCTCATTCATGCCATAAATAACAATGTAGGAAAGATTCAGATTTAAGTTTCTTCTTACCTTTTAAACTAGAACAGTTGCTGAGGCATAGAAGTCCATGCACAGCTGCTGGTGCTAACATTTTCTCCATCAGTAGCTGCACTTACATCTACCTAGGAAATAAATAAAAGATTTGTTGTGAAGCAACTTAAGCTGCTAAATGCTCAAAGAGCACCTGACAGAAGCTAACAAAAATGGATAAAACAGTTAAGTCCTCTAAGAATATATCCCCTCTGCTCCTTCACACAAAAAGGTACTTGCCTACTATTAGCACAACCATCGTCCATCACAGACCACACACTGCCACCTTTATTCTGCCTCCCTCATGGACCCAGGAGATGTCTGGCTTCTCTCGCTCCCCTTTGGTGTATGGCCCTCTTCTAAACTATTGTCTTCTAACAAAACTGATTACTACACAAAATATTTACAACTATATCCACTTGAGTTGGGGAGAGGATGAAGGGTTAGGAGAATCCATAAGGAAAAATGATGTGTGTATAAGGGTGAAAGAATTATGATGAAATAGAAGTTAGGGAAGAATAAAAGGCACTTAATATACACACTGCTAAAAGGTGAGAGAAGCATAATGTGTTTGCAGTGTGTGGGAGCTGACATAATGATGGGGATTGAAACAGAGAGATTAACCGTGATTTGGCTCAGGCCCTCCAGGCAAGTGGTAGCACAACCAAGACCTGTTCCCAGTGTCTGCCAAATCCCCAGCCTTACCCTCAAACACATCCTGGTTTTATAAACCAGTATTTCTTCTCCTTTCCCAGCTCCTAGAAATGAGGAATTCATTCAATTAAAACCAGAGAGTCAGAAATTGCTTTAGAATTTCAAGTCTGAGCTTATATTTCTTTGGTGCCTTTTTCCCCTGGGGAAACGTGTCAAACAGGTTACAAATGCGGAAATAATCATGACTATATATCTGACAAGTGAAAAAGTAGACAATGCTGGCAATCCTAGAAGAAAAGCTGAGTGTTAGGTATTTTCAAGATTTCTGAGCAGAGTACTCATAACTTTGAGATAAGCAGAGTGTTTATCTAGAAAGCTATAAACATCCAGCTATTTGCACTGGGACAAAAGATTTGTCATATAACAACAAATCAATGGGCCACTTTTTCCAGTTTCACTATCTCTGATCTCAAGCATTATCACATGCCTCAAGAAGCCTACAAAGGCTATTAATGGAATCAATTGTTCATAGGGGAAGTTCGCTTTAAGCTCCTTAGTAAAAAGTGAGATCTGTTTTTCCCACTCAAATTTTGAAGCTGCTGGTTCCCAGCTGTTAGCATGTACTGAGGAGAGAGAGAAAAGAGTTACAGTTAAAAGCCTGAATTCAAAACCTAAATCCAATTCCTGAGTCAAACAGAGAAACAGTCTTATCTCAGTATGATGGGATACATCTAGACTCCATCCATATTTTTTTAAGTTGTGTTAAAAATACAAAACAGAAACAACAAGGAAAGTGTTGCCACACTTGTGAATATTTTTTCCTTAATTTACACCTGGATAAAAAAACCATAAAATTTTGAGCACTCCAACTCTCATATTGTACAAGAAGACAGAAATGAATGTTTGCAAAATATTCTTCCTTTTATGCATTCAGGTTTAATAGCCTCTAGTTTTAAGGATGAAGGAGAGAAATTGTTAGACTTAAATCATGAATACTTCAAAAACACAAATCACCATTTCATAGAAAACTGATATTTCAGCATTCACTTTTTTAGTCTTGAGATGGGTGGTAAGTCAAAATAGCAACAATTTCCACAGAACAAGAACTTTCAAAATATTTCCATTTGGAAAGACTGAAGCAATAGTTTTATATTTTTTAATTGAAACATACTGTTGCATTTTGAAATGTTTTATTTTGAAATGTCAAACTATTTTCTTGATAGGAGAAGATGTTCCTTTTCAAGCTTCCCTGTTTTACAATCTAAATGTTAATGTCCCTGAAAAATATCAACTTCTGTGTTAGGAAACATCTCAATTACTTATTTTCTACGATGCATATATAAAATAAAATATTACATTTATTGCTACTATTATTGAAAGTATTATTGGAAGTAAATATATACAAGCAGTCCTCGGACGTACGGCACAGTTGGTTCCTGAAAACTGCGTCTTAAGTCAAAACCTTGTAACTCAGAACCGATTTTCCCATAGGAAACAATGTTATAAATCAGGAATTGGTTCCTGAACCAAGGCCCGATACCCTATTTTCACCAAAAATACCCCAGAATTTTGTACTCAATCAATTATAGATGAGCAATATAGCTACATTAATGTATTTATATTGTAAATAGCAACCATATTGATTTGGAAGGACTTCTTTGAGTGTGACTTTTCTGGACTATTTGAAGGGCTCTTGGTTGGACTTTCTGAAGGGTTCTTAGCTGGAGTCTTCTCAGGAGTCTTGGCTGCAGGTTTTTCTGGAGTCTTGTCCTTTTTCTTAAAGAAAGTGTCCAAGCAAGTTTGGACAGATGTTCTCCAGGGAGATGGGTGATGTAGCGAACTTGTTCATTCGTGTGGCGTCGCATCAGATCAAGCATTGTAAAGTCAAAAACGATGTCATAAAGTTGAAACAGGGTGTCAATTTATAAATGTTGTATGTACAAAACGTTGTAACTTGAAACATTGTAAGTCGAGGACTGCTTGTAGACAAATGCACAATACATATATGAAGTATATCAAGATATATATTAGATATTATTATTACATACATTACTGAACTACTTAAGAGGTCCATTCATGGATTATGTTTCTGCCTTCCTGGGCCCTTTAAAAACACAGCAAAAGGAAAGTCCCTGCCACTGAGAAATTATATCTTAATATAACTGTCTCGTAGCCTGCACATAGAACAAAAGATCTAGTCTAAAAGGTCTACAGTATCCAGTTTGTACTGAATGATAATAATTTAAGTACTGCAAACCTTGAAGAAAATAGCATTGCATCCTGATGTAAGGAATTTGTTTTATGCACATATGCATGTTTGTCTACATTGTCAAAAGGCCAGAAAATGACTTGTGTAACTCAGCAAAAGAAAGAACTTGCATCAGAGAGCATTGACTGTAAATTGAGCATGAACATGAGAGATGCTGAACAGAAAGAAGTTGGGAAACATCTAATTTAAAAACAAATGAAACTTGCTGAATTTGGGGGGGGGGGGGGGGACTTTTCCCAAAAGATTCTTTGTGTAACCAAAAAAGAAAAGAAAAAAACAAAGCACGCAGAACTTTGAATGTGAAAAATGTTTGTGAAAAGAGTAACTGTTCAGTAGTCATTTCAAACACAATTTCAGTTTACTGCATTTTTCAGGAAACAAAAATGTGCAGCACCAATTTTAATACAACTTTAATTAAAATTGTTTTGAAAAAAAAGTTTCAGAAACTTTTACACATAAAATTGCCACTGGGCTTTTCCTAAAAACTGCATATAATGGAAAATTTGAAATTTCCCTGCCAAAATTTCTATTGTTCAAGCTGCATAAATGTTTGCCCAGACTTTGAAAACACTCAGTGCTCAAATATTGGGGTATGCAAACTAAAAACTCTCACTGACCTTCAAGAAGCACCATTTGAATGAGTTTGTTGTGTGTGGCATCATTAATGCCACACCTCATCAATGGCACCAGTGTCAAGAAGTGTGGGTAGCAAAATACTTGTTACTTGCTGGAAGGACTTGCTGGTTTGTGGTGGTGGTACACCAGTACTCTATACCCCACTGTGGCACATGTGCATAGAACAAGACCATCTTTTTTCAGCAACACTCTTGGTACAAGGGCCTGGTGACTGTGCCAGATTTGTAAAACTGAACCCACCTTACATACCCCACTATTTGTATCTCTATAGAGCCACTGCCACCCTCCTGTGACTGCTGAACTGCTGCCTTTTCACTGAACCATGAGGATCTGCAACCTGCAGCACAATGTAGGCAGCACAGTGCTTCCAACAGAAGGGGGTTCAAGGAAAAGGACCATGGAGAACCATTTTTTAAAAAACACAGCTTAGCATCAGGTTTTCTTTAGACCTTCAGGCAGATGGTCCCTATCAAGGGAGGGAAGAACGTGAAAACTCTCCTCTGTCAAGAAAGGATCCAGTGCTGCCCAAAGAGTCTGAAAGGGGATGTGTTTCTTTGGGAGTCTCTGTTGAGGGGAATCAGCCATGCCCTCTGCCCCGGCAGAAACCCCAAAGGTGAATAGGTACAGTACAAACTCATGCCATCCCACAAGGGTGAGCCAAAAGAAAGTTGGCCAGCACCTCTACAGTTGGTTGCACCAGCTACAGAGCATCTGGCCCTGTGCTTCTATCTTGGGCAATGCAGTGCTGCGTCACAATAATCTGCCCACACAGGCGTGGTAATGCTTTCGAGCACTGAGTGTTTATGCATATATACCACCTAGCTCCTCCCACCGCAACCCGGTTTTCCCCAGCCTTCCTGAAATACACTTCATCACAGGAAACATGAATGTGCGTAATCCACTGGAACAGTCACAGCAATAAACTCCAGAGTCAGTTACCCCATAGCCCGGGCATTAGGAAACTATTCTGGATGTGTAGAAAGGTGGATTTGAATGGCTTCCTCCTGAGAAAAGAACTGAGCCTGAGGAAGCTGGCATGGACAGGCACCAGTACCTTCATGAGTTGACGTGAAGCTTTTAGAGTCCCCCCTTCATCCTGGACCTGTCCCAGCTGATGTCCCCACTTGCCACCAGCCATGCCTTGCTGCTCCATGAGCTACAGAGCATCCCCTGGCCAGGACCCTGAGTGGGTTTCTTATAGAAGCAGCCTCCTATATCCCCTTTGCAGCTGCTTCGCACCTCACAACATCTTTTCTCCACTATTGGGTATCCCAGGCAGTGGTCATTCCCAAGGCTCATCCAATCCTAGATGGGTTCTTCCCCACTGGGGACTTTCCTCAGGCCAACTGCAGCCCCTCTCCCGAGCTTCTTCCAGCCCCTAGATTTTCTTTCAGTCCTGCTCACAGTATCAGGCACCTTTGTCTTTCTCTGTGCTCTGGGCCTCACCTTTGCTAGCAGGCTGTTCTCTCAGGGCTGGAGCCTCCTGCCTCTTCCTTAGCAGGTTCGTCTCTCACAGCTGGAGACTCCTACCCCTTTTCCTGCTGCTTCCTAGCTTGAATTGTCCCTTTTTACATGTCCTTCCCTTTTCTCTTTCATAATGGAAGGGGAAAGGCCCCATTACAGGCAGCTCCACTACGAGCATTTTTGAATGAAAGTGTCTGTGGCCACTGTATTTGGTGTTATCCTGTTAGTGCAAGTTGGGCATGCACTGAGAAAGTCTCCAAGTCAGAGCCAAGTCAGGGATTTAGGCAGAGGTACATCTACTCTGACCTGCACATGAGCTAGGTACAGAACTTCTAAGATCTGCCAAGGTAGAAGATGGTCTGGGCATACCCAGAGGTAGAACTTTAGTCACCCATGGGAGCAGGGAGCTGAGCACTTGATGGGAAGTATGGCTTGAAGTGTGAGATTGACCCAGAGTGAGGGAGATGTTTAGCTGGAAGCAGGTGCTTGTGTTTGTGTTCCATTTGAGTCGGATACTGGAGGACTGGATTGTGACTGTAGGGGAGGATTGGAAGCCATGTACCAGGGTGCTGGGACACTCAGGGTTTCAAGCCCCACAAGAGGGGTAAGAGTGAGACAGACATGTGAGACCTAAGAGGGCCACAGCCTAAGCCTCAAGAGCAAGACAGGGGAGCAGGCCGGAGCTGAGAGGGCCAGAGCCTGTGCCCCAAGAAAGTGAGGCACAAATGCAAAAAGGCTGGGACTAAGAAGTCAGGCCAGAACAAGTGGCCCTAAGCTTAGGAGTCCACAGCTAGACCAGCTAGCAGGTCAAAGTCAAGAGAGCTGAAGCCTGTACAGGCTGCTACATGGAGCAAGGCTAACATCTGTGAGCCATGGAGGTGGCTATAGGGAGGACAGGGGCCACAAATACAGCCCACAAGGTGACAGGTGCCCTAAGGCCACAAGTTAGTGCCTGGGGGACAAGACTGGGGCCAGCTGGGGCAATGATCACCTGGCTGGGGAACTGAGGCTTACTTTGGGACCTTGAAGGCAACCTCCCTATACACAATAGGATACATGAAGGCGTGGCAGGGGAGGGAAAAAAGTGAGGGAGCAGGAGTCGCATGGCCACCAGGGAGCATCATGGCTGCCCTTGAGGCCTAGGCCTGCTACAGTGCCTAAATGTCTTATAAGACCCACTTTAAGCACCTAAGTCCTACTACAGATCTGCGTCTTTACCTCACCATGTCTCAGCTTCTTCATGTGTAAATATATCTTCAGCTAAAACATTCCATTGAAAAGCAGTGTTTTTATAACGGATTTGTGTAATCCAGTTTAAAATAATTCAAGTTATAACAAGATTTCAGCCACAGCCTTGTAGATTTTACCATCAGGAATTTTTTTCTGATATTCAGACTGCTGACTGACAATAAATTGCTGTTGATTTGCTCTCTAACATAAGAATATCTTTTTAAGCATAAAGAGCCATATAATCCCCCTTTGTTCTTAGAAACTGAGGATAGAATGAGACCTCCTAGGTTATCAATTCAGTCCCAGCATTTAAGGAATTCTCCCCACATCTAATATATGATAAAGTATTGCTTTTTGGATAAAGGAGGCAGTGTGTTAGAGGCAATATTTTTTACTAGACCAACTAGACAGGGAAAAAAATCTTTATTTGCAAGCTGTTGGGCACATGCACCTTTTCTCAGGCAAAGAAGAATGCAAAAATTGTACCATTTCTCCCAGGTAGAAATTAAACTTCCTATTGCACAGGAGAGCTGGAGGGTGGTATAAGCTCTCCTGGGTGGAAAAGTTCATTTAATACAAATTAGGCTCGGATAAAAGTTGGAGCAGTCTGTTTACCTCAAAGGTGTCTGATGGCAAGCAGGATGTTGAATTTTTCTTCTTTCTTGTTAAGATGTTTCAAATTGCACAGGAGGACCGGTGGTGGAAAGTTTCTCCTGGGTAAGGACCTTCTGCTTTTTGGATAGAAAGTCACACAGATTAATCTACATTTGTTAGTTTCTCCATAGGCCCCACTATCTACATAGCCATTTTCTTTGCCCATTGATCAGTCATACAGAGAATATTTCCAGCTTTTTCTTGATAATTTCTGGGGGAAAAAACCCACATTAGATAATACACTTGCTACCAAAAAAACCTTTATGAGATCTAGAAGTCTTCATTTCAGGATAAAATCTGCATCCAGTAACAATTGATCAGAATTTAATGGGCTTTATTTCTACTTTGCTAAATATAATTAGGAGTAATTTCCCTGGTGTCAGAGGGAGGGGAAATTGGTCCAAAAGATTCCACAACCATTTTGTTCAAACAGCCTGTGAAAGGCTGACAAGAAACCATCACCTAGGATACCATGAATAATTGACTTCGGTCCTCAAGTACATGTTAAAAAACAACTTTACAGACTTCTGAAAATAAGTAATGTCAGCAGCTGGCTTAAACATCAAGTGAATCATAAATATAAATGCGTAGGTGGCGGTGAGTCCACCTTGCCCTGTAGGCTGTTCCATTTCCTCAATACAAAGGCTTCCTCAAATAAACCCAGTTCCAAAACCTTAAAGTGAAACTGTGTACCATATTTAGAGCAGGCATCCTACTTGTAGTAAAAACAGCACATTGCCTCTCCCTTCCTGTTGCAGAGACCATCCCACATAGGGATTATCTATTCATAAGACGCACCAGAAACTATTGCAGAAATACTGACATCTCTTGCATCCCAACAGACAGCAGAGACTGCTTGAGTAATTCCCGCTAACTGTTTTATGTCTGTATTTTGTCATACTTGAAGTCCATGCACCTACACTGATTTACAACAGCTGATGTTATCCCAATTTCAACAAACCCAGGGCAATTCTGGCAAATGCTGATTAGGGTGGAAACCCTGAGAACTAGTTTACTACGAGCCACTCTAACAAATAGAACGTGAAGTGCGTCTACTTGAATGTCCTCTGACATTAAACATGATTCTGAAACATTTATTATTTAGGACTGGAAATACTCAAGGAAAAAAAAAACCATGATCGTTCTGCTGACATTTTCTTGGAAAAAACGACCATGTCCCTGTTCTGAGAAATGCACTATCCCATTACATGAAATCGTTGGCTAGTCCATCTGGATATGTACCTTGTAAGAAGACAGTGATAAAATGTACAGCTGAGGCCACTGTATTTGTTTGGTGCTTGATTAGGAACTGTGCTTTTTGTGACTTCAAGTATCTCTTAGATGCAAGGAGGGTGTGCCAACAAATGATCACCAAATAATTAATTTAACATTAAATGGGCTATCCCATTCATTAGCTTCTTGTATCAGAGCTAATAATTCTTCTGTTTTATGTGATAGAAATGCAAGACTTATATTGTGGGAGAGAAAAAAACTACAGTCAGATGAAAAGGGAGAATATGTGATCAAAAACTATCTTTAAATTCTGGACATGAAATGGGATTTGAAATAGGAAAAGAAAAGTTCATGATTAATATGAGAAAGACTGTTTCTCCTGGAAATTTTCATATGACCACAAGTAGATGGTGTCAACAACCTCACCAAAAAAATTTGCATAAATCTTCTAGCCCCAATTTTGCAGAAGTAAGAGACTTGTAAAGTTTGTGTGAGGATCAGGGAAAAGCCACAAAGCCTGCATACAAATCCATGAAATGTTAGATTTGAAAAGAATTCAAGTCTGAACCTAGATCTCAACCACATGTTTGCCAAGGACTCCAGTCTTTAAAATGGGCTGAATGGAAACCATCAGACTACAGAAACTACCATCCAGACCAAGATCCAACTGCCGCTTCTATACATCCTTATTTGAAAACTACATTAGGATGCTGCACCAAATCAAACTTCAACCCACCAAGGTTTGGCCTTATTTAATTGACATTCACTGTTGTAAGTCATCATATTTCATTGAAAAAGCAGAACTCTCGTACTGAATCTGTGTCTACTCATCCCTTGCGTGCTTTTAGATAAGCACTTTCCCTTGTCTTTGTCTAGAGATCTCTTTATCATTGCTATATATGAGGCAACACCTTGGACCACATCCAGCTGGGCTTCTGGGAGGTTGTATATAATGCAATGTATTTCTGGCACAACCCAGGCAAAGGGAGATGTACATTCATTACACCTTAATTATGCCTGTAGTGACCTAATTGTCCCTTAGTGAAATCTGGAGGGGGAAAGATAGGCCTTAAGTCAATACTGTTGTTACTGTTATAAATGGCTGCAAAAGCTTATGGCATTATGTCCAATCTGTCCTTAAGGTCCTCTTGTCCTTGTCTGTTGTTTTCCTATTGACGTTGTTGTGTTGTGCTGTCAATTACTTGATTTCAATGTCACAATCAGATCTTTATGGCATTATCTAAGTCTGCCAGACATCATGGAGCTGGACTGATCTCAGTAGTGGCAGATGACAGTACAAGGAGCAATGGTCTGCAGCAAGGGAAGTTTAGGTTAGATATTAGGAAAAACTTTCTCACTAGGATGGTAGTAAAACACTGGAACAGATTATCCAGAGAGATGGTGGAATCTCCATCCTTGGAGGTTTTTAAAACCCAGCTAGACAAACCTTGGCTAGGATGATCTAGTTGGGGATGGTCCTGCTTTGAACAGCAGGTTGGACTAGATGACTTCCTAAGGTCCCTTCCAATTTTCTATGATTTTATGGTGAAGAAATATTACAAAACAAGTATGTTTCAGGTGTTATGACTCCATGCCATGCACAAAGGGGTTTTTTTTTCCCTGGTAAATAATAATAAACTCAACTAAGATGCATATTCTATACAAAAGAACTGTTAAACATATGGAGACATGGCC
This sequence comes from Alligator mississippiensis, assembly GCF_030867095.1. NCBI lineage: Eukaryota > Metazoa > Chordata > Crocodylia > Alligatoridae > Alligator > Alligator mississippiensis. The sequence goes on along the minus strand of NC_081835.1, from coordinate 53,299,700 downwards.
AATAAAGCGATGCACATTTAAAGACTCTTAGGATCTTTCCCTCATTTTGCTTTCTAACCTCATGGCTAAGTACAGGCAATGAAAAAACCCAAGGCTGAATCAATTCAATCATCTCAGGTTAGTCTAAACTGCATAGATTAAACCAATAAGCAGGTGAACAAAAGTTCACTTTTGATTCTGGAAATGCAGCCACATGCCTGCAGTGGCCCAGGCCAAAAGCTGGGGGGTGCTAGAGCATGCATCTGGAGCAGACAGTTTGGGCCAATGCTAGCCCACTCACCCTGCAAGGGGAGGTTTACCGGGAAGGTGCAAGCATCCTGGGGTACTGGAAGACTGTGAATTAATTTGATTCTGGAGGGGAGTTGGTTCAGAAGTTCAACAAACTGATTTAACCTAATCAGTTATGTCTGATACTATATCCACCCAGGTTTATCTTAAACTGGCTTCAGCCATTTTGAAAAGGGTTTACATGTACTGAACTTCTGTTGTGTTACAGATTTGAACCAGTTTCCAATCACTTATACCACTTTATGTGTAATTTCTGTCCCTAGCCCGTATCTCCCATTGGAAATGCACTCTCACTTTTCCACATATGTCTATTTTAAACAAGACAAACATAGCTACCTTTGTGCATCCAATTTCTGCCAAAAAGGGATTAATGGATATGTCATAACAGGTTTGTGCAGGAAAAAAAAGTGTGCACACACACACACACACACACACACACACACACACACACACACAACTGGGAGCCAAATAGGGAATTCACACTACTCCTACAATGAATGATGCTGGAAACTCCTGTTCATCTTTCCAGTGTAATCTGCCGTATGCCACATGCAATCACTTACAATACATGTTTAATCCCTTTCATAAGGATCCAATTGTGAGCACCTACTGCAGTGTATTAAGGCTAGGATTTTTAATGAAGATAAAGGGAATTAGGTGCCCTAAGTTACTAATTTTCAATGTCATTTTGGCTTTTAACTCTCATAAGTACCTCCACAAAGATTCATTGCAAGAGCCTTCAACTCCCTTGAGCCTAATTCTGAGCCTACTTATCCCAGTACAAATCAAAAATAACTCCATTAAATTAAAGATGGATTCTAGTAAAAGTTGAGAGCCCTTTGCAGATTGCAAAGTTTAAGTATAGGCCAAAAAAACTTATAAAGGTCAATAGAAACAGCTACATGTGCCAGCTAAAGAAGGAAAGAATAACTCCACTACTTTTCTCCCAGAGGGCAAACAGCTTAGAAACATTTATTTTCTGTCACTTATGATACAGGTTTATTTTGGAATGTGAACCTTTCTGTCCTAGATTTATCTTGCTGTTGAGGTCACCCTTCAAAATCACCTTCAGAATCAAGTTTCCCACATAGGGTTCTGTAGCAACTACTCTTACACACCCACACACACCAAAAACAATTTAAAAGAATTCCATCCTTTCCCACCAATGGAATTGAACTGAGATAAATTAAACAATTCATGTGCCATAGACACATGAAATATTCTTGAAAACTCTGTGGCATGGTAATAAGTACTTATTTCTGGGTATTGGTTTAAATACTGCCAGGTTTTCCCTTCGGGCAACCACCTTTATCTGCTGGATGTGAGACAAAGTTCTGTCCTCTTTTGCAATGAGAGTAAACTATATCAAGCTGTTAGCACTGGACAGGGAGGTCATTTGCAATAAAAATCAAATATAAAGAAGAGAGCCAAAAGTCAAGAGGTCATTGTACACAAAACAACCTCAGTGTTTGCTACGTATTGAGCTGTACTCATTCACATCTACCAGAAATATGGAAACCAGATGATGTTCAGTTAGTCTTGTGGTGTACTGTAAATAATTTAGCTTTACCCAGTTGTGAGTTTAATATCCTTTTCCAGTTAACAGTGATTTTAAATTTTGTTTTTAAACGGGATGTGTTTCAAAAAGGCTTTTAGGTGCAAATCTGACTTCTGACAGCATTTGGCTTGGCAACTGCACTATCAGTTAAACTAGCTCAATTCATCTACCTAAGGCAGGGCCAGATACAGGGAGCTGCACAAGACACCGCAACAGGGGAGCCGAATACATGAGGACCTGAGGGCCCTGGACCCCCTCGGGAAGAGAGCTATCACCTGAAATGCATAAAACTTTCCACATGTCCATCATCTTAACCCCCTCATCCCCCAGAAAAAATAAAAGTCAGTGCCTATTTACAGCAGAGTCCAGGCTCATGGAGGCCCTTTGTTTGGCAATACATAGGGCAAATAAAAGGGTGGGATGGAACAGACTGAGGATGCTTGTTGAAGCCAGAGACCAAGGCCAGAAATGCCATTTTGCTGTACTGAAGTAGCTATTGGAAAATTGTCAGGAGCAATGATTCTTTTACTCCCTCAGCAACTGAGCTGAGTGACAATAGGGCCCCTACAGGACAAATCAGGACAGTTGGTGGTTGACACGGGGAAAAAAGCAGAGCTCTTCAATGAGTTTTTTGCTTCAGTATTTCTAAGTACCGACCAAGCCAATTCTTCCACCTGGATCATTGATGGATGTCCACATGACACCAGTCCGCCTGCAGTTAGTTCTGAGATAGTTAAGGAGCTCCTGGAGGAACTGGATGGGTACAAGTCAGCAGACCCGGATGACCTCCATCCATGGCTGCTGAAAGAATTGGCCAGTGTCATAGCTGAGCCGCTGGCACAGCTGTTTGAGCACTCGTGGTACTCTGGCCAGGTCCCTGAGGACTGGAGAAGGGCCAATGTGGTGCCCATTTTCAAGAAAGGGAGAAGGGATGAGCTGAGTAACTTTAGACCAGTCAGTCTTACCTCTATTCCGGGGACAATGCTAGAGAAAATAATCAAAGAACACATTTGTGCAGGCCCAGCAGGGGAAATGATGCTGAGGGGAAACCAGCATGGGTTTGTCACCGGTAGATCCTGCCTGACAAACCTTGTAGCCTTCTATGACCAGGTCACACACTGCCTGGACGTGGGAGCTGAGGCTGATGTCATCTTCCTGGACTTTAGGAAGGCCTTCAACACAGTTTTGCACCCTATCCTCATTGGGAAGCTAGCAGACTGTGGAGTGGATGCCTACACAGTCAGGTGGGTGGCCAACTGACTTAGGAACCACACCCAGAGAGTGGTGGTGGATGGTTCCTTCTCAGCCTGGAGGGAAGTGGGCAGTGGGGTCCCGCAGGGTTCGGTCCTCGAACTGATATTATTTAATATCTTCATCAGTGATTTGGACAAGGGCATGGAGAGCACCCTCTCCAAGTTCGCTGATGATACCAAGTTATGGGGCAAAGTTAGTACACCGGAGGGCAGGAAGCAGATTCAGGCCGACCTGGACAGGTTGGATCAATGGGCAGAGAGAATAGGATGCAATTTAATAAAGATAAATGTGGTACTCCACCTAGGAAGGAAGAATCCCCAGCACACCTATAGATTGAGGAGTGTCCTTCTCAGCAGCTTGGAGGCAGAGAGGGATCTTGGAGTCATAATTGACTCCAAGTTGAACATGAGCCAGCAGTGTAACAAGGCCATCAACAAGGCCAATCAGACCTTGTGCATTAGCAGGTGCATGACTAATAGATCAAAGGAGGTGATGCTCCCGCTCTATGCGACACTGGTCAGGCCACACTTGGAGTACTGTGTCCAGTTTTGAGCACCACACTTCAAGAGGGACACGGAGAATCTCGAGAGGGTCCAGAGGAGGGCCACTTGAATGATTAGTGGCCTTCATGATAGACCCTACCAGGGGAGGTTGAGAGAGCTGAATCTCTTCAGCCTTCACAAGAGACGGATGAGGGGAGATCTTGTGGCCACCTATAAATTTATTAGGGGAGTTCAACAGGGAATAGGGGACGTGCTGTTTACTAAGGCGCCCCAGGGAGTGACTAGGAATAACAGATGTAAACTAGTTGAGAGTGGATTTAGGTTAGATATTAGGAAGAAATTTTTCACAGTAAGGGTGTGGGCTTCCGATAGAGGTGGTGGAATGGGCTTCCAAGACAGGTGGTGCTATCACCTAGCTTGGAGGTCTTCAAGAAGAGGCTAGATAGTCACCTGGCTGGGGTCATCTGACCTCAGTCCTCTTTCCTGCCAGGGGCAGAGGGTCAGACACGATGATCCATTGTGGTTCCTTCTGACTCTACAATCTATGAATCCAGGAATCTATGACAATAAGTCCCTGAATTTGGTTAATCAGGAACAGTACTCCTTACTGTATGCCTAGCCACAATACAGTTTCATTCCCCTCAGGTTTTATTTCAGACAAAAAAATTAGTATTTTGCCATTACTAAGGACAGATAAAATCTGTAGCCAAGTGGTTGGGGCAGGGATACAGCTGGGTGGAAGCACAGAGCATGGGGCCGGGGCTGGCAGCAGTGCGGAGCCTGCACCCAGAGGGGCAGTGAGAGCATGGTGCTCAGCTGGCAGCGTGTGGATGTGAGGGAAGGTGGGGGGTGTAGGAACCCCTCACAAAGTCCCCCCATGTCACGCAGACCCAGCAGGCAGTGGCAGCAATAGATGGGGGTGCTTAGGGCACAGGTGCCCAGTGGGCCACGGCTCTGGCCAACACTGCACATTGCAATGAGGGCCGCAGCCTCCTCGGGGCCATCTGTATCACTGGCATTCCCTGCCATGCGTGCACAGCCCCTGCGCTCACTGGGCACAGGAGAAAAGCCCCAGGCACTGGAGCTGGCTGCCTCCTCCGCTGTGCAGCATGGGATGGAAGCCTCAGGCCCCTGGGGGGTGAGGAGAGACTCCTAGTGGCAAAGATTAGGGGTTAGGGGTGGGGCTTCCAGTCCCAAGAAGGGAACAAGGGGGAGGGGTTCCTGTCAAGGGGTGGAGCTATCCATGCAGCCCTCGACAGCTCACCAAAACTCATTAAATGGGCCTCCACCTGAAATAATTGCCCGTCCCTGCTCTAGAGATTGACCAATTTCAAAGACTTCAGGCCTTGTTTTTGATTGGTATAATTGCCCCAATAGGTCTGATACATTAGCTATAACTTGTTAAAAAATATGAGTGTTTTATATCAGCTAGATATCATAAAAGAACAGGAACAGGCCTCTGCAGATTATATCAGGATCATTACACATTAGGCACTGACAGACGTGCAGCTCCCTGCTGTAACTCAAGGTGCTACGCAGAAAGTGCCATGAGTTACAGTGACCCCTCCCTCTCCCCAAACCAACAGACATTCACTGTTTGGTCATGGGGAGGGGGTGGGGGGAGGATCAAGCTCCACTTTAAGCTAATCCAATGGAGAGAGGCTACCTGTTTGTATCCTGTCTCCCCTAAGTACCCCTTCCCCTCCCCCCACAGCTCCGGTGTTGTCTGCAGGATGGAAAATAGAGAAGGCTGGGGAGGGAGCTCTGGTCTGGAGTTTGCCAGCCTGAGCTGGAGGGGAGGCAGGTGGATTGGAGCCCTGCCCCCTCTGCTCCCCCACCCCCCAGTTGCATTTTCATATTGAACTTTGGAAATGCACCCACAAAAACAAGTGTCAAGAGGCAGTAAAACAGTGGAATAATTATAAGCCCCCTAAAATGTTTATGTCTGAGTTCCAGATGACAGCATGCTGAATGCTTGCCTAAGTCGGATAAGATGACATTCCTTTTTTCACAAATGAAAATAAAATTCTTGGAGCCAGTTGCTCACCCTTCTGCCCAGTTGTTTTGCAATTGTTCAGAGTATGTAATCCATTGGAAAGCTGCCCTAAATGTGCAGCTGGGGTCCCACTAGGTTAAGGGAAGTCCAAAGAAGCATAAAGTTAATTGTTAGTAGGTGTGCATCCAGTCACAAGAAGGGCCACATTTTTCAGTTGCTCAGAGTATGTAAATGCATCAGAAAGCTGGCCAGAGTGTGCAGCTTGGGTTTCACTGCATTACAGGAAGTCCAAAGGAGCACAAAGCTAACTATTAGCCAGGTGTGCAGCCAATAACAAGATGGGGCTTGTCCAGGGTATGTTCTGCTCTTGTGATCCTGTACCAGTGGCGATATGCCCTAGGAAGTTCTTCCAAGATGGCATAACTTGGACATATTGTGTGGATGTCGGCTGCTCTAAGTTACAGGGGAGCTGAACTCACTCCCAGGTTCTGAGGAGTAAAAAGTGTCCTTAAAAATGGCCTAGCCATGAAAATCAAACATTGCACCCCTGGTATTTGACATTCAGTGAATCTGATTTTGTTCGAGTTAGCAAAAGTCCCTCTGACTACTGTACAGGCAGGAACTGCTTTTTAAGCACATTCTAGCGCAGAAGCAAACTTAGCTCAAGCTCCACATTGTGAGTAAAATCTTCAAACAAAACAGGCTCTGTACTGCATTTCCAAGAGACAAAGGTAGAGGAAATGGATGGATTTCTCTTAAAAAAGAAGGAAAATTGACACACAAGAAATATATCCCAGAGTTTTAAAGAAGTAGACACATGCTGCCTGTGGACACAAAGCCAAATTCTGGTCTTGATTACAACAACAAGACTCTAGATTTACAGCGGTGTAAACAAAAGCAGAATCCAGCCCACAACGTGTATACTCCAAAGCCAGCTGGTCCTCAGGAGAAATAAAAAACATCATCACACAAGCTGCAGTTTCTTTCTTCCTGCAAACACAGGCATAGCAATTGATGACCCCCTGAGGCAGAGGCAGGCAACAAAGTAGGAACGACATACATCTATGAAATATGTTCAGTACAGCAGTTTCAACCAATGCATTTCTGGGCCTTTGTTTTTTTAGTTCTACTTGTATGACTCAAAGATATTAAGAACATCATGCTCAACATTAAGGGCACTTTTACACGTGCTCTGGGGATGGTGGGGGCAGTGCTTTAATTAGAGCAGCTCTGAGAGGCACTCTAATTAAAGCACTGCTGCATCTCCTGTATCAGCATCCCCACGCTTAAAAATGGCAGGGGGGTGCCCCACGCTTAAAAATGGCAGGCCGGGCACTTGACTAAAGCTCATTCAAGGAACTTTACTTCAAGTGCCCCCGCCACCATTTTTAAGCATGGAGACACTGATACACAAGATGCAAGAGGCTCCTGGAGATAGGCAATTGCCACCCTCCAGCAGACTTTATTAATCCATTCTCCTCTAAGGCACTGGAATTCCAGCATAGCAGAGCAGCCTCCACACACGTGTATAGGCACCCTAGGAGTCAGGCATGCATGAGCTTTAGTCCAGATAGACAACTGTTGACGCTCTGGATCACGGTGTATGCATAAGAGGTCTAGTCAGGTGCCTGATGAATCTGCTTGTACGGAGTCCTGCACCCATCACAACAAGTCGTTCAATGCATACGCCTAGGCAAGAGTATGGAGGAGTGGAAGCTGCTGAAGATCTACCATCCCCCCTTCAGACCACTGAAGCAGAATCCAAAAGCCAGACCGAGTCCAGATATTCAGTGCCTCAGTGTTTGTAGCTTCTGCCAGAGAGCAACAGATAAGAACTGCTGCTAACTGCCTAATGCCTCATCCAAATACAGGCATGGCAACTGTGGCTACCAGTTCTTCAGGGGAAGAATAGTGTCTTCTTGTGGATTATTTGCACAGCCCCAGAGGATATGAAACTTCTGTGTTCCACCACAATAGTAACAACAACTGTCAATTAGGAGTAATGTAAAAACTCATCAATAAACGCCCACAGCTGGAAACAAGCCTAGATTGGAACCACCAACTTTGGATCTCAAGATGATTTTTTTTTTTCTGGTCCCAAAGGACAGAATGAACTAAAGTGAAATTTTGCATGGAGCTGTCCCTATGAATCTGGCAAATTTGGCTCTGAAATTTGTGTCCTGGGTTTACATAGCATTTTTTTTAAATTAAAAACATAAAAATAAGCCATTTCTTTGGCAGGTGTGGTCAGCAAAGTCCAAAGGAACTATGCCAAATTACACTTGCTAAGAATCTGTCCTTATCTCTCTTATGCACTAGTATTCACTCAGAATTATGTGAGTCATATGGGGACTTGCATGAACAGAATATAAACATTGGCAAAAGAAACAGTAAAGAAAGAAACCTGAAATTCACTCCTCAGGCCAAGGAAGGTGAGGTGAAAAATTGGGTCGCATGAAGTTCAGAAGTTTGCTAAGAGATTCAGTAAAAAGATCTTAAGGGAAACATGATTCCTCAGCAAGTTGATTTGCTTTTGCTTCTAGCAATACCTACATCTCCAGGTACAAAGGAAATCAGTTTGGTCTTTGCTGTGTAATTCTTTGAAAGCTCAGATCATTTGGACAGAATGAACAGATGCAATCACATCACTTCTGTTGTCAGCCTGAAAAGGGATACAATGAGCACTCTTCTATTTTATTGCAGTCTGACTGAAACACTGGGAGTCTCTGAAATTCAAAATAGATGAGCATGGTGTTACTTTTAAAGACAAGGTCAGTGTGATCATGACACCCATAAGCTTCTTTGGCTTTTCCTCTTGTTAATATTTATGAACGGTCACCTAGGCTATGTTTATACAATATCATCTGCAGGGACCATCTGAGAACAAGAATCCATTGTGCTAGACATTGTAATGCATACAGTAAGAGGCTAATAATCCAAACAACATAGTATTAGTAGTTCTCACCAGCTATGGTATAACTATACTGCTTCCAGTTTGTGAGCTACCATATGCAGAGCAGGCAGTGGCGTGCCTCCACATGGCCGCAGTCCATCTCAGCACAGTACTGCCTTACTCTGTATAAACATAGCCTAAGTGACTTGCTCCAAATCATTGAGCAGATCTCTGGAAGAGCTAGCAGTTAGAAATAATCTAAATCCCAGTTTAGTATCTCAACCATAGGATCAACCTTCTTCTCAAGATCTGCGGGTGCCTGCACATGTGCCAGAAGCAGACTCAATTAATCAAGTCTGCTGGAGTGTGCTAAACAGTGCACTCCAACCAGCCTCTGCACTTCAAAAAGGCATCGTTCAACAAGCTTTAGTTCAAGTGCCCCCTGCTACTGTTTTAAAGCATGGGGATGTTGATACACGAGACGCTGTGGATGCTTTAATTAGAGGGGCTCTTGGAACCCCTCTAATTAAAGTGCCCCCCCATCCCAAGAGCACATATAAAAATGCTCTGTATTACCATGAGATTTGTAACCATTCAGATTATCAGTTCCTATAGCCTGTAGCTGCCAGATGAGCTTCTGATACTTCATAAGAGAATCATGTTAGCTTCACTCAACAGCTGCCAAACGAGGGAACTCAATGGCTTCCAGATTCCCAAACCTGCCACTCTTGGGGCAAGGGGCTCCCTGAATACCCATTCCAAGGACAATCCTTTGGCCAGGATTGCTACAGAACTTCCTTCCTCTGAAGCCTAAATTCCACAGCAATCCACCTAACAAATAGAAAAACTGGCAGTTTTCCAGCAGAACCTTAGCTCTGAATCAGCGTTTTCCAGGGAAATTGTGAATTACTGGAAAATTTTGGACAAGCTTCAAGATCCCACTCCAAAATGACTCTATATAATTACTGAATTCTAGCATTTATCAGTTCATTAGACAAAAGAATGTGTGCACAGACTCCTGATTAAGACTGTTAAAATTTTCCATAAAAACTCTTTGATGAAAAGTCTTGTGGCAAGAAGTCAAAATAATGTAGGTTTACCATCAGACGTACCGTTGACTCAAGCCTTCTAATCAGTACATGTTAACCAGTGCATTCATAACTACATGCTGTTCATTGCATAAAAAACTCAGCCGTGCTGCTGCCAGACCACATTGTTGACATAGCAGTAGCATGCTGTTAAAATATCATATGTCTCCGTCAAAGCTGACTGGGTCTATGACTAGCAATACAGTTATCTGAACTCAAATCTCAAGGTTTATTGCCTCCTGACTGACTGTGCTGCGTTGTGTCTGCCTGCCAGGTGTTGTGAGGCTTCTAATCTTTTTTAGCTCTTGGAATTATGGGAGGCCTGTGAAATTTGCTTCCTGACAGGTACTTGGGTGTGGGTGTCTCATGACCTGGGTGGGAAGCCTGCTACTTTCTAGGGAGGCAGCTTTCTTTTTTATGTTTTTTGTGGAAGTAGCTGCCACAAGACATTGACAGGGGCTTCAGAGACTGTCAGAAGGCTGGAGTGGTTTGTGGCTAGAAGTAGCACAACAGCAACAGCTGATGGGACCACATGCACATGGAGATGTGCTTTTAATGCCAGCTAACCCCTATGCAAACTGCCACTTCTGACCATAAGCACACACTGGTGGGACCACATCATAATGGAAACACGAATTGACTAGTAGTTAGCATGTAGACCTCATGCATGTAGAAAAGACATTCATCAAGCAGCATGAGGAGCCTGCCTTAGTATGTCACTGGCTAAGTATTTAGATGAGAGCCAATAGCATTCCAGATTCTTGCTGCTTCTACTCTATGGAAACTGATAACCACAGAGAATTATGGTTTTTCCAACAATGATTTTGTGGTTGAAAAATCTGAACTTGGTTTAATGGCTATTGCAACATCATGAATATTGTACTGTCACCTAGGCTTGTAAAATTTGTAAATACTCCTTGGAAGTCCCTGGAATTGGGGCTTAAGGGGTTGGGGGCACAGGTGGTGTTCTCCTTGATCCTCCCAGTTTTGGGGTTTGGACTGAGGAGGGAGAAGAGGATTGAGGTAGTGAATCAAAGACTGTGGCACTGGTGTCATCGTGAAAACTCCGGCTTCCATGACCACAGTCCGCTCTTTGGTGAAAGAGGCAGTGAGCTGCTGGGAAAAGACAACCTCCACCTCTCTCCACTGGGGAGGAGGCTCTTCGCAGCCAGACTGGCTGACCTGCTCCACCAGGCTTTAAACTAAGCCAACCAGGGGATGGGGGGACTACCGCCACTGCTGGCCCACTGAGCAACCCTTGCAAAGTCAGCAGGCCAAGGCACTTAAGGGAGCCCACCCCTGCCCCAGCCCTGGAATGATCTGTAGGCAAGACAAGGGCACCCAACGGGACACTTGCCTGCCTGTACACAAATGCCAGGAGCTTGGGGAATAAACAGGAAGAACTTGTCCTCCTGCTTAACACAAGTAATTGTGATGTCATAGGGATAATGGAGACCTAGTGGAACTCCACCCATTACTGGGCCACACATATAGACAGCTATACCCTGTACTGGAGAGATCAAGTAGACAAAAGGGGCGGGGGTGTAGCTTTCTATGTCAAGAAAAGCTATGCATCCCTACAAGCCAACATCGGCGCCCAGGGTGGATGACTGGAGACCCCCTGGGTTAAAATTCACTAAAGATGAATATACCTCCTCTGCTCGTGCTTGTAGGGAGGCAGTTAGACGGGCCAAAGCTACCATGGATCTGAGGATGGCAACCCAAGTAAAAGACAACAAGAAATTGTTTTTTAGATATATTGGGAGTAAAAGGAAGGCCCAGGGAGGAATAGGACCCCTGCTAAATGGGCAGAAACAATTGGTGACAGACAGGGGGGTCAAGGCTGAACTCCTCAACGAGTTCTTTGCCTCAGTGTTCCTAAGTGAGGGACACGACAAGTCTCTCACTGGGGTTGTAGAGAGGCAGCAGCAAGGCGCCAGACTTCCATACGTAGATCCTGAGGTGGTGCAGAGTCACTTGGAAGAACTGGATGCCTTTAAGTAGGCAGGCCCGGATGAGCTCCATCCGAGGGTGATGAAGGCACTGGCCGACATCACTGCAGAGACACTGGCGGGAATATTCGGACACTCGTGGCACACGGGCCAAGTCCTGGAGGACTGGAAAAGGGCTAACGTGTTCCCCATTTTCAAAAAGGGGAGAAAGGAGGACCCGGGCAACTATAGGCCAGTCAGTCTCACCTCCATCCTTGGTAAAGTCTTTGAAAAAATTATCAAGGCTCACATTTGTGAGAGCCCAGCAGGGCAAATTATGCTGAGGGGAAACCAGCACGGGTTTGTGGCGGGCAGATCGTGCCTGACCAATCTAGTCTCTTTCTATGACCAGGTTACAAAACACCTGGACACAGGAGGAGGGGTGGATGTCGTATACTTAGACTTCAGGAAGGCCTTCGATACGGTATCCCACCCCATACTAGTGAACAAGTTAAGAGGCTGTGATGTGGATGACTACACAGTCCGGTGGGTGGCGAATTGGCTAGAGGGTCGCACCCAGAGAGTCGTGGTGGATGGGTCGGTCTCGACCTGGAAGGGTGTGGGCAGTGGGGTCCCGCAGGGTTCGGTCCTTGGACCGATACTCTTTAATGTCTTCATCAGTGACTTGGACGAGGGAGTGAAATGTACTCTGTCCAAGTTTGCAGATGACACAAAGCTATGGGGAGAAGTGGACACGCCGGAGGGCAGGGAACAGCTGCAAGCAGACCTGGATAGGTTGGACAAGTGGGCAGAAAACAACAGGATGCAGTTCAACAAGGAGACATGCAAAGTGCTGCACCTAGGGAGGAAAAATGTCCAGCACACCTACAGCCTAGGGAATGACCTGCTGGGTGGCACAGAGGTGGAAAGGGATCTTGGAGTCCTAGTGGACTCCAAGATGAACATGAGCCGGCAGTGTGACGAAGCCATCAGAAAAGCCAATGGCACTTTATCGTGCATCAGCAGATGCATGACGAATAGGTCCAAGGAGGTGATACTTCCCCTCTATCGGGCGCTGGTCAGACCGCAGTTGGAGTACTGCGTGCAATTCTGGGCGCCACACTTCAAGAAGGATGCGGATAACCTGGAGAGGGTCCAGAGAAGGGCCACTCATATGGTCAAGGGCCTGCAGACCAAGCCCTATGAGGAGAGACTAGAGAAACTGGACCTTTTCAGCCTCCGCAAGAGAAGGTTGAGAGGCAACCTTGTGACTGCCTATAAGTTCATCACGGGGGCACAGAAGGGAATTGGTGAGTATTTATTCACCAAGGCGCCCCCGGGGGTTACAAGAAACAATGGCCACAAGCTAGCGGAGAGCAGATTTAGATTGGACATTAGAGGAACTTCTTCACAGTTCGAGTGGCCAAGGTCTGGAACGGGCTCCCAAGGGAGGTGGTGCTCTCCCCTACCCTGGGGGTCTTCAAGAGGAGGTTAGATGAGTATCTAGCTGGGGTCATCTAGACCCAGCACTCTTTCCTGCTTATGCAGGGGGTCGGACTCGATGATCTATTGAGGTCCCTTCCGACCCTAACATCTATGAATCTATGAATCTATGAAAATCTGTGGGGAACACGGCACAGGGGACACAATGGTAGGAGTCTATTACAGACCTCTTGCCTGGGATCAAGAGCTTGACCAGGAGTTCACCAGGGAATTGGTTGAGGCCACATGCTCCTGGTGCATGGATGTCATGGGAGATTTCAACTACCCAGACATCTCGTGGGAAGAGCACTTGGCCAAACTGAATGGTTGCAAAGCTTTCTCACATGTGTGGATGAGCTCTATCTGACTCAAGAAGTCTACGGGCCAACGAGAGGTAAAGCGCTTCTCAACCTGTTACTGGCAATGGGGGATGACCTAATCAGTGACCTAATGATCGAAGGGAAGCTGGGTGACAGTGGCCATGAGCTGATCACCTTCACCATCTGCTGTAAAGCTGGCAAGTCAGTCAGCAATACAGAAGTCCTCGACTTCAGGAAAGCTGACCTTGACAAACTCAGGAGGCTTGTCAGTGAGGCCCTAAGGGACCACGACCCAAAGGGGAGGGGAGTTCAGGATGAGTGGTTGCCCCTCAAGGGAGCGATCCTGGATGCACAAGCAAAGTCTATCCCATCTCGAAGGAAAGGCAGCAAAAGGGCACAGCAGCCCCCTTGGCTCTGCAGGGAACCAGCGGACCTCCTGCGTCTAAAAAGAAAGACCTACAAGGATGGAAGACTGGATCCACCTCCGAGGAGGAATATCCTGCACTGGTCCAGACCTGCAGGAAGCAAACCAGGAAAGCCAAGGCTGTGACTAAACCCCAACTGGCTACAAGTATCAAGGACAATAAAAAGTCCTTTTTTAGATATGTAGGGAGCCAGAGGATTGGAAGAAGGCCAATGTAGTGCCTATCTTCAAGAAAGGGAGGAAAGTGGATCCGGCAAACTACAGGCCCATCAGCCTGACCTCTATCCCAGGGAAGGTCTTAGAAAAGATTATCAAAGAGACCATTCTTAATGGACTGGCCGATGGCAGCATCCTGAGGGATAGCCAGCACGGGTTTGTTGCAGGTAGGTCTTGCTTGACCAATCTTATTTCCTTTTATGACAAGGTGACCTATCACCTGGACAAGGGAGAAAAGATTGATGTGTCATATATCTTGACTTTAAAAAAGCCTTTGATCTGGTATCCTATGATCACCTCTTAGCAAAACTGGCCAACTGCCTCCTCAGCTTCACCTCGTTCCACTGGCTGGAGAATTCGCTCCGTGATCAGACACAGAGGGTGGTAGTTGGTGGAAGTCAATCGTCATGGTGCGCTGTGACCAGTGAGGTCCCTCAAGGCTCTGTCCTTGGGCCTATACTATTTAACATCTTCATCAATGATGTAGACATTGGGTGTCAGAAGCGGACTGGCCAAGTTGCCGATGACACCAAACTTTTGGGTAAAGCATCCACACCTGAGGACAGGAGGGCAATCCAGGCTGACCTTAACAGGCGCAAAAAATGGGCGGACGAGAGCCCGATGGTGTTTAACATAAAAAAATTCAAGGTTTTCCACCTTCGGAGGAAAAACCTGCAGCATGCTTATAGGCTTGGCAGTGCTATGCTGGCTAGCACTATGGATGAAAGGGACTTGGGGGTCATTATTGACCACAAGATGAACATGAGCCATCAATATGATGCTGCAGCTAGTAAAGCGAGCAAAACACTGGCTTGCATCCATAGATGCTTCTCAAGCAAATCCCAGGACATCTTTCTCCCATTGTACTCAGCCTTGGTGAGGCCACAGCTGGAGTGCTGAGTCCAGTTTTGGGCTCCACAATTCAAAAATGATGTGGAGAAGCTTGAGAGTGCAGAGGAGAGCCACACACATGATCAGAGGTCAGGAAAGCAGACCTTCTGAAGAGAAGCTGAGAGCCATGGGATTCTTCAGCCTGGAACAGCGTAGGCTCAGGAGCGATCCAGTAGCTGCCTATAAGTTTATCAGGGGTGCTCACCAGGATCTGGGGGAATGTCTGTTCACCAGAGCTCCCCAAAGGATGACAAGGTCAATCAGTCACAAACTCTTCCATGACAGTTTCAGGCTGGATAAGAAAGAACTTCGTACTGTCCGAGCCCCGAAGGTCTGGAATAGCCTGCCACCAGAGGTGGCTCAAGCACCTACTTTGAATGCCTTCAAGAGACATTTGGATGTTTATCTTGCTGGGATCCTATGAACCCTGCTGACTTCCTGCCCCTCGGGCAGGGGGCTGGACTCAAAGATCTTCCAAAGTCCCTTCCAGCCCTAATGTCTATGAAATCCTGTAATAATTGTGGGGCTTGAATAGATAGGTTCCTAAATTGTGCAGGTCTGATCAATAGAATGTATGAATCCATCCTGATTCTATTTCATGCAAGAGAGTATATTAACAGGAGAGGGTCATATTCCATCATAATGCAGGCATTCATTGACCACTGTGGCCAATTTACAAACACCTACATCAATGCACACTGGCAGGATGCATGATGCCAAGCTGTCCTAGAGGTCTCACTTGCTAAACCACGAGCAAGCAAATACAATGTTCTCCACTAACATTATAGTCACTGGAGTGCACGTGCCAACTCTAATTTTATGTCATCCTGTGTACCATCTTCTGCCCTAGCTTATGAAGTCTTATCCTGATGTATAGCCACAGGAGAAGAGGGAGTTGAATACATACTGAGTAAGTGGAGAATAAGTGTAAGAGCACTTTACAAACTAAAAGCAAGATGTCACTTTTATTGGCTTGTTCATATGCTAGCACCTTTAATAGCTTGCAGGTGATCAAGGCACGTGGTGTGGTAGATAATGTACACAAAGAGTATATTGTGCTAGGCTGTGACGCCAACTGCTATGAATCAGAGTATGTTCACACACAATCAGCAAATGAATTCCTAGTACCACAGAGTTAGCTACAACCAAGGCCATAAGGAATTCCATTTGTTTCATAGATTCATAGATGTTACGGGCTGGAAGGGACCTTACAAAATCATCAGGTCCAGCCCCCCTGCACTTGGGCAGGAAAAACTGTTGGGGTCAGATGACCCCAGCAAGGTAGGCATCAAGACTTTTTTGAAGATCGCCAGGGTAGGTGACTGTACCACCTTTGGAGGGAGTCTATTCCAGACCCTCAGCACTTGAACTGTAAAGAAGTTTTTCCTTATGTCCAATCTGAAGCAATCTTCAATCAGTTTGTGGCCATTTTTTCTTGTCTTCAGAAATCAGAAGACTTATAGGCTGCCACCAAGTCCCCTCTAAGTCTTCTCTTCTCCAGACTAAACAGTCCCAAGTCTTTCAGCCTCTCCTCATATAACCTGCTCTCCTGACATCTAATCATGTGCATGGCCCTCCTTTGGACTCTATCAAGCTTCTCCACAACCTTCCTGAAGTGCAGCACCCAGAACTGGATGCAGTACTCCAGCTGTGGTCTCACCAAGGCCTAGTGGGAGGATGACATCCTTAGTCTTGCTTGTGATGCCTCAGTAGTTTCATGCCAGTGTTTGATTTGCTTTGCCAGCTACAGCATCACATCGGTAGCTCATGTTCATTCTGTGGTCTATCATGACACCCAGGTCTCATTCAGTTGTAGTGCTGGCCAGCCACTGCTGAGCCTGTACATGTGTTGCAGATTATTTCTCCCCAGATAGAGCACTTTACATTTCTCCATGTTAAATGTCATCAGGTTATGATCCACCCACCTTACGAGCCTCTCCAGGTCAGCCTGTATTCCCAGCCTATCCTTGAGCGTACCCACACTCCCTCAGAATTTGGTGTTGTCCATGAACTTTACCAGTATGCTTTTAGTACCCGAATCCAAATCATTGATGAACATGTTAGAAAGCACTGATCTGAGTCCTGAACCCTGAGGGATGCCACTGGTCACTTTCCACCATGTTGACTCAGTTCCATCTATTAATAGACCTCTCTGGGTCCTAACTCAGAGCCAGTTACCTAGCCACCACACCGTAAAGTAGGAAAGACCACATTTTCCCAATTTTACCGTGAGGACATCATGGGAGACAAAGTCAAAGGCCTTTTTGAAATCCAAGTATATGACATGGATCTCATTTCCCTTATCCAAGTGGAGAGCTACTTGGTCATAGAAGGAAATGAGGTTGGTCAGGCATGACCTGCCCGCAATGAAGCCATGTTGGCTGTCCTTTAGAATATTTCCTTCTGTTAGCCTATCAATAATGGATTCTTCAATAATTTTTTCCAGGATTTTACCAGGGACTGAGGTCAAACTGATTGGCCTGTAATTCCCTGGGTCCTCCTTTCTCCTGTGTTTGTCCAGTCAAGTTGCATGACAAGTATGGTGGGGCTGATAATGGGCTGCAGGATGCCTTTGGGCTATCATGAGCTGTTCTGAGGGTGCTGCATGCATTACAGAAATAGAAACCGTTTCTCCTCACCTTTATGGAAATTTATGACTGCTAAAAAGTGGGCATATCCACTGCCCTAATTTGTTGAAATTGTGAAAAATTAAGCTTCAAGATGTCTTGAGGGACTCTGTCTCTCAGAAGAGTTGTACAAATCATTAGTACATTTGTTGTTTCTGGTGCCACTGGATTATGTGTAGAGTTAGATGGACATTGCTGAGGATGTGGGGGTCTGTTGCCTTTTGACTGGCAACCTCAGGCCCTGTTCTGCACAAGTCATAGTACATGGTCTTGTAAATAATGCCACAAGAGGCCTGTAGAGTGTGTGAGAGGGGGAAATAATTTTCATGCCCCACAGAAAGTATTAAAATTTCAAACATTTTCCTGTTTTCTATTGAGGAAACCAAGAGCTTCCACAGTTATGAAATTAAGTGGGGAAGGGGACTCCCATGTCTCCCACAAGTGTCCTACCTAGTGAAGAGTTCATCAGCTTTGATCAGAAATCCTATACCAACATTAAAAAAACATTTCTTCTGAAACGGGAACCTACAGCCACGGGGTAAGTTCTGGTTTCAATGAATTGCTTTTACCTAATGAAAAGATGTATTACTGCAAAATTCCCAACCAGCTCCACAGTCCTAATTCTGTGGGATTCCCCCTCAGAGCCCATAATTGTGAATAAACTTGAAAACATGCCCCTGTGGACTTCTCCCAGTCACTCCCTCCATCAGTGACAGAGATGCTCTAACAGCATGTTTGTCAAAACCAAGTCTTTGTGTGAATCATTTTTCATTTAAATGAACCAGCATTTTCCAAAGAAATCCTGTTTTACCAGTATATTCCTAGTGAGTTTTACATAAGTCCCATTCCAAGATAGCTAAGTAGTCACTAAATCTTTGTCTTGTCTGTTGACCGTGCAAAAGAATGTATACAAAGACCCACTGCCAACTTGCAAGGCTGCCAGTTACTTCTAGGAGTAGCCTTAGAGGAGAAATAATTTTGCAAAGAAAGTGCAGGACTAGAAAAAGTCTGAGGGACTAGGATCTCTGTTCAGCTGCCAGTTGACTGGAATCTTATCATGGAAGGGACCTGAGCCCTTTACTTTTGAAACTAACATGTATGATCGCATTGAGTGTTCTGGTTTCATCTGATTACCATCAGCCAGTGAAAACAATGTGTCATCAGGAATTTCCAAACCAATTATATTCCTGATTTTCTCCCAATGGCTCATAACCTGCCCAAAAGTTCTCAAAAAATTCCATCTCTCATTCCCTTATCTCACATTCTGGCAGAGATATTGCAAAAAGGGAGGTAATGCACAGGGAAGGATGGCCACTAGGCTAATGGGAAGGGATTATGCAAAAGCAGGTATCAAATTTAGGCACAAATAACTAAAGCACCTTAATACTCATGTAGATGCACTAAGGCACATTATCGCTGTGTATGTTGACTGACTTGGCACTAATTATAGTCCCAAGTCGGTCTGCACATCTTGTTAATGCGCCTTAGCATGTGCTTGTATAGACGCACACTTGAATCGCCTTAATGCACATTAGGCAAATGTGCATTAAGTTTAGGCAAGTAAAAGCACATGTAGACATGCCCTTTAACTCTGTCATAGCAACATGTAATAATAAAAGCTATTTTATGTAATGATGCATCACTCTGAAGCGTGGTAGCTACCTTGCCATGTGATACCAACAGCATCGTGTGGACGTATGAATATGTACACTGCTAAGAACCAGGGATGAGCATGGAATTGGTATTCATAATTTCATGGTTGTTAGGTGCTGGAAGGACCTTACAAATCATCAGGTCCAGCCCCCCTGAACTTGGGCAGGAAAAACTCCTGGGGTCAAATGACCCCAGCAAGGTGGGCGTCAAGATGCTTTTTGAAGATCGCAAGGGTGGGTGACTTTACCACCTTTGTGGGAAGCCTGTTCCAAACCCTCAGCACTCGGCTTGTAAAGAAGTTTTTCCTTACATCCAGTCTGAAGTGATCTTTCTGTGAATATATGTAATCTTAGACAGACACTTAGCTGGGATGCATCAGTTAGGGATAATCCTGCCTAGATGACCCTGTGTGGTTCCTTCTAGCCAATTTCCCCATAATCCTATGAGTTTCATGACTGTAAGTAATCTGTTAGTAAGTGGTGTAATATCTATCTTCCAGGATGCTGACAAATGCTAAGTATACTTTGCAAAACAAATGAATGAATATTCTCAGAATTTTTGGGGGGTAGAAATTCAAACCAAAAATATTTCAGCTTCTCCCCATCCTTTTGTCCCTTTTCAGTAGCACAAAAGGAAAAGAAAATAGATTAGACAGGAGAAAGAGAGGAGAAAAAAAAGACTTTTAGGGAGTTGTTTCTTTCCCTTTATTTCTTTTGACCAAAAAAGTAAATTTTGGAGCCCTCCTCAGATTTGTATCAATCCACATCAGGCTAGATTGTTTGTGGATTTCTTCTGACTCGTTTACATTTTTGTCTATGAGACATCAACATCACATCCAAAATTTCCACTATGCTATTAACTTTCTGAAGCACTGACTTCCCTTACCATTTGTTCACATATGTTCCTCAGCCTTTGCTTAAACAGCTCCAAATAATCTGGAAACCAATACACAACATTACTGGTGGCATTAACAACCAGTCTGCTGAGCTGAATTACAAACTTATTCCATGAGACCAGAACAAAAGAAAATAAAACTGGTATCATATGGCTGAAAACCCTATGAATTTTTTGGCTCTAGTCCTCCTTCCCTAAGCCTGGCATCAAATAATGAGCTCTTGTTATGGAATCCTAGAAAAGCTAACAAAGAAAAGTAAGTCTCATTTTAAAACTAAGATTATGCATCTGACCAAGGAAATCAAAAAAGACTCAACCTTTGCAGCAGGGATTTTCAAAGGTACCTAGGGACTAACTCCCTAAATCTCCTTTTCAAGTCCCAAACATATTTATTTTATCATACCTTGAGCCACAGCAAGTGATTTACTGCTTCTACAGAGCCTGTTAGCTCAGAGAATGAATATCAGTCAAGGGGATTTAGCTGTCCAGCCAGACCAGACATTAGAAAATTGTTCATGGCCATCAAGAGGCTCAAGTCAAGAGACAATTCACATATTTACACAATATTTTTTCAGTGGTAATGGCAGGAAAAGTGGATGAGGACTATATGGTAGTGCATCAACTGCTTGGGATAAAATCCAGGGATTGAATAAGGGGCAATAAAATCCAGATTTTGAGTGCATACCAGTGTTCCCAGATATTTTAATTTGTACTAGCTGATCTGACACACTTAAAGATAGCTCATTGTTATCTGCTGTGTTCTAGTTGATAGATTGTTTGGCCCAAATTCCATTTTACCTATAGATATCTGGGTGCATACAAATGTACAAACTTTCTAACAGTTTAGCCAATTTAATATTTTAAGTCGACTTAACTGTCAGAGTGAACACATGTATGTGGAGCAGAGTTGACTTAAATGCAGCACAAGATAATACACCTCCAAGATTTTCAGTCACGTTAGTTAAGTCAACTTAGCTCACAAGATGACTACCACCGTGTCAAGGAACTGTACGTGCATATGCTCCTGTTACCAAATTTGCCCATTACTTTGGGGTGTGCTCATTTATTAGGGATAGTTTCTAGGGTCTTGGTGATTCTGTCAATGTGCTGCTTGCGTTACTATACGGAGCTGTATTTCTCCCTTCTGCAAGCCCTCACCCCCAGTGGAGCTATCTTGCAGGACTCAATCTCAATGGGACTGGGTTCCTCCATTCACCAAATCAGTCATACACACAAACACACACAAATTAACGTGACACGCCTGATCTGGCCGGGCTGATCAGCATGGACAGGCTGACACCCTCATATGCCAAGAATCAGTTCATAAGAGCAACAATAAAATGCAGTCAGACACAAGCACACAGGTAAACAGAATCCCTCTGAATCCGGCTGGGTGTCCAGCTGACACCCTCATGGGCCAGCATTCAGTTCATACGGGCACATCTGAGTCAAACTGGGTCAATCAGCCTGTACAAGCTGATCCCCTTATGTGTTTCAAAACTCAGCACGTTCCAATCTTTGGCCTCTTGATGAGCAGATCCCACAATAATTTAGGCTTCACAGGGATCTTTAACATAGGTAAAAGAAGCTTTGCTGCAGAGCACAGGAGGAAAAAGAAGCAGAGAAGGAAAAATATACCCAATTACTACCAGTTTGCCTATAAAAGTTATTTATTGCTAAGCATATGAAATATATAGTAGTACTAGTAGTAATAGACATGCAAAAGAAAAACAAACACAAACAATGACAATAATATTCTGGTTTCACTAAGTACTTGGGGAAACTTAGCTCAAGTTTAACTGATACAGTTCAGGTTCAGAAGTTTATGCCTAGAGAGGAGAGAGAGAATGCTGGGAATCTCACCGAGTCCATGGTACTCAGGCTGCAAAGCTGACAGGCACAGCCCGTAGCACAGTCCTTGAAGAGAGAGATGATCTGTTCTTCCAGTGTCCCAAGAACAATAGGGAATGGTGTCAGCACAGGAGTTTTTTTCTTCTTTCCTTTTCTCCCTCTTTCCTCCTGCTTCTTCTTCTTCTTTCTTTCTTTTTTTTTTTAAGCACACACACTTACAGATTTTTATACCCTCAGTTCAGCTGCTTTGAAGCACCCTCAGTAGTGTAAATCATTGTCTTTTCTATTGACAAGGGGTTATCTGGTTTGGACCATCTCAGGAAACTGATTGATAATCAGGAAACACTTAAGATTAGGGAGTAACCCAAATACTTGGGAGCCAGCTTGAAATTCCTATGGATGGCAGATATCCTGATGGGATATCTCATGGTTTCTTCAGGAACAATAGATAGCTTGCAGCATCAGGATTTTGGATTTTTACTTGTTGTGCACAAGCCTCAGCTTAGCATGACTTTTCCAGATTTAAAGCAATTATTGGGGTGCTCATAACCTTTTGTGGAGAGGACTTCCACCAGTCATCTCGGGAAAGATATGACAACACCTGGGATTAGAGCTCCAGCAGGCTGGATGCTGTGATGAACCCTTAACCATTGTTCAAATGTTGCCCATACCCCCTCTGACTCGGTCTCTTGCCTCAGCATTCCCTAACCCGGCAACCGAGTTTTAGTCAATCAAGTTTAAACAGGCCTCCCATAGTGGGACCGGGGAATGTACGGCCCGAGATGCCTATTAAACTTAGAGCTGTGTGTGTGTGTCTGGGGGGGGGAAAGTCCTTAGCAAATCCAGATTAGAACTGGTCTGATAAATGCTGAGCTGGGTGTGTGTGAACATGGGTTAATTAACATTGGAAGCACAGATTCCCCATCATGCAGCGCTCTCCTGCTTCTCTGGTCCCAGAATTCACTGCAGTCTCTGCTTCAGGCTTTCTGGTTTCCATCTCTCATGTAAATGAATGGTCATCTGGTTCCATCTCAGATGCAAATGAGACCGAGGGCAGTTGTTCACTCTTATCACCCTTATCTGGAGAGTTTTAGGTGCGTCTCTCACTGCATCTTAATCAGTTTTGTTTATGTAGAGGAGGGGAGGGAGGGGGGGTGAGTCCTTTGTGAGTCAGACAGACTGCATCCTGTGCCAGGGTTGCCCAAGAATACAGAGCTAAGGCGTAACACTCCAACATGACTTAAAATAGGGTGACTTAACTAAATTGACTTAATTTAAGTCAACTTAGGATGTGTGTATTCACTCTAGATGCTATTCAGTTATCCAAAGCCCAGATCATCTCAAATGCATAAATAGCACTAATTGCCTCCACTCAACCACAGAAAGTCTGACCATTCATCTTCCTCTTCCCTGCAAAAGTGGTCTTACAACCAGACCAAGCACTAGGCAAGGGTGAGAGCATCCTCCACCAACGTTCCCTCTAAGCTGCGCATGTATACGGCCATGCACAATAAAATATCTTGCCGTGCAGTAACTTTTTAATGTCACACACCCACTTGGAGAACAGCTGGGCAGCAGCTTCCTATGAACTTTGAGCACAGAGCACAGCAGAGGCACCAGGGCCAGCACAGGACACTTATTGGTGGCAAGCTCACTCCTCTGCTCCACTCCTCACTCTGGGCACGCAGTGTCTCCTCCCTGAAGCAGAGGTGGGGACAGGGGCTGGAGCTGGGGCAGAGCCAGGCACCATGAAGGCTCTGCTGGCTCCAGGGAACTGCTCCACTCCCCAGCCCTGATGCCATGTGCTTCGTCACTCCCTGCGACAAGGCAGGGGTGGGGACAAGGGCTGGGGCTGTGGGCTGGGAAGTCCTGAATGCAGATGGGGAAGTGCCCCCCTGCAAATGGCATTCAATGCCCTGGGCTGAAGCAAGGAGGCAGGGATACTGGTGGGATGCTGAGCTGATGGGGTGGGATGGTTTGGATTCCGGCTTGCAGATTGGGTACTCTGACATGATCTTGGAAGAAAAGGGGATAAAGGGGTTGAAACCTGATTCTCCTCCCACATGAGGCACCGGTGGAAATCAGGAAGGGGAGCTGCTCTGCATGGGGTTAGTGGTGCCAAGCTGACTGAGCCAAGGGCAACCAAGTTCTTGTCCCTCATGTGTAAGTGATTGTTGGGATGCACTGGGTTGTTTCCCTGTTGTTTCTTCACGTGTTTACATCTTGTAGTCAGAAAGGTCCCCGGTTTCCAGCATGTTGGACCTTGCAGGTGTTTTTCCTATATTGAGATCACGTCATTCCCCCAAGTCCTGCCTGCCCAAACTTTCATTTCTGAAGGAAATGCAAATTTCTGCAACCTCAGAATATTTGACTGAATCCGCTCTTTGGCAGCCACCATTTGGATTGATTTGTCATTTGATTTGTGTGTGTGTTGGTGACAGATGCACATGACAGGATTTCCAACTTTATTCCTATTCTTTTGTTGTTGTTGTATTTTAAAAGGTATAAATTTAACAGAGAAACACACTGTGAAAAACTATGAAACCAATTCAGGAACAGACCGAAGCAGCACGCTCACGGACCAAAGCAGCATGCTCACAGATCACTACACCTTCGAGGGAACATTGTCCTCCAGCCCCATTTAAAGCTGGCCATCCAAGAGAAAAATACTTGCATTAGAAGTCAAGAATGCAAATTAGAGGGGGAGCACTGTGGCCCAGTGGGATGGGCACTGTCCATAGTGGCAGGGTGCCCTAGGTTCTGGGACTGCATGAATAACCCTAGTGAATCCCTTCTAAACATGCTCAGAAGGACAAATCTGTTCAGGTAGATGAGAATAGCATCTGAAATCCAGGTAAGTGGCACTTATTCATCTAGGAGGATCTAGGTGGCATTTAGCTGCTGAAGGTGAATCAGGATTTGGGCCTAAGAGTCTCCAGCATATACACGTCTCAGAAGACTGTCACAGGACTTCAACCATGGAAGAATCACAAATGAGGAAGAACAAAATTCAGTGATTTGATTTTGACATCAAAACTGGAGATCTCTGAAATTTTTGGCCAGAATATTTTTTTCAATAAAAGATGCTAATTTGTTCATGTCAGAAATGAAAGAAAGTGAAGGAAATAAAAATATTTTGGTTTGAGCTTTTGCCTAAAAAAAAAAAAAAAAGGTATGACTTTTCAGTCAGAAATTTCTTCCCATTTCATTTAAACTGTTGCCAACCCCAAAAAGCTGCCTGACCTCAAAAAGCAAAACATCTAGTTTGAGGTTAAGTGAAACATTTGGTTTGACCCATTTCTGAACCCCACCCCCAACATTTAAATTCACTGAGTATAAAAAGATATTTCAGTCATACTCAAAATGTTTAATTTTATTTTTCTGAATCCTAAGCAAAAATAAAAGAAGAAAACCACAATTATTCTCATAGTTTTAATAAAAAAAGAGTAATATTTCGGTTCTGGGAATGCATGTCATAATGACATTCAAGCTAGCAGTCTGGCAGCAGTTCTATTTTAAATGTGTCAACAGTGTATGATATTATTTATGGTAGTACTATGAAGGAAAAGAGGCACATTTGCCAACTGACTGCAGAAATGTTGGACTGTCATAATGCACTACATTTCTTACATTTTCACCCGTTAATGACACAAGTGGTCAGAAAATGACAGTTGAATGTTGTTTCTACTCTTGCTTCATTTGTTTTCAGAATTTTTTTTCAATTTTGCCAAAATTTTCAAAATTAAAACAAAGTAGGATCAGCTCTCTAATGTATCACATAAATAAAGGAGGATTTTTTTATAAATAATCCAGTAAGGGATTTCCCTTTATTTCAAAATGTCATCAAAATATTGACATTTTTCAAATTTTGAACCAACTCTGCTTTGAAGCATGCTAAAAGGCCTCCCCATCCGAGTAAGAGATGTTAAAAAAGACTGTCATAAGGAAATCCATCCATGGTTAAAAGACAAGAGCGTATTGCAAAGTTAAGGGAAATTATCTCTCTCCCTCCCTCTCCTCTTGAACAAAGTGGAACAAATGATTAAGTCTTCACAAATAGATTCAATACCAATATTTGTGGATTTTGCAGAAAGGGTTTGAGAGATGACTGCCAGGTGAAGACAAACTCTCCACCCAAGCAGCAGCTACAATGTTTCAGACAAAATTAAAGCACAGTAACATCTCCAGTCTAAAGTTGGCAGACAGATCAGTGAAGTGACCTACCTTAGGCCAGAAAGCTTTCAGTGAAAGAGAGGACACCAAGAGCTGGCCCACCAGGAATTTGCCTACTGAGGTGAGCTGCAGCAAGGATCTACGAAGCTGATAAATCACCTTGGGCCCATCTACATATGAAACTAGAATAATTTGCACCGGAGTTTATTGTTCCTGGGTACCACATCTTAAACATGCCCCCAGGACCACAGCATGTTGCGTTGGGTTGGAGGAGCCTTGGCTGGCAGGGGGCTCCAGGGGTCAGCCTACCAGCTCAGGTCTGCTCCCACCTGGCTCAAAGCGCTGTGAAGGGGCTGGATGGGGCACGAGGGTACTCCAGGACAGGGCTAGGTGGCAGGCAGCCCCTGCACTGAAGCACCCTCATGCCTCAGCCAGCCCCATCAGCATCTACATGTGCATTGCTGCACACTAAGGAACTCTGCCACAGGACAGTACTTGTATTTACAAGCCCTAACCTGAGGTGGAGTTAATTAGTTTCCTACAGCCTAATAGGGTCACATGTATAGATGCTGAGACTTTATGGAAAAGCTAATTAGGCAGCTCCACAGCAAGCATCTTATGTAGAGGTCCCCCTTTAGAAGGAAAACAGAGGATTATAAGCAATAAAGTGATGATAAACCACCTGCATGCAGAACTAGGACCACTGAAGGCCTTGGGCATGACTAAACATTAACAACAGTCGTTTTCACAGAAGCGTGGAAGGGATTTTTCTAACTCAGATGATGTAAAGCCCACTATCTTCTCTCTGAAAAGTCTGCTTGGCTCACAGCCCCATTGAATAGCTGGGCAGATAAGTCAGAAACTGAATCAAAGAAATACGAGTTGTTCCAGACAGAAGTAACTCACTCTGTGCACAGAGTGGGGGAAGGTGGGAAAGTTTCCTTGGGTGATATAAAGATTGTAGAGAAATGCCTGGTTGTCAGATACTCACACATGTGAAGGGTTTCATTAGACTATATTCCCATTATACAAAATTTAATTTTTAGTTTGTCAGTATTGCAAAAATGCATCTTACTTGTGGAGCTCAGAAGAGGAGAGCATTGTCGTGGCCAGAATAATGGCACTTGCCATTTTCAGAATTGATAAAAGTCCCTTTTGACTTCTCCTTTCTCAGCCTACCTATGTTTCAAAACGTTTTTCATGGTGGACACAGATGTTAGTGCTTACAGGACGGATGTGCCATATCCCAGCCAGCCATTTCTACAGAAACAACAGTTCTCACAGATCAGTGTAAGAAGGCACCTCCCCTGTGGTTTAAATTGGACAAGGAAAGTAAAACTCTGAGGAGATTTGGAAGAGAATGAAATTATTTTAAGCTGATCACATGAAAAGACTGTGGGCTTGTCCACAGCATCATGGTACCCTACCCAGAGTTGCCACCATAAAGCAAGCCCTCCCACTCATTCCTGCACTATGCAGGCCAACTCCAAAAATGACTCAAAGCAGTTTCTGTAGATTTGGACTGTGTGCAAACCAAGGCTTGCTTTCTTAAGTGTGTATATTGGCTCACGCTTAATGCTGTTCTGAGGTAGCTGCGTTGCTTCTGGTCTGGGATTAGCCCATGCACGACAGGGCACCCTTGACAGCTGTGGACTTGGACACAGCACAGAAACGTCAAATGGTATGGGATTGACCAGGTAGCTCTGTTTTATACTCTATTAGGGCAAAGAGCAAACCTAAGATGCTTGAGGGAAGGGCTGGATTAAAAGAAATCAGTGGATGCAGCAGCTGCTTTTTATTTCAGACAGATCTAAAGAAAAATTGATCTTTCTTATGAAACCAGATAACTGAAGCAAGAGCAACCTTCGCCTGCCAGCAAGTATCACCACTCAAAACAAAAACGTAAGTGAGTCACATGTGGGTGGGTGGGTTCTGCAGGGTATTGTTTTTTCCTATTGTTTTGTGAAAGTTTGCGTATCTGTGAAAAGGCGGCAGAAAAAATCAACAACACGTAGAAGGACCGGGGCAGCTAAAAGAAAAGCCTGAACCGTGACTCGGGCCAAGGCACTGAAAAGAGCTGAGAGAGAGAGAGAGAGGTTTGGGGGATTCAATGTTTGCTGAAGGAGGGTTGACTTTGTAAAGAAAAAATCTGTCCCCTGTTGCTTGATTTTCTCTGTAAACTGCATCACCAGCACCTGGTTCCAGCATCAATTTCTCATCTTTACAGAAACAGCCCTCAGGACTCTGTATCTGGTCTAACCACTGGGATCAAAGAGTAACAATGTAATGACTCTCTGCTGACCAGCAAAAGAAACAGCTAGGACCCAGCTGCTCACCCAGTCCCTAGACACAAACATGATACTGTAGAGATGAGCCCAATGGAGACGAGGCTTGCACTACAGAAGGCTTGGGACAGCAGATGCAGCCTGAAGTCCTTCTTTCAAATTTACCTGGGCAAAACTACTACAGAAATTAATATGTAGATTTAGGCCTCATCGCTGTAGATTCAAGAATGTAAGTGCCACTGGGGCAAGACTAGGAGAGAGAGGGCTGAGATGGATAGACCGACTTTGTATGTTTAAATATGTATGACAAGTATAATATTTGTGGAACATGCAGCTACTAGAGTACTGGACACTTACATTAACTTTAATCCCATTAAATAACCTAACAATTATATACATATTAGGGGTGTGCAAAGCTTCGGTCGCTGATTCCATTTGGCCCAATTTGGTGGCTGAATCTCTGAATCCAAATTGAATCAGGAGACCCTTTAATTTCTCCGAATCGATTTGGAGAGATTCAGAAAGATTCAGGAATTCAGGCATAGACACAGCTTCAAATATTTTTTCTACATACCTCCAGGTACCAGGCACGGCTCGTGAATGCTGCAATGCTGGGGCAGATGGAGCATCCCACACGAGTTCAGGGGGCTCCCCACTGCGCTCGGCAGCAGACCCAGAAGTGGATCAGAAGCACTTCCAGTCCATTTCCAGGTTCACTGGGGAGCACACCAGAGCTGCCACCCCCCCAGCATGCCCCCCTGGCTCAGCGACTGGTGCCTCCTGGATCGGTGGGGGCACCCTGGGTCCCCTCCCAGCCAATCACTGAGACTGGAGGGTGCGGCGGGTGGGGGGCCAGAGCACCCCCAGTGGATCTAGAAGTGGACCGGAAGTATTTCCAATCCACTTCTGGGTTTGCCACCAAGCATGCAGGGGGCCTCCCCGCACTCCTGTGGGATGCTCCATGCGCCCCAGCATTGCAACGTTCACAAGCTGCGCCTGGTACCTCAACAGATGTAGAAAACACTCGTAAAGCTGTGTCTATGTCTGAATCACTAATTGTCCGAATCAGCATCGAATCTTCAGATTTGGATTCAGCCAAATTGAATCAGGGACAGTGATCCAAATCAATGAATCAACTCACTGTCCCTGATTTGGGCTGAATCTGAATCAAATACAGCCCATTTCACACACCCCTAATACAACACTTGATCTGAGCCTTCAAGAGGCTGAGAAGCGGCGAGAGGCCGAGAGGCGAGAGTGCTACTCGCCTCTCAGCCTCTCTTCAAGAGGCCGAGAGGTGAGTAGCACTCTCTTAGTCTACACTGCTGTCTTTAGCAGGAGGACAGAGCGGCAGCATAGCTCATTGCAGTCTGTGCCCTGCAGACATCCTCAGCAGTCAGCTCACTGAGGCTCAAAGATCCAATTTGTGTAAACTGGCATAAACCTATTGATTTCCAGAGCTACCAATTTTCACAATATGAGGATTTGGTTCCAAGGATTTGGTCCATGGTTTCTAAACAGACATTACGCAGTAAAGTGCGCACGATCAAATCCTTGAGAAATCAGTCTGTGTGTTGGTCACTCGACATTTTTAATGGACTACTCACCCTAGTGCCTAACTATAAACATTGTGGGTTGCATTAATTCTCTGAAGAACTTACCCTTTGCATTTCACACTGCAAAGATGGGATTGGTGCAGATTTGCAGTTTAAAACAGCTCCATTACAAAGTCAGTAGAGCGATCCTGATTTACACCACCTGTGGATCTGACTCTTTTCTTTGTAACATCTCACATAATACCAGAGCTCTAGGGTGAGTTGTTGCACACCACTTGCCTCTCTGAACTGCCCCCAGCACTCTCCCTTGCTTGTAAATTGTTTTTCATAATAGCTTAATAATAAAAAATGAAAATGCAACTTGGCCATTGATCTTGATACAATCTTCCCAAGAAAGAAACCTATTGCTTGCAGCTGAGCAAAAAAGGAAAAAAAGCAATTATAAAAGATGGTCGGATGAAACTCCACATCTGTCGATAATCTTGATGAAGATGAATTTTGTTGGTGAAAGGCAAAGTTCCAGACTGGAGGGGAAAAAAAAGACTCTAAAGCCATTAATTTCAATAGAAGTCAGGCTGCAAGTCTCATTGAAGGAAAGACATATCTGGGAGTGATATAAAGTGAAGAGGATGTCAATGGGCAGAAACTGAAAGAGAAGGGTAAACGGGACTGGAAATAGGCTGTTACCTTCAATGAAATCTGCAGGCAAATAGCACTTCATTGCGGACTGAGTTGATTTAAATTCCAGGCATTCATATCTGAAAACACCAGCCTTAATACTGGGTCTTAATCAAAACGCTGGACCAGGTCTTTGGGGAATTATGGGACAGGTACAGCATGCATCCATATAACTTACCATTACTCAGAATCCAGATCCTGCATCAATCTGACACTGGGGGAAGTTAGCGGTGAGATCCGAGTTCTGTTCCTTGGGCCCATTTAAAAAAAACCAACTAAACATCAACCATCAAGGCTAGTTGTAATCCATATATTTAGCATGATGTGAACCTCCTCATATCTAATGCACAGACCTAAGCAAAGAAGTGTTCACTCTTCTTGTGAATAGAACCTGCTAAAGATAAAGGCCCAGAAATTGGCATAGTTGTGCTGAACTAGATCCTCAGCTAGTATCTATTGTTTTAGCTCCCTTGAAATTATGCCTGTTAACACCAGGAATTGGCCTAGTGACTTGTGGTGGTTCACCTGAGTTATGCTCGTGCAATGGTGAGCAAAATCAGGCTGTAAAACTAGCAGGTGATGCCTTTTGTGCATTCACTGATAAAAGATCTACCTCTGAGCAACTAGATGTGGGTAAGCGCTTTACTGATCCCTACTGCTGCTCTGAAAAGGAACAAACTGAGAAAATTATGTGTTGCTGACACAAGTGTGTCCACCTACAGAAGGGAGAGTCTGGGGATCTGACCAGGTCCTCAGGCTACCAGTCTACACCCTATTGTGGTTCTCCCTGCATGGAAGGGCAAATTAAAATGATTTCCTCACCCTCCTTCTGAACCACTGAATGGGTGGGGGAAGGAGGGGAAGGTGGTTTTCCTCTGACTGAAAACTTAAGGCAGTGACAATATTTTTTTCCAGTGTTTGTACAGTACTCAGTACAACAGAGTATGTGTCCTTGATTCCTGCAGTACAAATAATATGTGACATTAAGATACCTCAGTGGAAACCACTGTATAAATATTCCCAGACTTGAAGGCAAACAGCATTCTCCCCTGAACAACAGGGGAAGATATTTTAATATTTTTGGACACCGAGAGAGAGAAAAAGACAGAGAGCAAGCATAATGAATGTTCAATTATTAATTGAAGCATTAGCCTTTATATAACCACATGCAGTTTGAACTATGGTACATTTGGCCCCCCAAATCAGTTGGACATGTTTTCTATCCCACAGGAGCAGGTGGTAGGAGAGAACAGCACAGTGAGCAAAGAGGATAACTCACCAGGAGAGGGACACCAAACAGACAAGCCTAAAGCCAGCACTGGTTACACCCTCTGCCTTTTCCATGCAAAGGCACAAGGCAGCTCACACAGCTCCACCCTCTGCATACAGGCTGCAAGTGCAAAACTAGGAATGGTGCAACAGAAATAAAAAAGTGAGAAATCTTTTGTTTCTTTCCCTGCAACCTTGTTAGACAACAGAGGTCTTCCAAGAACCAGACCCCCGGGTCCCTAAAGCCAGCACGACAGCTTGTTGTAGCACTGAGTGATACATATTGCCAAGCTCTTGCTCAATAATGACTGGGAGGCTGGAAGAAAAAACAAGCATCTATTATTCCCATCATCTCTGCAAATAAAATATTTTCTTATAAATGTTGCTCCTTTTAACGTCACCAAGAAATTTTACTGGCAGGGTCAAATCTCACAAGTGTTACCCACATGGCCCTGACTCCAGTCCTTTCCTATCAATAAGATCCCCTGAACGAGAAAGAGACACATAGCAACAAGGATGTGCGTCAGTGGTAAGATTCATGGTACATCATAGCTGCAGAAGCAAAGTGCCATTGTTGCTTGCAGCTCAAGTCTGGCTGTTTCATGATGGCGAACAGCTCTCGTATCTCTGCAAACCCACGCACCGTGTCTAGCTGAGAATGATTCTGGCAACCATACTCCTGCTTACAAGAAAAGCAAATGGGATGAGAGCAGTGAGGTTTGATGTTTGTGGACTGCAGGAGCCATTTGCACTAGGTATTCAAATGAGGTGGCTGAATAGAAGGCTTGGCTGTTCGTACGTCTCCTGAACTCCTAGATGAGCATCAGGCAGCTTTGAAGGGGGACCTGAAATGAGGAAGGATGTGGGTTGTGCCCTAATTTGCTTCTTTGTCATGGCTAGAACAGGCCTGGTTTCCTGCCCTTAACCGGGGAAATAAAAATAGCCATGGTTTACCAACCCCCCCCTCCCACCCCCCAACCAAATCATTATTGGATGCCCAATGTGAAATAGTAACTGAGTTTGTTTTGGAGAGAGTGGGTATGTGGCCACAAAATCAGGGCCTCTGAAGGTGTCTTAGACTCACACCTCAAAACAGAAGTATTAAATAAGCTTTCTTTTGAAAATATCAAGCATCAAGTCTGAAGATTACTCATGTCAAATATGTACTGTGAGTGCATCTGTATGCATAAACACAGCTGGTTCCAGACCAAAAAAGCTACGTAAGATGCCAGATAAACACACAAAACACAGCTTTACAGTCTCACTGAACCAAAGCAGAAAATGAACTCCCATGCACCAGAA
Organism: Alligator mississippiensis; assembly: GCF_030867095.1. Classification (NCBI taxonomy): domain Eukaryota; kingdom Metazoa; phylum Chordata; order Crocodylia; family Alligatoridae; genus Alligator; species Alligator mississippiensis. The sequence goes on along the minus strand of NC_081835.1, from coordinate 53,266,568 downwards.
GGAAAGAGAGAGAGAGAGAGAGAGAGAGAGAGAGAGAGAAGAAAGGAAAAGACAAAGTACTGGTTCAGGTCAAGTTCAAATGTTTCATTTGATCTCACAAACAGATACCTTTTAATTACATTCGGGCTTCTTTAGTTGTGAAGCACCATTTTGAAATGAAAAAAACATTTTTTTTGAAAAGCCTGAAATGAAACTCTTCAGCTTCCAAAGAAACAAATCCCCTTGTCCCACATGCAGATTTTGGTGAATAGCTTTAGTTGACCCACATTAAAAATCTGACCATCATATTTCACACAGCTATAATTATGAACATCTCCACTGCTTAACTGAAAGAACTGCAGTCTGAGATGTTTAACAAACACCTCTTTTCTCAAAAATGTCTCTCAGACATGTAATGGAAGTAGCTGGTCATAAAAACAGTTATAAGCAGTATAAGGGTCCCATCTTTTACCTAACCCTCCCCTCTTGTTTCTGATGATTATATCTCAAGCTCAATAGTTCACCGGGAATTCTTAGGGTAGAGAACAAGAACAAGAAAGATTTTGTTTTGTTTTAATCCTTTTCAGGCCTCTTTTCATGCATGATAAAGCAGCAAAAATAAATAAATAAATAAACCTGTTTTCTCTCTTTGTAACTGGCTTCAGTATCAAATGAACTGTTATCAGAGTAAGTCAGAGAGCTACCGAAGAGCAAAATATACTTAAACAAATGTCAGTAATAAATGTATTACACATTGTTGTGCATGCATTCAGCTGGCAGCTAAATACAGGAGACAAGGCAAGTGGAAATATCAAAGCTAACATTGTTTAATTGACTAAAACTCCAATACAGATTCAAGACATCTGGCTAGCTTGAGGGTCTTTTGTATTCCAATTTTAAATTGCCTTGTATCTAGGAGCTGTTGCTAAGGTAGTAAAGGATGTTTTATTTGAGCTAGAGATGGAAACAGCACAGAGGGCAAAGAAAGGTCTACAGAGCAGGTGTGCCTCAGGGCATGCCTAGCGAGGAATATTGTACTGGTTTAACTTATGCTATTATTTTAAATTGAGTTAAACCAGTGCAACAGTGTGGATGTTCTTATTGCAGTTTAAACTGGAATTCATTTATTTTAAAGTAAATTGAGAATACTTTTAAGCTATCCCCAAGTAAGACGCTCTTAAATTGATATGAGGGGGAAGGCTCAAACCCATGGAGTTTTACTACTTGCTTTCCTGACTCATGCTTATTGCTATGTCAAGTTCAAATGGATATCGTTAACTTACAAACAGGAAAGAAAAAAAAATTCTCCTACTTCTTAATCCAGCAAAGTCAATGGAGTTGCTGTGGTGTGAGTGAATGCAGAATCAGGTTCTGCCGTTCTAGTGTCAGTTTAAATGTTCCAGCCCATCTAATTGCTGAGCCTAATAAACCTGAACCCAGGAGATCAGGTTTTTGACTCTGTAAACCAGTTTGAATGAAAAAAAAATGGAATTATGCCAGCTTATATGAGCTCTAGTTGTGGTCCAGTATCACAGATCTCAGCAGAGGATACTTGGATTACAATAAAGAGAAATAAATTAAACCTCATGTAGTTTTAGAAGCAAATTCCTAATGATTAGGAACTTGGAAGACTACAGTTAAGACTATGCCACTGTTTCCCAGGCAAGCCCCATTGCTAGAATAATTTAAATAAGCAGGAGAAAAATACCAGAGGGATGTTCTCTATGGAAAAATACCTTGCAATGGTAGGAGGCGAACAAGATGACCAGATGCAGGACCGTCCCATCTGATTTCATTAATAAGATTCCAAGTAATCATCATGAGGGATACATTTCTAGCCCTACCTCTAATATTAAAGCCATCATTAAAAAAAGTGAAGCAGGTGCATGGGACTAATTCCTCTAGCCTGTCAAAGGCTTTTGGAATAATCCACTATTTTATGAGCTACACACAGAGACAAACAGAAATATCTGTCTTTAAGAGAAAAACGTTACCTACTTCTGCCCAAATTCTCAAAAGAACTCAGTTCCCAGTTAGACATTGAAACATATAACCAGATTTTAAAGGGAACCGACCAGGCTGAGTGCTGTCCTCTTTGGACAACGTGCCCGGACCTTGGGTAGAAAGCACTTAATATGTTTATGTCCAGGTTATATTTAGAAAAATCTAACCCTTTGTCCCCTGTGAGCTCCAGCTCACACATTTAGTCACCAAGCCGAGAAGCGAAACAATCAACGATCACACTCATTTTTGTGGGTGAGAAAGGAAAACATTACATTTAACTTTATAGACCATGGTGCGACTGACAACTTGCAGCTCGGTGGCTGTAAGTTCCATCTTTACATCCGTCTTAGCCACAAAATCAGAAACCTTCATGCAAAACATTCACAAAACCCTGCCATGAGACTTGCTGAGTGTCATGTTATCCTTTCATTCACCACTAATTGAGCAAGAAGCTGGAGGAATGGCTGGTAAGAAACACAGTGGGAGCAATGGGATAAGAAGAGGGTTCCAGTTTGCCTATTAGCCAGAGGCCAGAAATGAGAGGTGGAAATATTTATTGAAGAAATATCTTCAGAAAAGTGAACAGGAGTCAAGGCATAAAAGCGTTGTCTTTAAAACACGGAGCTGCCTCTGGAGATCTTCACACTTCAGGCATTGGTTCAAACCATATAAGGAAATCCTAGCAATTACTAACATTTTCCTCTATTTAACTGGTTGCATAGAAATGGGGATACGTGTCCTGTTTGTTACAAAGTTTGAGTTTGAGTTTCCCATGACTTGTACCTGATGACACCATTTACCCCCAGGGTAAAATTCTACTAAATCAAGAAGTTTAACTCAACAGCATTAGCATTTTACACTCATTTTGCCTAGGTACAATTAATTACATAAGGACAAAGCACTGCAGACCAGGCTTGATGCTTTTTGCAAAATAAATTCTTTTTTTTCTTCCTTTTTGATTAGCAAGCATCTACAAACCTTCCCTGATTTCTGCTTATCAACTCATTGCCCATGAGTATTTTTGTTAAATAATTTGGATTGGTGTTTTTCAACCTATATGCTATGTACTGTCTAAAAATACATGGTGTATATGAAGGTACGCATGCATGCATGTGTGCGTGCTTGCATGTGTGTGTGTGTGTGCGCGTGCACATTGTGTCACGGTTTCCTTATATATAGTTTATTCTCCATGAATAGTAAAATGTAGCTTTGTAAAAAAAAAGGAGAAAAATAATAATAATACACTTACTAGAACAAACATTTCTGCTACAATCTGTCATAAATATCCAGCATCAAGTCATACGTATGTGAATAACATATAACATAATCATATGTAATCATAAGAACTTGATGCTTTCATATAAAAAGGGTGATATTCACTATGTTCGGAGAGACAGTAAAAGATCTATGCACCAGCTGAATCCTATTTTGAAAGCTTAAAAGGGACTCAGGTGGGATTTAAGAAGTTCATAGGCTTTGCATTTACCCTCAGCAGAAAGGTGAATTCCACCTGCAAATATTTGTAAATCCATTTTTTCACTGTTCAACCACTTGTGTACAACATGACCATATCCATAAGGAGTTACCTCTACGATCTCTAAGATGAAAGCTCTTGAAAGGAAAGTCAGCCTAAGCAATTAAAAAGAAGGAAAAAAAAACTTGCTAACCATCTTAATGAAAAGGATCTGATGATCAGGAAGATTTTAGCATAAATTGCAGTTTTGTTTTCAGAAATCTGTGGTTTCTCCCAAACTGAAAATGCTGTGGCATCTCCTAAATACTCAACATACATTGTTCTTGGAAATCATGACTAGTACAGGCTTTGATAGGTATAAATCCGGTAAGTGTGAGAGATGGGAAAAGGAAAAGAGAGCTTTGTGGTAGGAAAACAGGCTAATGATGTACTTTCCACAAAAGTTGCTTACACTGCAAATTGCATTCACAAATGCCTGCAGTCAATAGCTGAAGAGTGTTTGCTGTTTAAATTCAGGCTTGGATCTCATTTTCAGAGGTGGCCCAATGCTTTAATGTCAAGAACCTCTGAACTTTGAAGAAAGACTGGAACCTGAATCAGATTAAAATGTGAGGCATCCCCATGCAACTATGTGCACAAAAGTCTAGTGACAAGTCCAGTGGCTTTTGCTCTCTCACATACCCTCGTGTCAAAGGCCAATATATGCATGGAAATATAGTTTTGTTTATACGTCTTGCTAGTACCGTAAAATTCAACCCACACTTCTCTAGAATTTGGGTCTCCAGTTAGTAAATCAAAATGTAGGGCCATATGGAGTATGATTCACTGCTGGCTTTTTATGACAGATTGTAGCAGGAATGTTAGCATCAGTCCATTAACTTTAGCACATTCACCACCATTTCTAGCAGCAGCATTTGACCCACCATCTCTGTCTGACATATGTGATAAAAAACATCCTTTGCATAACACCAATTAAATCAGCTGAGTTACAGGATGCTAAGGCTGAACTTGACCCAAGGAGCACAGACTGAACTTTTATGCAAAATTTCCCTCTAATCAAAATCAGGAGATCCATCCTCTCTGAACAGAGAAAATTCCAAATTGCTGCCAATGGTATTTTAACTCTTTTGTTAGTACAGAAAGCTTCGCAGGGATATACAGTGCAAGTTAGAGATGAAAATATCCACCAGGTAATAGCATAAGGACCTTGACTAGAAATATCACAAAAGGAGCTTTGCTTTAATTACACGGCAGTTTTGAGGCCTGTGCTGGGTATATTTGTCAATGGCATCTATTTTGTACTCCGCAGCCTTTGTTTGTAACAACTGACTGAAAGGAAATGTTAATTTAGCACCTTCACTTTCGATGTGGGAGCTATACTGAGATTATTACCAATCGCACTTTCTAAGTGAGAAGATCTGCCAATTTCCCAGGCTGAACAGCTTTCAATTGTTTTTCAGAAAATTATGTCACAGGGAACAGGATGAATGAGAAATTATACCCAGAGACATTGATCTAAGCTAAAAAGAGGATACTGCAATCACAATGTACTGAACAACTCCATCTGAGACAGGAGTGTACCATACTGCCACGTGGGAGTGTCCAGTTGTACCAGCATCTGTAGCTGTTGGTCTTCGGGCCTGGAAATACACTGGACATAGTACGTTCTACATTGTAGTAAGGACGTCAGCTCATAGTTATCACTAAGGGAGATTACACCAATTGCATTAGTAAGAAGAGCAAGCTAGGGCTCCTCAGCTGCAATGAACATGCTTAAGCATGGGGCTTCAAGTATGAAGAGGTGTAAAGACACAGGGAGAGCTGGGGAACATTTAGCCATGACCCCCCAGTAATGAAAACGAATCATGCAAAGGAAGTTTCAAGAGGGATGATGTCTTGCCCAACCTCTATTTTTGCATAAAGTAACTCACTCTTCTCTCCGTGAGCTGGTGTGAAGATGGAACAGGATCATGGTTTTGCCTCTTCTGTATCCCTCTTGATTTCCATCAAAGTAATAGGCCTCTTGTAGGGTTTGCATAGGGAGAAAGCCCTTAACAGGGCACACAGAATGCATGGGGTAAATTTTCCTTTTGACGAGGCTAGGGCCAGTCTCAGTCAAAATGAGGTGCACAGGTACCAAAAGGGGAAGAGGTGGGGGATATTTTGAGTTTATTCTGCACTTACTGGCATGAAGAACAGTCCTGTAGAATTTATTGGTGCTATGGTAGTGTAAAACCATGGTCAGTGAATTCAGAATTAGTGCTAACATATTGACATGAATACATTCCAGGAACCAGGAAAATGTTTCAGACTTTATAAGGATAGGTTGTTTTATTTTTCTCCTACGCTAACTCTACCAAATGTATTGTCATAGCAACAGATGTGGCTATTGGTGGGGATGCTAAATGAAACAATGAAAGACCAGCCATTCACCACTGCACTGGACCCAAAATTTGAAAACAGCAAGTGAGCAGACTGGCACAATCTCGTTACCTCTGAAAAAGAACAACTTTCCATTCAGCAAACAGTTAGTTCATTGCTGGAGGCTTCTAGCATCTTCAGTTCCAAAATCAAACCTTCCTTGATGAGCACTTGAAAAGTAGAACATGGTTACTGGGATTTGTGAGTCCTGAATCAAGCTGAACGGGGCATTCTGTAATGGAAAGGTTCATCTGATATTTCTCAAACAGCAACAATTTCCTGGCTTTGACGTGACTGGCGAATTTATTTCCCAACATGTCAGCTTTACTGTCAAGCCACACTGTAAAGCCTCAAACCCATTTCACTCATTTTATGAGCAGTTATTTTTAGCTGGTACTTCCACAGCCTCCAATACAGTAGTACTTGAGCACCTAAAAAATTTAATGTACTCCTCCACTTGACATCCCTGTGTGGTAAAGAAGTGCTGCAATTTCTATTTTTCACCTACAGAACTAAGACAAGTAACTCAAGAAGTCTGTGGCAGGACAAAGACTTATTTCCAGGTCTTGTAAGTCATCAGCGAGTGCCCCAGCCACTGTACCAGCCTTGTGATGGGTATGGCTGGAAGCTATTCATGCTGACCTGGACAGGCTTGCAAGGTGGGCAGATCAAAATCTGATGACATTCAACATAGAGATATGCAAGGTGCTCCACCTCGGGAGAAAGAATGCACAACATACCTATAGGTTCAGCAATGCTACATTCACTAGCACCGTGACCGAAAAACTTGGGGGTCATGATTGACTACAAGATGAATATGAGCCACCAACATGATGCCACAGCCAGCAAAGCAAATAAAATCCTGGCTTGCATCTATCAATGCATCTCCAGCAAGCCCCGAAATGTCATCCTCCTGCTTTACTCAGCCTTGGTGAGGCCACAGCTTTAGTACTTCAACCAATTATGGGCTCCACACTTTAAAAAGGATGTGGAGAAGCTGGAAAGAGTCCAGAGGAGAGCCACATGCATGATTAGAGGTCAAGAGAGCAGGCCTTATGAGGAAAGGCTGAGAGGCACAGGACTCTTCAACATAGAGAAACGCAGGCTCAGGGGTAATCTGGTGGCAGACTGTAAGTTCATAAGGGGTGTGCATCAGGAACTGGGAGAATGTCTGTTCACCAGAGCACCCCAAGGGAAGACAAGGTCAAATGGTCACAAACTTCCGGAAGACCATTTTAGACTGGACATAAGGAAAAACTTCTTTACCATCCAAGTCTCCAGATTCTGGAATAGACTCCCCCCAGAAGTGGTGCAAGCACCTACTCTGCATACGTTCAAGAAGCATTTGGATGATTATCTTGCTGGGGTCATCTGAACTTAGCTGACTTCCTGCCCTTTAGGCCAGGGGCTGAACCCAATAATTTCACGAGGACCCTTCCTGCCCTAATGTTTATGAAATGTATGACATTTTTTGAAGGGAAAACATTGACTTGTTCTGATAAGCTTCCAAAAGTTTAACCTACCTAAGCAATGGGATCCTCAAGGGATTGCAAAAAGATAGTTTTAAAGAGATACATTACTCTTCTTGTTCTGTACGTTAAATTAAATCTGTCCAAACCAATGTGACAAATCTAGATGCTATGTGTGATTTATTTCCATGTAATGCCTGCACCCCATTCACCCACATGACATTTGCTTTTGCAACAATGAAAGCTGAGCGCTCCTGACAGAATGAAAACTGCAGCTATCTTATTTCCAGCATCCGTTCCACTCCCATGTAGGATTATGCAAACCCAAATGGGATATCAAAGGGAAATACTAGTTCCTGAGCAGGCTGATCTAAAAAAAAACTACAGAAAAGTGAGAAATACAATTGAGGATGTTTCAGGACTTTCATTCTTAACTATTTTAAATCAGTAAGGCTCCAGTGATTTACACCAATAGAGGGCATAACTCAAATAATTTAAAATAGAGCCAATTGAGTTTTGGGAGTCAGCAGGTGCATCTACACAAGACACTTAATACACAGTAGACTAACTTTACTGCACATTACCACATCATGGTGAAAACCCAATTAATGAGCTAAAGCACAGTAGACTTAGTCTATTGCACATTAAACATCATAAAACGACCATGTACCTTTGATACTGTGTATTAGCATCAGCTAGTGTGCATTTATGTAGTACCTCATATTGGAGGTAGTAAACTTAATGCTCAGTAGCAACAGTGCATTAATGCACACATAGATGAGTGTGCTGCTGGTTTTGCAGACAAAGCAAAACTTGTAAGTGTTCCTGTTTCAGTCTAACTATCCAGTAAGTCTAATCTCTAAATCTAGTAAGGAGTCTTTCTTATAAACCTTTTTCAGATCAAGTGTTGGGCACCTAAACTGCTTCCAAATCCCTAATCAGAATCTTACACACTCCTACACTAATGTGCTTTTATACAAGAGCATGAGCAACTACTGGAATCAGTCACTAACAAGCCATTTGCATTTTACAGTGTTACCCAGGAAAGAATATTGTGTGGCAAATAACACAACAGCCAGAAGTGAGCTGATTGAGGGACAAGTACATTTCGAACAAAAAATGAAAATATGTTTCTGAGGAATACTGTCACCTACACAGGAATACAAAGAGGTAGTTAACCATGCTAGTCTGAAGTCAGCTAGGCATCTCCAGTACAGTTAGTGCAAATCTACCTTGCCTTCTGCATAGGTCTACAACCAGGTGACACACTAGCTCTAAATTCTGTACAGGTTTTCTGTATTTATTCTTCAGAGACCCTAATCAGGATAGAGGAGAGACCCCCAGGAAACCTCTGTAGTCATACGGTTTCATGAATTAAAAGATCTTCCCCTTTTATAGCAACTGACGTCAACAACCACCCATTATTTCATAAAATGAATGGAAATATTAAGCAGAAAAAAATCCTCCCCTTCTTTCCATCTCTTCAGCTCTGTTTCTTTGAGAATACGAATAATAATAATAATAGTAATAATAATAATTATGAGTAATGATGCCAGCTCTACCTTCAGTGTGCCCGTAAAAATTCCACCACTCTATCAAATGGCGTCAATTGTGGTCAGCATCAGAGAACAGGTGCAACGGCCAAGCTTCATGAAAAATTAAAAATAGGTAAAATGGAAATTAAAGCAGTGATGCATCATCGTTAGTCTGAGGTTAAGTTAATAGCTGAGACTTGGGACTCCTTCCCAGCATTTCAGGGCATCGTGACCTTCAAGGTAACCACATGAACAAGGGCTTTTCATAGTTCTGAATTTTGAAATGACTGATGCTGCTTACTCAGACATCATCTTCCTGGGCAAATTAGTCACTTGTGGCATTGTTCCGGCTTCTTCTCTTTCTTACTCTGTAAACATCGTCACTTGAGGACATGTTAGTGTCCAATTCTGGCAGGCATTCAGCACCTTTGTGTCCCATTGTCTTCAAGATGCAAAAAACTTGCATCAGTGCCACAACTTGCAAAAAACTTACTCAGTGCCGCACAGGACCAAGCCAGCAATGACTGATGTACCTAAGTTCTTAGGGAGATTTTCTTTGTTTGCATATACTAGTGATTTCCGTAAATGTGTTTCTTTTCCTGGCTGTCCACAGCCACTCTTCTCATTCAATCTTTCAGGTAAGTATGACGGATCATAGCTATATCCACATACCTCACAAGCACCAGTGATGAATTTATCTTTCCCACATCTCTGTAAATTGCTATTATCTCCATGTTAGAGAAGGGCAACTAGGACACAGTGAGATTAAGTGATTGTCCAAGGAAGTTGGGGCAAAGCACAGATCTGAACTGTGAGATCCTAAAAAAGTCCACATCCAGTTCCTTAGCAGACTAGTTGGTCATGCCTAGGGCTACAGAAAATTCCCAAAATCACACATTTAAATCAAGTTTATATTCTGATCTGGATCAAGTTTGAGTGCCATAACTAGCCGCCTACATGTAGGAGACAAAGTGAATCTCCACACTTTAAAAAAGTTTTGATTTTATCCTGGAACTACTGTATTGTACCTTCTATACATTGTGCAGAAAGAGGGGGAAACAACATACAAAAGCAATAGAAAAGACACCACAGAATCCCTAGTACGTATGAGCCCTGTGCTTGAGAACATGGGCCAAATTTGGAGTATTAGATAGTCACCAGAAAGTTTACTCCTAACAACCTGTTGCTAGATTTCTTGCACTTTCCTGTTAAATATCTGGTATTGACCACTGCTGAGAAGTTGCTACTAAAGTCATAGGCAACTGGTAGGGGGTGCACAAGGGTGCACATGCCCCGCCCCTCCCCCCCAGTGGGGCTGGTGCCCCCCCAACGGCCAACACTGATGCTGTCGGTAGGGCTGGTGCCTCTCCTGACAGGGCCGGCGGCTTCTGCAGGTGCCCCCCCAGATTCAGGAGGCACCAGTCACTGACTGAAGTGGATGGATTCCAGTCCAATAGGATCTGGCAACCCCTATGCTTTTAACCCAAGTTTTAAACTTAGGTGCCTAAAATTAGGTACCTAATGTGCATATGATATTTCAGAGCAGCAATGGATATGGTGTCAGGGATGTGCTTTTTCCACACAAGCATGGCCAAGCTATAAGGACCTATCAAAATCACAATTTCTCCAGGTTCACAGAAAACATGAAATCTAGCATTGCCCTTAAAAGCGGACAATACCCACAAAATCCTGGGAAAAAAAAGAAAAAGAAAACTTGCTGAAAATAAAATTCTGGCTCCCCAGAGGGAGCCAGCAGTCCTCAGTGCTACAGCCAAGCAATGCAGCCCGCCAGGGGGGAGGGTAATTTAGTTCAGCATTTCCTATCTCCTGAGGGATTGATTTGATTCCTTAATATCATTCTTTTAACATAGCTTTTGTGTACAACCATTATAAAGAACACATGGGCCAAATCCTTCATCAAATGCCAATCAATGTAGTACCATTGGCTTCATGTCAAATAGGCTCCAAGCTCTTTCTTTCTTGTCAGTCTGCCCCTTACTCCTCCATCCCTCTTTCTAAGGAGTCTGTCCCCTCCAGGTATCAGGCATCTTTCTTCTCCACACAAGCATTTCAATCCCCTCAGGGTTCCAGCCGGTGACCTTTTTTGGTATTTAAACTGGTTATCATAATCTCTGGCCGCTGAAGAAAAGGTGCCAAGAAAATGTGACAATTTTATTAAATGCCCATTTTATGCTTGAAAATATGCTGCACTCTTTGACCTTTCAGTTCCTGTTTTCCCTCCTGTTGTTCTCGATTTGACCAAGGCTGTGCTTCCACCAGCCAAATTTTAGAAAATGGGCTAAAATATTTGTTTAAAGGGGCTTCCAAGGAAACAGTAACCCTCTGCTCTCATTTATCTCCCCATCACTACCCTGGTAGTAATTACTATTAGAAATGTCCCTTTTTGGGTGCTTATTCAGCCATCTGGTGTTCCTGTCCCAAGGGGGTAACCATAAAAACTACTCATTGGCTCTCCATAAGACTTAGTCAAAGGTAGGAGAGGAAAGCTGATCTAGTTGTCAGGGCATCAGTCTGGAACGTAAGGGTGTTAGTGGATGACACTTCAAATAGGGTTTAAAGTGGGTTAAATGCCTTTTGCACTGCTTTAATGGCATTGCTGTTTGCACATTCGGTGACGTATTGTACATTAATTCCAGCTGCTGTAGCACATTCGGCGGCATAATGCAGCTTAAATGCCTTTGGGACCCAGAAAATGACTTTGGAGTGCTGCAAATTAAAACACTTCTGAGAAGTTTTAGTTCCTGCCCTACAGCTGCGGAGGGAAGCACTGGGCTCCGCGCGGCTCAGGGGCTGTGCAGGCAACCCATCCAGGCAGCCTGGCAGCATCTTGGGAAGGCAGGCTCCACAGAAGGAAAAAAAGGAAAACCGGCAAGCCTGATCTCTCTCCCCCCACCCCCCCTTAAGCCTGCCTGCCTACCTGAGCTGCGCAGTAGGGCTGTGCGAAATGACAGAGTTTCATTTTGACCAGTGTTTGGACGTTTCGATGAAACAGCGTTTTGTTTCAAATTTTGTTTCACCAGAGAGGCAGGTAAGGATCAGGCGGACATGGGTGTACACAACATGGGAGTTTACTTCACCCTAAATTGAAGCAGTGTTTCTAAAAAACAACCCCTTCAATTTAGGGAGAATTAAATCCCTGTGTCATGTACAAATGCTCTAAGAGACCATCTACAATTACCCACTCTCCCACAGATTTCTTGTCTGACCTGAGTAAGTAACTATGAGGATCTAGACCTAACTGGTCATTAGAGTCAGGCATCTAAGCCCTTTGGAGGATTTGAGCTTTAGCCCTTCTGTGCCTCAGTTCCCCATCTATGAAATGGAAATAACAGAGCTAACCAACTACTGGGAGGCTGTGAGGATAAATGAGAGCTTGAGGTATTCAGGTGTTATAAAACTGGAAGCCTCTTAAGTATACATTATTGACAGGCAAACACTGATCTATTATAGAAGTTGTCACACTAAAACCCAGTAGCTTAAAAAAAGAACAGGCCAAATTATATATTACATTCCCAAGCCTAACGTTCTGAGCCATTGCATGGGGAATGGGAGAGGCACAAGCACAAAATCTGGCCCATGGTATAAATCAGTAGTTGTAGAAACAGCTGGCCTTATGCTCCTTTCACTCTAGTACAAATCCATTAGAGTAATGGAGTTATAGTCGTGGAAAGGGATGGTTAATGAGGGGTGAAACGAGCTTGATTTCTTTTAGATTCCTTTTTTTTTACAAAGAGGTCAGCTCCCAGACTACTGCACCAGGCAGCACAGTTTGGGGAGGAAGTTAGAGCCAACAGTGATGAAAGAACAGGTTAGGGACTATTTTAAAAAGCTGAATGTGTACAAGTCCATGGGGTCAGATGGGGTGCACCCAAGGGTGCTGAAGGAGTTGGCTGATGAGATTGTAGAGTCACTGGCCTTCATCTCTGAAAACTCATGGTAATCAGGAGAGGCTCTGGATGATTGGAGAAGAGGAAATATAATGCCAATATTTAAGAAAGGGAAAAAAGAGGATCCAGGAAACTACAGACCAGTCAGCCTCACCTCAGTCCCTGGAAAAATCATGGAGCAGATCCTCAAGGAGTCCATTTCTAAGCACTTGGCGGCAAAGAAGGTGATTAGGAACAGTCAGCATGGATTCACCATGGACAAGTCATGCCTGACCAACCTGATTGCCATCTATGATGAGATGACTGGCTCTGTGGACACAGGGAGACCAGTGGAGGCCAGATATACCTTGATTTTAGCAAGGCTTTTGATACAGTCTCCCACAGCATTGAATGACACCAAATTGTGGGGCAAAGTAGACACACTGGAGGGCAGGGAACGGATTCAGGTGGATTTGGACGGGCTGGAAAAGTGGGCAGAACAAAATAGGATGCAGTTTAACAAAAATAAGTGCAGAGTACTGCACCTAGGGAGAAGGAATCACCAGCACATATACAGATTGGGAGATGACCTTCTAAGCAGCACAGAAGCAGAATAGGATTTCAGAGTCATAGTTGACTCCAAGATGAATATGAGTCGGCAACGTGATGAAGTAGAACTAACCGCACTCTATCATGCATTAACAGGTGCATCATGAACAGGTCTAAGGAGGTGATACTTCCTCTCTATATAGTACTGGTAAGGCCATAGCTGAAGTACTGCGTTCAGTTTTGGGCACCACACTTCAAAAGGGATGTGAATAACCTTGAGAGCGTCCAGAGGAGGGCCACTTGCATGGTTAGGGGCCTGCAGGATAGGTCCTATGAGGAGAGGTTGAGGGACCTGGATCTCTTCAGCCGCCATAAGAGAAGGCTGAGAGGGGATCTGGTGGCCGTCTACAAATGTTTTTGTTTTTTGGGGGGGTTTTTTTGGGGGGGAGGGGCAGCAAGAAACAGGAGATACTCTGTTTACCAAGGTGCCCCTTGAAGTAACTAGAAATTAGGGCTGTGCAAAGCTTCAGTCCCTGCTTTGATTTGATGGAGATTCAGCCCGATTTGGGGGCCGAATCTCTGGATCAAATCAGAGGACCCTTTAATCTCTCTGAATTGATTTGGAACCCTCCAAAATCGATTCAGAGATTCAGACATAGACACAGTCTTAAATGTTGTTTCTACATACCTCTAGGTAGCAGGCGGCTCATGAGTGCTGCAATGCTGGGGTGCATGGAGTGTCCCACAGGAGTGCGGGGGGCTCCCCAATGTGCTCAGCAGCAAACCCAGAAGTGGACCAGAAGCACTTCCAGTCCACTTCCAGGTCCACCAGGGAGCCCCCCAGCTCGGTGACTGGTGCCTCCTGGGTCCGGGGAGACGTTGCCGCCGAGCACGTGGAGGGCCTCCCTGTACTCCTATGGGACGCTCCATGCAACCCAGCATTGCAGCAATCACAAGCTGTGCTGCTACCTCAAGGTATATAGAAAAAAAACAAGCTGTGTCTATGTCCAAATCACTAATTCTCCAAATCAGCATCGAATCTTCAGATTTGGATTCAGCAGAATCGAATCAGGGACAGTGATCTGAATCAACTAATTGAATCACTGTCCCTGATTCAGGCTGAATCCAAATTCAAATTGAATAGGGCCCGCTTCACACACCCCTACAAGAAACAACGGTCACAAACTGACAGAGAGCAGATTTAAACTAGACATCAGGAAGAACTTCTTTACAGTAAGGGTAACCAGAATCTGGAATGGGTTTCCAAGGGAGGTGGTGCTCTCTCCTACCTTAGAGGTCTTTAAGAGGCGACTGGACATACACCTGCCTGCAGTCATCTGACCCCAGCACTTTTTCCTGCCCAAGCCAGGGGGTCAGACTCGATGATCTACTGAGGTCCCTTCTGACCCTGAAAATCTATAAAATCTATTAAATCTGTTGAGAGCTCAGTTCCCATCTTTGGCATGGATTTCCCGTGTGACCTTGATCAAGACCCTTAATCTTTTTATACCTTGATTCCCCATCTGTAAAATGGGGATAATGCTACTGCCTTTCTACTACCTTTTGTGTGCCATGTATTTAGATGATATACTCTCTGAGGCATGGTCCATCTCTTACTGTAGTCAGCTGGGAGGGGTGCAGGGAGAGGAAACAGTACATTCTTAGCTAGAGCTGGCCTCTTGAGTTAGTTAACTCAGAATAATATAGTAGCGAGGACAAGGCAACCTGATTTTCAGCCTGGATTAGCAGTTTAATTTCAAGCACAAGCTTTCCCACATGCTTGTGTATGAGCTACTAGTCCACATTAAAGCCAAGTTGTCCTGCCCTCACTGCTATAATTATCCAGAGTTAGGTAGTTCAAGTTAAGCAACTCATAAGAGATATACACTTTGTTCTTCCATTCCTATGTTGTATACCTTACATCTGTTTATAGTGTCTAACACAAACTCATAATACTTCATGTTAGTATTTGTGGAGATTCCACAACATCCCTGGGTAATCTGTGCCAGTGTTTTACTACCCTCCTAATGAGAACATTGGCTGAGAATTCTTGATGCTAGCATTTTCTACACAGCACAGGGCTAAATTTCTGACTGGTATAGCCTAGCAAATCATCCACAAACTCAGTGGTCCCCAGTGACAACAACTTTACTAGGGGAGAAATTTGCAATACAAAAATCAACTACAGCCTCCCAGCCCCTGTGCATCAAGGTGTGAGCAGTGGAATTGCTGTTTCAGCACATTTACCCTTCAGTGAGCACACCAGCTGGATGTTGCAAAATTCTGTGCATTTTTGCAACAATCCCAAGAGGTCAGAATGCTAAGCTTCTCTCCAGGAGTACCAGGGTGCTTTGTCAATACTGGGAGGTGCAACCTACCAAACAGGGGCCTGTGCTAGCTTCTGTTAATGCACAGCAGGTATTAGTCAATAGTCATTACTTTGTGCTCCCTCTGCTGGCTGATCTGCATCAGTGTGATATTACAATGCCTCAGGCAATGCCCTGTGATACACTGTGGCTTTAAAAGAAAAGCTAATTCCCATCTTGTAGAATAGTCCCCAGTAGGTTACAGAAGAGTTATGTAAGTGCTGGTCATTCTTTGGGCTTTACTTACACTGAACAGTCCCTTTGAAAGTGCTGTTCTTGTAACCTCTGGTCTCATTCAATTACGGGGTATATATTTTGGAAGTACAACCACTGGAAAATTGGCAGCCAATATTACATATTTCTAAGTCAGCGGAAATAAACTACTCCCAAACTGCTAGGGCCCTGGGAAGTAGCTCTGATCATAGCTGTAACTATGTAGCTTTACAATTTAGACAATGAGCGTATTAAAGAAATATCATTGAAGGCAACCTGCAAAGGTTTATTGAAAATGGGTTTAGTGTTAGGGCTGCGCAAAGCTTCAGGTGGCATTTCAATTTGGATGAGATTTGGTCTGAATGAGTGGCCAAATCTCCAAATCCAAATCAAATCAAGGGACCAATTTAAAGGTCCGAATCAATTCAAAGCTCTCCGAATCTTCGGCAAAGATTCGGAGAGCTTTGATGATTCGGGCAGCCCCTGGTGGCTGCAGTAGGGAGCTGCAGCCGACTCCAAGCTGGTAAGTACTAAGGGCAGGGGAGGGGAGGCTGGGGGAGGGGACCATGGGGGAACCCCTGCCAGCCCCCCCGACCCCCATCTGCTCCCCCAGCCCCCCCATGGCTGCCCCACCTGCCCCAGCTCCTGGTGCTTTAAAAAAAAGCCCCGGTGCTCACCGAGTGCTGCCAGGCAGCAGGCAATCCCCACTGCCCCCCTCTGTACCACACTGCATGGGGGGCCCTGCATGAGGCCCCTCAACCCCCCTTTGCTCCCCCCCCCCATGGCTGCCCTGCCTGCTGGGGCTCCAGCCCTTTAAGAAAAAAAAAAGTGGAAAAAAGCCCCAGGACTCACCACTCCTGGTGCAGCCTTGGGGCTTTGGGGGCTTGTGCAGAGCCCCCCACATGGGGGGGCAGTGAGGATCGCTCCCCACCAGCAGCAGTGGTGAGTCCTGGGGTTTCTTCAGGTTTGTTTTTTTTTCTTAAAGGGCTAGAGCTGGCCTGTGTGGGACACCCATGAGGGGTCTGGGGGAGGAGTTTGGGGGCTCATGCAGAGCCCCCCATGCAGTGTGGGGCAGTGGGGGCTGGCAGGGATTGCCTCCTACCTGGCAGCACCTGCTGAGCTGGGGCTTTTTTTCCCCCAAGTGCTGGGAGCTGGGTAGGGCAGCCATTGTTGGGCTGGGAGAGGGGCGGGGGATGGGCCTGGCCTGGGTGATTCAGAGATTTGACTGCTGCTGAATTTCCGAATCAGATTCAGCCAAATTGAATCAGGACAGTGATTCGAATCACCAAACTGAATCATTTGGCCAATTTGGGGGACAGTGATTCCAATCAGCAATTTGAATCACTGTCCCCCAAATTGGCCGAATCCGAAGCAAATACTAGCTGCTTTGCACAGGCCTAGTTAGTGTTTCATTTGTAAGAAAGGCATGAGGAGGAATTTGGGGGGAGGAAAGGATAACCAGTCTGGTTCCCCTTAGTTACACTGGAGGACCTCTGGAAACCTCAATGGGTGCATCTACATGAGATGCTTACTATGGAGTTGCCTAATCAGCTCCGCAGTAAAATGTCACCATCTACATGAGCAGTGCTGGGCCAAAGTATCTGCTGTAGGATAGTAGTTATCTGTTGTACTGCAATGCAGGTGTAGGCAGTGACTGGGGCTGGCTGCCAGCTTGTCCCTCACTGTCGGACCCTCATGCCCCAGGCAGCCCCTCCACAATGTGCTGAGCTGGCATGAAGCAGCTCTAGGCTAGGAGGCTGACTCCTGGGGTTCCCTGCCAGCCAGGGCTGCTCTTCCCCAACACAATGTGCTGTGGTCCCAGGCACATATGTAAATGCTGCACCCAGGAGCAATAAGCTCTGGTACAAACTGTGCTGGTATTTATTCCTACATGCTCCTCACCCAGTGAGGAGTTCGTTAATACAAACTGTTTTTATCCAAACTGTTAATCAGGCATTGCAGTTAAATCCTGCTTTTGCTAAATCTATTTAACTAAAACTCACTTCCCACCCCCATCAGCTCAATTACTTGCTGGGTACTTGATAAATCATTTTACTATTTACCCAATCCCTTCAGGGCTGTGGGGGGGGGAGGGAGTGGGGGCATGGCCAGCTTCTCCCTCCCCCTCCCTGGCCCTTCCACCACAGGACACTCTGATTAGAACAGCAGGGAAATATAGCAGTGCTTATCACCCCTGATTCAGTGTTTATCACCCCATTAAGAAAACAACAGAGGGACATTACCAGCTACCTGTTGATTCTGCCTTTCCCCTCAGCCACAGCACTGTAGCCAGGATGTGGTCTGCTAGCTAATACACAAACACCTCTTCACAAGGCAGTGGGGAGGGGGGAATTCCTGCTTAGCAGGGAGTCATTAGGGAAAGTGGGGGAGCAGCCTGCAGTCCCTGCCCGAGCTGCAGCCAGGGAGCAGAAGGGAGGGGCTAGCCCTGCTATGGAGCAGAGAGCCCCACCTAGCCCAGAGAGCATGCCAGGATGCTGGGGGTGTCTGATTTAACTTAAACCAGCAAGGAGTCTGGGACAGACATTGCATAAACCGATTTGACCCAAATCAATTAAGTCTGATACTACATTCAACCAGGTGTATCTCAAACTGGTTTCAGCCATTTTCAAACTGGTTTATGTGCACTGAACATCTATTCTGTAACAGATTTAAACCAGTTTCTGATCACTTAAACCATTTTATGTGTAATGTCTGTCCCTAGCCACAGAGGTAGGCATTTCCCAAAGGGCATAGAGTACTGAAGAGTCATGAGTCTTTGTAAAAGGCAACACATCATGTAGTCCTTGGTCCCTCAGGCACTTCTGAAAGCCTCTTTCTTTCAAACACTATAGGCATTGATTCCCCTGTCATTCATATCAGCCAAATCCTGAAGTCCTTCCTTAATAATGAACCATTCCCTGTACCCCTACTCTGTACCATGGAAAAAAATACCTGGCAGATGTCTGCAGGAGGAAATACCAAACATGAAATCTTTTGCCAGATCAGTCTCTCAGGGGGCACGTGCTCCTTATCCCCAGAATGAACTAAATGGTTCTGTTCTCAAGCTTCAGAGGATCAGTGCATTGGGTGGCTGCCTAACCCCTCAAGCATCCTAACAAGGTAACTTTACCAGTGGTTCCTTACACTCTTGCTATTATGTGGATTACAGTGGCCTGTGACCACCTTAGCCAAGAGGGGACTACCAGTGCACTAGACAGAGGACATAAGCCTAATATGAGATACCTCATCATCTAAAGGCACAAGGGATGCATATACTTTACCCATTTTACAGATGAACAACTGAAGCATAGTCTAATAAAACAACTTTCAGGGGGCAAAATTTGTGACATGGTGCTGTATTTATAACACCTTTGAAATAGTTAGAAAACAGGCATGATTGGGGCTTCCCTTATTATATAGTTTGTAATTTATGGTCCTGATCAGGACACTACCCAGTACGAATCTAGGACCCAGTTGTTCACTCTCAGAAGAGTGCCATTTCAAGATATCTTCAAGGACATAGACCCCAAAATTTGGGACTGTCCCAGAAAATCTGGGGTGATCAGTCAAATCATATAAATGTAGGGCGGCAAGGGACCTAAGGAAGATCTAGTCCATCCCCCTGCTTGAAGCAGGTCATCCCCACCTAAACTATCTTATGAAAGCATCTTTCTAACTTGTTCTTCCGTTCAGGAGCAACCATCATGCACAAGTACCAGGCATAATACCCAAAACACCAAAAACACCCTTTAAACTTGCCACAGGTAAAGTAAGGGGATGAGGGCACTATTGATGTCCTTCCACTGCAAGGACAGGCAGTAGTTTGTTCATATACACTTTAGCATAGACAGAACAAATCCCAGATCGCCAAAAATATCTAAGTGCCTAACTCCCATTGACATCAATGGGGTTTAGACTCCTAAAAAGGAGCTACCCTCTTGAGAGCCTGAGCTTAAGTGATTTGTCTACAATCCATCCGTGGAGAAGACAGAAATTAATCCTAGATCTCCTGAGTGCCGTTCTAGTGCTTAGCCTATCTTTTCTCTCTCCAATATAGTTCACTCATTGAAAAGCTGGGGTCTATAGTTCAGTTTCCACTGCATTATTTTCCCTTTAAATTATATTATAGCACAGATCTCTCTCCTCATAAGTATGCAGAAGATCCATGGATCCCAACAGAGCTTGTTTTGTGTAAGCTCTGAATTCTGAACTCACTCAACATTGTTTTTTGTGGGTCGGTCGATCTCAAGAGCAACTCCTCACAGCTACTTTTGGGCCTTCAAAAGCTTCATTATCACTAGATAAAAGTATCCTTGAGTATTACATCTGGCAAAGCACTGCTTATCCTCAAAGATCCATTTTTCTTTTTAGTTTATCCCACAGGGTCTTGGCACTTTTCAAGTCTCAGCAGAGTGCATTACAAGCGATGGCTTTGCCCTTGGAATTCTAAAAGCTGCACTTCTAATCTCAGATGCAAAGGCATTCGCATCACAGCATAGGTTCAAAAAAATTGTCACTAAGTAAAATACACAGTGATGCATATCATGAATCCGGTATTAGACTCCATCACTCAGTGAATGAATGTTCTGTTACTGAATGGCAACAAAATGTGTGCTTGCTATTCTGTCAGGAGGAAAGGAGAGAAGTGAGCATATATAAATGTATTAAGTGACAAAGCTAGCCCACATTAACCACAATATCTGAGTGTCAGGTTTTGATCTCAGTTACACAAGTGGAAATTCTGAGTAATTTGGTTCAGGAGATTTACACTGGATTTGCACTACTGCCGGCGAGTTCAGAACCTGGCTCTCTGCTTTCAGATATGAGTTCACTTCGTCTGCCTGTAAGATCTGATTCAACAACACTTCCCATTCATTTATAGATTCATAGAATCATAGATTCATAGACACTAGGGGTGGAAGAGATCTCGGAAGATGGGCTTTGCATCAGGCTTCAGGTAAAAATGTTGAATACTTCAGCCAAATTCTTATCTGACTTAGCATTTGACCAAATGCTGAGTAACTCTTCCAAGTAGCTCTGGATTTCATTTAGCATAACAGAATCTGGACCTCTTTTAAAACAAAGTTAAACTAGAGATGGCAAATTATTTTTTTGTGCTGTTTAAGTTTGTCTGATATTCAAGAGAGGAAAGCTAACATTTCTCTATGATCACAGTTAGGTTAGATATGCCTAAGTGACTCATAACTTTCTTTAAAGTTATCTATTCAGATAAAGGGGGATGTGGAATACACAGCACAAATATTGCAGCATAGCAGCCTCCCAACACAAAAGCAAAACCTGCAGAATAGATCACCACTTATCTCTACACTCATAGACTTTCCTTGAAAGTTTTCAAACACCTCTCAGAGCTGCATACACATTCTCCCTTATTTGTTGAACCAATCTAGGAGTCTTTCCAAAACGGCCAAACTAATTAAAATTTGTTTCTCTATTCTGGAACCCAGTGAATTTGCCTCATTTCTCCCTTTCCTATTTTAGGTTGTGCAAGCAGAAGTTGTAGTTTGACTATAAAATAATTTAGAAGCACAAAGCCCTTAACCAAGCAAATGATTAGAACAAAGGAGTGAAAACTTTTATGTAGCCTGGATTAGCTTTAGGCATGGGTTACGTTCAACACCATGAGGTTTTGTTCTCTATCCAGGGACAACTAAAGCAAGGGCCATTTGGCGCACTTGGCACACTTTGGCGCACCTGGCCATTTGGCGCACTTCTATACCACTTTTGTGCAACTCCTGAGAATATGGCCAAGCAGAACACACCCAGCTTACTGGCTCCTTCTTTACACATGCCAGACACAGCAGTGAAGCCATGAAGCTGCCCTGAGTGTGACAGTTTCCCCACTAGCAGTAAAAAGCTTCAAAAACAGCAGTAGGAAGTGGCCCCATAGGCTGAGTACAGACATGCAAAACCCCTGAGGCAAAATTGCCCAAACCTGTGGGTGGCTGCTGCTTGCCACCCTGCTGCCGACATCACCGGCGGCATCTGCAAGCAGTTCGCAATTACTGCTGGCTGCCATCGACACTGCCAGCGGCGCCACCAGGGGCACTCACCATTCATGGAGTGAGGAGGGACAGGCACACAGCCTACACTGGCCAAGCCAGCAGGTAAGGGGCAATTCTGCATGTTTCCCATGGGCTCTTGGGGCTGCCAAGCAGAGTCAAGCAGCCTCGTGGCAGCTGGCATGATCCCCCAGCTACAGGGCTACACAGAGCGTGGCCTGATTGCAGGAATTGTGCCGGGCACCTGCTGCAGGGCACCTGCTATTCCCCAGAGTGCTGAGGGGCCTGATCCTTCCTTTGCTGAGTGCCATCCCCCTGCCCCACACCTAGAGACATTGTGTAAAGATAGGAAATTCCTGAGCTACACACAATCCCTTTGCCCCTGCCTTCCCTCCCCCCACCTGTGGCTGATAGCTCAGAACAGCCAAGCTCAGCAGAGTTTCAGTGTGGCTCCATGTGAAGAGGGAGGGAAGGAGGCACAAAGCATTCTGGGATGCAAGAGACTGCGAGGCCGCTTGAGCCATGAAGGGATCTGGGACAGAAGTTCAATAGACTGGTTTAATCTAAAGCAGTTAAGTCTGATACTACATCCATCCAAGTCTATCTTAAACTGGTTTTGGCCATTTTGAAACCAGTCTATGCGCACTGAACTTCTGCTCTGTTACAGATTAAAACCAGTTGCTGATTATTTACACTAGTTTATGTGTAATTTCTCTCCCAAGCCATTATAAGGTTATGCCAAGGTATGTGCAGAGTAGCAGTGGGTGGACAGAGCTGTATTTCATAACAGTACTCAAGAATACTTGGAGCACATGCGTTTCCTTGATTGGCCTCTGGTTGGGTCACACTGCTGAAAATGTGAACCAAATGTTACCTAAAACAGTGCTATAATTTCCTTGTCTGAAAACAACCTGAAGCAGCAGCACAGAAACACATGAGCTGTTCTGTATTCATTTCAAGTGGTTGACAGGTCTCAAGTTGTATGAAGACAATTTAAGCATCAAAAATATTAACTATGCTTTGATCTGTCATCTCAAATACAGAACAAGACATGGCTACAGTCCTATAACATTTCAACCACTTACTGTGCCAGTTTAAGTAATAGGTTTCTGGATGGAGCTTGGGAGAATTTCAACATTTTTGTCCACGAGTTCGACCCTTGACTATAAATGAGTCTCGATTGGTCAAACAATGTTATTTTGTTGACTTATTTTCATTTCCTGAGGATATGAAAGGATTTACATCTTCAGGTTTTACTGTGAATAATTTATATGTGTATGTAGTACCATCTTGGGAGCCTGACCCATATCTGGGACTCCTATGTGTACAGGCACAAAAGAAAAAGCTGGTCCCTCCCCTAAAGAGCATACAAGCTAGAACAGATGTACTGCTGGGCCAAAATTTTCAAGTCAACAATGATTCTGAGTACTGCAATTTGTGAGCACCCAACCTGAAAGATGGCTTACAGGACATACAAGGAAAGGTTGGAAAAACTGGGACTATAATGTGAAATAGAGAAGACTAAGGGGGGATTTGGCTTATAGAAGGGGGGGATTTGGCAAATAAAAAATGGCTTATTTTCAAGAGGAAGTTGATCAACTACTCTCTGAGTTCATAGCGGACAGGACAAAAACATAAGGGCAAAATAAGGGGGAGGGCATGGGGCTAATTTGTGGCACTTCTGCCAAAAGGCCTGCCCCCCACAATGGAACAGGTGACCTGCTAAGGAATCTTCTATTTTCCTATTAAACACCATAATCTGATTTTAAGAAAAATTATTCCCTACCTTCTGAAAACAAGGCCCTTTGGAAGTGAGATTGGACAAGGCCCTTTGGGTGTGACTGGACACCCAAAAATAAGTCACCCCAAATCACTAACCAGTCTTGAAAACCTAAGATATTTAAGTCAGTTTCTTCCAAAATAACAAAGCTATCTACATAAAAAGAAATATAAAGGGCTCTGGCCCAGAATAGTCAGGATGATTTATAGCATCACAAATTTCCCAGTCATCTCACCAGGTCTCTTCATAGACCACATTGTCTGTGTTTATGAAATACTGTTCTGAAGTGTTGCCTTTTTTTCTTTGTCAAGCCAGATAAGCTCTGAACAGCAACACACTGATATAAAGATGAGAAGCACTGTAATGCAAGTAATCTCCAAATAGCAGTGCTTCACCTTTTACAGGAAGCGCATTAAGCTAACCATGCTACAAGTTACTCTATTACAGTTCTTCTCTTAGTAAGAAAAGATTCATGAAACCTGTTTGGGTGGCTGCCCTCAGTCAAGAGGTTGGAGGGTAGCACAATACAGCATAGCAAACAGATGGGTTTATGTGGTACTGAAAACCTACTGAAAAAGTCTAGTCCATATTATACCCTCACAAAACCTGGTCCTTGATGTGTTGGCATTAAGATAAAGCAGTAAGGAAGATGATTCAAAAGCCTTCCCCCATTGATTTAGTGGGCTTTGGCTGAGGCCCCAAAGTGCATGGGAAGTGGGAGAAAAGGTTCTATAATCCTGGCTTCTTCCCTGATTTATGAGAGTTGTGCGATAACACATCATCCTTTGTATCCTTGTTTAGTAAAGCACACTAAGATCCTCGAGCCAGAGTTGCAGTGAAAGCGCAGCTCTCCTGTAATTACAGGATCTGGTTCAGCATCTCCACAGGGAGACCATGAACAGCCATCGAGGAGGTAGGCAAAGCACAGAGAGATCCTCAAGAAAATGTTTAACTAAAATTGTAGTCTTATAATTAGGCTGGAATCAGCACATTCAATCAACAAGCTAGAAAATCACTCCTTGATAACTTCAGGATGCAAACCCCAATACAAGTCCCTGCCTGGGAGACATGACCAATGCTGTACTTATAAGCAGAGTGATTTCTGTTGCATCCTGACATAAAGAAGGTGGGGGGGAATGCTTCAGCTGAGCAAGCAGATGCCCAAGCTGAAAAAAAATAGAGCAGGGAAGTCAAATAACTCCTAAGCGTGGCAATCTCTTGGCAGATATAATGAAGAACAGAGGCACAATCAATGCAACGGAGATAAATAAAGCAGAGCACAAGCTGAACTCCATGATTAATTGAGTGATAACCAACATCTGAACATTTCTAACTAGGCACAAGGCCCATTGCAGTAACTCAACTAATGATCCAAATTCTGCTCTCATCTACTTCTCTGCTCCCTATTAATATCAGTGGAATCCCAGTGGACTGGCTGCAGTGCAGAATAAGGAACACGGCCCCAACAGATTTTGTTATGGCTTAGACTTAAGAAATCATTTTCTGTGTTGTAGTTAAATTTCAGAGAAAATAATCCAGGCTGGTTCTATTTAAATGAAATAGTTTATTGCAAGACTTTCCTAATTACCAGCTTTAGGGGTGGGCACCATGGTCAGGGGGGTGCGAAACACACCGCCACTCAACCTCACCCCAGCTGATCCTCACCCCAGGCAGGAGGAACAGTGTCCAGCCCAGCCACTGCCTCCCCACCCCCATGGGGTGCCCTCATGCACCCCCAGTTCAGCCATGTGGGGCAGCACCTGGGCAGTCCCAGCCCCACGCCAGGTTCAGGCAGCAGCAGGACATGTCCCTGCCCTGCCACATCAGCCTTCTGGGTGCAGCTCACCCTGGCAGCCCCCCGGGGTGGGGGCGGTAATGTAAGATGGGGGGTACCATTTCCTGAGGCTTGGGAGTTGGTGTCCCTGAGATGCTCATGTCCCTGAGGCCATTACTCAGGAACAGCCAGGCCTGGTAGGGTGGTGCCTGTTCCATTCCTGTACCCCTGCCTGCCCACCTCTGCCTCCAGCAGCACTGCTGAGGTGCAGGGGGGTGGCACCGAGGAGGTGCCAAAATATGTTTGCCCAGGGCACCATTTTCCTGAAGGCTCATTCTGCCCAGAGAACCTGGTCCCCTTGCATTAGGGTATTATACAAACACCCAGACAGAGATTGACCCTGCCCTGAGCAGCATATTGTCTAAGGATGTGGACAGAGGACACAGCTACTATGCAGCAATTTACTCTGGATTCTACTTCATAGTAAGGAGCAGACATGTGACCACCTCTCCCTTGCAATAGGTACTATTAAAAACCCTGGCCAGTTCATATTGGGCAATTGCTACCCCAGGATGAAGTTCACTAGGGGAGTGAACACACAACATATCTACATAGTAACTTTACTACAAGGGGAAATTTATTACACATTTTTAAGGGGGTAAATCAACTCTACATTTGAGCAATTGACTGAACACTAGGGCTGTACATCTGGAAAAGAGAGACTAATTGATTAGGAAAATTCACACAGAATAAGCTTGGGGCAGAGCCAGAAGGTGAATCATGATCTCTTGAGTCTCAGTCCAGTGTCCTGGCTAAAGGTCACCCTCCTTCCAAACCATTTCCTCTCATGTTCAACAGAAGAACATTATTTAAAAAAATTGAGACCAAACCACTCTGGGCAACGCTTTAAAAAATACCCAGCACCAATCCCAGACATCAGCATTGACCATGCATTGAACAGCACTGACCAGCATTGACCAGTATTGAACAGAGACCAAATTCCAGACATACATGCTTGTGGGGATAGAGTAAAAAACAGTCCAGATGATTCAGAGTTCACATGTTCTCCACCACTACAGAAATCAGGCATCATTGCTCAAGTGCTTCCTGAAGAAGGATGAAGTGCCTGAAACATCCCCAATATAGCTTAATTGAAGTCCATGGGATGACACCAAGGACAAATGTATCCTGTTGTGATTTTCCTGTTATCATATATGTATTACTGTTCCTTGCATTCATGAAAGGGTGCTTGGTTTTGCCTCATTCTTGTAGTTTCCCAGCTGTCCTAAATCTAGATTTTCCCACTTCCTGTAATAGCAATTTAGTTTTCTGAAGATGAATTTTCAGCCTGGATTCCACTCCCCCACTCACTGCATTTTTGTAGGCATGAAAAATTGCAAGCACAGTTTAGGTTACGAAGGCTACGTACAGGCATTCAAAAAGCCTAAGACTAAATTGATTCAATCTTTGCAGGTCAGTCTAACTAGTGTTTAGATTGAACTGATTTGCAAGGGAGTAGACATTCACTTTTGATTCCGGAAATACAAGCACATGCCTGCAATGGCTCAGGGTAAAAGCCAGGGGGGCGCTAAAGCAGGTCCACAACTGGAGGGAAACTGAGTGGGGTAGGGCGGGGCATGGCCAGGCAACAGCAGGCCTAAGTATGATTGAGGAAGCGTGGGACCCTTCCTCTCAGGCTACCAGCATCTACCCATGCTCCCATTCCTGCTGCTGGAGCAGTGGGGAGGGAGGGGGCGGGGGCGCTGGGGATGCTTAGTACGGGTTTGTAAAATGGATCCTATTTGATTCAGATTTGGATTCGGCCCAAATTGGGGACAGTGATTTGATTCGTTGATTCAGATGACTGTCCCTGATCTGAATCTGAATCCGAATCTGAAGATCGCCAAGCCACGGGGACATGTGGGGGGGGAGGAACCCTGCATGTCAAGTAAAGGTCTAAGTCTCACAGCATGCTGTAATTTCTGTCTAGAAGACTTTGCAAGGTGCTACCCAAAGGACCAAGATCTGAGTTTATCCTTGGAACTGGGAGCTCCTGGTACCATTTCATTAATCACTCCCATTTATACACCCCACTCATTTAAGTCACTGACTGCTGAACCACACACAAGATTCAGTGTTCCTCTTTCCCCACAATGGTAACCTCCTATACTCTGGAGAACTTCATTAAGACAGTGAGTTATTTGTACTTTGGAAGCACCTGGCAGCCCCAAGATCAGAACCCTTTGTGCTAGGTGCTGTACAGACACATAGGCTAGGGATAGAATTACCCACAGACGGGTATAAATGATCAGAAACTGGTTCAAATCTGTAACACAACAGAAGTTCAGTACACATAGACTTCTTTCAAAATGTCTGAAACCAGTTTAAGATAAACCTGGATGGATGTAATATCAGACTTAGCTGATTTAGGTTAAATCAGTTTATTGAACATCTGTCCCAGATCCCCTCCAGATTTAAGTTAACTCAGTCCCCCAGCATCCCAAGATACTTTGCACCTGCCCTGCAATACCCTCCCTCACCTCCCTCACAGATTGAGTGGACTCTCCTTGATTCAAGCTATCTGTTCCTGCCAAGCAAGGAGGCATGGTCTAGTGCTCCCTGACTCCTAGCCTGGGCCACTGCAGGCATATGGCTGTATTTTCAGAACCAAAGGTGAATGCCTGTTTGCTTGTTTATCAATTCAATCTATACAGCTTAGACTAACTGGCAAAGATTGAATCGATTCAGCCTCAAGCTATTTGACTGTCTGCATTTAGCCATAGTAAAAGGCACAGACGATCCCAGCAGGGTGCAGAGCCCAGGGCAAAGCAGCCTGCACAGGGCCTCCTGCCCCATCCCACAGCACACTTATGCTGGGGAGTGAAAGCCCTGGCACACCGGACATAGCAGGACGGGTGGTGGCTGGAACTTCCAGCCAGAACAGGCAGAGAGCCATCCAACCCACCAGGTGGGCAGATGAGTTAAACTGCAGCTGCAACCTCTCCACCTGGCTCTGCAGGTGCCCTGATTCACCCCCCCACCCCCCCAGGGACAGCCCTGGTAAGAGGGAGAGTCCTTGGGTTAAAGAGATAACACTCTACATAGACAAAATATGGGTAAAAAGTAGCATTCTCATCCTCATTTTATACATGGGAAACTGAGGTACAGAGAAAGTATGGCTATATTTTCAAAATAGGAGTCAGCACCTGAGACTGGGACTTGATCACAAAAAAACAAAACAAAACAAACGAACAAAAAACCCCACTTTCCTCCTATTTAACTGCATGGTGAGATTTTCAAGGGCTCCAACCCCCTGGCTGCTGAGTTCTTTCAGAGTTGTTGGTTGTAGCTGTGTTGGTCTAAGGACATAGGCAGGCAACGTTCTTTGGGCAGATATCTTTTATTAGACCAACTAAATAATTGGGAAAAAAGTTCTTTGCAAGCTTTGGGGCACAAACACCCTTCATCAGTCATAGGAAGACTCTGCTGGTGTTATGTGTTCTCCAAGGTAGAAAAGAAGCTAATTTCAGAAACACTTCCTCATTTATCGGTGCTGAACCGCTTAATTTGTGACTCTCCATGACTTGCCCAGGGTCACGCTGGAAATCTATGACAAAACCAAAATAGAACCTCAAACTTTTGAGTCTCTTGTCACAAAGCTATCCTTCTTTACACTGACATAGATATGAGGGAAATTACAGGAAAGGGTTTATTTCACTGCCAAACACATTGCAGTAACTCCTTGTCACAATCATTTGTAATACAGATTTTGATGCTATCTATATTAACTCAACCACCTCTTTATGATGCGTGCTGACATTCTGCAAAGACACCAGATCACATTGCTGAGCCAGTTGTCAACAAGCATACAGATAAAATACAAATACAAAGCCTCTATAGCAGCTTGTCATGGAAAGTGAATGCTAAAACACCATGCAGCTAAAACCAATAGATTGGCAGGATTGATCAGAAGGACTGTTTATCTTTATAGCACTTTGGCTTCTGTTTTCTTAATCCTGTTTGTGTATGTTTCTACTGTGGTCTTACAAAAATAAAACTAATAGCAAAAGGTGGAAAACCAAAAAAGGAGTAGGATGACTGTGATGATTTATATGAATAACTATAATAATGAATGAGCACCAAATTATGAGACTGTGATGATAATATAATTCTTAATAGCTACATAGTCAATAATATGGAGCCTGAGGAATAAAGATTAATTGATTTCCTAGGAAATTATTCATTAAGATTTATAACAAGGAGAAAATAGCACCTGCCCTGGGATCTGAATGCTTTTACCATGATGTTTCAAAATGCAACTAAAAAAGTTACCTTTTCATAAACCCGCTAAAGACCAGACGGATCAGATCAGCCATTTATCTCACTGCTATATTGTCCTTTCCTCTCCCACCTCTTTGCCCTATTCTCACCTGTTAGCTTCCATCTTGTGATTAGATTGAAAATGCTTTGTGGGGACTGTCATTTTATTCTATGTAAGTATAGAATTTACCATGAAGTCATCTTAGTCCCTGATGGCCAAGCATCTCTAAGAGCTATCATAATATTAAAGTATAAAGCTTTATTATGCTATGATACCTGTATGACTATGATTCTGGATTTATCTCATCCTCCAGAACAACTTAGAGTATTTTCCAGGCTTTTCTAACCTGACCCAACTAGTAAAAACTATTAAGGACCTATTCACTTCCTGGCAGTCAACAGATTACAGCAATAATCCATCCATGCTCACTTCCCCTGGCCACATCCCTGAAATGCTGGGGGAATCTTCAGATAACTGATGAAGTCAGCTCCACTGCCCCTTTAGTTTTACATCTATCCCAGTAGATTTATTTTTAGAGAGGTTTCATATGTGGTAAAAACATATTCAAAGAGACAGGAGACAAACTGAATTGTGAGACTAGAAAGGTCAGGAACAGAGAGGTATTGGGAGTCAGGACATGAGACAAGCTGCCTAGCTCCCAGATTACCTGAGTGGGCTTGACTGCCACCTTAATTACCCCAGCAGGCACCAGTTACCTACATAAGTGTGCCTGCCTGCATATAAACAGCAGTCCTCAGAACTGGGCAGATGACTACAGGGTAATCTAAAGTTGTCAGATACAAGCCAGGATGAGCAAGGAGAGGCTCAGTGTTAGCAAAACACTATACTAGTGTCTGCAGGGACAGGCTGCTCCAAACATCCCCTCTCCACTGAAGTTTTTAGTATGTTAAACCTATTGTAATCCATGCTTGTGTTTGCATAGTAAACACAACAGCTACATAGTAGCTCCAATATGAAATGCAAGACTCCAGCAACAACGTCTAAAACCAGGGCAAGGGTCTGCTACCTCCTCTC
Source organism: Alligator mississippiensis (assembly GCF_030867095.1). Lineage (NCBI taxonomy): Eukaryota > Metazoa > Chordata > Crocodylia > Alligatoridae > Alligator > Alligator mississippiensis. The sequence continues at coordinate 53,235,741 of NC_081835.1, read as the reverse complement.
AAGTGCAGCTTGTCAAATCTCAATAACTAATCAATTCTGACAGTTCCCCCAGGACTCAGAAGCTGGTCTTTTGTTGCATGCAGTTTACGTGCTGTCTTTGGGTGATCCTGTTCGGTACCATGACATCCTCTAATATCCACAGTGGGGACACATATCTTTTTATTTCAACTGACTCTGATTTTTCTCCCTCTTTTGTGTCATGTGGGTCTGATTGCTTACAAAAAATACATCCTAGAATCTTATTTAATTCAACCTCATTTTCCCTAGTCACTGAGCCTCCTATCCTCCCTCTTTGAACAATGGGTGATGCCTAAAGCATCTGCAGCTCTGCTTTGAACACTGGGTGACACTAAAGCATCTGTAGATCTGCTTCGGCTTAGGAAACCAAACGATTTGCCATTACCTACTAATTTGTGTAGTCCCCTCCAGCTGTGCTGAGTGATAGGCTAGTATCCCAAGCTAATAGGCTTTTCCCTGCAATTTATATGGGTATAAATGACTATATAAAGTGCAGGACAAATAAGAATTGGTTCTTTGTCCCCTCTACAAACAGAGATGGGTTTTAGTTGCTTAGCAAAATTATCTGAACTGTTTAGAAATGGTGTGTGAACTGACTTGCTTATGGAATTCCCATCACTTCCTGATGCTGCTCAGATGCCATATCTTATGAGAACAGGCTTTTCTGCAGTTAGCATTTTGGCTCCAGCCATGATAGGAACCTAGAAATGCAGATGACCACATGACCTATCATAGCCCTGTTGCCCTTTGGACCTCAGGTCCAGTCACTTAGAGATGCTGCTGAAAAATGATACTGTTCATCACTGGGGGACTTATTGGTTTTGTTTTTCAAACCAGATTTTGCTGCCTCAGTGTATGATTCTACCTTTAAAAAAAAGTTGCATTTATTTAACTTAATTAGTTTAGAAACTGATTCAATCTGTGCATTTTTCCTGTGCCAACACTCTTGAATCAGTTTATGGCTACCTTAATGAAATCCCACTGGAAGGCAACTAGATGGTTTTAAACATCCCAGCCTACAGTTTAAGTGGTACAAAGGCCTTGGGCTGACCTGCTTTTTGAACAGAGATTAATTTCACCCTATAATAAACACAGATAGCTAGACTCGCTCCTCACATACATTACTGTAGATCCAAGGTAACAGCACATCACAGTTGACGGAGTTGTAAAACTTGCATAAGAAAAAAGAGTATCAAGCCCACAGAACTAATCCTCTTTGTTGAGATTTATAAAGCTACCCAGGGAAATTTAGTTACGTATGGTCCGTTCATTTGAACAAATAAATCCCCACATCTAGATATCTCACCCTCATCTAAGTTACCAATAGCAGCATGTATTTATTTTGTTTATGCACCTAATGACCCATGTCCTCAGCTGCTGTAAACTGCTATAACTCTGTTGAGTCAACTTGTTAATTATTATTATCAGGTCTGCTATTACAATTAAACTGGCTGAGGATCTGACCTTTCTGGCTTGCCTTTTCTAGCTCCTGAACAGAACCTGGTCAGAAAATGGACAATGTCTTTCCATTAAGCCTTTCCCTCTATTTTTTCATCCTGACAGAAAATGTCCAGCCAAGTTTGAAACTGAAATGATTATTTTCTCTGCTTACAATTAACTTTTGTTGCTGCCTCCAATACTCACGGGTTGTTTTTTTTCTTCTCATCTCACCTAAAGCAAAAAGAAATTTGAAATTATGCCAATCATTGATAGGGATTTTCCAGATGTGGCTGTTTGATTAATACATATCACATGCCAGGTTTCTATCCCTCATCCTTTCTTGACTCAGCACAATTCTACAAATGACCGTGTCAACTAGATTAGCCTGTCCTAAAATATACTGTTAGCCAAGTAGTAGAAGTGCTTCCTCTAAAATACCAGAAGTGATGTCTCAACCTCATACAGTAGGACTGACAACTACATTACCCAGAGGGGGAGGGAGGATCACTATCATATGCCAACTGCCTGAAACATTGAATGCAAGGAAAATAAGGAAGCAGCTGCTTCTGGTTGTTTAGATCTTGCAATTTCTGATCCAGCCAGGCCATGATATATTCTGTGATGCCATTATTAACTGTCAGGAAGCTATTGCTAAATTGTCTTGTGCAACGTAAAGATAATCCCGTACCAGCTATCTTGCTGGCTATGCACTCCAAACACCTATAATCAGACCCAGACAGAGGCATGGGTGAACCAGACGGCCACCCAGGGTCCGGACCTAAAGGGAGCCCAAAAATGGGGAAAAAAAGTTTACAATTGCAAAAAAAAGGTTTTAATATTGTGCATATATGGGACTGGAAATATTATCAATAGAGAACGAACTATTGAAAGACATCAATACCATAGATGTGATAAAGACTTTTGCAACAAAAAATGCCGCAGAGTGGAGTTTAATTATATAAATATTTTAGAATAAAAACGTGATTTGAATATTTGATTTTCTATTTTTTTTACATTATATCTTCTATTCATTGTCTATTATTCATTGTCTAATAAAAATAGTATTTTTTTTTCCATTGTCTGATTATTATCATTATCTCTGGCAAAGGGGAGCCCAAGTTCACTCAGGCTCCCCTTTAAAAGTTCAGTCAGGGCCGCCAGGAGCCCAAGTTCACTCACTCCCCTCCCCTTCACTCAGGCTCCCCTTTAAAAGTTCACTCAGGGCCGCCAGGAGTCTAGGTGCAGCACTGCCTGTAACTAACAGCAGAGACAAAATGAGAAACTATAATGGTAGATGTTGCTAAAAGCTGGAATTAGCCAGACATCTGTCATAAGTATATGGCAAAGACTAATTTTTGTTCTGTGTTGTTACAATGGATAGTACAATGATCTGTATCTGGAACTCAAAGGCGCTACTACAACATGGATAATATTATATGGCCCATTGGATAAGAAGTAGACTGAGATTTAGAAAAGTTGGATTCTATTCCTGTTTCTGCCACTGACCTGCTACGTGAAGTTCACCAAGTTTCTGTTTCCCTAAACATAGAGGGAAGATAATGATATGTTCTTGGTGCTATGAGATGAACAAAGGAAAGTTCAGGCATGTAAGAACGAGATATAATTAATTACTCATTGGACTACCTGGTTTATCTGCGACATGTGGCAGAAGTCTCTGGCTATGGATTCAGTTGTGTGCATTGAATTTGAATCCTTTTCCACACTTATGCTCTAGGCTGCTTCCAGCTGACCCAGCTGTAAACACTTCCTTGTTAACAACAGAAACCAACATGCTTTAATCGTACTAGCCCTATGAGCTTCTAGGAATGACGGGACCCTTTGATTTTCACTATGGTTTATCTGTAGTGGAGTTGCAATGGGGTTTGTATATGGACTGGTAATTTTGACTGTACATGAGAACTGGTCAAATTTGCCTCAGTGCACATGACTGCTAGGTACCACTGCAGCCTTCAAAATAGATTAATTTCACCTGGGACTGTTTAAAACTAAAAATACAATCTACTTAAGGTCTGTGGTCCCTAATTAACTGACTCCTGAAGCCAAGCAAAATCCCAAACTGATCATTTCACTCAGGCTAAAAGGAGGCATTAGCTAATGTTTCATATTAATAAAGCAATAATTAGTTATTAAAAGAGTTTTATTGTGCTTTAACAAGCCTTTTATAAATATGTAATTGTCTCTGTTCCATCTCAATAAATACATAGTAATAGGCATTTGGTATTTATTACACAGTAACTGTCCTATTAAACATAAATTATGTGTATTTTGGGAATCCTAATGAAAGTCAGCTTGTATAAGGCCTCACTCTGCATCTGATTTATTGCTCAGGATCATTTCTCTCTCCTTTTAAGGGCTTATCAGTTGCAAGCTAAGGGGAACAAAAACACAGAGCTAGCAATTATGTTTATAGTTCTGTTTTATCTGAGTGAATGTAGGTCTTGTTAATGGTGCTGGAGTCATTCCTATAGATAACGAAGGCCTCTGCCTATCCAAAGGACAGGTACAGCATGGGCAGCAGCCAGTGTAAACTGCTCTTCATTGTTCTGCCTGTACTCAAACAGCCACCTCACAGGAGTACAAAGATGCACAGCTCCTGAACCCCAGTCCCGTCTTGAACCGGTAAACTGCACTCGTTCTGAAGAAAGCAAAGCTTTCGTGATCAGAGAAGCATTCAGTATCTGCAGCCCAAAACTCTTGACTCCCAGTCTTGTGTTCTGACTATTAGACCATGTGACCCCTAAATACAAATATAAATCAGGAATTTCAAAGCTTTGGAAATGGATTTTGTTTATTACAGTGGCTGTATCAGTAGTACCTCCTGCTGAAAATATGTCCTTGGCTCAGCTTGTCATCTGTTGAGCTACTTCCCTTTTCATGCTACTCCTGTGGTCTGCCTTTTATTACTGGAAGCTCTGTTGTGTTGTAGGAATAATAGCCTGTCATAGGATGCATCTGAGGTTACAAACAGCAAAGTTCAAAACACTTACAATTATGCGTCAAGTGGCCTCTGCTCAACTGGATGCCATACAACAGTGCAGAATATTTAACCACAGATGCCATTTCAGGCTAATGAAAAACCATAATCACACAAGAGCAAGACACCAATATCATGGAAGCAATAACAGTTTGCTTATTTGTTTCAAACATAACAGACAGTAGTGATTCTGAGATGGTCCCACATGTGAATGCTGTAACTAAAGGGTATTTATACCCGGAAGCTTGCAAAGAAAAGTTTTTCCAACTATTTGAGTTGGTCTAATATTAAGGTAACAGATTTACCCTAAAGAACCTTGTCTCCCTATGTCCTTAGACCAACATGGCTACAGCCTGTCCCCTGTAATTAAAGGACACCATTTTGTGGAAATTACATACTTTTGATGGTTTAGCACGTTAATCCTCAGCGGTGTGGGATAAAATGAAGCAGTTGCACTTCTGCATGGCTTTGCTAAAAGGTAAGTAAAATTTACCTTTAAAAAATAGCTGTAAATTTCTAAAACATTTTCCTTCAGAAGGTGGAAGAAGTAACTAGGGAGTGGCTACTTTAGAAGTGAGTCTGAACAACAGAGAGGGACCAGTTAATAGTCAGAAGATGGAAAGTATTTTGGATGAAAGTCATTGTAAGAAGATACAGCTCGTAGTCCTGAAGAAATAAAAGAATGAGAGCTGTAGCATAAAGACAATGGATTTTAAAAAGTCAGATCTCAGCAAATTCAGGGAATTGCTATACAGGGTCTCTTGGGAAGCAATTTTAAAGGATAGAGGACATCAGGAGAATTAAAATTTTCTAAACAAGACACTTATCAAAGGGGCAATGGTGAACTCTCCTGAATCAGAGGAAAGGCAGGAAGCATACTCAGAGACCATATGAACATTTTCAGGAGGCTCTTCAATGGCCTGAAGATCACATAGGTACTATACAAAAAGTGGAAACAAAAACACATGGCTAAGGCTGAGGATAAAGGAACAGCATAAGCTAGTCAGGGTAAAATCAGAGAGTATTGGGTGCAAAATAACTTACAGGCAGCAAGGGACATAAAATGCAACAGAAAAATGTTCTATAAATATATGGGGGGGGGGAGGAGACGGAAGATAAAGGAAAGTGTAGGTCCATAACTTATTATGGAAGGTGAGCAAACAACAGGTGATGCAATGAAAGAGAAAAGTGTAGATCCATAACTTTTGCTTCACTTGCAACAAATAAAGGTCAGTTGTGATCACATACATAACACAACAGCGATAGGAGTACAGTAAGAAATATGGAGAAAACAGGTTAAAGAATATTTAGCAAATCCTTTGTATTAAAGGCAGCAGACTCTGATGAAAAGCACCCTAGAGCACTTCAAGAACTAGTTGCAGCAATTTGAGAACCTTTATCAATTATCTTTAACAACTCATGGAAGATGAGGGATGTCCCTGAGGACTTGAGAAGGTCAAACACTGTTCCTATGTAGAAAAAGGGGGTGGAAAGCAGGACTTGAGATGGAACAGATCATTCAGCTTAACGTGGATACGCAGAAAGGTTCTTGAAAAAAAATTAAACAATCTATTTATAAGCACTGACAGGATAATAAGGAGGTAAGAAACAGTCATCATGAATATGTCAAGAACAATTCAAGTCAAACCAAACTCATTTTCTTCGCTGAGAAAACAAATACAAAATTGGGAATAAGTGCCTAGGCAACAGTACTGTAGAAACGGATCTGGGGGTTATGGTGGACAATAAGCATATTTTAAGTCAGCAGTGTGTCGCTGTCCCAAAAGGACAACTCTTCTGTTGGTGCTATTAGTAGAAAGGTCAGATGAAAGGCCTGGAAACTGATTTATTCAACTCTAGTCAGCGCTCAAGAGATGTGAACTAGACCCTTTCATCCAGTTTTGGGCACCACGTTGTAAGGAAGATGCAGGCAAATTAGAAAGAAACCAAAAGAACAACAAGGAACAAAAGCATTTGGAAATTGGACTTTGAGGAGAAGTTGCAAGGACTGGGTATCTTTCTTCCAGAAAGGGGAAAGAGATATGTATCTTTCTCTTCCACTTTAGCAGGGACTAGTCATCTTTAGTGAACAAGGAAAATTGAATGTGTACTTTGCAGTGAGGGTTACCATCACCTTCATCCCTTTTAGAAGTTACAGAACCCAGGGCTATTCACTCAGAAAGCTCAGTTTCCAGTCATCATTACATTCAGCCTTGAGGCTAAGAGTTTAATTGTTTCAGCTGAATGTGCAGTTACAGGAAACGATGATCACTGAGGGTGAGGGGGCTGTAAAATAACAAGGGTTAGTCCCATATGAGGAATGAAACCTTTTTTGATGCTATCTGTAGTCAGGGTCAAGAAGAGTAGGAAAATATGGCATAAGCAGCTTATACTGCTGAATATACAACTTTGTGTGTTCAGAACCAGAAACTCCACAAAAAAAGCCCTTTGCATTTCTTTTTATTCATGGGCTCGCATTGTGTATTTTTACACTATTTCCCACACACCAACAGCATTCCATTACTGGATGTTCTGCTCTAGGAAACTGCTGTCTTTGTTTGGAGTACATGATATATTGTTTGGCTCCTGATTCGAACTGACGACAATGAGTTTTCTGGATATGGTGCATTAGCCCGGCCAGGGCTTTCCTTCAGAGCTGATGTAAACAACATCATGTCCATGCTTACAAAACCCCACATTTCCCTACCCCAAATTCCACTTAGTGCTGCAAAACAACTGTCATTTTCAACTAGTTTCTGGCTCTTACAAAGGAATTTTTCTGCTATAAAGGGAGAGCCACTTTTTTTCCCCCCTGGATGAACTATTTGCTGAGAATTAACTGAGAAATTCTCATGCTGGATCAGATTCACGGCCCGCTTAGTTCAGTACCCAGGCTTCAAAATGGCCAGACACAGCAGGGGAAGGTCGAAAGCTCCTACTACGCACAGTTAAAATAGGTAGCTCGGGTAACGTTCGCAGTGTAGCCTTAGCACCCTGAAGCCCCCCCCCCCCCCCCCAGTGACCCCCAACAGCCACGGAGAGCCCTGCCAACCCCCAGCACAGCCAGAAGTAAGCAGGGCCCATGGTGGAAGGGGATTAACCCAGCTTAGTTGCGGGGAGCCATGCAACCGAAGCCTCACGAACAGGCCACGCAAACAGGTGCACTTGTCTGCCCAGTGCATGAGTTAGCACAGAGTTAGCGTGGAGGGCCAGCAGAAGGGCCCAAAGCCCTGCCAGCGCGCCCTAGAGAAGGCAGTCCCAGCTGCAGCCGGCCTACCAGTGGCATCATGCGGATGGGCACGCACCACACCCCGAGGGTCCCCTCAGAGTCTGCAGCCTCCCCCTCTGCCGCCTTGGAGACCTCCACCCCGACGGAGCCCACGGTTCCCTGCTCCACACGGATGGAGCCCCTGGCTCTCGGCTGCGGGGGATGCCTGACACTTTTTCAGGCTCTGGGGTCCGGGAGCATGGCCACCTCCCCTTGTGAGGTCTGCTCCCTTTTGGGGTCTCTGGTGCGCCAGTTAGAGGAGCTCCAGGCCCCAGTCCAGAGACTGCGTGCCATCAGGGATGGTGAGCAGGAGATCAACTCCTATTGCCAAGTCCTTCACCCCCTGGAGGCAGAGGGTAGACCATGGTCACCCTCCAGGACAAGGGAGGATTCGGGGACCTCCCTTACTGTCCAGCCATGGGGTTGGACCAAGGTGGTCAAGGGCCCCAAGGCCCGCCACACCAAGGCCCCTGCCCCACTGGAGCTCTGCAACAGGTATAAACCTCTTGCAGCCCCAGCAGAGCCTGCTAAGCTGTCAGCTCCTGCAGGCAACATGGGCTCAACTGTAGCTACCGCCCCCACTCGCCCCAAGACAAAATGCAAAGTATTTGTCGTGGGAGACTCCATCCTGAGGGGGACTGAGGGGGCAATCTACCACCCCGACCCCTGAGCCTAGGAAGTCTGCTGCTTCCTGGGACCCCGTATCCGAGACATTGTGGAGAGGATCCCTGAGCTCCTCCAGCCCACTGACCACTACCCTATGCTCCTTATCCACGTGGGCATGAATGACACAGCTTGGAGCAATCCCAGCCGGGTCATGAAGCACTACAGGGATTTGGGAGCGGGGTTTAAGGGGTTGGGGGCACAGGTGGTGTTTTCTTTGATCCTTCCAGTTTCAGGCTACATGCTGAGGAGGGAGAGGAGGATCAAGGTAGTGAACCAAAGACTGTGGGGCTGGTGTCATCGTGAAGGCTTTAGCTTCCATGACCGTAGCCCACTCTTTGGTGAGATAGGCAGTGAGCTGCTGGGAAGGGACGGCCTCCACCTCTCTCCACTGGGGAGGTGGCTCTTCTCAGCCAGACTGGCTGACCAGCTCCTCCTGGCTTTAAACTAAGCCCGCCGGGGGGTAGGGGTGCTACCACCACTGCTGGCCTGCTGAGCGAGCCAACAGGCCAAGGCACTTAAGGGAGCCCACCCTTGCCACAGCCCTGGAATGATCTGTAGGCAAGGCAAGGGCCCCCAAGAGGACACTTGCATGCCTGTGCACAAATGCTAGAAGCTTGGGTAATAAACAGGAGGAATTTGTCCTCCTGCTTAACACAAATAATTACGATGTTATAGGGATAGCAGAGACCTGGTGGGACTCCACCAATGACTGGGCCACAGGTATAGATGGCTATACCCTGTACAGGAGAGATCGAGTGGACAAAAGGGGCGGGGGTGTAGCTCTCTATATCAAGGAGAGCTACATGTCCCTGAAAGCCAACACTGGTGCCCAGGGTGGATGAGCACAGGGGACACAATGGTGGGAGTGTACTACAGACCCCCTACCCAGGATCAAGAGCTTGACCATGAGTTCACCAGGGAACTGGCTGAGGCCGCACACTCCCAGTGCATGGTTGTCATAGGAGACTACAATTACACAGTCATCTCATGGGAAGAGAGCTCAACCAAATCCGAACAGTCGCAAAGCTTTCTCACATGTGTGGATGAGCTAGCTCTATATAACTCAAGAAGTCTATGGGCCAACAAGAGATAAAGCACTGCTTGACCTGGTACTGGCAACCTGGGATGACCTAATCAGTGTCCTAACGACTGAATGGAAGCTGGGTGACAGTGACCATGAGCTGATCACCTTCACCATCTGCCGTAAAGCTGGCAAGTCAGTCAGCAATACAGAAGTCCTCAACTTCAGGAAAGCTGACTTTGACAAGCTCAGGAGGCTTGTCAGTGAGTCCCTAAGGGACCACGACCCAAAGGGGAGGGGAGTTCAGGATGAGTGGTTACTCCTCAAGGGAGTGATCCTGGATGCACAAGCAATGTCTATCCCATATCGAAGAAAAGGCAGCAAGAGGGCACAGCAGCCCCCTTGGCTCTGCAGGGAACTAGCGGACCTCCTGTGTCTAAAAAGAAAGACCTACAAAGGATAAAGGACTGGATCCACCTCCAAGGAGGAATATTCTGCACTGGTCTGGACCTGCAGGGAGCAAACCGGGAAAGCCGAGACTGTGACTGAACTCCAACTGGCTACAAGTATCAAGGACAATAAAAAGTCCTTTTTTAGATATGTGGGGAGCCAGCGAAAAATCAAGGGTAATGTTGGACCCCTGCTAAACCAGATGGGACAACTGACTACCAACACCCAGGAAAAAGCCAGCTTGCTAAACGGGTACTTTGCATTGGTTTTTCACCAGCCCCATGGGACGCCCCTTCCCACTATGGGACGGGAAGGCCTGGGTAAGGGAGATTCCCTACACTCCATCAATGCTGGCCTTGTGAAGGAACACCTTGAGAGGCTGGATACCTTTAAGTCAGCCGGCCCTGACAGTTTACACTCCAGGGTATTCAAGGAGCTGGCGAGCATCATAGCTCAGCCCCTAGCATGGATCTTCAAGAACTCCTGGTGCTCTGGTAAAGTGCCCAAAGATTGGAAGAAGGCCAATGTGGTACCTGTCTTCAAGAAAGGGAGGAAAGTGGATCCGGCATACTACAGGCCCATCAGCCTAACCTCTATCCTGGGAAAGGTGTTAGAAAAGATTATCAAAGAGGCCATTCTTAACAGACTGGCTGATGGCAACATCCTGAGGGATAGCCAGCACGGGTTTGTTGTGGATAGATCTTGCTTGACCAATCTTATTTCCTTTATGACCAGGTGACCTATCGCCTGGACAAGGGATTGATGTCATATATCTTGAATTTTAAAAAGATTTCAATCTGGTATCCCATGATCACCTTTTAGCAAAACTGGCCAACTGTGGCCTCAGCTTCACCACCATTTGCCTGCTGGAGAATTGGCTCCATGGTCAGACCCAGAGGGTGGTGGTTGACGGAAGTCAGTCGTCATGGTGCACTATGACCAGTGGGGTCTCTCAGGGCTCTGTCCTTGGGCCTATACTATTCAACATCTTCATTAATGATGTGGACTTTGGTATCAGAAGTGGACTGGCCAAGTTTGCAGACAACACCAAACTTTGGGGAAAAGCCTCCACACCTGAGAACAGGAGGGTGATCCAGGCTGACCTTAACAGGCTCAGAAAATGGGCAGACAAGAACCTGATGGTATTTAACATCAAGAAATTCAAGGTTTTCCACCTTGGGAAGAAAAACCTGCAGCATGCTTATAGGCTTGGCAGTGCTACGCTGGCTAGCACTGTGGACAAAAGCGACTTGGGGGTCATGATTGACCACAAGATGAACATGAGCCTTCAATGTGATGCTGCAGCTAGTAAAGCGAGCAAAACGCTGGCTTGCATCCATAGATGCTTCTCAAGCAAATCCTGGGACGTCATTCTCCCATTGTACTTGGCCTTGGTGAGGCCACAGCTGGAGTACTGCATCCCGTTTTGGGCTCCACAATTCAAAAACAATGTGGAGAAACTTGAGAGGGTATCGAGGAGAGCCACACATAACCAGAGGTCAGGAAAACAGACCTTATGATGAGCGGCTGAGAGCCATGGGACTCTTCAGCCTGGAAAAGCGCAGGCTCAGGGGTGATTTGGTGATGCCTATGAGTTCATAATGGGTGGTCACCAGGATCTGAGGGAACATCTGTTCACCGGAGAGCCCCAAGGGAAGACAAGGTTGAATGGTCACAAACTCCTCCATGACCATTTCAGGCTGGACATAAGGAAGAACTTCTTGACTGTCCGAGGCCCCAAGGTCTGCAACAAATTGCCGCCAGAGGTGGTCCAAGCACCTACTTTGAACGTCTTCAAGAGACATTTGGATGTTTGTCTTGCTGGGATCCTATGACCCCTGCTGACTTCCTGCCCCTGGGGCAGGGGGCTGAACTCAAGGATCTTCTGAGGTCCCTTCCAGCCCTGATGTCTATGAATCTATGAAATGTACGTGAGTTGCAAGTGACTGTAAAGATACCCTAAGATAAGCCAGGAACTAAAGCAGGGCCCTAGGACTGGGCATCCACACAGTTGACATACAGCCAACTTTTTTCCCCGATCTCAGCTCTAGCATTTATTAATTTTAGCTCAGCTTAATCAAGGTTATCTATTTCTAGATAAAGAGACATTATTTTCATAAGCTTTCTGCTTCCAGTCAGACTGGAAATCTTTGGGGGAAATGTCCTTTCTTCACTACTTTTTAATTACCTGACAAGCTCCTAAGAGCATCTAAATGGCTTCCTGGATTTGTATTGCATGGGACCTTTAATAGTCTGGTTCGCAAAGGAATATAATAAGGGGTATCTGACTTTCTTAGCTGGAATCTTTGAGCTGTAGAAAAACTAAGAAATGATGAGAGGAAATAGTTAACCCTACATTTTCCAATATTTGAATGCAAAAGATACATGAAGAAGGCCACACACATTGATAACAGTTCCCAGCTCTGAAATCTCCATTAAATGATGATTATTAAGGATTCTTGGATTCTGCAACAAGGCCAGAATCTTTCCTTGTTGTGGCTAAAGTCCTACTGGTATGTGAGACACTGACTCATGATAGCAGGTAGAAGATGCCTGTAAAATGTTGCTGGCATAGTTAATTAAGGCAGGAGCATGAAAAAAATCACAAGAATGCTCTTGGATTCCTGATAGGACATATAGTGGCAACAACTCTTTTTTTATAATATAGTTCCTGGCAGGTGGTTTGACTATACCACTGAAAGATCAAGCTATGCCAGTAGAAGCTTCAGCCACAGTAGCTATCCTGGTGGAGCTACTGCAAGGACATCTTTGTAGTGCATACCAGCCCTTCTCTGAAAATTTCTTTCACTTCCTGAGAAGAACCAAGATGTTATAAGAGGTCAGCTCTTTAGAACTAGAGTTCAGTTCCCACTTAGATGCTAAAATACTTGGCCAGAGCTCCAAAAATGCCTGGCAAGCTGAATGCTGAGATATTTGGAAAATCAAGCTGTGGATTTCACTGTGTTAGCTGCTGGAAGAAGATGGCTTTTGGCCTGAATCTAGGCACCAAAATGTGAACTGAGCTCTTCTGAAAATCTGGCCTTGAGCATGAAGCCTGAGCCCTTGGAATTCTGGCTTTGAGTTTTTATGAGACCTGATGAGCTCCACATGCAAGTTACTAAGCCTTTCTTGGAAAGTAGGATTCACTCATTACGTAATAACTGCTGAGAGAAAAACAATCCTGGCCCATAGCCATCACTGAAACTGGGTCTAGGTAACATTGCAATTAAAATGAGGACAGTAGCTGGAGCTTATCAGCAACTCCCACTGCCACTGCAGTGGTAATGAGACAACAGCTGGAAAAGTTCTTGTTTAAGCAAAAATGTTAGGACCAGATTCTAGAAGCAGATGCACAGCCTGGTCACTCAAAAATTCACCCTCAGCAATTGCTGGACATGAAGTATGCATAGATGGGGCAAGACATCCACTGATTTCAGCTGAGCTATGCCTATTTCTCCCATCTAAGAATCTGCCCCATACAATCCCACAGAATAGGCTGTAGGCCAGTACTTTTAAGAGCAATTTTAAAGCACATGAGCTCTTTACTGCTTCAAGAACAAAGGACCACTACAAGGGATAACATCCAAAGGTCTGATTCTCCCCTCAGAACCATTTTTCACCAGTATAACTCTGTTCATTTCCATGGACTTATTCTTCATTTACACCACAATATGCCCCAGATGTGGCTATTCAGAAAGTGCCTCTGTCACTGTTAGGTTCTGTCCTATATTTATTGGTTCTCTGAGAATCTAAGATGTATTCCATTATTGATTTGAAAAGCATTATTTTTCTAACTACATCCATCTAGATGCATGTGGGTATTGGAAAATGAATCTGGATTGCTTCTTGCTATGTGTGTCATCTGCATTCATAAATAATGCAGATTCGGTAACTGGAATGTGGCTAACAGTTCTGTTGGTGCTACCCCAAATGGACTAGAAGCTGGCTCCCTCACTCTCTGCTTTTCTGCTCACCATAGCAAGAATAAAACAGTAGTAAACATGTATTTTGTATGTGAAATCAGGAGGTCTGACTCTAAAATACCCTCAAGAAGCAGATCTTTTGATTGAGAAGGCCATGTTTGCAAACAGACACGACACTTCATCCATGAGATTTACCAACTGCAAACAGGCCTAGCAAGTATTACAGCAGGAACAGCTAATGGACCAGGAGTCTTGTCAGCAGGGTTAAATAGATTATACAGAAGTCACTGTCTCATTTCAGCAGATGTCCTTACTTCTACGTGCATGCAATGGATCAGGTATTTCACTATGGGCTTCTTTCTCCCTTTAAACCATGACCTCCTTATTTAATTCACACACTACATTTTTTGTTAATTTGTCTGCCATAAATCAGAAGGATTTCTGGCACTTCAGACCTTTTGTTTTCAATCCAACGCCATCTAGGGTGCAGCATTAGTAATGCAGGAAATCCAGGGCTCCTTTACTGAAGGCACATTCTGCAAAATGTGCAACTCAGAAGTTTCATTTTTGAAGTCCAAAACTTCAGTCCTGCTATCTAATTTGTCTGCCTTGCGACAGACAGTGAACAGACTCCAAAGCCCTAAACTAAATCAAACTGCCAGAAGATAAAATCTCATAGATTCATAGATTTATAGATTGCGAGGCTGAAAGGGACCTCGGAAGAACATCAGGTCCAGCCCCCTGCACCAGGCAGGAAAGACAACTTGGGGACAGGTGACCCCAGCAAGATGACTATCCAGTCTCCTCTTGAAGATTTCCAGGGCAGGAGATTGCACCACTTCTGCAGGGAGCCTATTCCACAGTCTGGATACCCTTGCTGTAAAGAAGTTTTTCCTAATGTTAAGTCTGAAATGGTCTTCCAGGAGTCTGTGGCCATTACTCCTGGTTATCTCCAAGGGTGCCCTGATGAACAGTTGTTCACTGAGCCCTTGATGTATGCCCCTGATGTAGTGGTAAGCCACTATCAAGTCCCCTCTCAGCCTTCTCTTTTTCAGGCTGAAGAGCCCCAGATCCCTCAGCCTTTCCTTGTATGGCTTGCTGTGCAAGTCTCTGATCATACGTGTGGCCCTTCTCTGGACTCTCTCGAGCTTTACCATGTTCTGTTGAAGTGCGGCACCCAGTACTGGATGTATTACTCCAGCTGTGGTGTCACCAATGCTGAGTAGAGCAGAAGAACCACTTCCCTAGTTTTGCTGGAGATGCATTGATTGCTGCACGCCAGGGTATTATTTGCCCTGTTGGCTACAGTGTCACACTGCCGGCTCATATTCATACTGTGGTCTATTATTACCCCCGGTCCCTTTCATGCATGGTGCTGGTCAGTTTGGCATTGCCAAGCCTGTAGGTGTGTAAGGGGAGGTTTTGTCCCCAGATGGTGCACTTTACATTTCTCGACATTAAACTTCATTTGATTCTGATCCGCCCAACTTGCTAGCCTGTCTAGGTCCACCGGTATCTGCAGCCTATGTTCAAGAATGACCACACTTCTCCATAACTTGGTGTTGTCTGCAAACTTGGCCAGTAAGCTCTTCACCCCTGCATCCAAGTCCTTAATAACGATGTTTAAAAGCCCTGAACAAAGCACCGACCCCGAGGGACACCACTGGCCACTTCTCACCAAGACGACAGAGCTGTTCATTAGAACTCTCTGGGTCCTGCCCCACAATCAGCTTCCTACCCACCTAGCTGACTCACTGCTGAGTCCACAGTCCTCCAATTTACTCATGAGAACATTGTGGGATACTAGATCAAAGGCCTTTTGGAAGTGAAGGTATACAATTTCATAGATTTCATAGACATTAGGGCTGGAAGAGACCTCAGAAGATCATCGAGTCCAGCCCCCTGCCCAAGGGGCAGGAAGTCAGCAGGGGTCATAGGATCCCAGCAAGATAAGCATCTGAATTTCTCTTGAAGGCGTTCAATGTAGGTTATTGAACAACCTCTGGTGGTAGGCTATTCCAGACCTTGGGGGCTCGGACAGTGAAGAAATAATTCTTTATGTCCAGCCTGAAACGGTCTTGCAGGAGTTTATAACCTTTCGACCTTATCATCCCTTGGGGCGCTCTGGTGAACAATTGTTCCCCCAGATCCTGGTGAACAACCCTGATAAACTTATAAGTGGCCATCAGATCGCCCGTGAGCCTGTGCTTTTCCAGGCTGAAGAGTCTCATAGCTCTCAGCCTTTCATCATAAGGTCTGTTTTCCTGACCTCTGATCATGCGTGTGGCTCTCCTCTGCACTCTCTCAAGCTTCTCCACATCCTTTTTGAATTGTGGAGCCTAAAACTGGATGCAGTACTCCAGCTGCAGCCTCACCAAGGCCGAGTACAATGGGAGAATGGCATCCCGGGATTTGCTTGAGAAGCATCTATGGTTGCAAGCCAGGGTTTTGCTCGCTTTACTAGCCGCAGCATCACATTGAAGGCTCATGTTCATCTTGTGGCCAATCATGATCTCCAAGTCCCTTTCATCTGCAGTGCTAACCAGCGTAGCACTGCCGAGCCTATAAGCATGTTGCAGGTTTTTCCTCCCAAGGTGGAGAACCTTGCATTTTTCGGTGTTAAACACCATCAATGTCAACCTCCTCTCCCTTATCCAGGTGGTGATTTACCCGATGATAAAAAGAGATGAGGTTGGTAAGACAAGACTTGACTACAACAAACCTATGCTGGCTGTCATTCAGAATCCTACCTTCTGCAAGCCTATCACATAAAGACTCCTTGATGAATTTTTCCAGGATCTTCCCTGGGCTAGAAGTTAGGCTGATTGGCTATAATTACCCAGGTCCTCCCTCCCCCCTTTCTTGAAGATAGGCACAACATTGGCCCTCTTCCAGTCCTGAGGCACCTCTCCAGAGTGCTGCAAGTTTGGGAAAAGTTTTGCCAGTGGTCCCACAATGGCTTCAGCAAAGTCCTTCAGCACTCTCTGATTTATATGTCTAATTGTTTAGACATGCAGCCTCTGCCAGTTCTCAGAAGAACTCTAGATCAAGTTCGGTGACCTGTAGTATATACCTACAGTTAGGTCTCTCTCACCATGCCCCCCATGCCCCCCCCCCCCACACACAGTTTGGCCCAGAGGGTTTCAGGCCGTCCTTCTTTGGAGTTGGTGACAGCCCCCAAGGAGGTGTACTGCTCCTTCACATAAAGAACTACACCTCCACCTTTCTTCCCTACTTGGTCCCTTCTATGCAGGGCGTAGCCCTCCATGGCTATGCTCCAATTGTGTAAGGAGTCCCACCACATCTCCATAATCCCTACTAGATCATAACGCCCACTGGAGAGGTCTAGCTTCTCCTGCTTGTTGCCCATGCTCCTGGCATTAGTGTTCAGGTACCTGAGTCCACCTGCGGAGGCCCTTGATTCCCTGTCACACTGAAGAAGAACTGTTCCCATAATTGCAGCCACAAGAGTGGCTCTCCTAGTGTCCCTATCTATGGATCTTTCTTGTGTGACAGTCCCTGGGCATGCTTGAATTGCTGTATCCCCATTCCCCAGCAATCTTAATTTAAAGCCCTGTCCAGAAGATTGGTCAAGAACAGGGATTTACCTTTCCGCATGAGGTGGATGCCATCCCTTCCCAGGAGTCCTCTCTCCCTGAAGTGCATGCTGTGGTCGAGGAATCCAAAGCCCTCTCAGTAGCACCACCACCAGAATCGTCGGTTCACTTCTTCGATGCATCCTTCCCTCCTAGGACCATGGCCTGCAACAGGGAGAACAGAAGAAAAGACTATCTGGGCACCTGACCCCTTGTACCCAGCCCCCAGAGCCCTGTAGTCACTCATGACCTGGTCTGGATTACTCCCAGCCATGTCATTTGTTCCCACATGGATAAGGAACATGGAGTAGTAACTGGAGGGCCAGATGAGCCTGGGGATCCTCTCTGCAACAGCACAGATGCAAGCCCCAGGGAGGCAGCACACCTCATGGGCTAGGGGGTCCAGACAGCAGATGAGTCCCTCAGTGTCCTGCAGGAGGAAGTCCCACACCACCACTACCTTGCACCTACTCTTGGGGGTGGCAACACACTGCTTATCTTCCCCCTCCTCCGGTGTCACCATTGGAGCCTCCTCCTGTGTAAGGAGGGGAGCGTACCTCTTGTGCAGGGCCAGGGGAGGAGCAGCCATGACCCTGCATTTCCTGGACTATCTTCCAGGTAGCTCCAGGTGGGTCTTTGTGGTTAGCCTTCCTGCTGGCCACCATCTCTATCTCCTTCTCTTCTTCCTTCTTTTGGACAAGAGTCTGGCAGTAGCCATCAATGAAGTCTTTGTGGGCCCTGACGGTGCGCAACTGGCATAGCTCCTCCTCGAGCTCCCACACCCAGCCCTCCAGAGACTCCATGAGGAAGCACACCCCACAAGTGAAGGTGCCCCCCTGCCCAGCTGACAGCAGCCATGCCAGGCAGCCCCCACAGTCTGGGGCCAGGGGCTTCGCCTGGGTCGGAGGCAGAGTCTCGGACTCTGTCTGGGTGGAGATCTTGACGATGCCAGGATGCCTGTGGGCACGACAAGTCACTGCCTGGCTGTGAGTGAGTTCATGCCTCTGCCTGGTCCCAGCAGCTCTTCTTCAGGCTTCTGGCCTCAGGCTCCTTGCCCGGACCAGCCCTCTGGGCACCTTCTGCATGAACTCCCATGCAAACTGCCATGCCCAAGTAGAGTTGCGCCTGTTTGCACGCTCTGTTCATGGAGCTCCAGTTATGGGGCTCCCTGGGAGGCTCAGCTAAGTCACCCAGCATGGCTCCACATGCTCACACACATGCACGCACACAGGCACTCACACACACACCCACATACACTCCCTTGGCACCCTCTCAGCAGCCCTGCACTTGCCCACCCTCTCTTGGCCCAGCTCACTTACCACCAGGCTCTTCACTGGTGGAGGTCAGAGTCTGGGTGGAGTCCATTCAGCTCCCAGGGGCACAATGGGTGTTGACCCATGCATCTCCTCCAGGAACAGGCCCAAACTTCTCATCACAGAAGCATTCATACTTCCTCTTTGCTTGGTGAACCCACAAGACCTGGCCTAAAATTATCCTTGTTTTCCTTCTCAGTTCCCCAATAAAAATGAAATGTTGACAAGAGTTGGGAGCAGAAGGGCTTTTTTTGTCTCCAAAGAGCAGGTGTAACACAAGCAACAGCACAGCAAGCTCCACCAGCACTTACCCATCAATGTGTGTGGGAGGGATCCTCCAGGGCTGAGAGGAGAGAGTGCCTTGGAGATATCCCTCCAATCCTTGGTCTTTCATTGCAGCTTCCAATGGGATGCCACATACTGCTGGATCAGGTCATGGATATATGTGTTGTAATTTTTTAGCCCAGTGCCTCAGGACATATGCTGAATCTTAAATATGAGAGATTGCAGTGAAACCTTTGTCATGGGGTGGTTTGGGGAGGCAAATCATCCCATACTTTCCTAATGTGATGTTCCCACCTCTTCCCCTGAAGTAGATGGCACTTGTTACTCTCAGACAGAATATTAGATGATGTGTCTGATCCAGGGCATTCCTATGTCCTTATGTTATCCCAGACCTGGTATACTGGTCCCAGAATCCACTTTAACTGGGTAAGGTATGTATTGATGAGGGAGCTGTTTTCCTATATGAGAGACAGGCACAGCTTTCTGATTTAACTAGATGAAAGAAACAACAAAAAAACCCAAGGGAAGATCTCACTGAGACAGCACAAATGTATGCATATTTTTGCTTACAATCTGAAGTCATTCCTGAGGACAAAACTCCATCTAAGCTCACAGACCCAGTCCTCACAGTGCTAGAATTTGGGAGGACTCTTTTAGAGAAACTTGAAGCATATTTAACATCTCTCCTGCCTTCAGCGCAAAACTCATCTTCCCCATCACCTTGTAGATTCAGAGGCCAGGACAAACAAGAGAAGGGAGACCAGATTCTGGAGTCTATGTGGAAAGGAAGGACATATATAAGCTTCAAATGTATCACCAGACCATATCCTCTGGCTCCACAGAAAGACTGGAACATGGAATTCATCCCATAATATGAAAAAAGCCCCCAGGGAACAGAGCCAAACTTAAACAAGAGCAAGGCAGGAATGAGTTGTGATGGAGTATGTCCTACAGCTTGGGCCAAAATGTATCCTTGTTGCAACTCTTTAAGTCACTAGAGCTCCATCAGCAATAGTAGCTTCAGTGCAGATATGGTCAGTCTGGGTTTTCAGCTGATCACTACATAAATTTCCTACATTGATGCCCACATGGTGCTTTCTGATTTTCACAGGCATACATTAGATTGAAACCAACCCCAGAGAGGGAGCCAAAATCCATCCCCCTAACTCTACCTGGATTGCACAATCAAAATGTTTCACACTGCACACTCATGCCTGCCAACCACATGACTCAGGTTACTGGGGCAACGTCCAGAGGGAGGGAAGGGAAGAAGGAAATAGTGTTGTGAAAAATAAACTGCAGCCCAGCTGAATGCAAGTCAGAGAGAAGGGCAGCAAAGGCCAGCCAGAAAGCACAGCTTGTGTGGAGACCTGAAGGAGATGGTCTGAGTACTTATCAATGGTAAGAAAAACTTCTTAAGGTAACATAGAGTCAAGGGTGATTTCTATTTGGTAAATCCATCTTCAGTCTCTCTAATTTATGGCCCCTATCAGCAGAGGAAGGCTGAAGATCGAGTGCATTGAAATGCAGTCGGCATTACCAGGTCTTCATCAACAGGGCTTTGGTACTGAAATCACAGATGTTGTCAGGTGTTGTCATTAATCATCGATGATAGACAATTTTCTGCTGTCACAGACAGCCTGCTGTGGCACAGAGAGGAGACTGCTGCCATGTCAGTGCAAGGGTATCTGAAGTCCTCTCAGCAGGGACTCTTAGCAGCTCCCCCTACCCACAGCATCATCGTATGATTTTTAAAAGGCCGATACGGATGGGGACTAGGGAGGAGAATGGAGCAGCCAGCTGGGGAAGCCAAGAAAAAATTGCTTAGTTATTAAAATAATCCTTCATCTGACTGGTCTCACACTGGTGTTATCAGGAGCTATTCCTCTGAAGTTCATGGAGCTATTTGTGACAAAAGTGGAGTCAGTAAGCAAACAGCCAGGCCCATTTCTTCCAGTTGCTTCCAGTTGCTTTGACTTCCTCTGCTCCTGTGGACCAGGATCTGCTGTGCTATCGGTTTAATCTCTCTCAGGGCTTTGAACCAGCTTGTAAACTGAACTACCATATTCTGTTCTGTAGAATAGATTTTCTGTTAATTATACTTTCATCTTAAAGCTCTGATCCTGTTGTATAGCAGGTATGTTATACCTGCTAGACCGGCAAAGATGATTCATAAGAGATAATGTGCTCCTGGGAATTTTCCTTTCACTTTGGTGCCCTGTGAAGCTTTTTCTCCCAGTTTGCTTCAGAGGACTCCTAATATTTTCAGTTTCCTTCCTTATCTCTACAGCCTGCAGGTATGTGTCAGGGAAGATTAGGAGCCTATGTGGCAGGAGAGACGAGGAGGAGCCTTCTAGCTGCACAGCCCAGCCAGCTGACCACAACCAGAGCCAAAGTATGTGCATTTCTTCTTGGGACTGTCATGATAACATACAATTAGAGAGGCTGTGTAGTGTAATGGCTAGAGCAGAGGTCTCAAACTCAGATCCCGTTTCTAGTCCTACCCCTGCTACTGACCTGATCTATGTGCCTGTATCATCGAGTCACTCCTAGGGCTGTCAGATGTTTCCATCCACAGTGCACGATGTATCATTTGTGTGTCCCAGTTTGTACCATCCCTGGCAGTCCTGCTATCTCCTAAAGAGGACCAAGAGTCTTCCTGCTTACTAGATTTTTTTCCCTGAACAAGAAGCACACTGTTTAATCCTGCAACAGTGGCATCATTTTCTTGTCATTTCTCCTGCTTAATTTTCTACCTCTGTTTTTTTTTTTAATTTTCAACACCACCATCCTGTTCTAGACCCTTAAAGAGAGAAACAACCATAGCCAAAGCTGTACTGCAGGTAATCACAGGGGTGTGTGGATATATGTTGTTTAAGTGTTTAGCATCCTGCATTTCCCAGATGTAGGTCTCCCCACGGGGCTTTCTGAAAGCCTGTGTTATTTCCTATAATCAGATATCCTGTTAGCAAAACGCATCATCACACACCAGGGTCAGCAACACAAAAAAATCTGTTTTCATTGCCAGTACTCCCTCCCTCCCTGTTGCATCAGTCAAACAGGCAGTTCATTTAAAAACCCACCAGTCAGTATGACTTGGCAGATTGCTCATGGAATATCTGGGGAGATTGCCACACATTCACCCGCCTGCAATTCAATACCTTTGATACTTGCCACTGAATCACTTGGGACACTCCCTGCTGTGCCTCCTCCCTTTCTCATTATCAGCCCTGTGAGATACAGCGTTCTGCTCAGCAGACCTGCACTTTTGTGCTCACTGTATGTAAAATGCATCGATCCTGTGCTCCTTTATGCCAAGATAAGTCTAACTGAGCTGCTGTTCTGGTTCTTTTAGTGTGTTGCCCATGTATCTATGATTAAAATGTAAATACAGAAGCACTGGGGTGGTAGATTGAGCCATGTGAGCCAGAGCTGGAGGGCCAAGTTATATAGCAGGGCTGGAAGGCTCCAAAGCATTTCTCCAGCTTCAAAGAGAAGCCATATGGGGAAGATTTACCTGGTAAAGGATTCTGGTCCTCCTCTCACTTCCACCAGTTCTATACCATTGATAACTCCACTGAACTCAGGGGAGTATGTCCTGACTGGCTCTAGTGGGCATGTGCAGACAAGCCTGCAAGTGGGGTTTGAAACACCGCAAACTGCACATCTGCACCCAATTTGCACAGCAAATGTCGCACCCATTTGCCATGCAGATTTGCAGCACAGTGCCAAAAATTGACACTGGGAGATCCTGGTGTGAAAAAACAAACCTGCCACAAAAAGTGGCACAGTGCACTCAGCATGGGATGCCAAAAATAGAGGCTGGCCAGCCAAAGTCATGCTCCAAATGGCCAGATTAGCACTGCCGCTGCCCCGGGAGGCCCCCGGGACCCCAGGTAAGGCTGCTGGGGCCAACAAAGGTGCCGTCCCCAAACTGCCCTATCCCACCTGGGACAATTTATCCCAAACCAACCCAACATGCAGGGGTATGCGCAGCAGCAAAAAACAGTGGCACAAATTTGTGTTGCTGCCATTTTTGCCATGACAACTGCATGCCCCTGCACGTGGGGAGGCACCCAGTGTGATTAAGCTCACAACAGGATCCAGCTAAAAGGATCTGGGCTTTGTCATCCTGAGTTACTATATACAACAGCAGGAGTAGCCAAGACTCTCACACACAGCTCTGTCGTCAGCCAAGAGCTGCTAATTCTGTTCTGCAAATGGAAAGAAATAAGGTTTGTGATTGGAAATTTCCCTCCCAATGCTCATAAAGGGAAAAATTGGCGGGAGGAGCAGCAGTGCTTTATTATTATTACTGCTGTTGGTGTTAATCTCAGGAGCAGTGTCTTGCCACACAGGTGAGGGTGTGCGGAATTCTTTGCAACAAAGGCAGCCTAGTTTGTCTAATGTTTAACTATAAGCTAAACACAAACTGTTTTAAACAGGCTGAATTAAAATTAGGCCTGTAATGGGGGTCATGTAATGCTCAGCGCTGCTATGGGATGAGATGCGTGGATGATGACATTAACTCCCTTTAAGAGAACCAGCTAAAACTCATTAGCTGCTATGCCAGAGTAACTCTAGTGCAATCAAGGGGGCTCCACCAATTGACAGAACCTGAGGATCTGGTTTAATGTGTGAAGATAGAGAGGGCTAGACCCCAGCTGGTGTTGGGCTGTGTTGACTTTGATCTACATGGTGGGTAAAGCCAGATCCTTCTGATGAAGCAGCATCACTTAGGAGTGTTGTTTATGTCACATTTCTATATGGGCAGAAACCAGAGCATAGAAGCAGTTACACAAACCCAAAAGGGTTTTTTGTGCTATAATGCATTTCACCTGCCAGTCCAGTACAAGCTATACCAACAAGAGCATAATTTTGCTTGCTAAATTGTCTCTCTGCTACTTAGGCCAATGTAACTATACTGGCAAAGTTGTCTAAGGTTGACCTGGCACAATTCTCTCAGATTTACTCTCATGATTTTCTGCTGGCAGGCTTGTAATGCAATCTCCTCTAGCTAATGTTGAAGCTCTGTCAACAGCAATAATCCTTTTCATTCCTGTGGCTAATGATGGTTCTCCCTCTTTTTTCTGATGTTCCATCTTTTCAGATGTAAACACAGTGACATCAGAAGGCCCACGAGTGACAGACTCAGTCACCAAGAATAATGGTCTCATCCTTGAACAACCCTGTAGATCCTGAGGGTAGCTGGCCTTGTGTTCTTCCTTGGCAGCCCTAGAGCCACCATTTTCACTGACCATGCCTTGCTGGTGTGCTCCTGTTTCCCCAGGGATTAGAAATGTTTCACCCACAAATCCACCCACCATCACCTGTGTACAATGATACCTGTTGTCCTTCTTCACCTCTTGCTGCCAGGACCTCCCTGCATGAACATGAATTAAAACACCTGAGCAGCAGCTGTAACTCCTGGCTGTCAGGGGCTCGCTCCATGCCCTTTATGTCCCATGTCTGGGCCAGAGAGCACAATGGAAAAGTGTTTTTCTGTAGTGATTAGGGCCAAATTTTGTTTTCACTTATGTTAGTGTTAATTCAGTGTTGCTTCCCTGCCTGTCAGGTGTTACAGTTTCCTTGACTGCAGTGGAGCTATGCCAATTTACAACCAAGATTGGCCCAGCAGAAATCCCCCCAATTCTGGTAGTGCTTTGAACACAGCCAGACTCTCCCTTCCACAGATGAAAGTGGTGACCTTGCTACCCAGGTTCAACACTAGACCATGTGAAGTAGGCATTGGAGGGCCCAGCTCTTGATATGTGGTGAGCCAATTTCCTTTCTTATGAGAAACTCTTCCTGTATTGTCACAGTGAGCAATGAAGACAGCTTCACAAACTCCCATTGTGTGGAGACGAATGTGTCCGAATCCTTCCTGTGATGCAAACCCAGAATTCAACCAGAAATAAAGATTACAATCAAAACTGAAGAAAGTGTGTTGTAAATGTAAAGCCTCTGATACTGGAAAGACATTCTTTATTGCTTCTGATTTCACATGGAATTATGTATTTGCATTGCAGTAGCAACCTAGAGATTCCAGCTCACATTGGGTCCCAGGTGTACAGGGCAATACACGCACATCGTAAGAAACTACCCTGCCCCAAAGTTGCTTGCAATACAAACCAAGAGGGCAGACAAAGAGTGAAAGACGAATCAGAGTCGTAGAAGGGGAAATTAATTGACCAAAGCGTGGCTCAGGACTGGCATCCACTTCCCAAACCAATATCCAATGAATGTAACTAGAGGTAACAATTTATATTTTGTCACTGGAAGTTGGTCTGTTGCCAACCTTCATGAAAAGGGCAATGCTTAGCAATAAAGTGGAACTTCAGTTCTATCTACACTGATAGAGTCGATGTTAAGGTTACCCTAAAGCCTAAGCATATCAATCACCTATACCACAAACCTCTAGAGATGGACCCTGGCGGCAGTCCAGTCCAGCTCCAGAAGCTCTTTAGAATTGCCAGATGTGAGGTTTATCCCAACCCACTCACCTCCAGACCTGCCCTGTTCTGCATGGTGCTTGGAGCTTACCCAGATGTGCAAGCTTCAAACCAAGGAAGTGTGCCTGAAGTAATCTCACCGTTCTCTGTTCCACCCTTCCAGTTCTGTTTCATTCCCTTTTATCTCGCTATGACTATAAGTAGAGACAAGTAGTCCACAAAATGATTGCTAGAAGGGCTCCACAAGGGAAAGCTCGGATACACCTTATGAAAATAAGAAACACTCAGGAAATATGAAGTATAATAGGAATGGTTTTGGTGCAGGCTACCATGAGAGTTATAGATGGGGAAGGGTGGCTCATACGGCTCTCACTGGTTTAGGGTGACCTCAAGGTCAACACTAAATATCAGTTTAGATGTTGTCCTGCTGGTACAAAAAATTCTCTGTTAAAACTCCTATCAGTTTCAGTGGGGCTAAGATATCTATGCAGAAGTTTATAACGTTCAGAAAAGTATTGGACATTGACAACAATAATAAGAACATTTACTGTTATCTGAGCTGGAATGAACAGCTATAAGGGACACACATCTCATATTTTAGGACACAGACAAACAATTAGCTTGGGGATGGAGTAAGGAAAAGATTGCTCAATGAAGCAGCTGATTTGATCATTTTTTCTCTGGGTTTTCTAGCCTATTCACTAGTGGTGGCACTTGTCAAGACAAGCTACTGAACTGCAAAAAGTAGTCATCTGATATCATATGTCAATTCCCATGTTCCTATTTAAACGAAGAGACTGGATGAAGCCTGTTTTAAGTGGCATCTTTAAGGGCACCTATACATGTGCTATGGGATGGGGGGGGGGAGGCATTTTTATTAGAACAGCTCTTGGGAGCCGCTCTAATTAAAACGCCCGCAGCATCACTTGTATTCAGCATCCGATGTCTCAAAATGGTGGCAGGGGCACTTTCCCTAAAGCTTGTTCAATGAGCTGTAGTTAAAGCACCCCCACAACCATTCTGAAATGCGGGGACATTGATACACAAGATTAAAATGCTCCAGCAGACTCGATTAAGCAGAATGCATTGGAGCATGTGTAAAAGTGCTCCCAATGCCTCCATTGAGAGGCCATATTCCAAATGAAAGTTTTATCAACACAAATAAGACATTTAGGGGATTCTAGTATGGAACAGCAAGCCAGAGATGAATCACGATGACTGTCTAGCCCCCTTCACCTAGCTCATTACCGCGGTATCTTGGTACCTATAGCAATAACCCCACGCCTATCACCTCATAACCAAAAGATGGATCCTCAAAAGATGGATCCATATAATCCTCTCTTACTATTTATACTGGACAGCTGGAAATCCTCCAGAGAACTGTAGCCTGAAGTCCGCCTGCTGACATCAGTTAATAGAGTCATCAGTTGTCAAGGGAATTCATATGGAAAACAGAAGTTGTATCTGGTTTGTGTACTCCTTCATAATTATTACTTTCATATACAACTACTTGCATATTTACAACACTTCATTCACTGCCTGTTTATTAGTTTAACCCTATACCAAGCAGACATTTCAATCTGATCAAAATTCACTCTGCTTCCATGTCACATTCAAATGCTATGAAAATATACCATGTCACAGCAGTGCAGAAAGGACACCCTTGGGTTTCCAATGTGTCGCATATTGCATTTATGAACCAAGAGTTCTAGATTTTTGCATTTCTTTTTGTCTCAGACCAACATGGCTGCCAAATACATCCCTGAAACAACATCCTGAGCACTTTTGGGAAGCAGATCAGCAACCTCATAATCCAGTAACATTGATCAGATTTGTGAATACTGAACAACTGTCTGGACAGACTCCTAGATTAAATAGTTCTTTGGGTCAAAAGTTTTGACATCTTCTGTGTCTCAGTGCTGATGAGCATATTCTGGTGTCTAGCAAATAATAAAAACAATTTATATTCCATAGTAAATATTACATTTATATAATCCCTAAATAAAGGCATCTTCCCTGCCTTCCTTGTGCAAAGAAACTCCACAGTCCATTACAAAAGCTGAATGGGAAACTGGGATGTATGTCTACACTACAATACATCTACACTGCAAACTGAAGTGCAGCATTGAGAAGCAGAAGTTGGCAACCACTGTTCTAAATGGAAATCCATGCTGCTGCATTTACACTGCTTCTCATATCTGAACTAGCTTGCAGTCTGCAGTGTAGGCAAAATCCACAAACTGTTACGAGTTTCTTCAGAGGGTGCAAACAAGACTAGGTTCAGATCTCCATTGGGAAAATAGAACTTGTCTGTGCAAGAAAATAAAATAATAGTCATGTTATTTTCCACACTGGGGAAAATGCAATCATCATGCATGCATAATGAATCAAGAAGGAACTTTGCAAATTTCCATGGTCCTTGCATCAAACCTGGCACAATCTCAACCTTATCTGCCATCCATCATCTGTACATTTCCACACTTACACTTCTAGTAGCATGCCCTGATAGCTCATTATAAAGGCCATTAAATGTACTCTTTGTACTGAATACCCCACAAACATGACTGGTGATAAGAAAGCCACATTTCTAAGAAGTACAATTCACTACTTCTAATGGAATTTGGCTCCTGGGCAGAGCGAGAGATTGGGCAGGTAGGCAGCTGTCTCTCATTTTTTCCGAGTGGTATTTTGCATATTTAATCAAAGTCATGTCCTCAGCCTCTTTTTTGTGTTCTTTAATCCTTGTGTTAGTCGGAACAAGTCCCTCAGAGGAGTTGCAGCCCACTTCAAGACTTCCTTGAGCTCTGGCTTCTTTCTTGAACCATTGTATTCAAAAGGTAGTTGCTGCAACAATTCTTTCCAGGGCTATGCATTCACCTCGCCTTGAAACAGCAGTGTCCTGTGTTAAGTACACTAGTTTTTATGAACTCGCAAGGGCAGGGGGCATTACTATGTTCCATGTGCTGTAACATAATGACCTGAGGGAGCTGGCCATTGACCAGCAGTCTGACATAATTGCCACTGAAGATCACCAGCAAATGTCGGGCCATCACCTGGAATAAGAATGACAGCAGTGTCAGAGGCACTTCATACTTCTGTTCCTATATCAGCCCCACAGCGGCAGGGATTGAGGATCAGCAGACATGGTGATCAATCTTTGGAGTTAATGTTCATGATGACAGAATTTGGAGGCAACCATAGGTATCAGAGATGCAAAAGGTCTTTTATGTCCTGATATCCATTTCTCTGCTCAAGATGTGCATATTACCCCATTCGATGATATATTAGGTAGATACTAAACAGTGACTTCCTAGTACAGTTTCCTACTATTTCTGATCCAGCCCCCAAACAAATGCCTTAACAGAAGTGGACAGTCACAAAAGTCACAAGTGGTTTTTTGATATACTTCCCACAAAATTATAGGATGACTGTAGGAGACTGAAAACCCACTAAAGAAATTCCTGATCAAGCAAGAGGTATCTGGTGCATTCAGAAGGTTAAGTTAATCTGGGTCTGATCTAGGTTACACTAAGACCATTCTACTTTAAGGCCAATATAATTTAAGCCCATGTGAAGGCTGCCAGCATCCCATAGGTGGGACTTAATGTAAATGTGAATCGAGCCCTCTGTCCTTAATGCACAATATATGTGATGACTCCCAGGAGCCCAAATGATCTTTAGTGATGGGTAAGTAACTACTCCAACCATAGCTCAGGTTAGCAGTACTGGAATATTATTGCCATCACAAACCTGTATCAGGTGGTATGACAGCCTCACAAAAAAGCCACCATACTTGTTCTTAACTGATAGACTGCTGAAAGGCCAAGGGCTAAGCAGACTGCAAAAACTAAAATACTTCACCCTGATGGTAATTATAATTAAGCCAAGTGGGCACAGTTGATACAGAGGCAAGTTTGTACTACTGCTGTTTGTGATGTACCTGTTCTGTCAATAGTGGTAGTCTCCAGGACTCATTCACACTCAGTTTTCTTCATGGAAGTATGCATACAATCATAGAAGAATACCCATACCTTTGAACTCTCATGCTGAGTCAGCGTGAGGACACACTGGTTGCTTGAGACAAGTCTTTAAGAGCTGAGTCTACAAAGCAGACTTAGGTTTGACATGACATTACCTAACTTTTAAGCACCTTGTTGCCTATGTAGAATACTCAGCTACTGCAACTGGGACTGATGGAAGACAGGAGCCAGAGCGGGGAGTCACTTTAATAGTCATTAAGCATGTCTGTGCCCTGAGTCTCATAGGAACCCCAGCAACAAGCTCCAGGCTACAGGGAGACACCAGCTTCTCAGATAAAATCCCTCTACTGAAGCTAACTGTCAAACCAAGTCAGTCTTTTCTGGCAGAAACAATTAAGAGGAGGAGATGGCAGTGCCTCCCAGCCTTGAGGTATCTAAGGTAAACCTCTGACAGATGTGAGACCAATATTCAAGATAGGTAGGCAAGATGGATTTAAAACTGAGGCACCTACATGATGGGGAAGTACTCTAGCCACTGGGTTTTGGTTACAAAGAGATCACCTCCTCACTGGGTTTTATGAAGGTAATTGTGCTCTAAGACCACCAACAAGACTGGACCACACAAGTAAGATACATGCACCGCACACCAAGCAGAAATATAGATGCCTTGGGAATGTTACTGTTAGAAATGTAGGCACCTCCAGTTAGGCAGCTGCTCAACAGGGTTTTGAGGTTCTAGATTTGGGCTTAAGTGCCTCAGTTGGCAGCTGGGTACCTAAGGCACTTTGTACACGTAGCATCATGTTACCTCTGGAGCTGCTTGGGGAATGAGCTGCATCAGGTCACTGCATGTCAGAGTCCTTTTCTTTAAGTTCTTCTTGCTGGTTAGGAGAGGGGCTTCTTCAGATGAACTCTCCTCTCCCCTTTCCTGAGCTGGCTGGATGACTGTCTCTATAACAATGCAGAGTTGGTCCAGACTACGCTTCAGGGCTGACTGAAAAGGAAAGGGAAAGCATTCAGGGTCTTTAATGGTGAGCAGCATTGTTGTTCTACCTTTGCCATCCTTAGCTCTGTGTAGCTGGCAAGGACAATTTACAAGACACAGTTCTGTACCATTATCAATGATAATCCACTCAGGAAAGAGTGAATTAAAATGTTTTAGGGTGAAGAGCTATCTGTGCCACTTGGAGCTAGTCACTGTTTCCTCACCAGATACTGTGCCTGGTCTAGAATATAATCTCACTGTAGAAGTAATTTATGTGCATGCACTGTTCTTCTAACACAACTGACTTCAGGGTGTTTCTTTGCAACTGCTCACCACCAACCATTTCAATATCTGGACCAATGAAAATAAGAAGTTACAAGGATGTGTATTTGCAATAGGTGATGGCTGTGCAAGGTTCCTGCTGGTATGGAAGAAAATACCCACACCAGGATTTCGAATCATACCCAGTAACTACACTACATTGTAAATG
Organism: Alligator mississippiensis; assembly: GCF_030867095.1. Classification (NCBI taxonomy): domain Eukaryota; kingdom Metazoa; phylum Chordata; order Crocodylia; family Alligatoridae; genus Alligator; species Alligator mississippiensis. The sequence goes on along the minus strand of NC_081835.1, from coordinate 53,204,859 downwards.
CAGCACTTTTTGAAGGTCATCAGGGTAAGAGTCAAATGTCCTTAGTTAGGTAGAATATCTTTTTACTCCTCAAGCTTTCCAACTGATTTATACAGGATGGTTCGGGGATTCAGGTCCTATTCAGTATAAGCAAGGACGTAATTTTTTTTCTTCATCCTGGATGATCTTCCTCCATCAAACTCTCAGAAACTAGCTATTTAGAAATGTAAGCATCAGAATGGCCAAGTGAATTACCAGTGAACTGGGCATTTGTGCATGCAGTTGTTCATCTACATATTGCTAAATCTTGGCCCCACATGAAGGCACCCAATAACAAGGTAATTCAAACACAGGAAATTGTTTTATTTTTGTGAAACCCACAGGATGCAATTCGCCAGCACACCCTGGATTTTTCTGCCACTCCGGTGATCCCAAGTAGAAAAACCCAACTCATCTAGTAGGTTCAACTACTTCTTATTGGTTTTGTGTTGCTGAAGCAGCATAAAGCAACAAGGGAATAGTGAAAAAAAACTGCATAAACAATATCCATCATTTCTTCTAAACCCTAAAATTGCTAGTTCATTATTTACCTCTTGGTTTCTCTTCAGTTCTGCAATATAGTTTGTTAAGGACTCAAGACACTCTTCCAGGTTGAAGTAGACAAACCAAAGCTGGGAAAGGTGGCAAGTGTTAAGGAAGGAATAGAATTACTTTGTATATGCCCGTCTATCTGTAGCTCTACCACTTTGGGGTCTTCAAAGGCTTCAGTACAGAAGCAGAGGCTGTCCCTGCCATGGAGACTGCTGCTAGCTAGGGGAGCCAGACTACAACCCATAGTGTGACAGCAACTCTTTCGCTCTATCTTTCTTTCTCTCTCTCCCTCTCCAAAAGGGGCCTGATTTTCTGAATATGCTAAGCACCACCCCTTTTAAAAACAGGTCCCTTCAAGTAACGTATCTAGAAATACTAGATACTTAAAGATGTGTGGGCTCTGTATTATGTACTTGCATACCACTGTCTTTAAAATATAGAGTGTAATCACTTACAGACAGGGAACACATTTTCCTCTATACTTGTACTACTGTGAGCACACCAATAATACTTACCAAAGAATAATTAATAAGAATTTTCATTATCCTGTATTAATATCCCACTTTTGGGAAGAATTTTCACCACAAAGATATTGGTGTGAAACCCACTAAAATAGCAGGGGGAGGACACAACACCTTCTGGAGATCCTTTTTAATGGAAAGATTGATAAATGCCTCTGTATTGTCAGGCACTAAAGAGAAAGATACTATACCTCACAGCACAAGGATACTTGTAGAATGCTCTGATGCCGATCCATAGCATCTGTAATCCCCACAAGTAAATTATGTCTCATGAAAGCTTCATTGGCAGCTGCTAGCCTTACATCTGTATTCACATTTATCTGTCAAATAACATGGGAGATAATAGCATGTTTCATAGTGACTTTCAAGGCCAGCCCACAATCAAGAATTTTAAAGAGTCTGATGGTCTTAAAGTCCTAAGTGTCTGGAAAATAGCAATAAGAGAAACTATGCCTTTAAGAGAGGATTTCAAAAAATGCTCAGCTCTAGCTTAGCCACCATCATTTGACTGAAATTGTTTTAGAAACCAAATTATATTCAAACAAATTATATTCAAACCAAATTATATTCAAATATTATCACAGTTATCATGGAACATAAATCATAATCATAGAAGTTAGGGATAGTTATGACCTGTAAGATCATGGTCCTTCCTCCAATCACCGCCCAGGTCAAAAGTGTCCCATACAGTACTTTTTTTATTCCAATTTTCTGCCTAGAAATGTCAAGGAATGGAACTTCTCCCACCTCCTTTGGAAGACTATCCCATGGTCAATAGCTATCCTCATAAGAGGCCTGATCCAAAGCTCATCAAAGTCAATATAAAGTCTCCTGTTGGACTTGGGATCAGACCTGGTAACTTTTAACTTTCAAATCCATCCTTAAAATTATGCTTTGCTGCAATCCCTACATAGCAAAAGTAGTCTACTGATGTTCTGAGTCCATTGCCTATCATGCTGATTAATAGTGTATCACTATTTCACTGATTAATAGTGTACTCTACCGTCAGTTTGTCTCCATCTCTTGTCTCTTATCTTAGACTCAGACTGCAAGATTTACAGTGCTGGCACTGTCTTTTTATTCAGTGGTTTGTACAGTGCCCAGCACAATGGATCCACAAGAAGGCTCCTTGGTATCACAATAATACAGATAATAAATCATTAATAATGTAGTAATAATGACCATAAAAACATTAAGTAAATAAATAAATCAGTTTTTCAGACATGCAACCTCAATTTTACTTTTACAGACTATTTCTTCATCCAATTACATTGAGCTCATTTTAAAATATTTTGTCCACTCTTTGGCAAACTATTTTTTGCACTCTTTAAGCTTTTCAAATATTTTTACATAATTACTTTGCTCCCTCGGTATTTGCTGGGAAATGCTTGCCATGCTTACATAAGTGATCACATGAACAACTTCTTCTTACCTTCCTTTGATATCGGTCAATAATCAGTATTACGATAATAGTGACTGCTACTGCAACGAAAGTCACCAATATGCTGATTTCCCAGTAGCGTCCAAAAGCATACAGTCGCATTATGGAATAAATATTTGTCCAGAGAGAAATGTAGAAAATCTAAAAAGACCTAGAGAGACTTAGTAAGCAATACTCACAAAATGAGAATGCAGAAGAAAAATCAAGAAGAACAAGAAAACTGCTGTTCCTTTCCTCACATGTTGCTGCCTTCCCATAAATTAATTAAATCACCAGGGATTGTCTGACAGTGGAAATGGAGAAAAGTCCCATCTAATAAGAAACTGAAGTACAGAAGCTATAGAAGTAACATCAGGACTGTATGAGTTCCTGGGTTATAATAAAAAAGCAGTGATTATCAAAGACAGCAAGTGAATTATTTATGATTTTTCACACTGAAGGAACTTAACTAAATTCCTTATTTTAATAAGAAATGCATTCACTGAGGCATACTGATAACAACTTACTACAGTCACTGTGTTTATAATGTCCTCATACCCAAGCACTCAGGGTACTGCAGGGACTAGTAAAATGAAATAATGTGCAGGTGACAGCCTCAGAGACCACTCTAGGAATGTAAAGAAAGAGACTTCTAATGAAGGGGAGCAGAGTCCTATTCATCTGGAGGTAACTTGGGGTGGTATATGTTCAAACAAGGGGGTGCCTAATGAGGATAGGTAGTTTAATGACAGATAGAATGCTATGGTGTGTGGTATGTTCTAATATAATGTGATATAATTTATTGCAATTAAGCCAAGAAATATATATTTAAAAATCTACTAGAGAAAACAGGGGAAGCTATATGCAATGAGTGACCAAAAACACCTCTGAAAAAAGACAGACAGGATAATTATTCAAACCAAGACCAGTTTACACCATTCTGTTCATGTTAAGGGGGCTATAACTGTCACACGTGTAATTTAGTCCCAGTTTAAGGCTCAGGAACCCTGCCAATGAAGTGTAAAGTGGCATTAATGTAAATGAGAACCAGGTCCAGAGTATTACCAGATGGTTTCTGAGAGCAAGACAGGATAGACAGTGGCACATACTCCCATGGGAAGGAATTCCACTCACTTTAGGGCCATGGCAGAAAAGGCTTTGCCATCTAAACTGGGGCTCCCCAGAATTGGGTAGTGTAGAGATCTGCCTTGTTACAGAGCAAATTCTGCATTTGCCTTGTTACAGAGCAAATTCTGGGATTTTTCAAAGGGGCTCAAAAGCCAACCTTGGTGGGACACCTACTACCCACGTGTGCCATGTAAAATCCATGTGCCTACTCACTAATTCCCATAAGCTCCTTTGAAAAGTTATAATATATCATTCAAAATACATCAATAATGGCCCAAATCAATAATCCCCCAACCAGGATCCTTACCACAGCAATAGCTATTCTGAAAGCTCTGGAGTTGTAGAACATGTAGCGTCTTATTTCAGGCTTCAGAACTGGGTTTTGAATTAAACTTCTCCATTCATCCATTGTCATCTGTTTGGGAACCAAAACCAAATGAGCTCCACCTACTTTTTCATACAGAGCTCTAAGTATCGTCAGAAAACAAACTGAACAGTGGTTAATAAAGGGCAAGGACAGTATTTCAAATTATTAGATTAAGAGAATTGGAACTTAAAAGGCTGGGGCTGCCAGGAAGTGAGTCCAGCCACTGCACTGCCCCAGCCCCACTGCGCATCCGGGGGCAGAGAGACTGGCTGCATGCACGATGGCCCGGGCTGTTCCCCTGCCTAGGCTGGCTGGGACCAAGGGACCTATTGCAAGCTGGACAAAATCCCTCAGCAGGTCGGATCCAGCCCACAGGCCATATTTTGCCCATCCCTGTCCTGGAAGCATTGCTGAAACTTTGTGAGACAGACTCGCCATACTGTAATGAAGCTGCCAAAAAATTAATTGTGAGAACCAGTATGAAACTGAGGCCGTATTTAAAAGTACACAAGGGTTTTCAGCCTAGTCCCAAGCCAATGCATCAGCAATGCTGTGTCCTCCAAAAAGCAGATACTTCTCTCTCTGTTACAGTACTTTCTTTTTTCAGCACATGGAATGGTTAATTTAACTGCTGAGTAATTAGTGGCGAGAGCATTACTCAAGTCTAACTCTTCACTAACAGTAATCCTAATTTTGTTCCAATTTGTGTCAGTGAGAGTCTGGCCTTTTACTGAAAAGGCAGCAACATCAGGCCTTTTAATATGATGGAGAGCACTATTACATTTTGTATAGTTTTTTTCCCTAGAATCAGGCAGAAATTTACACGGTGTAACAATGAACTACACAGGCATAATTGGTAGCCTGTTCATATATTTGACTTTGAATAACAGATATGCTGTCATTTAGACCTTGATTTCTTGTTACAGATACAAAATGCCAAAGACAAAAAAATACCTGTCACATCTGCAAGCCATTTGGTAACCAGGTTATTACTGAGGCACTTACCTGAATTCCCAAGTTCTTCAGTTTCTCTACACAAAGCTCCAGGTCAAAGGAGATGGAAGAGAAGTTATTGATAGCACTGAGAACTGTAAGCACCTGGCCATTGTGAAGCTCTGCAAAGGCATCAGAAGACAAGACAAGTCTGAGCGTGATAATAATGCTCTGATTAGTGACTTGTTTTCATCACAAAAACTAAAGAGTGCTTGACCATGAGGGAATAAGAGAAAACCAATCACATGGAGAAGATTGCAACATGTGACATATCCCAAGCTCTCTCTCCAGCATGTCTAATAAAATCAAAAAGGAATAGTGTTACAACTATTATAATGTCATACTATGAGGTTATACTCCAATAGCTAGTTATACTGGAAAAACAGAGGTGGAAGGTAAGGAAAGCAAATTCAGCACATGCTAAAAGGGGAAGTGATCTGTTATAACATGATATTCTGGTCTCCTAAGGAGTAATGCGCTACAGGTGTGGCACCATTCCACTTCAAGCTGGTCAAAATGCAGGGTGGTCTGAAATGTCTGATTTCTTAAAATTAGTTTTACCCCAAATTATGAAATATAAATTCTGAAGAAAAAGAATCAGACACTCAAAATATGGTGTTTCTCAGATGGAATATGACCTCTATGCTGCCACAGATGTGAAGACAGGTAGTCAAGGAGTCTAAAAGTCCAAAGAACCGCAGCCCATGACAGTCCACATGCTTTCCCATCACCACAGATGCTGAGAGCCTGTCCTAGGCTTTCCAGACTAATTCCCAACAATCCAACAAGGATCCTGGAAAATCTGAGGGCCCTGGAAGTAATCAGGATGCAGGAGCAGAACCTTGGTCAGATCTACAGCTATTAGAGCAGGGGCAGGCAATTATTTCGGATGGAAGGCCGCTTACCCAGTTTTGGCAAGCTGTTGAGGGCCACATGGGTAGCCCCACCCCTTTAAAGGTGCCCCTCCCCCTGGTCACCATCTTGGAACCAATGTCTTGGGACCAATGTCTCGGGGCCACCACCGGTGTGGCCCAGAGCAGGGCACAGGCTGGCAGGGGTCTATGGAGCCGAGCTGAGCTGCACCAGCAGGAAGAGGGGGGAGGTGACCCGGATCCATAGAGCCACTGCTGGCCGGGACCCTGTACCCCTGCCGCCCTGCTCTGGGCCCTGCCAGTGCTGGCCCCAGGATGCTGGTGCAGGCCCTATGCTCCCATTGGCTCCCCGCCCACTCACTCCTAGTGTCCCCCAGCCCCGCAGTACAGGCGGGGGGCAGCATGCAGACCCAACCCCCTGCTCACCAGCAAGGAAGGAGCTGGTGCTGAACACAGGGAAAAGCAGTCCCTTGCCCACCCCATGACCAGCACTCCCTGCTGCAGCCACTCACAGCCCGCGCAGGGCTGTAATGAGCAGGCACAGGCAGCCCTATGTGGGTTGTGAGCGGCTGCAGTGCAGGGCACCAGACACAAAGCAGGCAAGGGGCCACTTTTTCCCGTGCTCAGCACCAGCTTGTAACGCACCCCTGCTGCCAGCCTGGGCCCCGTGCCAGCTCTGGGCTTGCCCACCGAGGTTTCGCTGGGGCAGGAGCAACTGCTCAGTGTGGAGGAAAGCAGCACCCATGCTTGCCGCACTGGGCAGTGGTTGCTGCTACCACCTGCCCGGAGCTCATGCACTGGGCAGCACAGAGGCAGTGGTGGCAAACACTGCCCAGCATGGCAAGCGTGGGGGTGGTGCTTTCCTCTGCGCCAAGCAGCTGCTCCCAACAGTTAAGCCCCGAGCTGGTGTGGGGCCCAGGCTGGCAGCAGGGGCGGGTTACAAGCTGGTGCTGAGCATGGGGAAAAGTGGCCCCTCGCCTATCCCGTGCCTGGCACCTTGCGCTGCAGCCACTTGCAGCCCACCTGGGGCTGCCTGTGCCTGCTCAGGACAGCCCCGCATGGGCTGTGAGTGGCTGCAGCAGGGAGCACCAGCCACAGGGCAGGGGGAGGGTTGCTTTTCCCCACACTGAGCTTTTCTCCGGGGTCCTTCCCTGCCCTTCCCCCCCCTCCCCTTACCTGAGTTTCCCACACTAGGGCAACCACATGGTCCCAAGCCAGAAGCCCCTTCTGGGCCTTCTGGCTGGAGGCAGGGCCAGGCAGGCTCTGATCTTGCAGGAGCCTGCCAGGGCTTCACCTGGGTCCTACTGCCCCTGGTTCCTGTCATTTTTTATGGGACCCAAGGGCAGATAAATATTAATTTTCTAAATTTTTTAGGGGCTCCCCAGGCTGGATAGAATGGCCTCATGGCCAGATCTGGCCCGTGGGCTGTATTTTTCCCACCCCTGTATTAGAGCATTCCCAGATATGTTCATCAGGATGCCTGTAGCTGAGGTAGTCCTCCTGATGGGGCTGCCATGAATCCATGGACTCTAGAACCGCTGGGGTGTTCAGCAGCATGCTATGAACCCAGGCCAAGTCCCATGGAAACCCTGCCTTCAGTGAACAAAAAGTTCATCCAACCTGAGTTGTTTTAGAAGACACATTTCAGCTAGGGACAGATGTTACACGTAACCGGTTTAAGTGAACAAAAACTGGTGTAAATCTGTAACAGAACATATATTCAGTGCACATAAACCAGTTTCAAAATGGCTGAAACTGGTTTGACATAAACCTGGTTGAATGTAGTATTAGACAACTGATTTGGGTCAAACCGGTTATGGAACTTCTGTCCCAGACCCCTTCCTGGTTTAAGTTAAATCAGAGTTCCCCAGCATCCCAGATGCTTTGCAGCCCTGGGCTGGGCTGGGCTGGGCTGGGCTGGGCTGTCTACTCCAGAAAGCAGGGCTGGCCCCACCCCTCTGCCCGCTAGCCTGAGCACTAACACTGCTCCAGCTGGCTGAGGAGTTTGAGACTGCAGGCACATCAGCGCCTTCCTGATTTTACCCTGCCCCATCTCCCCTCGCAGCTTGCTGCTCAAGTAGGGATACTGCCCCCCCCCCCACTCCCTACCTCCCCTCTCCCACAGCATGGACCCCAGTCTGTATGTGGTCACAGTCACACCACCCCTATGCTAGCTAATGCTGAGAGGTGTCTGTGCATGTGTGTCTCCTTGTTTCTCTGGGAGAAAGGCTGACAGAACAATGTCTGCTTAGGGCTTTTTGGACCTAATCAACAGGTCAGCTGATAATGTCCCTCCATCCCTTCCTTGGAAAAAGTTTTTAAGAGCTTGAACTAATGACAGAGGCTTTGTTTTCTCGATGGACTTATAAATGTTGTGTTACCAGCTCCCTGCTGGCTCCCTCACCTGTCAGGTTTTCTGCAGACAGTATGAAGAAGCAGGGAGTGCCTCAGAGTGCTAGTCAGAGGCTAAGGTCTGGCAACACTCCTGTCCCTTGAGCAGCAAGCCAGGAAAAGCCTGGAATTGTGTCTGGGATTGTGCAGGCAGGAGAAAACCCATCCCTAATCGAAGCATCCTGCCCAGGCCTCACCCTACCCCCACCCTTAGCTCAGCATGGTAGAAGGGAAGGGAGGGCTGCTGTAGCACCCCCAGCTCCTAGCCTGAGCCACCGCAGGCATGTGCCTGTATTTCTTGATTTAAAAGTGAATGACTATCCACCTCCAAATCAGTTCAAGCTCTGCAGGACAGACTAACCTGCAAAGATTGAATCAATTCAGGTTCAGGCTTTTTGAATGTCTGTCCCTAGCCTTCAAATTCAATGAATCAACATTGTCTGTTCTGTTCAGTGCTGTTGGTTTACTTCCATTCCCTCAATGGTGGGCCAGCCAGGGGAATTTGGGGCTACACTAAATCATGCTGGCTGCAGCACTCTCCAATGGATTATTGCACTGGCTAAGAATGAGGCAGAACTCCTGTGCACTCAGCCACACCCCACATAAATCTGGCTAGCACCCACCTATTTTCTACACCACCCAACAATTCCCTCAGGTCAGGGAACAGCAAGGAAACCAAATTCCTTCTCAGACCATGAGGGTGTGGTCCATCTACAAGAAAAAACTGAAGGGAAGGCGTATTTCAAGACCTGTTGTGTACGTGAAGTAACAATACTCAGTTTGTTTTCTGAGTTAACTGTTTCATCAGAATACAGCAATGTGGTCTAGTCCAGTGGTTCTCAACCTTTTTTGTACCAAGACCCATTTGTAAACGTTGATGGCCAGTCCCAACCCAGTGCCCCTCACTCCCAACTCACTGAGCCCTGCCCTCAGGCTCCCGCGCCCAGTGTGTGGGGCAGGGGAGGGCCCAAAAGCCCCTAGCAGCCCCTAGCAGGCTGGAACTCTGGCAGCTCACAAGGGAAAAGCTATGGTCCCCCACATCTTTCTCCTTTAAAGAAGAATTCATTTTTTAAGTTTGTTTGCAACCCTTTCATATATTTTTGCGACCCAAAAGTGGGTCACAACACTCGGGTTGAGAAACACTGGTCTAGTGGATTAAGAGCAGGAAAGACATGAAGCCACTTACTCATCTTGTGACTTGGGCAAGTTACTCAGGACAGAGTCTAATAATATTGGGTACCTGACTTTAAATGTCTAGGATTTTCACAGGGGCTTAAAACCCACAACTTAGGTTGGAGCTGACAAGAGCTGCAAATGAATGCTCAGCACCTCTGGAAATCAGGCATTAGCTCCTGGATGTCTCAAGCTGGGCAACCAGAAATGAAAGCACTTAGAATGAGCAGACATTTCTACAGATATGACTATGGCCTGATTTCCAGAGGGCTTGAGCATCTGCCACCCTTCCTTATTCATTTAATTTAGGAGTCACTTTGAAACTGTGGCCCCTTGTCTTGCAGTTGGGGATTTGCATGGGAAAATCACGGCAGTCTGTTGTAGAATCATAGACAAGTATGACTAGAAGGGACCTGTAGAGGTGATCTAGTCCAACCCCTTGCCAGAGGCAGGATCATTCCTATCCAAACCATCTTACACAAATCCATTGTCTAACCTAGCAAAACTACACAGTCAACCCAGACACAACACAAGACATAGTGCCCTAATCTGCCACAGATAAAGGAAGTGGACCACAGCAGCCACTATCCTGCTGTTGCAAAAGTTGTTAAAATGCCCTCCAGAGATCCCAGGATAAGGGCCACACCCCTGCTAGAGGAAGACAACTCGCCCAACCCCTCTCCCCAACAGTCCATAACAATCTGACCATGGAGTAACAATTCTTCCTGAACCCAAATATAGGGATTGGTCTGACCCTGAGTGGAGGGCCAAAATCCTCTAGCCAAGGGACTCTGGGTTTAAGTTCCAGCAGGAGCACTGGCACACCCAAGCCAGAATCTCCAGCCCTGGTTGCAACCAACAACCAATATTAGTGAGGAAAATCTAGCAGCAGGTGGGGGAAAAATTCCCTCCTGGTTCCATGCAGCAACCAGCAAAGCTCAGAAGCATGGGAAATATGCTTATGTTCTGCTATTTATTATTATTATTATTATTATATATAGATTCGGAACCATGGTCAGTCTGTAAAGGAGTATTGCATTACCCAACATAAACTGAGGAAGGGGGTCATTTTACAAATAAAGTCCATGATTTTCAAAACTGACTATTCACTTTCAGTGCCCAATTTGAGGAGCTGTAAATGATCCTGATTTTCAGCATGTGGACACTCGCCATTCCTAGAAAATCAGCCCTTTTGATAGGGTTCCAAGGTAAGCCCTCCAAAACAGAAGATGAATAAAGATCAAAGTCCACCAAAGCCTATGAGACCCATCAGGCTAACATAGCTAAGACACAGCCAACTATGGCTAGCATCATGCTAGGCTGTCTTTGACTCCCTGACCAAGTGCATTTACAGCTGAGCCGACCAGCAGCAGCATTTAGCTCAAGTCCAAAACAGGACACACTCATGTAGCAAGATCCTGCACCGAAGATAGAAGATAAACAACCCTGAAAAAACACATCTTCTCTTAGTTTAGTGATACTTGATTCAATATTCATTGTTTGTAATTGGCAACTTAGGTTGTTTGCTTACCTTTCACTAAGTGGTTCTTAGAGTAGAAGATGGAGGAAGAGGGAGAAGACAAGGAACCATTTTTCTCAGCTCCATTTGCTTGGCTTTCATGTGACATGGTGAATAAAATGTCTCTATCAGGATCTCTTAGCTTGACTGTTATAAATCAAACACTCCACATTCATGAATTCCCTCCTTTCCTTTTTTATTGCATGGAAACAGCCAGGAAAAACCAAGTCAGCATGTTAAAAAAAAAATTCTCCTTGTCATGGGAAGTAGATTATGATTTTTTTTTTCACAGTGAAGAGTAATCTCATTGTCTTCAATAGGACTATTAACAGGAACTTTTCTGCCTGAGCAGGAGTCACAATTTAGCTCTGCAAGAAAGAAAAGAAATGGCGACACTTTGGCCTCTGCTTCTGTTTCTGAAGGATTATGGTATACACCCAAACAAATACTGTTAGTTCATGCCTCCCCACAATCCTCTGAGATCAACGTAACCCATAGACATGCCATAATGCCATATTAGTATTGGCTTCTTCAGACATTATTTCCACACGTACACATTTTAGTCAATAAAACAACAACCCTTCGCACTCTTCAGAAAAATCATCCCGTAATTAAACACTACTGTTTACACTGTGCAGGCAATTAGTCAGTTAATGAGCCTGATTTTGCTTCTCCTGAAGCCAACAAGAGTTTTGCCATTTTCATCAATGAGATAAGGTCGGGGGCATTGTAAGTATACACCTGCAAAGTTCTGCAGTCACTGAGATACCGAACCATTAATGTTGGGCAGTGCACAAGTATAGTGCAATGCACGGGTACAGGAGAAAAGAAAACCCAGTTCAGATAACGAATACACAAATAGATATTTAGAGTGCCTAAGAGAAAGATATATTCTGAAACAAACTAGAACTTCCAGCTGGAACCTAGAGAAATGTTTGAGGAAATGTTTATCTGAAAAAACCAAACAAAGTATTATTTTTCAAATACACCTCTGCCCTTCATTTCCAAGTTCTAGATGGTGCCAGAAGCAGATGTGACCCTGCTCCACAGCAGAGACGGAGACCGTTCTGTCCCATTTTCAGTAAAATGCGGCTGAATCAGAAAGCTTCTATGTTTCAGATCAGTTGCCAGCATCTCCAGATGTTCCTCCAGACCAAACATCTGAACATCTGCATCGCAATCACGTTACATCCCTGGCGCTCATTTACATTTCTAGTAGAATCTACGTAATTCTCCACAAATACCCATTGTTTCTTCAGCCCATTTCCCATCTCACCTCTATCCCAGGTCCCTAGATTGTGACTGCCACCCTTGGGAGTTTCAACAGGCCTCTCTTACCAAACACATCAGTGCCACTCCCCAGTTACATGCAGGATTGCTTCAATTGAATCCATAAGTATAACTGAAATTTAATCCAGCTAAATGAGTGTATCATATTCATCAGCTGAAGCACAGTCAAACTGGAAACTGATGCAACAGATGCTATGTGAAAAGATTTCTATGCTTACAGAAAGTGCCTGCAAAGGGCAGAAAACTCAGTTAAGGGAGTAACGCTCTAATACTCTGGGCATAATGAATGGTGCACTTGTGTCTGCATGTATATACCATTTTAACCATTTTTCCTCCTGCCCACTTAGCTGGTTATGCGTGTACTCAACCTTATCAAAACAAGAGATCTAGTATTTGCGGGTGAGGGGCACCGCTGAAAAGTAGCTTTCTTCTGAGAGCTCATCTGTACCCACACGTGCCCTGCCTTCATCCCATTGATCCCACCCCCTGGCACCAGCTCAAATGAGTAACATGCTTAGTTTCAGAAGTAAGCTTCTCTGCACCTCAGTTTCATTGGAGAAACAGGCAAAACAAGCACATTGCCCAAGCTTAAAAGGAAAGTGATGAATATTTTTCCTCCTCCCCCTAGCACTTTTTACTTTAAACCCAGCACTTTGGTGGGAAACAAGAGAGAAAACAAGAAAAAGGAAAACCACAAAATAGAGTGTATTTTTCACTATACAAACACAAAACACAGCATCAGTGCTGGGGTCATGTAAAGCTACAGACAAACCAGGATTCTCTGGTTTAGGCATTTCAGACTTTTCAGTCACCTGGGATGTGCTTGCCTTAGGAGACCACTTCAAAGGAAACAGCTAGTTCAGAGCAGGAAAACCTACCTCCTGTTAACAAACAGCAGACAGCACTGACAGCAGCTGCAGGGAAGGTGCAGACAACATAGCTTTATAGTCTCCTTTCTGCCCAGCATGCATCTCATTTCTCTTGGCTCACTTTTATCACAGAAGTAATGCCCCTTTTGGGAGGTCTCTCTTCCCCACACTCTTCCCCATCTCTACCTTCTCCTCTTCCCCCCACATTAACATTAATATTCTCTCCCTCACTGCCCAAGCTCCCAAGGACTCTACCCTTATCTCCTATTCACTCCCTAAGATCTGCCAGAGCTTCTCCTGTGACTACTTAATTTGTCTCCTCAATCCACCCTAAGCTACTGCATTTCCATTTATGTCATTCCATATTTTGGTTAAACTCCAGATTAGACCCCCCCACATGATAAGGGGATTCAAAAAGCTTACCTGGTCCAGTCATGGTTCAAATGAGCTCTACCCTGGTCATTCTTTCTTCTTTCTTTGTATGGGAATATCCAACACTGGACACTTTGTGCCTTCACACTGTTCACCCTAGGGACAGAAAAGTCTTGGTTATCTGGGGTGCTTCAGCTACTGTACAGAGCAGCAGCTGCAGGAATAAATCACTCTTATTCCCCATAACTCCCAGGGCCAAATAAGTACATTGGTGCAACCACTGAAGTCAAGAGGCTTGCAACAGACATAGATGGGCCCCCACCCAGCTTCTCACTTTCATTACCCTATGTTGCAAGCACTAGCTTGCTACATATCTCATGTGCGTGTGAGTTTCATCTCTGCCATATTTTAGAAAGGAGTGTTAGCCCTCTCGATTTCTCCAGAAGTGTTTCAATATCTCTCATAATAGTACAAACAGACTCAAGCTGTAAAATTTGGACCCAGGAGACCTCCTATTTGGAGGAGTTCAAATCTAGGTTACACCCTACAGGTCTAAAGTTGGTCCAGTAAGTTGATCACCAGGATGGTCTGAAGGCTGCACTTGCCCTTAAACAAGTGTGACTCACACTGAACCCCTAACAAAAAAGCAAGAAGTTATAAGCAGGAGTAAAGTCAAAGTAAAGTTTTAACAATGGGGCTATGGAGTTGGTGCCTGAAGTTCAAGCACTGTAAAAAGAAATGCTGAAATAGTCAAGTAAAACTTGTTTCATGGACTGCAATCATTTCCAGGGTGGAGAAATTCCTCTAGCCAGGCCTGGCTTTGATGAAGGCTTCAATTCACTGTTCTTGCTGAATTCTGTACCCTTATCCATCATGCCCCATACCAGACACCGCGGTGTCACTGTTGGTGAGTGATACACCACCATGCATAAATTCCCATATAACTAGTCCAGTGAACAGAGATGGACAGTGGTAGGCATGTTTTTTGTTTTCAAGAAAAGCACAACTGCCGTGCAGATCTCCCTCAGTGATTAACAAAGGCTATGCAAACTCTCCCCTACATGAGACAGTTAGAGATCAAGAAATTCACTCAACAGCCTAAGGGCACAGAGTGAAACACTTTGTGTCATAACAGATTTGGCAGAGTCATACAAATCACAGACAAATATAGATAGGAGGAATGGGAACCACATACCCGGGCCTGAGAATTCGCTGAGTAGTCACAACAACGGAGAAGATGTTTCAGCAGGGTATTTCCCTGATTTCATTTACAAATATATATCTGTGTAGAGAAGCCAAATAAAAGTGGTTTAGGGGCTGCGTCCCAAGTCCTTGTTCAGCAATATTCAAATCCATTTCAAAACAGGAGAATGCACAGTCAACCGGGCCAAATGACAGACATGATATCACCTCCCTCACTGCTGCATCCAAGCCAGCTTCTCCCTGAAAAACTGAACATGATCAAATACAAAACCAGAAGAGGTCTCATCACAGTTTTCTTTCCATCTCAGTCTACTGTATTACAGGAAAATGATTGCAACTTCCCTAAGCAATTGGGCAGTGCAGGAAGAGAAGAGGTTCATTTTGAATGGTCTGTAGAGTCATGATCTTGCCAAATAATTGGGACATACCAAAACCAGACAAATATAAACGGCTTTATGAAGGCAAAGACTAGGTCTAATGGCAGATCTTAGCATTTCTTCATGTTAGTGCATGCGGATCAAAATTTAAGAAAACAGTTCTCTTTACTGCATACATTCCCTAGAGAATATGATCACATGATTTTCCTGTAACTCTGAATTCCTCTGCTCTAGTTTACTACAGACATTGTGGGTAATGTGTTAATTGAATTGCAGGGCCGCATTGAAAACAGATTTGACTTCATAGTTGTTATCCGCATGGGACCTTATTATATTGGCAACTGCAGGCTGATAGAATAAAAGCATCCATTCAGCTTGGTAAATCATACACTTTCTTTGTCACTAGCGCGCAGGATCACTTCCCCCCACAAACCCAGCCGTGCCAAAGCTTGCAATGCAACTGCATCAAAAGGAATAATTGTGCTTTCCTCCTCTTCTTGCCTAGAAAAGGATCCAGGGAGAGCAATAAAATGGTGACATGTTTAGAAAGGAGACTGTGAGCGCACTGTTAAAAACGGCCTGTGGCAAACCACAGATGGGGTAATAAACATGAAACCAAATCTCCCTGGCTGCTTAACTGCTAATTTGCTCCAGCGCATAAACTGTACATATCACTCTTTAGCAAAAATTACATGTGGGAAATGATTTCAGAGCCAAAGCTTCACCCTATTTAAGCAGCAAAATTCCACAGTTTGCAAAGGAACCAGGAGCTAGCTGTTAGGAACAATCCAGTGGCTGCAGAGGGGTGTTAGATGTAGAAATTCGATTATGCTAATGGGGCTAAAAACTGACCCCCTTGCCTAGGTTACCCATGCTCCCTGCATATTATTGTGTGCCAGGGCATATGGTCCCTACTTGCTATTCTACAAATACATTGGAGTGGACTACAGCTAATGGATCTGTCATGATGTATATCCATCAGACACTGCTGCTTGCCAAGCTGGAGTGCTTGAACTGCAAGATCTTAGTACAGTATGGATACTTGGGTATTACTCTTCTGTTACTCTCTAGCCTTTCCCACATGGAGATTACCAATGCTAAGAAGAAATATTGAATTTTATTAGGAGATGTTTAGGAATGTGTTATTAGTAGCTGTTTAGGACTACTAATCTAAAGGTCCCCAAAGTCACAAATAAAGAGACTGAAATCAATGACTAACATTAACTGAAGAAATACTCAAAATCACAACTTTGGACCCTCACTCACAACAAAGCACAATATGGAAAATATCCCAGAGTATACCACAGGGGAAAACTGAGGGAGACAAGGGCACTGCCAATGCCCTGCCATTGAAACTCTTGACAGCTCCTGTTTCTCATCATCTTACCTTCCTTTACATGCTTAATTTTTGATGATTTACTAATGTGTTTTAATAGCATTCTGGGTACCCAAATTAGGTGCACTGCTCTATATCACTTTTGGTCCTTCTTTTCACTTTGTTACACACAGATTCTACTTTTGCCTTTTTTCAGTCCTTTGAGAGAGCCCCATCCTTCAAGTGCTCCTGAAGATAATTGCTAATGCTTTCCAGATTGTTTCAACTATTTTTTTAAGTATACTTGGGCAAATTTCATCCAATTTTGTCAATTGAATGCATCCAACTTATCTCAATAGCCTCCCTCAATTCTGGCCTGCATTTTTATCCTTGGTTGACATTCAATGCATTAAGCGCCTGGTCAAAAATAACCTTACTTCTGTGAAAACTAAATCAAAATAGGCCTTGATTGCTTTGGTTCTCTGTGTCATCCATAGTTTCCTTTCCTTCCCCATTAAGTACAGACCTCTTCTTTCCTTTGTTTTCTTTAGACATCTAATATATTTATAGAACCTTTTCTTTCTGCCTTTTATGTTCCTTGCTAGAGGTAACTTTTGTACCTTGCCCTTTCTGATTTTATCACTGTATGCTGCGCTGTTCCCATCCAGTTATCTTTAGACATCTGATGTTGTTTCTACTTTTGCATAATTCATTTTTAATTGTAAGGTCATCAACCAGCTACAAAGTGTGACCCAGCTCCACAGCAGAGACAGAAACCATCCCGCCCCATTTCCAGTTAAATTCACAGGACAGCCAATTGGGACAGGTGCCACTTGTATTTTTGTGAAGCCTAATTTTTCAGTGGAAAAATATTTCCATCAAAAATTTCCTGCCAGCCCTAATCAAGAAAGGGTAACAGTGTTGGGAAATGTCCTTTGCTCTCCTCTCATACACACACTTTCCACTTCTTGTTCTCTGGACCTGTTAAACACAGTTCATAGGAAGCCATGGATCAGAAACCATTAGGTATAATAACTATATTTCCTAATATTTCTGAAATTATGTATTTGAGATCAAAAATTGCTGCTGCTTCTGAGATAAATCACAGCTCTTTTATTGCTCCCTATTTCTGTCTTATTGCCTGCAAAGCTTAAGGTAAGTTAATGGTCCAAAGCACTGCATTCCTTTGCATTATCATAATACAGACAAACTAACAAAAAAAAACCCTTCTGTTGTCCTGAATAATGGCTCCATTATTGATCCAACAGACTCTTCATTAGATTTTTTGAGGCAGCTGAATGTAATTTAACATGTATTTAATTTTTAGTCTAATGCCAGTCTGAGCCAATATAATTACTCCATGAGAATACTACCAAAAAATAGATTAGTATAAGCTACTTTCTTTTGGCAAGCTGTTTTTTTTGCGGAGGGGCAGGATATCTTTTTTCTAGGTAACACTGTTTTGGTGGTTCTTGATATTCGTTTTCTTCAAGATTAAGCCAGATCATCAACTGCAGTAAACGGAAGAGGTGCACCAGTACATAACAGTTGAGAACCTGGTCGCTTGCCTTTTGTTATAAATTAATGTTAGACTCGATGATGGAAAACAAATGGGGAGCAGGGGAGGGGGGAAGAATCTGGTTAAGAAGCTAAGTAATAGCGAATGGGAAAACTGGTCAAATTTCATCATGGCAAAAGGATACTAAACAGATACACAAAGCTCATGCTAATTTATACCAGTTGTCAAAAGTGTGATAAATCCATGGGGTTTCAAAAATCGGCAGGGGATACAAAAACATTTAGTCAAAACTACTGAAGATCAAGATGTACCCCCAGGGGCATAACCAAACCAGAGGAATAGGAAGCAAAAAACAAATGAAATGTGAAGCTATCAATGAATGCTGGAATGATTTTGAACTGTTCATACAAACTTTAATTAATTTAGAGCCTAGCAACCAGTCAAAACAGATCTGTATGTCATTGCAGGCAGCATCATGAAAATCGACAATCAGTATTCAATGAGAGTCCTGTTACTGATCATTTCTTTGTAGTGTTCTTTTCAAAATCTCCAACTATGAACTTTAATCCTCAGTTTGGGCATCAAAATGCCTGTGGAAAAAAAAAACATTTTTCAATAAAAAGAAAATTTTTACAAAAAAATTGTTTTAAAAAAAATGGAAATTAAAATTCCACCTTTGACTTTGCTTTTTTAATTTTTTGCCGCTGGACTGAAAACAGGGAGTAAAACTCAATAGCAAGAACTCCTGTGAGGTTTTTTTTCACAGCAATATTTTGCAGCTTGGTCTCTACCCTGGAAAATGAAAGATTACGGTTTATGCCTATATTTCTCATTCTAACATAATAAACCTAATTAAAAGGAACACTTTCAAAGCAAAAAGAGTCAGTCACAAACTTTCTTGAAAACTGCTTTCTTCTTGCCTGCTGTCATGCCCCCTTGTGGTGTGCCACATACAGCACAAATGCACATGATTCAGGGTAGGGATGATTCAGGGTAGGGACCTTATTCTCATCATGTCATATTGCAGTCATTCCAGTTCAATGTTGTATCCCTTTTCCTATGCTCTACTTGCCTCTATGTATTATAAGTGTGACAGCCTACATCCTGCTTGATTAAACAGAAGACCGTCTGAGCTTAAATTAATGAACTGCTAACAGCTTGGGCTAAAAAGCCAAGCTTCTTGGACTGGAGTAACTCAGACACAAAGACAGACCTCTAATGAGGTCCTACGTGCAGGAATTGTGCCTTACCAAGGCCCTGCTGACCAAATTTGCCATTGGATGCCTGCTGACAAAATTACATAGTGTAGACCATTGTCTGTGTGTTCACACAGTGCTTAGCACATAAAATCAGCGAAAATGAGGTTTGAAAGGGACTTCAGGAGGTCATCTAGTGCAACCCCCTGCTCAAACCCAGACCATCCCCAACTAGATCATCTCAGCCAAGGTTTTGTCTAGCTGGGTCTTAAAAACCTCCAAGGATGGAGATGCCGTTTCCTCTCTAGGTAGCATGTTCCAGTGTTTTACAACCCTCCTAGTGAGAACATTCTTCCTGGATTCTACTTCGTCTAAACTTCCCTTGCTGCAACTTGAGACCATTGCTCCTTGTTCTGTCATCTGCCACCACTGAGAACAGTCCAGCTCCATCCTCTTTGAAACCCCCTTCAGGTAGCTGAAGACTGATATTAAATCCCCCCTCAGTCTTATAGATTCATAGATTCATAGATGTTAGGGTCGGAAGGGACCTCAATAGATCATCAAGTCCGACCCCCTGCATAAGCAGGAAAGAGTGCTGGGTCTAGATGACCCCAGCTAGATACTCGTCTAACCTCCTCTTGAAGACCCCCAGGGTAGGGGAGAGCACCACCTCCCTTGGGAGCCCGTTCCAGACCTTGGCCACTCGAACTGTGAAGAAGTTCTTCCTAATGTCCAGTCTAAATCTGCTCTCTGCTAGCTTGTGGCCATTGTTTCTTGTAACCCCCGGGGGCGCCTTGGTGAATAAATCCTCACCAATTCCCTTCTGTGCCCCCGTGATGAACTTATAGGCAGCCACAAGGTCGCCTCTCAACCTTCTCTTGCGGAGGCTGAAAAGGTCCAGTTTCTCTAGTCTCCCCTCGTAGGGCTTGGTCTGCAGGCCCTTGACCATACGAGTTCCCCTTCACTGTACCCTCTCCAGGTTATCCGCATCCTTCTTGAAGTGTGGCACCCAGAATTGCACGCAGTACTCCAACTGCGGTCTGACCAGCGCCCTATAGAGGGGAAGTATCACCTCCCTGGACCTATTTGTCATGCATCTGCTGATGCACGATAAAGTGCCATTGGCTTTTCTGATGGCTTCGTCACACTGCCGGCTCATGTTCAACTTGGAGTCCACTAGGACTCCAAGATCCCTTTCCACCTCTGTGCCACCCAGCAGGTCATTCCCTAGGCTGTAGGTGTGCTGGACATTTTTCCTCCCTAGGTGCAGCACTTTGCATTTCTCCTTGTTGAACTGCATCCTGTTGTTTTCTGCCCACTTGTCCAACCTATCCAGGTCTGCCTGCAGCTGTTCCCTGCCCTCCGGCGTGTCCACTTCTCCCCATAGCTTTGTGTCATCTGCAAACTTGGACAGAGTACATTTCACTCCCACATCCAAGTCGCTGATGAAGACATTAAAGAGTATCGGTCCAAGGACCGAACCCTGCGGGACCCCACTGCCCACACCCTTCCAGGTCGAGACCGACCCATTTACCACGACTCTTTGGGTGCGACCCTCTAGCCAATTCGCCACCCACCAGACTGTGCAATCATCCACATCACAGCCTCTTAATTTGTTCACCAGTATGGGGTGGGATACCGTATCGAAGGCCTTCCTGAAGTCCAAGTATACGACATCCACCCCTCCTCCTGTGTCCAGGCGTTTCGTAACCTGGTCATAGAAAGAGACTAGGTTGGTCAGGCACGATCTGCCCGCCACAAACCCATGCTGGTTTCCCCAGACTAGATAAACACAGTTCTTCTCTTCTCCAGACTAGATAAACACAGTTCCCTCAGCCTCTCCTCATAAGTCATGTCCCCCAGCCCCCTAACAATTTTGTTGCCCTACACAGGACTCTCTCCAATTTTTCCACATCCCTTCTGTAGTGGGGGGGGGGGGGGGGGGGGGGGGGGCAAAACTGGACACAGGACTGCAGATGTGGCCTCACCAGTGCTGAATAGAGCAGAAGAATCGCTTCCCTCGATCTGCTGGAAACACACCTATCAATGCAGCCCAGTATGCTGTCAGCCTTCTTGGCAACAAGGGCACACTGTTGGTTTGTATTCAGCTCATTGTCCACAGCAACCCCCAGGTCCTTTTCTGCGGAGCTGCTGCCCAGCCAGTCAGCCCCCAGCCTGTACTGATGCATGGGATTGTTCTGTCCTAAGTGCAGGACTTTGCACTTGTCCTTATTGAACCTCATGAGATTTATTCCGGCCCAATCCTCCAATTTGTCTAGGTCTCTGAATCTTAGCCCTGCCCTTCAACATATCTACTACTCCCCCCAGGTTGGTGTCATCTGCAAACTTGCTGAGGGTGCACTCCATCCCATCTTCCAGGTTGTTGAAGACATTGAACAAAATAGGCTCCAAGACCAACCCCTGGGGCATTCCACATGATACTGGCTGCCAACCAGACATCAAGCCATTGATCACTACCCTTTGAGCTCAGAGATCCCACCAGTTTTCTATCCATCTTATAGTTCATTCATCCAACCCATACATCCTTAGGTTACAAGAATGTTATGGGATGCATTATCAAAAGCCTTGCTTAAGTCAAGGTATATCACATGCACTGGTCTCCCGGCCTCCACAGAACCAGTCATCTCACAGAAGGCAATCAGGTTGGTCAGGCATGACTTGCCCTTGGTGAATCCATGCTGACTGTTCCTAATCATCTTCTTCTCCTGCAAGTGCTTCAAAATGGATTCATTGTGGACCTGCTCCATTTTCCCAGGGACTGAGGTGAGGCTGACTGGTCAGTAATTCCCCAGATCCTCCTTCTTCCCTTTCTTAAATATGGGCACTATATTTCCCCCTTTCCAATTGTCCAGGATCTCCCCTGATTGCCATGAATTTTCAAAGATAATGGGCAGCAGCTCTGCAATCACATCAGCCAATTCCCTCAGCACCCTCAGGTGCATCACACCTAGGCCCATGGACTCGTACACATCCATTTTTTCTGAATAGTCCCTACCCTGTTCTTTCACCACTGTTTACTGCTCACCTCCTCCCCAAACTGTGCTGCCAGGTGCTTCTATGTGGTGAACTTGCCTGTGAAAAATGAGGTGAATTGAGTACTTCAGAACTGAGTACTTCCACCTTTTCTGCATCATCTGTCACTAGGTTGCCTTCCCCATTTAGTAAGGGATCCGATCCACACTTTCCCTGATCTTCCTCTTGTTGCTCATAGACTTATGGAAACCCTTCTTGTTACCCTTCACATCCCTTGCTAGCTGCAGCTGCAATTGTGCTTTGGCCTTCCTGGCTTCATCCCCGGATGCCCAAACAATACTTTTATACTCCTCCCTAATCATTTGTCCACGTTTCCACTTCTTGTAAGCTTCCTTTTTGTGTTTTAGCTCACTGAAGAGTTCCCTGCTAAGCCACGCTGATCTTCTGCCATACTTGCTTGCCTTCCTTCACATTGGGATGGTTCATTCCTGTGCCCTCAGTAAGGTTTCTTTAAAATACAGCCTACTCTCCTGGACTCCTTTCCCCCTCACGCTGGTCTCCCAGGGGATCCTGCCCTTCAGTTCCCTGAGTTAGTCGAATTCTGCTTTTCTGAAGTCCAGGGTCCTTACACCACCACATGCTCCTATGTGCAAATGTTAACAGTTGCTTTTTGGAGTGGGGATACATATCCTGATTTCTTCCCCACCCCCCACGAGTTCTCAGCAGCTGCAATTAGAGTTATCAGAAACATCAAAAACCCAACATTGGCACACAGCATAAGAGCTAAGTGCCATTCTTTCCCAGAAGATCGTCTTTCTATAGCCATTGCAGGTTTCCACAGAGCCTGATTAGGCTATTGCTGTCTTGCAGCAGGAGCATTTTGATCAGCACAACTCTGTTGTAAGGGAAAGAAGAATCAGACTCAAAGCAACCACACTGCAGGATTTCCAGTGCTGGCATCTCAGCGATAGACAGGAAGCGACTCTTTATCTAAAAGTAACCCTTGTGCAAAGAGGTAATATGGGGAGGGGTCCAACAGGCTGACCTTAACTTGAATAAAGATTCCTAGCAGCCAGGTGGGAAACACGCTTCCAGCCTATATTTGGGAACCATGCCAGAAGAAGGCCACACACAACCAATTGAACAGGAAAAACAGCATGTCTACCTGTCCAGGAACCTTATGGGTATTGAGGGTATTGAGCTCTATTTCTCAATTAACACCGAAGGTAATTTTGGCTCATTCTGCTCTGTGCACTCTGCTGCGTGGTACTTCATCTGTAGATAGCCATAGACTTGCCTCTTCAACCCTACAGCCCCCCATCTTCCTCCATGAATAAATTTTATTAGATTGCAAGCTCCTTTGGCATTTGTACTGCCCAGGATCTTGATCCACAATTGTACTACAAGAGACCCTAGGAGTCCCACTTGATAAAGGATAGTTTCAGCTTCCATATAAAGTACTGCAGTATACTCAGGGCCCTGTGAAAGGACAGAGGACTTTATATTAATGGCAGAAAGCAGATGGGGTACATTCTGTTCCCAAACTCCAATAAAGACTGTCCTCTACCCTACTGTTACCACCTGTAAAATATATTGTCATTGATAACATGTAGAAACTTTGCATTTCCATCCAAGACAGAGGTGGGCAAAATACGGTGCACAGGCTGGATCCGGCCCATGTGGGTTTTTGTCCAGCCTGCAGCGGGTCCCTTGGCCCAGCCACAGTCCAGCCATGGCACGTCCTGCTGCCCACGGGCACACAATAGGGCTAGGGTGGTTCTGTGGCTGCATTGCCTTTCTAGGAAGCCCAGAGGGCAGGCAACTCCTTCCGGCTGCCACCGCCCCTGGCCCCAGCCCTGCAATAATGAGGTGGACCTGCACTGCATGGCCCTGACCCCATGCACCCCACACTTGCTCTAGGCTTGTCCTCCCAGGCTCAGCAGCAGCAGCACAGGACAAAAGCTGTTGCTCAAAGTGGAGGGAAAGCAGCCTCTCCCCTTCCTGCTGCCAACATTTCCCTGCTGCAGCTGCCCGAAGCCTGTACGGAGCTGCCCTCCGTTTCTGCTGCCATCACGGCCACAGCCAGGCTGCCATGCAGGGCAGCAGTGACAGCACGGAGAAGATTCAGAGCAACACAGCACAGACTCCAGCACACGGGGTCAGGACTGTGCAGTAGGGCTGTGTGAAACAGCACTGTTTTGTTTCGACTTCCATTTCGCTGTTTTGAAGGGACAATGTTTCATTTTATCATTTTGTTTCATTTTGAAGCACTGGTCTGTTTAGTTTCAGTGAAACCGTTTTGCCATTTCGATGCATTTCTGTTTCGCTCATAGGCTATAATGGGGAATCATGATAATGCCTAAAACTTTGTCATTTCCTATCGGATTCGGATGAAAATTGCAGGGGTGGTAGCCCCCTCTGAGGGCATGAAGCCTGCCAAGTTTCAAGGAGTTAGGTCCAGAGGTTTCTGGGAAACTACACCTCCAACTGTTCAAAGCAAAACTCATATACCCTTGCCAGCAGTGGCAGCCTCCTGTTGTCTGGCGCGCAGATCCGGGGGCCTCCACCCCGAGAGGGCTGCAGGGCTGTGCTAGACTCCTCCCAGGGATGCAGGCCCCCAGATCTGCATGCCAGATGATAGGAAGCTGCCGCTGCCACCTGGGACTGGTGCTGGGTGCAGCCCATGCCCACTGTCAGGAAGATTGCTACTAACGTTGGCCCCAGGCAGCCTCCCGTCATCCAGCGCACAGATCCAGGGACCCGCACCCCCTGGAAGAGTCCGGCACAGCCCCGCAGCCCTCCCAGGGGTGTGGGCCCCTGGATCTGTGCGCCAGATGACAGGATACTGGCACTGGCAGCAGCAATCTTCCCAGTACTGGGTGCAGACTGTGCCCAGAGCCAGTCCCAGACAGCAGAGGCAGCATCCTCTCATCCAGCATGCAGATCTGGAGGCCCACAGCCCTTGGAAGGCTGTGGGGCTGTGCCGGACTCCTCCCGGGGGTTCAGGCTCCCAGATCTGTGTGCAGGATGACAGGAGGCTGCCACTGCTGGTTAGGACTGGTGCTGGGCACAGCCTGTGCCGAGCGCCGGGAAGACTCCCACCTGCCGCTGGCCCCAGCTGGCAGCGACAGCATGTTCCCACCTGCCGCTGGCCCCCGCGTGCAGATCCGGGGGCCCGCACCCATGGGAGGGCTGTGGGGCTGTGCCAGACTCCTCCCCGGGGGGGGGGGAGGGGGCAGGGGGCAGGGCCCTGGATCTGCGCACAGGATGACAGCAGGCTGCCGCTGCCGGCTGGGACCAGCACTGAAGACAAGTAAACCCAGCTTTGAAACTTGAAACTTTTCGAAATGTTCGAAACATTTTGAGTGCCCTTGTTTCATTTCAAAGGTGCCCCACCCACCCACCGGCACACCCCCCTCCACACATACCCCATACCTACTCACACCTCCCCACATCCACACACACACACACACATCCCCCAAGCCCCATACCCACCCTTTCATACCCCCCACGCACCACACTCCACTACAATACACAAGAGTAAGAGCTCATTTTGAACTGTTATGCAATCACCTCTATATACATCACAAACACACACAAATCAGGACAAAAATATTTTTTAATTATTTTAATAATATTATTTTATTATTAGCCAATTGCCCGTCAAGAATGACCGGGGGGTGGGGCTGGGATGGCGTGCCGCCACCTAACGCCCCATGCTGCTGCCATTCTGCCTCTTGCAAGGAGCGGGGTGGGGGAGCCAAGGCTAGCACTTCTGGCCTCAGCTCCCCCACCCTGTCTGGTCCCTAGCGCAGCTTCAGAATCATGGCAGCACTCCCCCATGCTTGGAACACTCTGATTGGCTGCTTCCATCAGCCAATCAGAGTGCAAATAAAGCATTACAGACAGACTTAAGCTTTTATAGTATTAGAATCACCAGAAGTCCCAAGGGGAGGGACTTCAGATAGCTAAAGGTCAGGGGTTAGTGGGTAGGACTTCTGGTCCCAAGCTGGCAACCAGGGACTGCCCTTGCAGCCCTTGACAGCTCACCAAAACCCATTAAGTGGCCCTCCACCCAAAATAATTGCCTGCCCCTGATCTAGGATATGCAGCATAAAAATCCCCAAAATACAGGTCATCTGGGTCTAAACTCCTATTAGAATTAATTGGAATTCACTCACTAATCAAGACCTGCAGCACTTTATATCCAGACCACTACAGGCAACTAGCCAATAATAGGCAATACTTGGAGAGATCAGCAAAAGGGAGACTTCACTACAAAAACTGAAATTAATGATACTTACACTAATCAAAATGATGGGAAGCAGACAGCATGCAAGATCTTTTTTTCTCCAAGATCCAAATTAAATTATGTTTAGCCCACGTGTCTTGAACCAGAAACCTTCCCTGCAGAGTATTTTCTGGCGCAGTCTTATTTTAGAGGGGAAAAAAACCCTCTACAAAGTCTAATTTATGTACCCATACTTGTAAAAGGTCTCTTTTCCCAGAGAGGCTCAGGATGAAATTAATGCATCTTTCATTTTCAATAAAAGCTCTACGCTGCAAACAAAGCCACGCTGACTGAAAAGCAATAACTGGAGTGATTTGCCTCTATGCAGATTTGTACAGTCAGATAATTCTTGGCTGTTAAATAAGGCTTTTTGGGAACAGCATGCCAAGGGATATAAAAAGAAAAAAATGTTTGTATTCTGGCAAGGCATTAAAACCTCAGCATGAGCTGGAGCAGAAATCCTTACATGCCCAGCCAAAAAGATAACTCGAGACCGGGGTAGATTTTTTCCTCCTCCTCCCTGACCCTAGCTCCAGGGGATGTGGTTTTGGAGAAAACCTGGGTTAACAAAGAGATGCTCTGCAGACATTACAAAGTATTTAGAAATCAACCTGGGAACAGAAAGAGCCATCACGTTTCCAACTGGCAAGGGGGAGGTGGTCTTTGCCTACTGAAGGAAAGCAACAAGCCAAGCAGCCTTCAGCTAGCAAAGCACCTTAGGAGAGGTAGACAGAATTGGAACGATATCACTTGTGCATGACAATAGCAAATACAAGCATTTTGAAATACTAAGGATTATTCATATTCCTTGCATAGGAGAGGAGCTATAGGAGATACACATAAGAGAGAAGCGATTATTCCCCAGCTGGCACGTAACCAGCTGCTGGTCATACAGTGTGTTTGTATGTCATTAAACCAAGAACTACCTGTGAGGCCAAGACATAATTACCCTGGATCTTTTAAGGTCTACTGCAGTGTAACATATGTCTGCTTTTTATTTCAGTTTTCCAAACATGATTTGTCGAAGAGCCTCTTTCAATCCTTGATCAGAGATCTGATGTGAGCAAACAGGGGAAAAAGAAGATAGAACAACTTCAGCTCCCATTGCTGCATGATCTCAAGCAGGTTACCTTTTATCTCGCCTTCTACTTATAAAGATAGTGAGCTGTGTTTTCCTAACTACCTCCCAAAAGCACTTTCTTTGCCAGCAGTAAAGAATCTAAATCCTCTAAAACTGAGTACACTGCCAGGGGTTGTTATTTCTTGTTAGCAAAATGGCAAGGCGTGGTAGCATTGAGCAGAATGTCTTGCTTAGCTTCCTCATTTATGTATAGGGGCTATTTGCAGAAGTTAAAAAAAATGGTTTACTAGAAGCAGCAGCATGTTACAGATCCTTCAGAGCAAAGTCAAAGTATAGGTGGGGCACTTTAGCAGGGCTTTTTGGCACTTTTATCTAAAACTGATTCCATCAACTATTAGATAAAAGCACCAAAAAAGCCACACTAAAGCACCTGATCTTATACAGATGTCAGGTGAGCCAAACCCAACTAATGCACTGCTTCCATAGGAGCACGCCAAGTTTAAAGTAAAATGCCATTTTGGGGATTGGTTTTTTAACATATGCAAAAAGAATTTAGTTTTATTTTGTAGCTTTGAGGAAAAAGAATTAAGGAAGGCTTCCTAAGAGGTCTCACATTTTCCATTAGTAGAATGAAGTGTCACTATACCAGCTGATAGAGATGCTGCTGGAACAAAAAAGCCTGCAAGATTCTGATGCACATTAGCTTTGGCAAGAAGCAACAGGACAGTGAAGCCAATTTGGACACAATATACTTGTCCCACAGTTCTTTTTCCTTGATATTTATTACAGCACAGGAGAGATCAGTACAAGGCACCAAGAGAGGAAGGATAGATACCGCACTCACATAGCTGACTACAAAAGTTACATTTGGAAAGCAGTTAGTTTCTATTTCACCTAAGCTTTCATCTATGATCACTACTTGAGAATTTTCTTGGGCAAATTGTCCATCGTTGGTCTAGTGGCTAGCATGCTAGAGAGGAATCCAGGAGACTTGGGTTCCACTGCAGGCTCTGTGATTTACCCACCCTGACCTTTCCCAAGTCACTTCACTTTCTTCTCCCATGTTTTGTCCTAGAGAATGAACAGATTCAGTATGCATATGGGCAGCACATAATAAAATGAAGCCATAGGCACTACTGTAGTAAGTAGATGGGCAAGGAGACACAAGACAGATAACTAAAGAGACATCAGAGTTACATAAGTTCTTTACTTTCCAAGGTCAGTGCCAGACAATGCCAGACTTATCATTCAAGTTATAGCAGAGTACACACAATAGCTAACTACCAAAAGCATACTGAACAGCCCAAGGATTTTTCTTCCTGGGTTCACCTTTATTTTAAAGATTACCAACACAAACTAATACAATTCAACCTACAAGGATACAGAAAATGTCTAAACCAGTACTGACTCAGGCTTGCATTTTAAAAGCTGTCCAGCATCTCTCTCCTTTTAAATCTCAAACCCCTCCTTTTGAGCAAATACCTAAGAAAAAGCAAAAACTTTTTTTTTTTTTTGCTTATTAAATATTTGCCATTTAATGCATATTTAAGACATGGCCATTTTCTTTGGATAAGCTCTGAATCCATGTAGAGGTAAACTACTGAGTCTCCAACAAGTTATCAAGGACCTACAAACCTACTGAAATAATTTAATTTCTTTCCAAAAAAAAAGAACAGAGCTATAGTACGGCTAAGGGCTGTTCGTTCCATCTGAAGCCAGATGTTACTGCTAGTACTTCCAGCACACACAAATTTTTCTTCTACTATCCATTGATGCGGTAATTCATGTGGATTTTCGGTTTGATGTCACACACTAGTGACAGCAGTTCAGTCAGCACCTCTTCCCTGTTCTTCTGGAAGTTTTCTTGGATTATGCTCATCTTTTGCTGGGTCTCCTTCTCAACCTCTGTGGTGCAGCTTCCATGACATCCAAGAGCCTGAGTGAATGAAAAGAAAAAAGCAGTCCACTTAGAACAAAAAGCTCCTTGGTAACGAAAAACTATTGTGACCAATTTTTATGTTCTACTATTCTGTATGCTTCAGTAATAATCATTACTTCTTTACCACTACACTGTGTTGCTGCAAGAAGTGTAATGTCAAGAGACAGAGTTGCTTCATCACTGTACCCCTTGAATCATTAAATCGTCTTATCTATTTAGCATATAAGGTTTGGGGGAATTTGTGCAGTCCCTATGACAATGGCACCTTGGTTTTAATTAGGGCCTTTTGGACACTACTTTAAGTAAGACTGCTAATAACGATAGCAACTAATACAATATTTGCAATAACATTTAAGTAAAGGACTTCTGTAAAATGTATTCCGTTGTCATTCCTAACCCTTCGATTTCTCTAGAAGGTACAAACACTTCAACTTTGCTCGTGTTTGGTGCGCAGCCATGTCAAGGGCAGGACAAGATTCACAGGACCTGGATTCTATTCCTCTGCTGTAGATACAACTCAAGGAAGAAGGAAAAAAAAAAAAAAAAAAAAAACCATGACCACTTCAAATCCGTCTCTCGGCTTCTCCATTTGTAAATAGGGACTTGAAGCCTCAGAGGCAGGAAAGCAGGAATTAAACACAAGGTTCAGAAATGTTATTGGTACAGGAATCAAAAAACAAGAACCGTACTTCAGAACCCAAACTCCAAAGCATGGTGAATGGAACAGTCAAAGTCTTGAATGGACTAGTACTGTTACTGGTCAGAGAATGAAAAGGAAAAGCTTAAGAAATAAGTTCTTAGCTTACTGGTGTCAAGATTGATATGCTGGTTTATAATGCAGGGGGGTCCATGTGAGGACAGGCTTGACTGAAATTATACATTGCCAACTTAAAAAGTTGTACAGAAAGAAGAAAATGAGTGGTTCATCTTCTTGGAAATCTGACTGCAGGTAGTATAGGAATACCCCTTACAAAACCAGAGTTGGCACAAAGTGGCATGTCACTGCTCTCACAGCACACTTCAAAGGAGAGAGGGCTCCCACTTGGAACCTTTGATGAAGGCTGAGTTCACACACACTATTTTACATTTTGCTGAGAATAAAAGCACCACATAAAACAGAGCATGCAAAGCTGACAAGAGAATTGTAGGCCACTTGAGTATTTAAAGAATTGAATTTTGAGATGTAAGTTTATCAAGGAACTATGGTGAAACATTTGCAAGAAAGACTAGCTCTGCAGAATGGAGCATGATCTCCTTTTGGTATTAATGCACAAAGTCTACTTTGTAAGACTAACTCATGACACACAAGTCAGACCTCATTAATATTAACTGCTTCACTACTGATACCATCTTCCAGGTTCCAAGCTGCAACAACACTCCTGCAGCTGACTGCTTTCCACTGATATTGCCATGGCAGCTGGCTGCACATTACAGCACAGTGAGGCAATTAAGGAAAAAGCACTCAAGGAGAGAACCACCCCATGCAGAAGGCTCTTCCATGAAGAGCAGCAGCTAAACATTTTGCAGAGCTCTAACAGCATCATCTCAAGCAGCAGCAACACCAACTCCAAGCAGCACCAAGGACTTGGGGGGGGGGGGGGGGGGACACAAGGATGAGGAGGAGGCAGCTGTGAATTATCTAATAAACTAACCGCTGCTTCCTTGGCTTTGAACTCCTTTTCCCTCTGCAAGCGGTACTGTTCAATCTCTGCCTGTGCTTCTTCTTTTGCCTGTTTCAGCCTCCGGTTCTTTCCTATTACCAAAAAATATGCCAGATTAGAATAACATCTGAGAGAAAGACAGACAGCTAGGACACAGCAGTCCCCATTCCCCACAGGCATCCAACTTAGCAGACAGTTACTGTGGCATCTACAATTGCAGCTTGGCAGGAAGAGCCTGCAGGAAGCCATCGCCAGAATGCCACGTGTTTTCTAAGGCCTCCTCTGTTATCCAATTTTATACTGTTAACTGACAGTCCTATATCTTCCAAGGGGGCACTGACTGCAGAGTGCACCTCTGATCCATAACCCCACTCACCACCTGGCAAGAAAAAAAAAAGGGGGGGAAAAAGAAAAGGAAAAAGACCCTCAAAACTCAGAAGATACTTGCCAGGAAAAAAAAGTCCTGCTGCCTTGGCTCAGCTGATCTGTACTTTCTGTAAGAGTACTTGCACTCTGCACAACAGACGGATCAAGTGATCTCAGCTTTGCCTCAGTCCAGTTGTGCAATGGCTACAAGTTAAATGTTATACGACACCCCTCCCCGCCTTTAAGGATTTCTATAATTAAGCTAAATTAAAGCAGTGTACCTCCCAGGTAAAGAAGCTGAAATGATTAAGCAGGAGATAAGCAGTAAAACAGTACTTGAGAAGTGTGACAAGAACTCCTCAGGGTAGTAACCATGGATGAAGTCCTGGCTCCATTAAGATCAATGAAAAAAAAACCAAAAAAAAAAAAAAAAAAAACTTTCATCAACTTTGATGAGGCCAGGGTCCAACTCTGTCTTTAATCTCTACATAAATGCCCAGGAAGCAGAGATTCAACATGCCAGCAAAAAGCAGATAAGAAATATGAACATGCCAGCCCACTCCTCATGGTGAAAATGCTTGTTCCCGGATCCTGCTTGGTGGTATCACCTTTCATAAGGATCTTTGCATAGATTAGTCGTTCAATTGATTTGGAGAGACTTCAATTCCTGGATTACAAGCGTCTCTCCCATCACTCCATGCTACATCTCCACACAGGAGGCAGTGCTTTCTTGGGGCAGCCAAGCCAAGGCACAGGAATGAGCTCATAAGGAGCTACGGGTCACATAAATTTCACCATCTGCTGAAGACAAGGTTCTTTGATTCGCTCAAAGACCCTTGTCTGCCTATGTCCTTAAACCAGCACGGCTTCAACCTACACCATCCTCTGTACAGCACATTTTCTTTGACCCTGCCAGCTTTAACTAGACACACAGCAGCACTTTCCTGTTAAAAACAACTCCACAATGAACACCCCCCACCCCCTGCAGGCACTTCTGCCTTCGAAAGAGAGCCAGATACTAGCCATGTTCCTCAATGCACTACGAGACACCCCTCCTGCTATAGCAAGCAGTGAATAGGAGCCCAAACAGGGCAGAAAAATACAGAACCTCCTGACTGCTCCACCCAAGGGACCCAGCTTCCCTCGCCTTTCTTCCCTTCTCTTCTAAGCACTTCTCCATCCTCAGCAGCTGCCTGATTTGTAGTCATTTCCCATTTCAACACTCCTCAAAAGGGCAGGTCCACACCACAGCAAAGACCCCGTTGGGCAACTGGTGCCAGAAATGAGGAGGAAGCAATTCCAGCTCCATCCACTCCCACCCCATAGCCCCAACCCTGGAAATCAGGCTGCAGCTTCACCCGGGGGAGCACCCCAAAGCACCGCTCTTGGGCATGTCCAGAGAGCCCCGTTTGGTGCCCCCTTTCCTGCTCTTTTCTGGAACCGGTTCATGGAGCAGAACAGTCTGATTTGCTGGGGGGGGGGGGCGTGGACAGGCCCTTCCGAGGAGCACTGAAATAGAAACGGCTACAAACCCGGCAGCTGCTGGGGATGGAGAAGTGCTTAGAGCAGAAGCTGCGGAAGGGCAGGGAAGCTGAGACGCGCCGGAGTGGTTCTGCATTTTTCTGTCCAACAGGGGCCCATTCCCCGGGCTGTGCAACTGGGACAAAGCCACACCCCACGGGTCCCCGGGATTGAGTGAGCCCCAGCGGGGAAGAGACTCCTTATCACCCTGGAGCGGCAGCACCTTCGCCCCTTGCTCCTTCCCGAATGGGAACCCGAGCTCTCTCTTCCATGCCCGGCCCAGCCCGGCCCTGCTCGCTGCCGGTGTCTCCCACCACCTCCCTTCCGAACCCACGGACTGGAAGCCCCTGAGCCCGGGAATGGAACGCGCCGGAGCCAATCACAGACACGCTCCGCAGCTCACAGGCCAATCGCGTGCGGGGACACCGAAAGCGGGCTAGGGGCCGCCGGTTCGATCCCCGCTCCCTCCAGACGCATTGGGCCCCGGGCGCCGCGGCACTCACGCTTGCGGGCCTCGGCCACCTTCTCGGCGGCGCGCTTCTCGGCCTGCAGCAGCTGCTGGATGCCTTGCGACTGGCTAGCCATGGCGGCACTCCCAGCTCCCAAACGCTGCGGCAAGCTCCGGGCCTCGTCACGTGAGGGCGGCTTGTGTCACGTGAACGGGACAGAACACGGAAAGGGCCGGCCGGGGAGGTACCGCCAATCAGAGCAGGGGGCGTGGCTTCCC
This sequence comes from Alligator mississippiensis, assembly GCF_030867095.1. Taxonomy (NCBI): domain Eukaryota; kingdom Metazoa; phylum Chordata; order Crocodylia; family Alligatoridae; genus Alligator; species Alligator mississippiensis. Next base: position 53,171,184 of record NC_081835.1, on the reverse strand, counting down.
GAGCTGCTCTGTTCCTCCCCCGCTCGTGTGAACGATGACGCTGGCGTTTGTATAATGACGTCACGCGTTGTACAAAGAATGGCAACTGTTTATTATCATGTTTATCACGTCATCGCTGTTTGTTGATGATCATGCTGATTATGATAAACGTATCCCAGCAGCGCCGTGGCTGATGCGGCACGTGTGCCGGCAGCCGCCCGCAGGGGCCCCCGGCTCGGCGGTTTGACCCGACGTAAAGACACCCGGTCCTCACTCGCTCCCATGGGTCTATCAGTGCAAGGTCAAGTCAATACCATTGACCCGACCTATATTATTGGTTTACAGTGAGCAAGACAAAGCCAATACAATTTAGTCGCGTATTTTTCAGCTCGCCATCACTTTTTCGGCAAAAACAGAAGAATAGAGGATGCCATGCGATGGTTTTGAGCTCCCAATATGATCGTGGTGCATTTAAGACCTGCCAGCTCTGCTGTTCCCTTGCCCAGGCCGAGCCCCCTCCCCTCGTGTCCACCCGGAGGGGTCCCTCAGCCTCCCCCGCTGCCCAGCCGGCATGAACTGGGGCCTCCCGAGACTGGGGGGCACCGTGTGTAGGTGTCGGGGAGGGGGAGTTGGCGAGTGGCAAGCAGCGACCACCCCAGCGGCTTCGGCAGCAACCAATCTCGGGGGGCACATGCCCCCCCCCCGTGCCCCCTCTACGGATCACCTGTGCCAGCAGAGGAGCACGGTGGGGCTGGGGGTGGGGAAGGGAGGACGCATGGTGAGGTGCAGCGTGGTGCTAGGGTTGCCGACTCTTCAGGAATTAGATATAAATCTCCAGGAGACAGCTGAGAGTCACCCAGGAGATAAATGATAGGGCATTCATTCAAATGCCCCGGACAAGGCTGAACTCCTCAATGAGTTCTTTGCCTCAGTGTTCCTAAGCGAGGGGCGCGACAAGTCTCTCACTGGGGTTGTAGAGAGGCAGCAGCAAGGCGCCAGACTTCCATACATAGATCCTGAGGTGGTGCAGAGTCACTTGGAAAAACTGGATGCCTTTAAGTCGGCAGGCCCGGATGAGCTGCATCCGAGGGTGCTGAAGGCACTGGCCGACATCATTGCACAGCCACTGGCGGGAATATTCGAACGCTCGTGGCGCACGGGCCAAGTCCCAGAGGACTGGAAAAGGGCCAATGTGGTCCCAATTTTCAAGAAGGGGAAGAAAGAGGACCCGGGCAACTATAGGCCAGTCAGTCTCACCTCCATCCTTGGCAAAGTCTTTGAAAAAATTATCAAGGCTCACATTTGTGAGAGCCTGGCAGGACAAATTATGCTGAGGGGAAACCAGCACGGGTTCGTGGCGGGCAGATCGTGCCTGACCAATCTAGTCTCTTTCTATGACCAGGTTACGAAACGCCTGGACGCAGGAGGAGGGGTGGATGTCGTATACTTAGACTTCAGGAAGGCCTTCGATACGGTATCCCACCCCATACTGGTGAACAAGTTAAGAGGCTGTGATGTGGATGACTGCACAGTCTGGTGGGTGGCGAATTGGCTAGAGGGTCGCACCCAGAGAGTCGTGGTAGATGGGTCGGTTTCAACCTGGAAGGGTGTGGGCAGTGGGGTCCCGCAGGGCTCGGTCCTTGGACCGATACTCTTTAATGTCTTCATCAGCGACTTGGACAAGGGAGTGAAATGTACTCTGTCCAAGTTTGTGGATGACACAAAGCTACGGGGAGAAGTGGACACGCCGGAGGGCAGGGAACAGCTGCAAGCAGACCTGGACAGGTTGGACAAGTGGACAGAAAACAACAGAATGCAGTTCAACAAGGAGAAATGCAAAGTGCTGCACCTAGGGAGGAAAAATGTCCAGCATACCTACTGCCCAGGGAATGATCTGCTGGGTGGCACGGAAGTGGAAAGGGATCTTGGAGTCCTAGTGGACTCCAAGATGAACATGAGTCGGCAGTGTGACGAAGCCATCAGAAAAGCCAATGGCACTTTATCGTGCATCAGCAGATGCATGACGAATAGGTCCAAGGAGGTGATACTTCCCCTCTCTCGGGCGCTGGTCAGACCGCAGTTGGAGTACTGCATGCAATTCTGGGCACCGCACTTCAAGAGGGATGCGGATAACCTGGAGAGGGTTCAGAGAAGGGCCACTCGTATGGTTAAGGGCTTGCAACCAAGCCTTATGAGGAGAGACTGGGGCACCTGGACCTCTTCAGCCTCCGCAAGAGAAGGTTGAGAGGTGACCTTGTGGCTGCCTATAAGTTCATCACGGGGGCACAGAAGGGAATTGGTGAGTATTTATTCACCAAGGCGCCCCCGGGGGTTACAAGAAATAATGGCCACAAGCTAGCAGAGAGCAGATTTAGACTGGACATTAGGAAGAACTTCTTCACAATTAGAGTGGCCAAGGTCTGGAATGGGCTCCCAAGGGAGGTGGTGCTTTCCCCTACCCTGGGGGTCTTCAAGAGGAGGTTGGATATGCATCTAGCTGGGGTCATCTAGACCCAGCGCTCTTTCCTGCCTATCGGACTCGATGATCTATTGAGGTCCCTTCCAACCTTAACATCTATGAATCTATGAAATAAATACGAAATGTCGAATCTGATTTATACAGTAGTCCAGGGGGTATTTTATATGTAATAGTGATGTGCATTTGCCTTCCTGATATAAAGTGGACGCACCGTAATCCGTAACTGATGTACACAAGCACACGGGCACGTTTGTGTTGTGCGTCGCGGGCACATTGGTGTTCTGGAAACCTCCCGGACTAGATTTAAACCGAGTTGGCGACCCTACGTGGCACACCTTTTTCTCCAGTTCAAAAGAAACCAGATGGTTCCCGTGCTCCCTGGGAATGCCTTATTCCCTTTCGGAGGGAAGCCAAAATACACACAATGCCATTGGGATGAGTTAAAAACAACCCACAGGGCTATGAAATAGGAGCTTCCCGACCAGGAGCATCCCACAGACAAGCAGGGCAGAACAAAGGCTGGGTGGTAGGGCTGTGTGAAATTTCACCAGCAGTTTCATTTTGACACTGTTTCAACTCGTTTCAAGCTCAAAACAGCAAAATTGAAACAAAACAGAGAGCTTCGAAACAGCCTTGAAATGAAACGAGGCAAGTTGAAACGTTTCAAATTTTTTTTAAAGTTTCAAGTTTCGAAGCTGGAGCTGGGCTTGTCTGCAGGGAAACAGAAACTAAAGTAAAGAGAGGGAGGGGGAAGAGGGGGGAAGGAGTGCTCTCATTATTGACTGTGTAACTGGCCAGTGACTGTCATCCTTCCCTGAGGTCTCTTCCAATCCCAGTGCTCTGGGGGAGGGATGGAAAAACTTCATGAAAGGCAGCATTGTTTGAACTGCCCTGCTTTCTGCCTTGGTGTCAGTTGAGTGAGGGTGCCCCTTAACACACACACACACACACACACACACACAGTGTCACCCACCCATGTCACAAATGTTGCCAGTCATCAGCCGGAGGTGCAGGGCCCCAGACCCAGACTCCCCTGCACCGATCTCCTCCACAGCTGGCAGGCTTCATGGCCTCAGCAGGGGCTAGCAGGCCTGCAGCTTTCACCCTGCTGCACCTTAACACACACAGTGTCACCCATGTCATGAGTTTTGCTGGTCTGCAGCTTGAGGTGCAGTTTCCCCCAAATCCCTGCACCTATTTCCTTGAACTTGGCAGGCTTCATGCCCTGAGAAGGTACTACTATTCCTGCAAGTTTCATCCAAATCAGGCCAGAAATGACAAGCTTATAGGCTGTTTCGAGCTTCCCTATTATAGCCTATGGACAAAACATCAAAACAACGAAACTGTTTTGACTAAACAAAACGGAACAGCAGTTTCGAATAGAAACAAAATTCAAAACGAAACACTGTTCCGTCAAAACGTTGAAACGCAAATCGAAATAGAACGGTGCTGTTTCGCACAGCTCTACTGGATGGACGGATGGAGCATCGAGGCCCTTAAAAAAGGAGAGAGGGTTGTTAACATCCCTGGAAGGAAGAGTTTAGAAGGGATGGGGTAGCTGACAATGAGCCATCAAGTCAAGTGGCTCCCTCAGCGCTGCCTGATGAGACATACTGATCCTACAGCCAGGCACTTGATTTTAAACTTGGGGTGGAGCAGGAATCTTGGGGGAGGGGAGAAGTGCACCCCATCCTGGATCTGTCCCTGTGGGGGAGTGTTGGGTTATAGAAACCCCAGCTGAGGTGCCCCCATCCCACATCCCCACAGCCCTGCACTTGGGTGAGAGCATTGCCAAGGCCGTTGCTGCAAGTCCGTCATGCTGCAAAACACCTGAACTGAGAACCTGTGGAAACCTGGCTGCTTTTAACATCCTGGTCACAAAGGCACATTCTCCCAATACCTTCACTCTACAGCACCTTGTAGTCAAGTTGCTTTGAAGTATCGGTATGTTGTGATATGCAGCGCCTCCGAAGAGCGCTGTAGTGCCCAGCAACCATCTCATTGCCATGAACCTATCCACAGTGTAATTGCAGAGCATCCAAAAGTGTAGCACAGCGCAATGCTGGAATCAAAACTTTGTGCCAAAGGAGTGCATCAAAATGTCAGTGTGGCAACAGCATGATCAGATCGCATTGAAATTGCCAGTCGGCTATTACTTAGCATTAGCTGATGTTTCTGAACGGTCAGATGGACTTGGGTTCGTATTGACAAAACCATGCATGGCTCACAACAAATTTACAATATCTCAGCTGTCATTACCTCAAGACTAATGCTCTTCCATCATCAGTGCAAGCACTTATTTATTGCTAATTCTCTTCATTGGGAGTCTGCCTAAAACAGCATCTTAAACTTGGAACACTGGCAAATCATATGTTCCCTCTAGAGGCAGCAAAATCAAAAGTGGAAAAAGCAAAATAAATTCTGTCTCTTATCTGTTGGCAGTTCTGATAAGTGCTAATAATTTTTTTCTCTCTCTCCAGCCTCTCAGTTAATGTTCACCAAAATGCCCCTTTCTGAGTCTATAAAACTACCTCTGAAGCCATGCTTGCTCCATGAAGCCATTCAGTTACATAAAGTATGTCATTCAGTGTATTCTACTACATCGTTTCGCCCCTTGGGCCTGCAGATGAAAGGGTGAGTAGACTATTCCCTGTGGCTTGTTTGGCACAGTACACCTATATAGAGCCCAGTGTATGCTCACAGTGCTCTAGAAATAGCACATCTATATTTTAGATGAAAATAAAATCAAAAGAGCCTAAGTGATTCAAGAGAATAAATCCCATTTTCAGAAGGGACTTAGGGCCAGAGTTTTAAAGCCTTCAAGGCACCTAAAGAAGCAAATTGACTTTCAATGAGCTGAAGGCTTCTGAGTGTCTAAAGTTACTTATTCTTAACCTTTTTAGACTCAAGGCACACATTGGAAAATGCCAACACTCAGTTTTCACTCATTTTTTGACTACAGAAGACTTCTTCTGTTACAAAGAACTCAGGACAGGACAGAAATATTTTGGATACTATAGATTCCTATTTGAAATGTATAAGTGTATCTTTTGAATCATGTGTCGGCATTTGCACACCTAATAGTTCTAATATTACGTGGAATCCTTAAAGCGATCTCACCGTTAGGCCCTGGCTGAGAATCAGTGGCATAAGTGTACATCACAGAAATGATGGCAGTTGAAAGAGAGCTGAGCTAGGTTTAAACATGCTAGCTCAGGTACCAGCAGCAGTCAAGACAGTAACATGAAGTTCTTTGCAGAGTAATTTACCCTGATACACACTGCCATGGCTGGGCTGCCTATTTAAAACTAAATTAGTTATTTCTACATTACTCAGTAGTCATAACCTTAGATGCCTTTTTTTTTAAACAGGACCTAGCTATTTAAGTCACTTAGAGACTGGCAACATACAGTCTGTGGACCAGATCAAACCCTCAGAAGCACTGGATCCAGTCCGTAGAGCTATCGGGCTTTGCTTATGCCTGTGCCTACACCAAAGCTAGGCAGGAAGGAGGTGTGCTAGGGCTGGGCAACTGGAAGCTTTCCCCAGCCCCTGCTCCATGGTTGCAGCTCAGGTGCAGATTCTAGCTGTTGGGGAGCTTTACCACAGCTGGGAGGAGTGGGGCGCAGAGAGAAGCAGTTGCAAAAATGACGCAGCTTCCAGCTGCCTGGCCGTGGTACCACTCGCCTGGCCCTGCTGTGGATACAACCAAAGCACCGTGCCTCTGATGTGCCACTGGAGCCACCTGGCTCACATTGAATCGGAGCCAGGTTTTTCCAGCCTGTAGCGTGTTAAAAGTTATTGGACTACCAACTTAGATTTTGCACTGCTGAGCAAAGAAATGACTAAATGCCCTTAAAAGTCGGGGCCTAAAGCTTTAAGTCATGTTTCTAATATCTCTTAGGATCCCAAGTTACAAAGGCACTTTTGACAATCTTATCCTAAATGTTTTATTTTGTAAAATAATAAATGCAAAGGGCTTTTCACAAGGTCAGATTCAGAGATGAAGAACATCAGCAGCATGAAAAATTCCCTGTTTGTGATTCAAATTTGCCCCGGTTTGTGTTTCCCCTTTGAAATTCTTTGTTTAAGTATTCCAGAGAGAACTTCCTTCACATATATACTCAACATCATGGTTTCCATCCCTTACCACAAATAGGATTTCTGATCATCCTGTCTGAAACCTGAATGAATAAGAATATAGATCCCAAGTGTTCACAGCTATACATACCCCTACAGTGTTGCCAGCTCTTGTTTTTCCACAGGTTTCACAATGGTTACTGTTTTTTCCTAGTTTCAACTGCTGGAATCAAGCATTCTTGGCTTTGATTTTTTTAAATCAAGTTTCTAACCCTCTTACACACAATATGTAGCAAGTGGGACTTCCACAGCTCAGAAACCAGAAGATAAATAAAAAAAACCCTCAACATTTATTTTGAAAATCTTATGTTTTAAATGTCTCATGATTTTGGAAGACCTGCAGTCAGTAACACTGAATTCTAGATATACGCAAGTGTTTACACCCAAGGGTTTTTTTCCACTAACTTCAGTGGAACTAGAATTTCACTAGCTTTTGAATGGGTCCTAACCCCTATAGGAAGCACCTAATTCCTTTTGAACCCCTTTGCAAAAAAATCACCCTTGGCCCTTACTTTATACCCAGGCTTTGCCCTATAGCAGTTGTTTAGTTTAGGTGTTACCTAAAAATATAGCCACACTACAAGTATTACATCTGTGACAGTGACTCACATCTCTGCAAGGAGGAATTAGTGGTTGTGGGCACATCCCTTCTATCTCCTCTGATGGAAAGTACACAGGACAATGAATCAGGACGGATATTTAGAGAACTAAAAAGCAATGATGAATGTGACTTTCCACTGGTCTCAGAGATTAAGTATATGAGTTGAGTGGGTGTCAAAAGAATATTCACTCAAATAAAAAAGACGCAAGACAGGCAGAAAGGCTTTGATCCTAAAAGAGTTTTGAACTAAGCTATAGACTGAAGATTCATGTGATCCATGGAACAGGAACAGCAGTAAAGAGACATACTTCTCTCCACCTTTTCTGTACAGATCACTTCCAGGGAAAACAGTGGAGTTCAGGCATCGTGTTCATTCAGCGTCTAATCCAAGTCCCAACAAGGCCACTTGAAAGCTTCTCATTGAAGTCAATGGGCTTTGGGGAGATGGTCAGTCCTCCACCAATCATTGCTCTGTCAACAAGAAAGAAAAGCTTTGAAAAAAGTAAAGACAAAATCAGCTCCAGAACTGAAAGCCTCTTTATCATCTTCTCATTCCCTGGCACCTTTTGAAAAAAAACTAAGCTTTACATTAAAAATTACATTTTTTATAGGAAACATTGTTTCATTTAGAAATTTACTTCAATTATTATTCAAAACAAATCAAAGGTTTTAAGAGCTCAAAAACTAAATACAGTATTTTCAGGGGGAGCAAAAGAAATGCTATATTTGACCAGATTTTTTTTTTCTTTTCACTTGCCTGAATATTATGAAAAAATATATCATATCTGATTATGCAAAATAATTTTTCCTGATTTTTTTTCAACTGGGAACTGTGATTGAACCAGAAACTGTTTTTTGTACAACTCAAATTCTGATTCAGGTTTCCCCTGGCCAACTTTTTTGTTTAAGGTCAGAGAGTCTGAGCTGGCTGACTCTTTGACACTATTTCCAGGAGATCTGTTAGTAGCTGTCTTTGCAAAATGTCTCAGTCCCAGCTTGTGACCTGTGACAAATGAGTTGTGTGTGGCAGGGGGCCTCAGCGTGGTTCCTAACGAATAAGGACTACATTCAGGCAGTTAATATACACTTTTATTGTGTTTCAAATAGAGGCATTTTGCTTGCTTTCAGTTTTTGAAAACTGACTAATTTTCTTCTCCCTTCTCGAATTCTCCATTTCAGTGATTCTCAAACAGGGTGCCACAAGATCCTTTTAAGGATGTCATAGGGCACCACTCAATACTAGCACCATTAGGTGTGCAAATACCCACATGATTCACAAGGTAAGTCTAGAGATTTCAAATAGGAATCCATAGTGTCAAAAACATTCTGACCTCTTGAGGTCGGAGTTCTTTACAATGAAACAACTGCTCTATTATTTTTCTGTAGTCAAAAAAGTAAGTGAAATCTGGCATTTTCCAGCCCATGCTTAGAGTCTGAAAAGGCTATGAATCACTACTCCATTGGAACCTGACTTTAGTCACATGTTTAGTTGCTTTACTAAATCGGTTCTGTTATCTCCCTAAATCATAAGGTTGTTCTAGATCCAGGAAAACAGGATAGTGTCTTTTGTCTTTTTTTTTTTTTTTTTTTTGAGAGCCAGTACAAAATCTGTAGATAAACAAATATTGTGTAGCAGTAAAAAAATCCCAAGGCACTTTTCAGAAGTGATGAGATGATAAACTCAAAGCCTGGCTTCTTTTTGGTTTAGGGAATTAGGTACTTCCTTCCTTCTTCAATTCCCCTGCACTTTCAATTGGATACACTATTATTCTTTTCCTCATGTTCTAATCTGTTAGGTCGTGCAGCTGTCTTTTTAGAAAAGCTGGTGTGTTCTGCCCCAAATCTCTGGGACGATCATCTTTTAAGAATAATTAACATAATCATGATCTTGTGAATTTTACTTTGTTCATGTGACTAGTTTTGAGAACCTGAGATGACACAAATTAAACGTTGTTTATAGGTAATTTTTTGTTCATTGATAATTCATTTTTGAGTATCCATTACTGTTAATATTGTGTCTAAATTAATACATCTATTTAATTTAGATTTATAAATTAAATGAAAGCACAGAAACCTGGGTTATACCTGGGCGGGGAATAGAGAAGTTCAAATAAAAGAAAGAGCTGTTTCCATATCCTGTGAAATTTGCTTGCAGTACATGGCAGAGTCATATTCAAATCATGATGGGCTCATGAAAATCACGATAGGTGGCAACCTGTGTCTGATAGGGGCTGCCTGGACCATTAAATGCAGTCCCCATGGTGCTCGGGCAGCCATTTATCCAAAGAGTCCTAAAAAGCATCTGCTTCTTGGCTGACATGGTGTCTTCAGCACTCTGTATGACTCAGTATTTCAGAGGATTCATGTTAAGCCCTAAGGTGCCAATAATGGTCTCAGTTCATAAATCCCTGGTGCCATCCTGGCAGTAAATTAATAATCATAGGTTGAATTGAATTGCAAATGAAATCACTTTCCTTTGCAAAAAGTATAATTGTAAAGCTTAAACCATCCTATGGGAGAAAAGCAAAATCTCCCAGAAGAGCTGTTGGCTACAGTTTACTAAGTATTAGTGTTTTGAGGATTTGTAAAGCATTAAGGTTTAGGGTCCTAGTGTTAAGAATGTGTCATTTACAGTGCACTGTGTGACATGTCAGTGTTGGGGACTCCCTGTCAAATGTGTGTCAAGCAACTGAGGTGCAGTAGAAATGGAGTTTGGGGACCCAAGTGCAATTCATAATTACATATTACTGAAACAGCTGTAGTAGATTGAAAAATAGTGCCTTTAGGGCCCACTGAAGCAACTGGGAATCTTTCCACTTACTTCAATGAACAGGCTGTTAGGTATATGGGCAATTTAAAGAAAACCCTGTTATAAATTGAAATGTGCTGTCTTTCTATAATAGATAAACCCTCGGCTTTGACCACTTGTAGCCATTACCAATTTTCTGGCAATTTCTGCAAGAAACAGGGTGTTATTTTCTGTTCTTCTGAAAAAATATTATAGTTCAGTAACATTTGTTTCCTATTATAAAGAAAAAATTGTCTGTACTTTCAGTTTGGATGAGGTAGTTTTCATTTTCTGCCCTGAACTACTGAGTAAATTTGCTGTGCACTGTTAAACAGCCATTGCCTTCAGGTGGTTGCAGTTCAGTGATGAATGGAATAATCTTTGCATATGTAGATTGTTTGGTGCTTTGAGAGATGTTTGGATAGATGAAGGACTGCGGTATAAATCTCTTTCATTATCAATATTGCTAGGAGACACTGAAAGTGTCTAAGGGCTCGGTTTAATTTGGATGTTTATTACAAGCTCTGGAGAACAGGAAGATACACTGTGACAATCTCAAAACAACATGAATGTTGTGAAGGAAACTTTCCTAGCTGTGAGAGAAATTAGTTTGCATCTACACCGCTAGGGAAGATCAGTTGAGTGTTGTAGGAACCATCTCTGTAGAGAAACTCTCTTACCAAAGCAAGGCATGGTTTGAAATAGTTGTTAGTGGCTTCCTCCATGGGATCTTTAGAAACAAAATCCCTGTGTAATGGGACTGGACACCAGGGATGGCTGTGATGGCCCCTAGTGGCCAGGCAGCTCTGGCTCTGAGTACCCTCCCCCTTTGTGCCTTCTCGCCTGCCATGCCTTGCTGTTATTGGGCTAGAGGGAGGCTGCCCAGGGTCCCAGAGCAAGTCCTGATCCACTAGGTCAGGGCTTTTCAAACTTTTTTTAAGGAGTGTACCCCTTCTGGTGGGTACCCCTTCTGGAGTGTACCTTTTTCAGATGGGGGAGAGGGGTGCTGATGGCTGACCAGACACAAAGCTGGCGGTGCGCAGTGGTGGTGCAGAGTGGTGAATGGTGGTGGCAGGGGGCAGGGAAGCAGCACGCAGTGGCAACACAGAGTGGTGGATGGTGGCAGCGGGGGTGGGGAGCTCGCAAGCAGTGGCCGCTGCTGCCATTCACTACTCTGCGCCGCTGCCACATGCCACTTCTACGCTGCCATGTGTAAACCCTGGGGCCGTCCCAGGTACCCCTAGGGGTATGTGTACCCCCAGCTGACAACCCCTGCACTAGGTCAGTGGTTCCCAATCTGTGATACAGGTACCACCAGCAGTATGCTGACAACCTGTCAGTGGTACATGTTAACAGATATAATTACTTTATATGACAAACATTTGCTAGTGGTACTTACGGTTGTATCATTTTAAATTGGTGGTGCACAATCTATCAGAGTTTGGGAACCGCTGCACTAGGTGTCATTGGGTTCTTCCCAAACCCCACTGATTTCTGTCCTGTCCTCAAACACAAAGTTGGCCTTCCTGGCCTGTCAATACTCCAGGGCACTAGTCATACCAGGGCCTAATTTTTTGGCCTCTGACTCCCCTACAGCCACACTCATGCCTCACAGGTGTTATTGTTCAGTCACTTTCCCTTGTGGGGGCCTTAGCCCCCTCAGTCTCTTCCCCTCTGCTCTTGCTGTCCCCTTTTGTTTTGGCCCACTGCATTGGACCTTAGCCTATTGGGCACCAGTCCTTGTCTCCCCCCTTTTCTGGGCATCAGGCCCTCTGACCCCCATCTCTGTCCTTTTCTGGGCACCGGGCTCCCTGGCCCTGCCTCTCACCCTCTTGAGCTATGGCTTCAGCCAGGTTAGGCTCATTGGCCACTGCCTGTCAGTATCTTGAGCCTGGCCTCTAGCTGGGCTCAAAGCAGCCACATGCCCCTCAGGTACCACTGGGACCTCCATATTACCCTTCATAGTTTATAGGTGGTTTCGGTTGGGACTACAACAAAGGAACAACCCCTATAGCTAAAACAAACTCTCACTGGATCTGAACCACAGACATCCGTGTCAATCAAATCCCGGGACGTCATTCTCCCCCTGTACTCAGCCTTAGTAAGGCCGCAGCTGGGGTACTACGTCCAGTTTTGGGCTCCACAATTCAAAAAGGATGTGGAGAAGCTTGAGAGAGTCCAGAGAAGAGCCACGCGCATGATCAGAGGTCAGGGAAGCAGACCCTACGATGACAGGCTGAGAGTCCTGGGGCTCTTTAGCCTGGAAAAGCGCAGGCTCAGGGGTGATCTGATGGCCACCTACAAGTTTATCAGGGGTGACCACCAGTATCTGGGGGAACGTTTGTTCACCAGAGCGCCCCAAGGGATGACGAGGTCGAATGGTCACAAACTACTACAAAATCGTTTCAGGCTGGACATAAGGAAGAATGTCTTTACTGTCCGAGCCCCCAAGGTCTGGAACAGCCTGCCACAGGAGGTTGTTCAAGCGCCTTCATTGAACACCTTCAAGATGAAACTGGATGCTTAACTTGCTGGGATCCTGTGACCCCAGCTGACTTCCTGCCCTTTGGGCGGGGGGCTGGACTCGATGATCTTCCGAGGTCCCTTCCAGCCCTAATGTCTATGAAATCTATGAAATCTATGTGTCTCTGCTGACTCACAATACTTTCCCCTACCCTGGGCATGTCCACACATGCAATTAATGCAACTGAATATACTCTGGCTCAATTTGAGCCGTAGTAAATTAATCCCAACATCACCATCTACACGTGCATTTAAGCACAGTGATTTACTGTGCAGCTGGATACCACTTGTACTTGATGGGGCTATCTGGCAGTGCAGTAAATTAATCAGCTGCATCCTAATTGCTGCATGTGTGTTGATGGTAACACTTTACTATGCAGCAAATTAGTCGCTGTGTAGTAAAGCATCTCATGTAGACCTACCCCCTGAGTCTTATACCACTGCCAGCCAATGGCATTCTACTTGCATGCCCAAGGTAGCTTGAGTGTCTCTCAGAAGCTCCTCTGCACCTCTCCTGCTCTAAAGCTCCTTCTTAGGCTATCTCCAGGGTCAGACTGCCTCTCTAGTTTGAGCCTTAGGTCTATATGCTTTGCAAGTCCCTCCCCTTTCTAGTCAGGTGGCTTCCCCCAGTCAACTGCCTAGCATTTTTCATCAGGCCTGATGTCTGGTCTCCATGACAACTTACAGCTGCTTCTGTAGCAGTGCCCTTGTTGCCTATGCTAGATTTTGTCCTATTGTCCTGCTGCAGAGCAGCTTGCTCTACAATAGGCACTCATAGCTTATGTCTTCTAGCTGCCCGTTCTCTTGTAGCCAACTTGTTCTGTGTAATGTTCCCTAGACTGGCTGCAGGTGTTCCCCTTGTCCTTAATGTGCAGCTCCCTGCTCAGGCAGCAGTGTTTCTTTGCTGCTTCCCTGGATGCAGCTAGCCTCTCTCTTCAGTGCCTGAGTTCTTTCTGCAACAGTTTTTCCCCTTTAAGTAATAGGAGCCCTAGGCTTCCTTTTACACCCTGATTCCAGGTTAGGCTGAGATCTTGCCTGTTGCCTCCTCCCATTTGACTCCTGGTTCTCCTATATGTTTCATTTGTGCAAGTCATGCAGGGCTAGGTTTCTCAAAGGTACTGAGGTACCTTATAATTCAGATAACTGACTAGATGCATTAACTTGGTTTGCTGCTTTTGCAAATACTACTAGGCCTCTGTCTATACCTGTGGACATTTAGATACACATGAAAATCTGGCCCTTAGTTTTTCTGTGCTTAGTTTCCCTATCTGTAAAAAAAGAGGGTGCTAATATTTCCCTTCCTCATGTGTTGCTTGAATCTAAAGATGATGGAGGTCATCTAAGTAAACCAACAGACATTGTAAATTAGCTTCTCTGCAAACTTCCTGGGGCCATTTACACATGTGCAAAATAGGACTAGAATGCTGTTACTGCTGCTTCAAACTGGTAGCATTTTATAATGCCTTTTCAGTACCACCCAGTCCATTTCTAGCACCAGAAAATGCTTGAAGCCAAAGTTAGTTCTTGCCAGCCAATTCTATATGAAGTCAATTTTCTTAATATGTTCACATTTTTAACTTGTAAGGTTGCTAATTCAGTCCATCATTGATTTGAAGGGGTACTCTGGACTGGCTACTCTTCCTTTTGTCTTGGGTTTAGAGAAAACGAAGAATGTTTAAGAGAACATGTTACTTAGCATTCCCAGCATGCAGCCAAGGTAAGTCCACTATCTTGATGCAGAGGTAAAGGACTACCCTAGTTGCAGCGTGCCATTTAATCAAGCCCATCACAGGATTCAGCTGAATCACATCTCTGATCTGTCTGCTTCTGTTCCCTGCCCCATCCCAACTGCTTTCCTCCCCGCCGTTCCTGTTCATTGCTACTTGAAAATAAATTGTAGCTGTTGAATATCAATCTTTGTTCTCTCCTCCCCATCCATCAGCTTTGCAAATCCCCCAGCAACAAGCATTGTGTTGTCAAAACTTGTTTTTCATTGTCTGGCAATTGTGGAGAAGGCCCAAGGCCATTCAGGCTGCAATATTAAAGAGTTGTTCCTGCAGAGGCTGCAACTACACAGGTAATTGTATAATGGAGTAGAGGGTATGGGGAGACCACTTTGAGATCTGTATAATTAGAGAGCAGTTCTATAGATTTCAGGACATTAATGTGGATTAACCTGAAATAACCATGGTAACAAACTGATCATCTTCCTACACAGACACAGGTGGTCTCAGGGTTGTTTTTTTGGGGTGGTGCGGGGGGGATAGTAGGGTGGGGGGTTGCCTTTACAAAGCTTGTACTCTGTGTACAGCACCATAATAACCTTCAGTACAGAGTAATTATCCATGAAAAAGCCAGAAGCAAACATAATCATTTCTTCCTCAGATCAAACATAATAATTTCTTCCTACATATAGTCTAGTAACAACATGTGAATGCATGTTAAGAGAATAAGCAATTGAAGACTAACAAGGTGGAATACTAAGCCATAGGGATTTTTGTCACTGGATAGCTGGGCACAAGCTTTTTACAAGGATTTTCCTAGGCTCCATTTGAGTGTGTCAGAAATCCACAAGCTATGCCTGTGTCATTTTTTAAAAGGCCCTAAAACTAGAATAACAGAGGACTGAGCTGTATTGGTTCACTTGTTCAATTCTAAATTTACAGCCTATTATGTGAATATTCCTGGCCATTGTTAAGGGCCCAATTCAAGTCTCCCTGGGTGCATCTACACATGCACTTTATTGTGGAGTGTGGACTAATTAGCTCCACAGTAAAGCATCACTGTCTACACGTTCCGGTATTAGATTGAGGTAAATTAATTAATTCTACCATAATTTGACTCCAGCACAAACAGAAACAGCTCTGGAGTTTATCACCTTGCATTAATTGCACATATAGATGCACCCCCTGTAGTCAATGGGAGCCTTTCCTTTGGCTTTAATGAGAATTAAAGGACACTGTTCACGCTGAGGTTTGCATGTTGAAATATCTGAAGGAGCCTAAGGGTACCCAGATCTTAAGGCACCCAAAGTCTAAAGCACCCAGATCTCATTGAATTCAATTGATAGTTGTAGGGCGAACTCTTGTAGGCAACTATGAAAGTTTAAGGCGCAAATGAATAGCTACTGTTCGTAGAAAATTACAGTCACTGCCCCTCCTCACCTCTTCATCATCCAGAAAGGAAACTGTGAGTAAAACCCATGAAGGAACGTGTTTGCAGCTTCTCACATATTCCTACACGACGTTCAAGCTCTGGAATCGCCAAGAGTAGGCAGAGAAGATGAGTTATAATCTTTGTGAGATATTTGAATATGCTTATGAGAATCTAAGGTTAAACTTTTATTGTTGAATCTGCTGTTGGCAATTGACATAGTTTTTCTTTATGCTTGCAGTATATTCTGTGCTCATCAGCATGGTGGTACTCTTGCCTTCATCAGTGGCTTGAGTCAGCTTAGGTCTCAGTACAAGTGGGAAGAACAGAAGTCTTTTACTGGTGAGTGCTCTGTCCTCTGATGGTGGGGAGCTCACCAGAGTTTGTGGCGTTTCATTTAGCCGCACATGCTTGTGTCGCAGTCAGTTCACGAACAAGACTGGCCTCCTTTGCTGTGTGCAGCAGAGCAAGGGATACTTCAAGTACTAATTCAGTTCCTGGCAGAGTTGAGAATAACCTCATGGCTACCCTAAACCACGAAGCTCTTAGTGAAAGCCGGGGGCTGGCAGGCACCAGAGTGATGGAAGTGGCATAAGAACCAGGCAAGATACTACAAGAGTAGGCTGGAATTCTCATTCATCCAAGACATCCTGCCCTGCCTCTTTGTTAAAGCCTTTTTGTCTTGTAAAAAAACAAAACCCAAAAATTCTCACTCTAGTATGTTTGCACACATAGCCACACTTTTAAATTGGAATCTATCTGGATGCTCTTCTTTCTTGGATTATAGACCCAGTCTAGCTCCCACAGGGTGCATCTACATGTGTGCTTAACTGTGCAGTAGACTAATCTGCTGCAGTGTAAAGTGTTACAGTCTACATGTGCAATGCTATTAGACTGCAGCAAACTAACTTTCACTTGCATAAAATAATGCTGTTAGGGACAGTACTATTTTATGGTGGCAAAAATAACTGCACCTAAATGCATGTGTAAATGCTAGCCTGGGCATAAATTGTGCTGCTCAGCTCGAGCAGCAGGGAGCAAGAGCCCTGCCTGCTGCCTAGCCACATGGCTCTGCTCTTCAGGCACTCTTGTGCCCCAGCCAGCCCTGATGCCATGACCCAGAACCTGTGACTGATCCCCTGAGCCTGCTGCCAGCCCAGGGCTGCTCCACCCCAGATTAAACTGCTGCAGTCCTAGACGCACATGAATATGCTGCACCTGGGAACAGTTAACTCTGGTGTAAAGTGTGCTGTAGTTTATTCAGTTGATTTAACCCTAGCCACTGAAGTCAAAGTTAAAACTCGGTAAGAGTTGGATCACGGCCTGTAGATCCAAAGGGACAGAATAATTTCCCTCTTATCTGAACTTTTCCAAGCACTTTCCAGGCTTCAATGATTTAGCTCTATCCGCTTTTCCCTGGGGGAAAAGGATCAGCCCAGTCCAATGAGTCATGGAGGCATTCTCTACTCCCAGCAAGAAAGGACCAGAGGCCGATTTAGGTCCATAGGACAAAACTGTTTAATCTTCAGCACCTCTGCTAGGAGGGCCATAAATTTAGCACTTTTTTCACCAGGCTTTCATGATCTTCTCCATTGACTTCTGATGTTCCCCTACATCCTTATGAGTTGCAGCAGGTTCTAGGACTTGTTTAGGGAGGGAGGGAGAATGATCGATCCATGGCTTAGTCTGCCAGAGATGAGAGATGAGATCCTAGGGAAGAAATTACAAATTCATCATGTGAATAATAACGTGATATATAAACACAGTCAGTTACTTTGATGGGGAAGAAATCTGTTACAACACAAGTATCACGTTAGGGTTTCTGCTTGAAGTGCTATAGCACTAGCATGGCTCCTTATTCACCTCGGGCCTGATCAAAAGTACAACAGTACTGATTGAAATGCTCTACTGACTTTGCTCGGTTTTGGACCAGGCTTCTAATGCCTGAGGCAGAACAGTGCTCACACAGACATTTTTTTGTTCTATGTGAGCCTTTGAAGGCAACACTTCAGTGTTGCTGGCATGTGCTGTTTATATTTTTCTTCCCCTGTTTTTATTGGCTTGTGCTATTTATTCCCATCCAAGATCAATCATGTCTAGACTGTAAAGGATTTGATTAGGTATGAATTTCAGTGGCTGATACTGATGGCCTTTTCTAAATGATTTTAACTACTACTACTATTCAGTTTGTTATTATTTACATTTTTTAAATAATGGGACATAGGTCTATATAGATAGAATTTTCAAGGGGACTTCTGGGAGCAGGGCACCCTAAATTTGGTTGGAATTCGTCTACATATAAATCCTGTTTTAAATCCCAGCCAATGATATCAGCAAATATAGGCTGGAATTTTCACAGGGAGCTAGGTCCCTTTATTTAAAAGCACATAAATACCTAAAGAAGCAGATAGGTGCCTGGTGGGATTTTCAGAAGTGCTTAGACACCGAAGTCCCAAATGAAATGAAAAGGAATTGGAATCCTAATTACCTGAGGGCTTATCTACTCATAAAGTCCTGAAAATGTAACTCTACCAAGATAGGTAAAATGAAACAGTCTTCCACTGTGGGCACAAAAATACCAGTATAATGGAGATTTATACTACTGCTATAGCTAATTCTATATTGAAGAGAATTACCTTATCCCAAAAGGGATTGTGCCATTAAAGCTCTATCAGTAATACCCAAGTGAAACAGTTATGCTGGTACAAAAGCTGTATTAGACCACTCCTTAGACTGCTTTGAAAATGGATGACTGATATTGTATGGAGAAAATAAACTATATGACTTTGTCCTTTCTCTCTCCTCAATGATCTATATGTTAAAAACCTGACTACACAACAGTACAGACAACAGTTATAGGAAAAATACAAATTGTCTCATGTTCTTCAGACCTTCCTTATGGATATACAGTATATAATGCAAAAGGGGTCTGACTCCTTGACCTCCGGATAGTACTATAATAACTGGCAAAGCCATTCCCTTGTGGTGTTTTGGTTCTCAACCTTTTCTCTGCCTTTTGACTGTTAATTCTAGAAATTTTTCTCTGCATTCATTTTCATGGAGGCAGAAACTGCTTATTGCCAATTTGTCCTGTTTAAAATCAGTTCCTCCCAAGCTTAATGATGTGTAGCCTGTCTAATATAGAGACCCACTGATAACCTCTGCTATAACCCATGAAGGGGGCTGATCTTACATTCCTTGTACTCTCTAGAGTTCCCATTAAACAACCAAACCAAAAATAATTGCAGACACAAGACAAGAGCAAGCAAAAATATGCCTTCTCAAATCATATAGCTTCTGGCTCACCCAGAGTAAAATTCACTCTCTGTGCAATGGGATAGCCCAATGTCTCTTAATCATTTAAGACCCACTCCTCAGTATAGAGCCAAAGAAGGAAATAAATGGTGGTTTTAAGTATGCCCAGGCGGTAGGCAGAGTCAAACAATGCCCAGTGTTGTAGCTCATCATTCTCTGTATATTCAAGGCACACTGACCCCATAAACCACTTCTTGGATACAGGTACCTATAAGCATCTTTTGAGATGTTTACATTAAAGCCAGTCTGACTCCAGGATCACCTTCCCCACCGTATTACTTGTTTTTCCTGACATAACATGCAGTAAAGTGAATTTGCAATAAAAAGGAAACAAAACATGAAAGAAGCATGCTATTTGCAGTATCTTCCCCGCTTCCTGGGTGGGACGATGGCAGATCACAAGCCCTAGCTCCCCTCTTGAGCAAGTCCAGCAAGGAATGGATAATCAAAGTTTTGCTGGCATAATACATGTGGATTGTGGGTTGGTGATCAGTGTTGGTTGCTCTAATACATTCTTTTTCCATAGCTATAAGAACCCAGCTCATCCCACAGTTACTGAATTTATGATGGTTAACTTTGGCTCTGTTTGCTTTGTGCTTCCTTGTATACAAATATGCTGACTCAATGGATGGGTGAATAGTCAGAGTTTGTACTAGCAGAGTTTTCTTCTAGCCAGAGGAGGTTGGATTGTTGCTGCCCTTTCATACTTGGCGATCTGTGTTCAGCTGCGGAGAGCAGAGGAGGGAGGCCATTTACACCAAGGGGCTCTGCCTCTGCACTTCTGCAGTATAAGCTAGATGGAAATGTGCCACCAACAACTCCCCCATCCACTGAACCCTCCCTCTCTCTGAGTCCTGAGGGAGAGTTCTCACAAGGGACACCGTCAACATTAACACTTGTGTGAATTTGCCCTGTGGGATGGAGAGCAGGCAAGCTATGTCTATGGTGCAAGCAGTTCACTAGTCAGTTTGCTCCCCCTCTCTTTGTAGGGGAGCCTGAAAGGTAAAATTCTTTATTTTATATTTAATTAGAACTGACTACATAGTTTTATTTTAGCAGCTAAAAATCAGCAGGTAGACCAAGACTTAAGCCCCTTGTTTAACTAGAGACCAGAGCAAGTTTGCTTGGAAACTCTCTCTCACATTCCTTCACTGGAAGGTTGCTGAGAGGAAAAGGGAACCCTTCAGATCAAGGAACAGCGAACAGGCCAACTACAGAGGAGTTTGCTAGGGAAGGTCTGCTTGGAAAGAAATCCAAGAAATGAGAGGCAGCAGATTAGAAGACCCAGAGACATGGCTGGATGACATCGCAATCCCAGAGCCGCTGCCACTTTCAGCTCTTCCTTTGCTTCCACCTGTGAGGTGTCCACCCAGGTCCTGGTTTGGTGCTGTGTAGACTGCAGCTTGCAGATTCCTTCCAATCTCAGCCAGGCGGGGGAGTGCCTGCAGTGTGAATGGTGCAATCTGGTGGTGTCCCTCATGGATAAGGCAACAGGAGGAGGTAGGAAGGCTCTGAAGCATCATCCGCCATGTGGACTCCATCAGTTCCATGCTGGAGGAAACCTCTAGGACTGTGGAGGAAGGACTTCCAGAGGTGGTGCTAGGAAAGGAAGAGGACATGGAGTCCCAGGAAGTTGGAAGCTTGTATCTTCTGGCAGCAAGAAGTTGTCATCCCCACATGAAGCGGTTTGCCTGGAGAACAGATGTGGAGCAATAGAGGAGGAGGAGCACATTCCATTGGTGGAAGAGATCAAGCCAGGAAACCCCAAGGTAGGGAGGACTGAGCAGGGGCAACGCATAGGGGGTGCACGCGGCTGCACGTGCACCCCCTGAGCGTGGCGGTGCACCCTGTACAAAAAGGCACCGCTGACAGGATGCACTGATTTCATAGAATCATAGAAAATTAGGGTTGAAAGGGACCCCAGGGGGTAAAATCAGTGGAATTTTACAATGATAGTTCAAAATCTTTAAGTTTAACAATGTACTCTGAACTTATTGGAGTCTTACTATTTCCAAGCATTTTTATGAGCATCCTAAATGGAGTTTATTTACTGCTAAATGCTATAGGAATGGGCCAGACAAAAAAAAAACCTTTGATAGAGCACTAATATTTTCTAATACATAGTGATAAAATGCTGTGGAATATATTTCATTCCATAATGAATATACCTTACTGAGTTATGAAATGCTGTATTAGCTATACTGCTACACAGTACTATGAAACCTAGAGCCTCAAGTAGGACATTGATCAAACCTTAAGACACAGTAATTTAAATAGCACTTACTTGTTAGAAGACACAAGAAACTCGCTTTCATTATACAGTGTTATTATTTGAACCTGGTGAGCCAACAGGGGTGGGGCAGGCAGCATGTGTTCCCTTTGATGAGCACATGGATGGTGGGTCATCAAGAAAAACCTGGATTAAACAGTAGAAAGAGCAAAGAGGGTTTGTGAGCAGTGGAAAGAGAACTTTTAACTCCCAGTCCAGTCATCAGGTTGAGAAGGCAGGGGGAGGAGGGAAGTTGTGGGTGTCAGCTGGGGAAGGAAAGGCTGGTCTGTGGTGACAGAAGTGAAAAATCTCACAAGAACGAACTGTTGTAGAACTAGCTCCTGCTCCCGGCCACTATCACACATCTGCCCACGATGATGGTGTGGAGGAGGCTCCAAAAGAAACCATATGTTGGATAAATATTGTAGTGTTTCCTTCTTCTTGCCTGTAATAAATAGTACTGTGACACAATAGGTTTGACTTATCAGGAGAGATCCCCTCTGCTGGACTGTCTGGGCCAGGCATCCAGGCCAGCCTCTTCTCAGTCTGCCGGCATTGGGAAGAGATCCCAGCTGACCGGCAAGAAGACCTCTTCTCATCCAAATTCTTACCAGCCCCAAGCGACTCAGTGCTGTCTGCCATAAATATAGCCCAGTAATGGCTTCCCAGGACTAATTCCTGTTCTGCTCATTCTAATATGGACAGATGATGTGAGCAGTACTGCTGTAGGTTTTGTGTTTCACTGGAGCCACTGTCCTGGGTGTCACCTCACCCCACTCTCCTATGAGCAGTAACTTTGTCTAAGTAAACGATGGCTTTTACTCTCTCTTGGTTTTCCCATACCTTTGCCTTTCCCAAGAGGTGAGGAGATCCAGGATATCTTGTAACAGAGGGTTTCACCCCTGTTACTGGGGGTAAACCATGGGAAAGAGCTGCAGAGCTAAGTCCCTTTGAGGTAAGGCCTTTTAGAGACAGAAAGGATGAAGAGATGAAGCTAAGGATAAGCTGCAGACCCATCCCTCCTGGAGGCTGCATACTGGTAAAGAGGACTCCCTGTGTGCGCTTGACTGGGCAGGGTCAGGTGACCAGCAGAGGGCAAGGGCCCAGAGACATAAAAGCTGGTCCCTGGCTTCCAACTGGGGGAGAGGAAAGGCTTAGCTGACCTGGGAAAGCAGGTCAGCCAAGGAGGGGATGAAGTTTTTTATGTTTTGGACTTTGCTGGCAGCCCAGAGTGGTAGGACAGTGTGTTAAAAATCTCTGTTGATAACAACTGGTGGAATCTGTGGCTATGAGGGGAGATGAGGAGGCTGTATAGCAGAGTGCTGGCATGAGACTGTAATAATTGACCCTAAAAAGGGGTGGTGAGTACCTGCTTTGGGACCTAGGATCTGCCAGGACCTAGGATCTGCCTAGGTAATGGTAAGGAGCCCACAGGCCTAGCCCAGAGGGTAAGCTGTCAGCTAATGGAGCTAAGGGCCCTGCGTTTGAGACTCTGTTGAAATAGAACTAGGACTATTAGCTAGGCAAGAAGAAACCTTATGGATAGAAAGGCTGAGGCCCTGGAAGTGTTTAGTGGAGATATAGATAAGGAAGAGGCAGTATGCACCTGGCTCTCAGTCCATGCTATCACCTCATCTCTGGGAAAAGGCAACCTCTCCAAGTTATTTAATGAAAGGCATGGCAGGCTAGTGGGAGAGGGGAATTCTGGAGCCACTGGCAGACTGAAGCCCAGACCTACCCACCAATGGTGTCCTGTTATGTACTGCATAGCTCCAGGAAGGTGGGTGAGACAAAGTATAGTGTAGTAATGGTAGCTATAATAATATAATGCCAATTCCAGATGCATTTGGCTGCAGAGGCCCCATTTGTGATGGCATACCAGCATTTAAACCAGGAATGGCTGCTAATCAACTTGGTTCCAAGTCAGAATAGTGCACAGACCCACTAAATCATTCAGTGCACATATGAGGCAAAGTGGCTAGGGATTGCACTTGGGAATCCAACAAGCCAGTACAGTATGAATGCACATACACAAACTTTTTGTCTGCACTAACATAATGTATGTGCAGGGGTGCGTTCAAACAAGAATAGAGGCCAGGTGTTACCTTGCCAATTAATAAGAATCTTGTGATGTGAACGGCAGGCCAACTTAATGAGCACATGCTAAGCTTAGTGTGAACTGCATCATGGTGTGGGGACAAATTTTGTCACAGATGAGCAACAATGTTACACTTTGATCTAAAAGTGTTCCTGTCAGCTGCTGGTGGGAACTGAGAAAGCTAGGCAAGAAATAGCACAAAACAGAAGTAGTTGATGTTATGTCATGCTCAGTGTGCTCTAGAGGTATAGTCATTTGTCATTCTTGCTCCCCCCTACACACAGAGCAGGTAGAGTGCCACCAAACTTATGACACCCACCTGACAGGGGCAAACAGCTCCAGACAAATATAAAGTAATCGCTTCTAGGAAATGTAGAGAGAAATCCCCTCAGTCTTTATTTCAGGTTAGTGATTCAACATGTAATTGAATCCAAGAAGTATGCAGGGAAGAGGAGAGGATTTGGTCACTTCTTAGTCCACTAACCAGATACCCAAGAGAAGGCTTTGGCAAAACACCTGGGCTAAAAACAGACAGCTGGCTTGATTCTGACTGGAGTGTTTTATCTTGCAGCAAACCTCAGACCTTTTAGATGGACCAGCCCTTTGTACCTGTGAATTATGCAAATTCATACTTTGCCTGGGAATAATCATGGCTAATTCCAGTTAATTGCCATTTAAGCCTTATGTGTAGATGACTGCATCTATTTTGATATGAACCATATCCCCGACCAATCAAAGCCGCATTAAACCAGTTGTCTCTTTTTAGCCCTGAGCTATACTGCCACCATAGGGCATGAGCTATGTGTGCACAGGCTATGATTTAGTGTGATTGGGGGAGACTTCCCTGTGTTGTCCAACTCCATTTCCAGTAGTGGAGAAAGGCAGGCTTGTTTGCCTTCTCTGCTTTTTGCCTCCTTGCTGAGTAAAAACAGTAGACTTGCACTTGGCACAGGTCACTAATGGAGAGGGTCACTAAACTTTTGAGGATCAACCATTCACAAAGAACTTAGTGAATAAAGGAAAAGCTGTTGCTCAGGGTAAATTGGTCTTTCAAGTCTGAAATCCAGGGAAAGGTAATTAAGCATCAGATCACCTGATGGAGGAATGCTATCACCTGATGGGGCTGATGAGAAGGCGTATTGGGAGAACACCCTGCCTGGCACAGGGGATTGACTGAGGTTACAAGAGAAAGTGGCTTTTTTTTTGTTTTTTTAGCTATTGTAGAAGAAGCTTAGGATGGGAGAGTACTGGCACAAGGCTTTTTGCATTGCCTGTAGGTGGTTTCTCTGAAGTATAGTCCTGGACTTCTTGGAGAACTCAAGCTTGTGCTCAGAGAATGGTCTATAGTGATGAGGAAAATGAGTGTTTGTATTGTTTTTGTTTTGATCTTAATGTTTCTTGAGTGAGTCTGGGTCACCCTTACAAAACTTGTGTTTGCTATAGGGCACAGCTGCTGTGTGTCCTTGAAGAGAAAATCTGTAAACTGGGAGTACCAGCAAGGATAGAGCTCTAGGACAAGGTGTCCTGAGTCTAGTGGAGAGACAAGGAGTTGGCATTGATCCTGGGGCAGCTGGGTTGTGGGGTCCCATTATGTGAAGAAGTGTCTGGTAGAGAGGTTATACCTGGGAAGTAGCCAAGGAAAGAGCTAATGGTGCCTGTCAGGACTAATGGAAGCTAAGAGTGCATGGACCTAGTGCATGAACCCCAAACAGAGCAGCCTGCTGAGTGCCCAGAAGGAGAGAGGTTTGCTGGGCCAGCCCTAATGAATGCTCATTAACCACATGTGCAGCTAAAGCAATGGCTTAAGTTCCATGGAGCCTCTCCCCTCCCAGAATCAACTGGCAATTTTCCTTCTGTATCATACTCTGAAGTACTAGCATTGAATAGAGAGCAATGACCAATAATGCCCAAAGGACATTTCTGTCTATGGCAAGAAGGTGGTATCTATATAAATGAATGATGCATTGCGATCTGATTAGCACTTTGCACAGGGGTAAATTATTTTTATGTGGTGCAATGCAGTGAGGTGTCTGGACCCGAGATTAAGCAAAATGCCACTTGAAGGGAGCTGTTTCCTTTTCAGAACCAGGAGCAAACTCCTTTACAGTAATAATTTCACAAATCTCAATTGCACTAGTAACAGCTAATTGATGTACTTCTGCGTTGCTTTAAAACCTTTGCTGAAATAAACCCAACTAGTAGAAGATATTTGGATGAGGATCTCTGCTATTGTCAGACACATTCTTACACCAGAAGGCTATAGTTCATGGGCCAAATCCTCAGCAGATGTAAATTAATGTAGTGCTGCTGAAATTAAAAGGTGTATTTCTATCTGATCTGCACTGCTTCTATCACTGTGACAGCTGACTGCCTCTCTAATATAAGCTTCTCAACCAATTGCCCCCAGCAGGATGAAATTCATAAAGTGCTGTCTCTCAACAAATGTTGTATGACATGAGCTATAAATTGCTGCTGGTCAGGAACAATTAGGTATGGCAGTGATTCTTGCACCTGCGTTGGCATTCTACCTCACATTGAGACGCATGGAATCCTAGAAATGCAGGGCTGGAAGGGATCTCAGGAAGTCTAGTCTAACCCCTAATCAAGGCAGGAGTATCCATAGCTGAACTATGGGTACTCTCAGGCAGGTGTGTTATGGATAGTAACAGGAAGTTTTCTCAGTGCAAAGCTCAAAGTCAACCAGTCTAGCCTGTAGGATCTGCAGGGAATGTGCTGGAGAAAGGAGCTCACTTGGATATGCCAGATCTGCCTTGGGAATCAAATGGAAAGTTCTAAGTGGATCCTCATTTGCAGTGATGTCAAGGTTTGTAACCTTCAGTTGGTACAAGAGGAGTTTATTGGGGTACCAATCACTCCTTTAAGTACACCCAGTATAGGAGGCTTCCCAACTGACATCAGCTAGTCTTATATTAACCCTGTTCCTAGCCAATAGTGAAGATCAGGAGTGTGACTTGCATGCATGGGTCTCCCCTTCCCACTGAGCACTGTGACTCATGGGAAGCAGGACCCTCAAGTTACTCTCACGTACACTGGAGGGGGGACAAACAAGTCCATGCTTTGGAGCTGGGGAAGAGAGGGCAGGGGCTCTGGAACTGTAGCAGTCTGTAAGGTTCTCAGGAAATTCAGGAACCTCTGTAAAGGACTCTTAATAACAAACCCTCCACAGTGCACAATGCCCCTGTTTAATATTGATACCCCAGTGAGACACCGGGGCCTTGAAAAATGCTGCTGTGCTGTGTCAAAAGGGACCCGAACAAGACTTGATGGCCTTGGGAAGTGCCTCCCCGTGCTATGTTCCTCATGAAAAACAAAAGGTTAATGATAATGCTGCCTTGTATTTTCCTACCTCCCTTGATCTGCAAAAGCTCAGTCAATTACTGAAGTGCAGGTAGTGGCTCATATAACTTTGTTTTGCACTTAAAGCCATGGTTCTTCTCTATCATCTGCCACTGAAATGCAGCCATCTCTGGGCTGGAATGCTGTAATAGTTCAGCGGGGTACAGACCTAAAAGCCTCGGAGCTTTCCATGCAAAAAACGTCTTTTGCACCATATCCCATCTGCCCCCATTTCAGTCCCACCCAAGGTATTGATGGGTCCATTGCTTTAGTTGTGGCTCTGATTAGGCTCCTGCATGATTTCAAAATTAATCAGTCTGTTCCAACCATTCTGAAACTGATCTCTGCCTTGCCTCATCTGGGTCCAATTGGCCCCTCATGGAAATAATATACTGGCTACCTCATATTAGATAGTTGCAGAGTCAAATTTAAAACATCAAGAAGTCCTAAAGGAGAGGAAGCTTCAGCTAGAACAGAATCTATTTAATCCACTCATTCTTGCTGTCGGCTCTAATTTTTTCCAGGGTGAACTTGGAAATGGGAGACATGTGGACCATAGATGCTTATCTTCATTTAGTTTTAACAGGTGAGTAGACACTAGACTTTCCTATGAATTCTGCTGTCTCAATGTAGCCTACACTGAGCTGGAGAATTTTTTATTCCTGGATAAATGAGATGTTTTAATGTCAGCTACTAAATTCTTGTGTAGTCTAGCATTTACTCCCTGGTGAGGTGGTGATTGTGTGTCTATGCTGGGGAGGGTTTGGACTGATTAGATTTCCATGTGGGTTGCTCAAGGCAGCCCCTCGCACATGTTTCTCTTTTTAAAGAGAAGCTAGTGCTCTTAAAAGTGCCAGATTGACAGCCTCAGGGACAGAAATCCTCTAGGCAGATGGTAGATGCCAGGAGGCAGCAAGGACCTACAAAAAGGACTCAGCCTAGGCTGACCATATGGAAATTCAGGACACCTTCTTCCCCACGCACATTTCCCCACAAGTTGGTGGGGGCAGGGCTGCATGCTTGCTTGCAAAGTGCTGTGCTGCTGCAACTCACGGCCAGACTGTGCCCTACACTCCTGTTCTTGGCATGCCCTTTATCATTCCCAGCAGCAGGCCAGGACCAGCCTCTGAAATCCAGGACTGTCGCAGCTAAAGTGGAACATGGTAACCCTAACTCAGCCCAGCATCCTGTGTTCTACTCCAAGCTTCACCAGTGACATGCTAGGAGACCTTGGGTGAGCATCTTTATCTTCCCATCTTTTACTTGTCCTTTACATATGCAACTTCTTTGGGATGGGGACAGTCTTTTGCTATATGTTTGTACAGCCCCTAAGTATGGTGTCGCCCTCATCTTAAAGAGGACTCCTCAGTGCTACTGTAATGTGTAGCAAGGCAATGCACACACTTGACCTTCTTTAAGTGATTTATATAGAGATCCACTCCAAGGATGAGACTGCAGTTCAGTTTCCCTGGTTTACCCAGCAATCCTTGGCCTCTCTGCCAGGCCTCTAGGATTTGATTTAGTGTAAGACCTGGTGCCTGCTTCCAGCCCCTGGAGCAATCCAGGAAAATATCTAATGGAAAGTATCTCACCTTGCTGGCGGAAGGCGAAATGACCTAGGACTTGAGCTTTTCCTTTAGGGCTATGTAATACATATGAACCAGCAAACGGGATCACCATGAGGCCCCTGGTCCCTGGCCTGATTCCAAGCCTAGTGCCATTGTCTTGCATAACATATTGGTTCCCCTTTCTAAGGCAGCAAAGGAGGGTGGTGGAAACTCAGCCCCATGAGAGCACAAACAAAGCCAGCAACAACTTGTGCAAGCGACGTGCATTGGAGGTGATACCTGGACAGAAGCGAGGGCTGGCAGGGGTCAGATCCTCCATGTAGAACAAGTTTTGGCAACAGACCTGTGACTATGCCACACTCCGTTGCCCTCAACTGATTGAGATTGGCTCCTGTCCTCCACCTCTTTAGCTCTGGCTTGGCATGACAAGGGATGTCACTATGTTGATATGCGAGTCCCAGGACTGAGCTGCCATTTCCCTTTGCCCCTGTATTTATTTATCCCTTCCAACAATGGCAACACTGGGGCAGGTCTGATGGATTCCCTTGCTTCTCAGCAAGCAAATTAGTTTTTAGCTTGGCTCACTATGCTATGTGCCAAGGCAAGTGAAACAACCTGTCCCATGTAACCAAGCCTGGAGCTAATGGAGAAGCAAACAGATAACACAGCTAGCCTGTTTCTGTCTCGGTGCCATGCTCAGAGGCTCTCACTGCTGCCCGCATTTCCATTCCTTCCCAAAGAAGATGCATTTCCACTTCTCCCAATCTCTTCCGGAAAGCGATTGTGACAGCAGGATAATGGGCTTCAATTTGCAATTGGGCACTGCACCTGTGCTGTGTATTGGAGGTGGGAGGGGGTTCTCTAAGGCTAACTCAATAGTCTCCTTATGCATGGGTGAGCCTGACCCTAGGGCAATGAGGCAGTTAGCGTTCCCTGTGCTTAATCCACCTATTAGGATGTGCCAGGAATGTAGCAAAGTGGTGCACTGATTGGGACAGACTGCAACCCTTTTACACTTTCACTGCTGTAGAGCAGGATTTACCTCCAGCTAGCAGCAGGGTTTGCTTGCCTCGTTAAGGGGTTCATTGGCTAGCAGTCTGTCTGGCTAATCTTGGAGATGCAATGCAGGGATGAGGTTTTATTTTCCCTATGTGGCCGTATGGAGAGTGTATAGGACTTAACTGTGGAAATTGATGGGTTATAATCCACCAGAGACTGAAATGGGTAAGTCTCTTCATCCCACTGTGCTTCAGTTACAAATCTTTCCTCTGCTTTTTTAGAAATGAATGAGGAATGCAAGACCATAGATTTATAGCAGAAATTCAGTTAATAAAATTAACATGGTTCTTGCATGACACTTTAACCCACAGCTCTCAAATTACTGTGTAAAGGATTATCATTATCCCCATTTTACTGGAGGAGAAACTGAGTCACAGAGGTAGCAAGTGATTTGGGTAAAGCCAAACTTCAGGTTAATGGGCAAGCTGGGTAGAATGAAGGCCTTCTAACTCAGTCCACAGAGCAATGCTGTCTTTCCAGGGAAAATAAACCTGATCAGTAACTTATTGAAAAGCAAAGATTGGCCACTTTAGATGTTGAATAGATATAGCTGTTTTTAAGTGGCTTGGGCTAAGGCAAATCTAGGCAGTCTGGCATCTCAAGAGAGAAGAGTTTAAATTTAGTATTCTCCAAGAGGTGTTTAACATTCACAGCAAATACACCCTGTGCTGGGCTTACTGTGCTTTGTGCAGATTTAGTATAACCAGGAGTTTATGGCAAGCAACAAAGCCAGGTTTCAGCAAATGGAGAATCATAACACTGCTTTGTAATAAAGTCCTTCTGGGGTTTTTGGGGGGGGGGTTTCAACCTCGCTTCCAAAAGGACAAGGCCATGTGGCATCTACTGTAAACCCAGACATTTAATGGGGAACGTGATTCCATTCAAGTTTCTTGTCTTTCATGGGCAAGATCTAAAATCAACAGCAGCTATAACAAAAGCAATTAAACTGGTCCCACTAGAGACACTGCAATAAAAACCAATTAAATGCCTGCTTTTGCTATGTGTGAGCACTAGAGGGAGGAACAACATGCTATTGCTCTGACACCTTGCACCTTCAATACAGGCAGCTCAGCCCTCCTGCAGCTGAGGGGGGAGAAGACTGCCAGTGTCCTTGTAGAGTTTGGGGCACATGGAAAACAAGATGGTGGGTGCCTCAGTACCTCGTATGGTCAAGGGCCTGCAGACCAAGCCCTACGAGGAGAGACTAGAGAAACTGGATCTTTTCAGCCTCCGCAAGAGAAGGTTGAGAGGTGACCTTGTGGCTGCCTATAAGTTCATCACGGGGGCACAGAAGGGAATTGGTCAGTATTTATTCACCAAGGCGCCCCCGGGGGTTACAAGAAATAATGGCCACAAGCTAGCAGAGAGCAGATTTAGACTGGACATTAGGAAGAACTTCTTCACAGTTCGAGTGGCCAAGGTCTGGAACAGGCTCCCAAGGGAGGTGGTGCTCTCCCCTACCCTGGGGGTCTTCAAGAGGAGGTTAGACGAGTATCTAGCTGGGGTCATCTAGACCCAGCACTCTTTCCTGCTTATGCAGGGGGTCGGACTCGATGACCTATTGAGGTCCCTTCTGACCCTAACATCTATGAATCTATGTGAGTTTGCTACTTAGCACTTGGGGAGGTGATCTGGCATCAGAGCATCTGGTCCTGACATTGCCACATACTGTGATGCAGTTACCAAGCCATTTTCCTCTTGTATCCAGTCCACTGTAAAAGCAAAGAGCTAAGCTTCAGGGAAGACGCATGTGCTGGGGCACAAACCAGCCCCTTAAGATCAATGGGAGACTTTCCATGCAGTTCAATAAATCAATATTGGTAATGTGCTTTGAGATCATCAGGCAAACAATGTCAGGATTTATTTAAAATGTCTTTGCATTCCCATCCCCCTCCTTGGCAAAGTATCCAAGAAATGCAAGCGAACTGGCCAAAACTGCTGGCCAAATGAATACCTATCCAAGCTCTGGGACAGACTGAGTTTTTTCTCCCCCCATCAAACCCACTCTGAAAATGCATAAGAAAACTACCAGGTGAGATTAGGGAGGAGAGAAGACCAAAGCCATCTGATGGGGAGGGAAGAAGGAAAGACATGCACAGCTGGTGAGGGCTAATGAAGCGCATGCCCATAAATATTTATTGTCTTCTCTGTCTGCTGCTTGCTGCAACTTCCAAGGAGATTTGGTTTCTTGAAGCACAAAAGTATGAGCTGGGCAGGCCCTCAGATGGGGTAGGGGGGCTGGTTTGTGTGCATGCCTGTGGACACATTCAAATACATACCTATATTTGTGTGCACATATTGTGTTCAGTCCCTTTCCTGACCTGACTTGGACCTGGAGATATTTGTATTTTTAACAGTGAAGTCTGGGACAGGGGTATTACATATAACCGTACATAATACAGTATTGGGGGATAGTAGAGAGCACCCCTCTTGCTCTACACTTTTAGTCATCCTGTCCTGCATGAATCTGCTAGGCTTCAAAGATGAGAAGATGGAGATGGTCCTGTCAAGTGGGAAAATGAATAAATATTTTAAAATGTAATTGGAGTCATGAGGGAAATGTGACAGGATTTAAATGATGACATAACACACTTGTCTCGTCTCCGCTGCCTCAGCTAATGAGCACGAATTGAGAGCATTAGAGTTGTTTCCGCAGGCATTAGTATGTGTGAGTCAGGAGATCACATCCTTAATTTAGCCTACTCTCTGCTGGTAACCAGCCCTTTCCTTGGCCAGTGTACTCGGTATTGCCCTACGAATCCCTGGATTAGGGTTGCTTTGTACCTAGATGCCATGGTGATGGGCAGATCAATCGGAGCCTGTAGAGCTGTTTCAAAGCATGTTGATTCCTTTCCCTGCAAATGTTCCCTGAATTACCATTTGTGCTTGAACCTTTCTGGGAAATCTAGAAATGAAGTAAAGATTTTCATTTTGCTTCCAGCTGAGGTTTATTGGGTTTGAGGGATTGAAATTTCCCATGGGAAGAGGTGAGGGGGAGGGGGGAATGACTCTCGATGCCCGCCCCCGGTGTGGATTTTAAGCTACCTTTCTTTTCTTTTTTCTTTTTTTTCTTCAAGAAATATCTTCATTCAAAACAAATGTAATTAGCTCTAAAAAAAACAAATAAAAAAACACAAAAGCATCTAGAAAGGAAGGATGGTTCAGTAGACAGGGACTAGCCCAGGAGTGAAACTGGAGACCCACCATGAAACTGCCTGTGTCACTGTCTTGCTCTGGGTAAGTTGCTTAGTCTCTCTACCTTAGTTGCCCACCTGTATAATAAGAATACACCTTTCCTACTGCAGAAGGGTGTTGCAAGGTGTGGTAGGGCACTAGTAGTACCCGCCACTTGAAGGACTGGGCCAGGGAGGGGCAGGTGCCTGATTAGGGTGGCCATTTTAAGGCCCAGCTCCCTGAGCAGCGGGCATTGCTTGATCAGCCAGCAGAAAAGAAACACATCTCTGCTGAGCTCTTCCAGGAACACCTTGGAGATAAGGGTGAGGCTATGGGGATGGCTTGGAGGCCTCATTGCTCCTGGGCATGACCTAAAACTGCACCCTGCTAGGGCAGAAAGTACTGGTGGGGCTCCTGGTGGCATGACAGTCCCCAGGAAAATGCCAGAAGTGATCACCTCCCCGGTGTAAGGCGGATTGGGGCACCTTAACCCCAGCCCCCACCTTCAGGTGAGTTATATAATGTAGGGAAGGCCAGGTAAGCTTTCTGAAGCAGCTGAGCCTGCTGGGGGTAAGTGATCCCACGGGGTCAGGCATGCTTTGCGAAACGCCTGAGCCAGGAATGGGGGGACCCCTGAATCCTGTGGATGGGCATGCAGCTTAGACCTGACCTGAGGGACCTCAACTGGTCCATGCTGGGGCCAAGACCCAAAGGGGAGTCAAAGGGCCAAGGTGGCCCACCGCAAGGGATGCCCACAGAGAGCAAAGAGGCTGGAGATCCCGACTGGCCTGAGACTCAGCCAGGGCCTAAGGGGGAGCTGAAGGTCCCAGAGAAGGGACCACAGCTAATGGGGTGAAGGGTACAGCTGAGTTTAGCTGCCTGGGATGCCATCTGCGAGGCTTGGGCCACAGTGTATTGGTAGAACAGGGCTGTGGAGATCCCCCTAAACATCAGGGTTCAAAATGGGCAGCCTCCCACCGGACAAATATCCTCATACTATTACATCAAGGTGTGACAGGTGAGTGAGGTGGGCGGCTGGCCCATAGATAGGAGGCAGGCCAGTGTTTGCATCAGGCATGAAAGCTTACCTCTGTCACAGAAGGATAAAGAGATTATTAAATAGTCTGAGGCAAGGATTTTTGTGGGTGATGCTTATCACCCACAAAAATCCCTGCCTCTTGCATATTTCCTGGACTGTTATTGCTACATCACTTCAACACTATTTAATATCTGAGACATTCAGATACTATAGCACTGTGGGCCTCTCAGCTACCATGGAGAGAGGATTTGATATAGGAACATACAGATAAGGCCCCATGGAGCTGCCCGGCTCTAATCTTCCCCATGGTCATTAACTGAGGTGGAAGAGATGAGGTTAATTTGGGAATGTCTAGACAGCCTCCATGCTATGCTAGGGCATCCTGCTGTGATGCATTTGGTCTCACTCTGCTCATGCCAACTCCTGCAAGTGAGGAAATGGAGCCACCTTAAAGCAGAGCTGAGCACGTGTCTGGAGCTGCTCCCAGGCTGCCTGTCTCATGTGGGCTTCTTGGTGTGTGCTTAGCACTGCTCTAAGATGGCTACATCACCTCATTTGGTGTTCTTGCAATAGGAATGATTAAGTGCAGCATGCTTCACAACAGCATTCTCAGTTATGGCCTAGAGGCATAGGCAACATGTAGGGGGAACATGGGGAAGAGGGGGGCATATGCAACCCTAAAATTGGCCCTCACTGGCCAGGGAGTGGGGAGTGCCGGCCGGTGTCCCCCCTGAGAAGCGCTGCTGGCACTTCTGGTTTGCTGCTGGCACTTCCACTGGTGGTAGCAATCCACTGGGGGGACCCCCCACCTCCACTCAGTGATTGGCAGCTGGTGCCCTCCAGAGCCAGGAGGCACCAGTTGCCCATGCCTAGAATTGTTGTAGATGAGTTCTTTGTATCCTACTTCTGTTATCCCAAGTCTCTCTTCCCATCCCAAGGTGGAAGTAGGTTCCCCCCTCCCCCTCTGCCCTCTCTTCCAGAAAGGCCTAACCCAAACTTGGATGCTGCTATCATAGTAAACAGTGTTCATGGAAAGCACTGATTTGACATCACAGGGTCTTAAGGCCCTTTGGTTTAGCTCCAAAGTAGTGACAACTTGATCAGTGTATCTTAGCCCTGAGCAAGAAGGCTGTTAATGATCTTTTTTTTTAGATGGCAAGAGAGCCTAGGTTTCCCCCATTCTGGATATTTGAATCCTTTTGTCTGCACTGACCGAGTCCATGCAACATGCAGGCATTATGCTCCACCATGCAAACAAATGCTTGAGTGGTCAGATGCACCTAAAGACCATTGTTGCAGTTTCCAAGCACTGCAAGCTGTGGGGTGGCAGGAATGGTGTAGTCTCTCAAGGAGCCCACATTGGCTATTTTCTTTCACACTTTGAGATTAGAACAATTTTACAGTGACCCAGGTACCACCCCCTCCCTTCCTTTTCCCACCCCCTCCGCCCTCTACGATTTACTTCTTGGCTCTATTTCCTATTCTGCATGCTCCTTCTCTGCCCCGAATCAAGCTGACTTCTCTTTCATCCCACTGTGGACCGCAGCAGAAGCTGGCTGAAATTTGGTGCAACAATAATGTAGGCTTTTTGGGTTACATGGAAGACACGAGACATTTGGCAAGGGAGCAGTGGTTGGGGAGCTATTTGCATGGCTGTTCAGACTGCCTCATTTAGCAGCCCTCTGGCTCTAGGTACTCTTGCTGTGTTGGCACTAAAATAATTTCAAACTTAAAAAATAAAGGCTTATGTAATTGATTACATGTCTCTTCTCCTCTCCTACATTTAATCAATTGCAGGAGCTATTTATTGCTTCATATACTACAAAGCAATAGAGATTAGTACTTCATTAACCTATTCCCTGTTATTTTGATTATATTCTTGCAGCACTTTAATAACATAGCGTGGAGCACCATTCCCCAGCTTCACTCAGGCATCTTGGGGATGCTTACTTTGTAGTCAGGGGAGGCAGAAAGCAGCGTTTATACTATGAGGCTATAGTCACCACTACTACTTACCTGAGTAAGAGAAGGCATGGCCACATTTCCAAAACCTTGCAGGGAGTCAGCAAGTAGAAGAAAAAATGTTGATGATCAACAATATTTTTTCTGCTGCTTGTGTCTCAAGAGGTCTCAGTGATGAGTTAAAACAATCAATAGCAGGTTTTTTATTTTATTTATATTTTTGAGAGAGCGCACCATTGCACCTTTAATTCTTGGCAAGCATCTGAGCCCTGCAGCTCTGAAACAATAGCTGAGTGGAGAAAACAGGTCTCCAGCAGTGCAAGAGGCGGCACATTAAAGAAATCCCCCTTAGTGTAATAAGCCTGCTCAAGAGAGTGCATTTGTCTGCTGGTGTGGGGAAAGCGCAAGAGGTGCTTGGGCTTGTGATGTCCCTTGGTGGAGTGAGAAGGCTGAAGGGGAATTGGTGGGGGGTGGAAGGTGTCATCTCTCTTGCTGTTCATAGTGAGTGAAATTCCCCCATGTAGTGAAGCAACACAGGCTGCTGTGGACCTTGAGGGATGCATAGGCCTTGTATGTACTCTGCACAGAATATAGTAATACTTGTGTTGTAAACAGGAGCCAAAGTCCCAGACCAGGACCCTGCTGGGCCTAACACTAAGCAAACACAGAATGGAAGGGTCCCTGAAGAAGTAAAGAGTGAACTCACTTGGCAAATACCCCTTCAAGAAAACAAACCTTTCAAGCAACTGAAGCTAAATTAGCATCTTCACTAGGCTCTGTCCAACTGTTGCAGTATTAGCATAAATTTGGCAAGCTGTGGTGATTTTCAGTGGAACTGCTCTGGATTTACATCAGTGCCACAAAGGCGTTAGACCCAGTAGATCACTCCTGTGTAACTCAAGGGGGGAATTTGGCCAGTAAATCCTCCTTTAAATGGCAGGTTTTGCAAGTAATTGGTCTTGTATAAATTTGCTCAAATAATGAATAAATTAGACTTGTCAATGCAGAATCAGCTTGGTGCTGGTTTCTGTCAATTCTCTGCATGTGGATGAAACCCGTTGAGCTTCCTACCTGCAAGGAAGCTGTAAACATGTGAAAATGAGCAAACTGAGTGCAACTCTCAGATCAGTCTAGAGTCTCTCAAATGTATTTAGATGACTCTTTTTCATAAAAGCTTTGAGACTTCCTCTGTTTGGCATCTCCAGCTACCCCAATTAGCTTAGGCACTGAAATCATGTGTTTTATGTTGAAGAGGAAGCGCATATGCCGGCCTGAACTCAACTGAGCAGAGCTCACTGCATCCTGTATGGTCCATGCTGTTGCATTATGATAATGTTTGTATGATATAGGAGGGGAAATGGAAAGGAAGCTTCTGTCCAAGCTTTTTAGACCACAGACTCTCACGCAACTGGTCAATGACAGTCTGAGATGCCTGCTTCATTTTCTGCCACCAGGCTATAGATCTCCAGGTTGTGTAAAGGCCTGGCTGTGGGAAAGAATAGCACATGCATACCCCAGTATTTTGTTGCCATCCATTCCCTGTCCTCAGCTCAGTTGCAGCTTTATATGCATTCCCTTTTAGTCTTCCCGCCTTTAGTCTTCCCACCAGCATTTCCAAGATGTTTAGTCTTCATGCTTGCACTCTTCACTATTTTTAACCAGATCCTTTGCTAGTATATCTCCATAGCTTCCTTGGTTTCAGTGAAGCTTTCCCATTTATACCAAATAATCTAGATGTGTGTGTATGGTACTTGGGCTCTGTCAGCTTCATCCTGCAAGATACTAAGGAAGCTCAACTCTGACTTATTTGAGTACAATAGAATCAGGCCTTGTGTCCTTCACTGCCTGGGATCTGACCTGCGTCTGTAATAGATTTGTGCAAGCAGACTAACAAGCAGCCTGAACCGGAGACTAAGAGCTAATGAAAGCCTCAGCTCTGCGGTATATCTCTGCCTCCTCTTTACCTGCGGCATGAGTTGTGAATCAAACAGGCTCCAAATAGCTCCATCCCCAATAATATTCCCAAGAGCACCAATACAATTTAATATAACTCTGCATCAGGATGCCAGGCAATTTAAAAAACTCAAACCTCTCCCTCCAGCCAAGTCCTATGCTTCCAAGCCACAGCCCTACTTTAAAATACGAGGGGAAAAGAGAGAGAGGAATGAGCCAGTACAGAATGTGCGTGTTGCGAATTAGTCTGTACTGGCATGCTCCTCTCTCTCTTTTCCCCTCATATTTTGAAAGGGAGCAGTGGCTTGTAAGCAGAAGACTTTGTTGGAGGAAGAGGTCTGAGGTTTTTTTTAATTGCCTGCCATCTTGATACAGGGTTTACATTAAATTGTATTTGTGATCTTGGAAATATTATTGGAAATGGAGCTATTTGGAGCCTGTTCGATTGAATGGTTTTTCCCTCTAGAAAAATGCAGTTTTGTCCCAGCCAAGAGGATTCATGGGAGCATGTTGACTTGGCACACTCTTTGACAGGGCAAATTGAAGATAATTGTTTTGCTTTTATTGGTTTTGATAATAGCCAAACATTTCCATGATGCTGAGAGAGAACAACATTTTGAAAAGGTAAAAAAGTAATTTTGATTAATAAAATGGATGTGGTTTTATCCTAGAGAAATAAACTTCAGTCTTCTTGAATCAAAATGTTTCTAGAATTTCAGTTCCATAGGAAATTTCACCTTTGTTCCAGTTTGGGACACTTGCTTTTAATGGTGGAGTTTTCCACACAACCAATTGCTTTTGCCAGCAGTCTCTGGGTGTTCTGTGTTTGAAGTTGTAAAAAGTGTCTAGAGCATGTGGATTTGTAGACATCAAACTGGATGAAGGTGTGATTTCTAATAAAAGTGCTTAGGGAATTATCCTACCACTGCCTACTATGAGGTTTCTTGTGCCTTCCACTTAAGCATCTGTTACTGGCCACTGTGTAAGACAGGGTTAGATTCAGGGTCTAATCCAGAATGATAACTTCTGCAAGTTAGGGCCTGGACATTTAACAGATATAGCCCTACCACGATGTTCATTGCTAGACTCTGCTGCAATGTTACTTCAGGAAAAATCAAGACTAAACCTACACCACGGTAGGTGGAGTGTGTGCATTTTTTTTTTTTTTTTTTTTTTTTTTTATCCTAAGAAACACAAAGAGGGTATTGTCAGTTCTCTATCTACCTAGTAGCAGGGCACTGTAATACCCAGAGAGAGCTGGTTGTCAGTCTTCTCCACACATCTGTGTAATTAACACTAGTGTGTAAATATAGTGGAAGTTATACGTGTGTTTAATGTATTGTGTGTCCAGGTTCTTAGGCACCCAACTTCCACTGAATGTCAGTGT
The DNA here is from genome assembly GCF_030867095.1 of Alligator mississippiensis. Classification (NCBI taxonomy): domain Eukaryota; kingdom Metazoa; phylum Chordata; order Crocodylia; family Alligatoridae; genus Alligator; species Alligator mississippiensis. Next base: position 53,132,340 of record NC_081835.1, on the reverse strand, counting down.
CATGCTCCTAATTCACTTACTCCCCTTATAGAAACCTACTCCAAACATACTAATTGCTAAATATTGTTTCCCTGTAGTCCTCTGTCAGCATCTACCTTTCAGCTTAGACCTATATAGCAAGATGTTTGTGGCTACTTCTTGTTCTGTATTGATGTACTCCTGGCACCATGGAGTTGTGGTCTGACTGGGTCTCCCAGGTGATAGTGCAATAGAGATAAGTGAGCTAACTCCAACACCTGATCAGCATTCAGTGTTCTTATGTACTTGGTAGGAAGCACTTAGGATGATAGGATTATAGGAAAGTATGGCTGGAAGGGACCTCACAAGATCATCTAGTACAGCCACCTGCTTGAGGCAGCATCACCCCTGACTAAACCATCTCTGCCAAGTGTATGTCTAACCTACTTCTGAACGCTTACAAGGGTGGAGATTAAACAACTTCTCTAGGTAGCCTATCCCAATGCTTGACCACCCTCAAAGTCAGAAAGTTCCTCCAGATCTCCAGCCTAAATTTCCTCTGCTGCAGCTTGAGGCCATTGCTCCTAGTCTTGTTCTCTACAGCCACAGAGAGGCTTATCTCCAGTCTCTCTATAATTGCCCTTTGGTATTTGAAGACTGTTGTCAAATCCCGCTCAGTCTTCTCCTCTACAGACTGAATAGCCCTAGGTCTTTCGCCCTTGTGATAAACTTTCCTTCTCCTAAGCAGATTTTCTTCTAAGGCAGACACTCTTGGTTGTTTCTCATCCACTGTGATGAGCAGCACAGTTGTGCAGCATATCCCAGCCACTCCAGTCTGAAGAGAGGATTGTGGGCCAATCTGCTAAACCAGGATTTAACCAAGCGGCAGCCCTTAGCACAGCCATTCTCCTAATGCCCTCTTAAGGAGCCTAACAGCAGAGGCAGCTGCCATCTCCTTCCTTACCCCTTCCCTGTCTTCTCACAGCTCAATGAAATCCTTCTGCTCTGCAGGACGGCATTTTCCATTCTGAAATATGCTCTCTGCCCTCTTCTTGCTACAGTGCCTTTTAATTAGGAGCACGCAATGCTCTGGAGGCCACACTGCTGGCTTTTTGGAAGGGTGTTTTGGAAAGTGATTGCAACTGGATTAAAGTGAAAGGTTAGGCAATTTATTCATTTGGCATTTTCCAAGTGTATTGGATTATTTTATTTTGAAGGAACAAGATAAAATCCTGCTTCTTAGAGGTTATTGATAGGACTAAATCCATTCCTGTGCTACACACATTGGGCATAGTAGCCTTGAAATGCCCCTTCACCATTGAGAGATGTCAGCCCTGCTGCTAGCTTTGCTTTTTTTCTATATTACAATTTCAGCAAGCAGCCAACTGGAGTATTTCAGTCTGTAGTGCTCTCGTTACTTGCTTCTCAGTTCTTCCTTGCTGCTCCAATATCGGAAACCTCTTCCTCCTGATCTTGGCATGGGAGTCGCTAATTAGAGGGCCTGAGTGGAGAGTGATTAGAGGCAGAACCCAGGGGAGGTTGTGCATTTCTTGTGCACCTGGAAGCTGGGTTAAGTTCCAGCATATCTAGCACCTCCAGCCTGTTCCTATTCAGATCCATAAACAAATTTCCCATGGAGTAGGATTAAGTCTTATTTTGCTGTCATAGAGGATAATGTCTGGTACGGTTGCATCCATGCTTAGATTGATCCTATGCCCAGAGTTTCCATGCAGGGGATATAGATCAGCAGGCCATACCCTATGCCCAACCACTGTACTCTAGGCCTGGGTGGGCTTGGCTCCAATTATATAGTTAGGTTCTGTTGCCTCTAATTGTTGTACAGGATAATGCCTAAACCAGTGACTCCAGGTAAGAATTCTTCTTGGTGAGGAAAACTAAGCAGAACAGGCTAGATTCAAACCTAAGGTAATTTCCTGCAGTCAGTGATGCATCAGCAGTGAGACAATTTTCCTGAAGTATTTGGAACCCACTACCTGTCGAATGCCATTTTTGACAAGTACCTCCTAAAGGGAGCTATGGTTACTACCACATAGAGGCACCTAGTGTAAATCAGCATAACCCCATTGAAGCCAATAAAATAGACTTGATTTATGTTGGATAAGGTTTTTTTCCCATTGAGTTTAATGGCCATTGTCACTGGCAGTCTCTCAATTTCTGGATGATCTTTACCATGGCTCATTGATGGGTCTTGAAGTGAAGTAGCTATCATGCAGGTCTACACGTAATCCCCAGCTACATCGCCATAATAACACCCTCCACCCCCCAAGTACACTGTGCCACTATGGCGATGTAGCAGTGAAATCTAACCATGTGCCACATGCATGGCAAAGTAACTGCCTGTACTGCACCATGCTTTAGTACTTCCAAGTACTAAAGCATGGTGCTATAGCAACGTTGCCATATGGCAACATGTAGACATACCCATAATGTCTGGTCCAGTGAAGTTGGTGTTTGAGGATCACTGATTCAATGTTAGTAATGTTGGCTTCAATAAGGATGTTGGCATTTGTTTAGTGATCTTCCTATTTGATATGGGGGATTTTCTAGAGGCATCATTGGTGATACCTCTCCAGGACAATGTTGAGATGATGACAGTAGGTCACCAACATTTCATGTCCATAGGGACATGTGGGGATGGTGACTATACAGTAGACCTGGATTTTGGTGTCTTCCCTGTGGATCTCATCATCAACATTCATGGTCTGAGGGAATCAGCTATCAAAGTAGATGTGCTCAAATATCTCTAGGGTCTTTCCCTTATGGTAAATTGGGGATGTGGGTCACATTCATGCTGCAGCGATGGCTAATAGAGCATTAATATCATCTGTATTTTGGGAGGAAAATGAATTAGAAATTCTGAAGTTGCTTCACTGTAAAGCGGTTCCATCCTCATGCTGGCTTTGGGTTAGATTTTTTTCTTTTTAAGTGTGTGTTGGATGCTAGGCTCTTTTTAATGGGAGCTTTGAGAGATGGAGCACTTGGGGAAATCTGACCCTTGGCAAAATGTCTAACAATGAGTTGAGCAACTGACCTCAGCTAGTGCATGGAGAAATCTGACCTTGCATATTTTTTCATCTAGAACCTTGCAAAGAGGTTTTTTAGCTCTTGGATTTACAATACCTGCATTGCAGATAAATGGCCTATAATCTCATTAAAAGGTGGTGACCACAGATTTCAAGAGTCGACAATAAACTTGTATAAAAGTTTCAAACAAGACTTTATGATAAGAAATTGTTATTTTGAATTCCCATTTCAAATGCCTCCTCTCTCCACTGGCCTACAACTTCCTATAGCAGAGACACTTTCCATAGATGCAATAAAGCAACAGGTCAAATAGCCCTGAAGCAGAGCTTTGACAGGCCCAAATAAAGATGCAGGAGGTCAGTTGTCTCTGATCCCCTAGTGGAAGGATTGCAATCTGATTGGGGACATGTTGGATTGATTTTTTTGTCTTTCACCTTGACAAACTGGGCTCATTTTCTGTACCCAGAAATTAGTTTATTAGTCTCATCCTAGTCCAGGTCCACATCACAAAAGCCCCAGGTTGTTTGTCATGACTAGCAGTTGCTACTCAACTCTGTATAGTAGCAAGGGACTCGGCTAAAGACATGCACACTGACAGAGCTGTGTAGGATGTGTTGAGCAAGCACAGGAATGGGGTATTTATTGGCTATCATCCTTAGTTAACAGAGCTTTAAAAAAGGTGAGATAAGTATCATAAGCCACGGTTCATATGACTCATGAAACACAGCGAAGTGCCTAGCTCCCAGAGCTACAAATAGCACCCTACACATGTGACTCTCAGTGTGATGGCTTAGCCATTGCACCACAATGCTGCACCACACTGCTATCTAGAAGCCTGTTAGTTTATAAAAGCTATTGGTCTGCACTCATCTTTTATGCTTTCTGCTTTAAAGAATGCTCTGGAGGGTATTGCATTCTTTACATGTTTCCCCACACTTCTAAATATACATGGGCTAGATCTTTAGGGCATAGCTCTGCAGAAATCAGTGGAGTTATAGCAAGGTATACCATTTAAAGAGCTGTTCTCGCTAACCATAATGGATTACTTGGGCCTGTTGGTTCCAGTTCATGTCAGCTGGAGATCTGGCCCAGTAATCAATTATCGTGTATCCCCATTTTTCTACCTCTACTTCTCTTCCATGCCATCCTCTGCCCAATAGAGGAGACTAAACAGTACATTTCCATGCTGTTCCTTGCCCAAAACCAGTGTAGTATGGCCTGATCCAGCAAGGTGGTTTGATGTTTACAAATACCAGCAACTGCTACTGATTTCCATAGCATTCTTCCTAAATACAACTATTGTGAGTGGTACCCAGTGAGGTCAGATTCATCTCCATGACTCTTGTCCTCAGTCTAGGCATCAAATTAAGGCCAGGTACAAATAGGCACAACTATTATTGGGTCCACCTGTTATTTGATGTGATGCCCACATCTGATGCAAGTAAATGGGTATGGATATATTACTAGGATGTATGGAATACTGTGCATCTTCCTGGGTAGGCAGACAACCAGACAAGTAGCACTTAAGAGCAGTATGGAAATTACTGTCATTAGAGCTCTTTAAACCAATGTGAAAGCAGACTTGTTCCAAAAGATATTCCTTTCCAGTACAGTTGTGTCTACACTAAGCTGCACTTGGTTGAATTTGTCCCAGTGCCTAATGGATATTGTGTAGCTATTTTCAGTACAGTGGTCAAAGTATCACAGCTCAGATTATACCCTGTTTTGCCACCTTTTGTATAATAGAAAGATGGTTCAGAGGTTAGGGTACTAATCTAAGACTTGGGGAAATTCAGTTCACTTCTCTGCTCTTACAAATTCTGTTATACGATCTTGGACCAGTCACTAAGTCTTGCTGTGACTGACTTCTCCATCTCTAAAGCAGTACTCCCCTACCTCACAGGATCAATATGTTGAAGACATGAAGGTGCTCAGGTGACGTGTTGATAGGGGATGCACAAGTACTCTAAACAGAAAGATCCTTGAGTGGGGTTACTCGGCATTATGTTTGGGAACAGCTTGATCAAAGAGAGATTCTAGCTAACAGTTCAGTCTGCTCTTTCACCTTTATCTTGTTTTGACTGGGGGGGGGGAGGAGGAAGGTGTGAGAGAGAGAATCTGTTTGTACTTACTAAGATGCCGTATATCCTCTTTTTTCTTCCTAAACTGCATTGACTGTTCCATCTGCTTATTTATCACCCAGAGTTAGAACCTGGATTCCAGTTAGCAACCTGCGTGTTGTGTTGTGGTGGTGTTGTGTTGTTTTGTTTTAAACAAGGCACTGAAAGATCCAACAAAGCTCTGATACATGCAAACTACTTGTAATGCAGCTGTTAAGGCTCTTTCATCATATCCATGAATAAAATGAATTATATTGCTATCAAAATACATTTGATAAATTAAGCTTAATCCTCCTCTATTGCTTTTGGATAGAAAGCCCTTCAAGTGAGAGACAGGCTCCAAATGACTTTTTATATTAAATGGTTTGAACCTTTGTGCTTCAAAGGCCAATAAAAAAGAAATATTAAATACGAATGCATATAATAATAAAATAAAAAGATCTAGCGATATATAATCAAGTTGTCTCAATGAATTTATCAGCCACTTTTGCTGCTAAAACTTTTGTTCTAATCCAAGGGAAAGGCCCCAGTGAAATGAATTTGGTGTATTCTTGCTTTATAAAAAAGAGTGCTCATGTCCTGCAATTCTTCCACCTCAAACAATGGACTAGCTTGGTTTGGGATGGGAGTCCTCCACAGGGCATGTAAGTAAAGGGATCCAGCCCACTGACATGATGATAGTCAGGCCTATATTGCAGGAGGTGCCATCTTTCAGATTCCTTGTTCTATTACAGTAGAGTGAGAGAGAAGCACCAGCTAAAATCAAGGCCCTGTTATGCTACATATTGGCCATGGTGAGAGAGTCCCTGTCTCAAAGAAAATATAATCTAAATAAATAAGACAGACAAGGGATGGAAGGTAACAGATTAAGTGACTTGTCCCAGGTCACACAACAGGTTGGTGGCAGTCCCCTAAAGATCCCAGCTCTCCTGAATCCTTGTCTACCATCTTATCTACTAGAGCATGCTGTTCTTCATAAATGACTGCAGAGAGCCAGGATCACAGTCTGAAGATACCAGATCATTTCTCACAGGAAGTGAAGATGGTATCTCTACTGCCTTAGTCATGCCCCTGCATTACTGTTCTTCCTTCCCAAATATCTTCTCATACCATAATTGAATGGACAGTTCTGATTAATTTTCTGTCTCACAACTGTGTCATGTGACATTAGGATCCTTTGGGATTCCATCCTAGAAGTGGCGGCGTTTTATTGGAGAGTGAAAGAATCCCTACTTAGCCTGACTGCTCAGTAGGGATTCTCTGAGGCTTTTTTAGCCAGTGTTTTACAAAGTGCTAAGAGTTTCCTGAATAAATGAAGCTATACTAGGGCTTGTTGCAAAACCCACTGGAATTAAAGGAAAAACTTACAGTTCAGTGGATCTTGTATTAAGGAAGTGCATCCACCCCCTAACTTTAAGCATGTACTTAAGCCCCTCCCTATTGGGCAAAGCACCTGCTTAAGTCCCATTGTCTTTAAAGTTAAGCATGTGCTAGGCTGCTTTGTTGATTCACAGCATTCATGCAGTTGGTTTATTATTATTAACCATGATGATTATGATAACAGTAGTAATAATAATAGCTATCGTTACTAAACCTGGTTTGTTACATCAGGCAATGGGAAATGGTTAAAAGGGTCAGATAACCAGTTTTCTCTGAAGAGACAGTGTATATTAAAGGTATTCTCCTCTTGAAGCCAGAGGCTGGGTCAGTGCAGCTTATCCATACACAGTGGCTTTCTTTTTTAGGCATGCAGTTTCTAAATGCTGAATTCATCAGGAGCAAGGAATACAATTCTGGGTCTTGGCTTCACAATGCAGTACCATAAAGAGTGCAAGTTGCAAGCAGGTATGAAAGTACTTATGCAAGATGAAGAGGGGGGGCAGGAGAAATGCTAGTGAAATAAAATCCTGTTTCCTCTGCAGCCTGTTTCCACTGTGCAGTCAGGACTTCTGCTCCTAGAGAAAAGCTAGAAGGTTGTACTTGCTAAAGGGGTGAGGGGGGGAAAACCCTGTTTCACCATATTCACACCCTGATCTTCCTTAGTAATAACTGCAAATGTTTTGATTCCCTCTTTATGGTGCTCTCTACTTCCAACTAAAATCAAAGGGTGGCAAAGGCAGGCCCTGATACTTCAATCACCTACTTGCAGGTAAGCCCATAGCCTGACTGACTTGTACCGAGTCTGCATGGTGAGAAAATGCACTAACCTCATACTGCAGGATCAAGACCTTTGTTTGTCAGACTGTTTAGGCAGGGATGGTCTCTCACTACGAGTCTAGGGATGTCCTTTATGTTGTTTATCATAATCTTGGTTGCATCCTCTAAACCCCATAGTCCAATTGCTATTACTGTTAATTATATGGCCAGTCTCTATATTACAATCATGCCCATTCTGGACAGAAGTAAGTGAAATGAGATGTACCAGGCACTGCTGATAAGCCCTGCTCTGGTACCCTTTGCAGCCTTGAGTGAATCTCTCTACCCTGTGCCTGCGTTATTAAATGGAGGTGATAGTTATCCATCTCTCCAGCTGGCTAGGCTCTTATTGCAGCCTGCTGAGCTCAGGGCCAGCGATTGCACAGGTCTGTCAAGCATTCTGAACACGGGACAGACCCTGTAAATACCCAGTGTTATTTTTAGTGTCCCTGGAGAAGCAAGCAAAGGAGCTTTGACTCCAAACTGGGTGGTAAGGAGAGGAATCATAGCTTCTTCACAGAGAATTAATTCCCTTGGGGGACTCTTCCCGGCCTTTCTTCTGGGGGAAAAAAATGCCAGAACCTTTGTGGGGAAAAAAGATCCTAAACAAGCAGCAAGAAGAGCCAGGGCCTTGTTGCACCTTGCACTGGGAGCCGCTCAACTGCTGATGGGTGGCGGTGCTAGGTGGAGTTTGGAGCAGTTGTGTGTTCAGGCTGGCAAGTAAGACTGAGAAGTAAGAATCCCCCTCACCTCCCATACGGGCTCCCCCCCCCACCTTGCTTGTGCCTGCCTGTGCTGTCTCCCAGAGGAGCAGGCAGGGAGGAGTCAGCCTGCCTGCCCCACCCCTGCTCTCTCCCAGCTGAGCCAGCCCCGAGAGCGGCAGGCGTCCCTGCAAAAGCCAGCGAAGCAGCTTTGAGTCCAAACGGGATCATAGGGAGAGGGACTAGCGGGTTTATAGAAAATGTGGGTGGGAAGGGACCTCAGGAGGTTGCATCTAGTCCATCCCCTGCTCCAAGCAGCACCGGCCCCAACTAGATCATCTTAAAAACCTCCAGGGAGGTTAACCCTGCGCTTCCTGCACCCCGGGACAGACACAGGCACGGGGGTGCTGCCCGGGGGCAAGGGGCAGCCGGCGTGTTGTCGCCCTCGAGGCGGGAGCTGGCAGACGGGCCCCAGGTGCTGCGGGGCGAGGAGCCCCGGGGCCGCGGGGGCGGGGCGGGTGCCGGGCACCTGCCCCGGCCGAGCCGGGCCGGGCTGTATCGCTCCGTCTCCAGGCAACCGGGCAGAGCGTCATTTCCTGACGAGCCGGGGCGGGGCGGGCGAGCAGCCAAGGGGAAGCGCCGGCCGGAGCCGCTCAACAGTTGAGCAAAGTGCCCGTCCCGGCTGCAGCGGCCGGGCCGGCCCGGGGCGCGCCGTCTCTCATGGCTCGCGGTGCCAGGGAGGGGAGCCCCAGCGCGGGGCCGGAGCCGCGGAGCCGGGAGGCGTGAGGGCGACCCCCGGGCCATGTCCGTCGCCTCCTCGTCCTCGTCCCCCTCCGGCTCGCTGGGCGCGGGGGGGGCCCCGGCCGGCCCCCGCCTGCTGTCGGCCAACGTGCGCAAGCTGCACCAGGCGCTCAACGTGCTGCTGAGCGAGGCGGAGCGGGAGCAGTTCATCCACTGCCTCAACGTGTACCACTCCCGCCGCAACGTCTTCGACCTGGTGCGCACCCTCCGCGTGCTGCTGGACAGCCCGGCCAAGCGGCAGCTGCTGCCCATGCTGCGCCTGGTCATCCCGCGCTCCGACCAGCTGCTCTTCGACCAGTACACGGCCGAGGGGCTCTACCTCAAGGCCGACTTCGCGGCCGGCTGCAGCAACGGCGGGTCCGACGGCCCCAGCCCGCCCCTGCTGCTCGGAGCGGCGGCCCCGACGGCCGGCTTCTGGCCCCCGGCGCCGGCCCGGAGGGATTTCAGCACCGCGCCGGACGGGACAGCTCCCCTGGCGGCGCCCGGCTCGGCGCCCCGCCGCTCCCCGCTGGACTTCAGCACCGCGCCGGACGGGACAGCTCCCCTGGCGGCTCGCTGGGCGCCGCTGGACTTCAGCACCGCGCCGGACGGGACAGCTCCCGCCGCGGCCGCGGCCGGCCCGGAGGAGCTGCGCGGCGAGGTCCGGCAGGTGACCCTCCGGAGGAGCAAGACCAACGAGGGCTTGGGCTTCAGCATCCGCGGCGGGTCGGAGCACGGCGTGGGCATCTACGTGTCCCTGGTGGAGCCGGGGTCCCTAGCCGAGAAGGAAGGGCTGAGGGTGGGCGACCAGATCCTGACCGTCAACGACAAGCCGCTGGACAAGGTGACCCACGCCGAAGCGGTCAAGGTAGGTGTGCGCTTCTCCAGCTCCCCTTCTTTGCCTCCCAGCCAGCTAGCACCCTCCCACTGTCTTCTCCCATGTAACCGTCCAGGGAAGCGAGTGGGGTTGAGTGTGGGGAAAGAGCCGTAGACCAGTGAAGCCCCCTGGCCATTTTTTTTCTCTGGGGTACAGGCATGTAACTAGGTGACCCTGCTGTGGTGCTGACCCTGATTTGCACCAAGAGATCAAAATCAGACTTATCTGAAGTTGGGACAGTGTAAAAAACAAAACAAAACAACAGCATTGGCTGTGTACGAAGGCAAGCCAGCCACTTGAACACCAAGATTATAATAAAGGATCATGACAGAAAATGTGTGATATACATACTATTCATAAAGCACGCACAGCAGCTTCACATACTTTGTGGTGATGGGCAGTATAATTATTCTGCTCTCTGAAAAGTCTGGCGAGGTTGATGTAGATCTCCCCACAGTAAACTCTGATCACTGCAATGCCCCTGGTAAAGCATTCTTCACAACCTTCCTGGGAGGTAGAGCAGTACCATCTTCCTACATTGCATATGGGGAACTGAGGTACAGATAAGCTAGGTGACTGGTCTAAGTTCACAAAGAAAATCCATGCCTGAGTCAGAAACTAAACCCAGGTCTGCCAATTCCCTTAACCTAATTTGATGGGTATCTCTATCCATACATAAGGAAACTGAGGCAGGGGGATTCATTCCCCGAGACCAAACAATTGTGGAGGCACGAAGAGATCCAAAGTCTCATTTCCTACTACTGGATCAAAGTGAAAAAGAGAACAGCTACACAACTACACTGCAAGCACTTCAGGGACAGTCTCTTATAGGAACACAGCACAGTAGCTCCCTTCAATCCACCTCTAAGAGTTACTCGAATACAAATAGTAAATTACAATAGCAACGGTACTTTTTAATTAAAGATCTATCAGCCAGGGGTTGAAGTAGCTCAGGTTTTGGAGATTTTTAGAAGGATTTTCTCACCTGCAGTTCACTATTCTGAACTGAACTGAAGCTAGTGTAACAATAAATTGTTGCCATCTGACATCAAGGTGGCCTTGTGGATTGATTTGGTATCTCATTCCAAAGATACCCTGCAGCAACATAGTTGGCAATCAGTCAAGAGGCCAAGGGGTGGGAGTGAGCCATGGAGTGGGACGCTTAGGATTAACAAATATTGGATGTCTGGGGAAGGGGGCATCAAGGAACAGAGAGTTGACTTGCAGTTGTCAATAGTTTCATTCTGAAAAAAAAATTGAGACACTTTGATTCCCAGTTCACTCAGTTTGGCACGATTCACTAATACTGTATTTAGGGTCTTGCTTACTCCTGCCAGTAATGCAAGTGATGCCAAAGGGGATGTCCAGATGAGGAAGAATCACTTGCATAAGAGTTTACAGGATCAAGCCCTTCATTTTCCAATAATCAGTCCTGCCCCTTCCTCTCACTTTTAAATTTCAGGCAAAAGAATTCATTCTAGGCTGAAAACTAGGCATAAATAATCTCAGGACCACTGGTTTTATTGTTTGTTTGCTTCCTCCTCCCCTTTCCCTCATTTAAAAATGTTGGCTTTGTTTTCTTCTTTAATTATAGGACAATAAAACTGGATGTTTATGGTTTAATGTGATATTTTGTGCTGTGAACATTGAAATAAAATGTGTTAAAAGATGTGGTGGTTAGAGATGGGAACTGAATGTCAGAAAGCCTCAAGTCTAGTCAAAGCTCTGCCACTGATCTAACCTGGTGTCCTTCACTAATTCACATAACATCTGTGTCTCAGGGCACCCACTGATAAAGTGAAGGAAATAATTTCCACCTTCCTCACAAGGTTGTTTTGAGGCACTCTGTTAGTTAATCTTTGCATAAAGCACTTGAAACTCCCTGTGCAAAAATTACTATGATATAGAGCTTTTTGCCAATGGGTTATTCCGTAACGTGATCTGACTCTGGTGTTTCAAAATGATGTGGAAACAAAAGAATAGCTCACAAGTTGTTTAGCCATGAGCTGGAATTTTGTTGAAGAAACAGGTTTATCACATGCTCAGCTGTTGTGGCATCTCCCAGGGCTCTTGTGATGTGTGGGATCAAGATGGATTTTTATAAGATGCTTTCAGGTCCTGAGGGAGCTTCCAGACCTTCATTAAAAGGGAGCCAGAGAATGATTTACACAGCTGATGATGATTTCTCTGGAGATTTTAAAATTGAATCAAAACCATGCATTTGGTGGTGGAAGTGTTTCTCCTGTGGGATGGGAGGGGAGGAGGAGAAACCAAGGCAATGCAAGGCTTTCAAGGTTTCATTCAAATAATCACAGGGGACTGTTCAAAATGCACCACTGATGTCTATGGTGTACACACATGATTAGGAATGTACTTCACACCTCCCCCCACCCTTTTGATTGTGGCATTGCAGGGTGTCGGTGTCTGTACCATTTGAGCTGCAATGGCACGGTGAGCTAAGGATGTTCTTCTTCCCCAAACTCCCACTGGAATCAAAGAGATCAAATGCAGTTCTGGTGTAATCATATGCAACTCCACTGAAGTCAGCTATCTGCATTCTGTTGCTCTGTTGTTCCACAGCAAACCTGGAAATCTTCTTTCCTGTCAGTTAATTGATGCTGGATATACACCAGCATAGATGAGGGCAGAATCTGGTCTAATGGGCTTGCACCAGGGCTAATTTTGGCCCTTGCAGTTTTGGATGCACAAGGAATCTGAGATCATGGACAAAGAAGTGTGTGTGCTTTTTCTTCCTAAGAGTTAGGGCCACGCTGGTACAAAATGTGAACTGACTTTAGTACTAGTTGAGAGCTTTTGGTACAAAAGCATAAATAGTTCTATAACAAGAATCCCTGTGCTATGTTCTGTCCATACATTTGTTTTAAACCACTGAGTATTGTAAACTCTCCCTCTAAATCTGTCTGATCAAAGTGCACTTACCATTTCTATACAAGAGGGTTTAGTCTGGCGCTCCATCCATCTAAAAAGGAGTTCATTTTCCCTACTGCACTCGGGACTTGATTGTTCTGCAGCTAAAATTGACTACCTCTGCCCACATACTTCAGTGCATGCAAAACATGCCACTCTAAGTAGAAGTAATCAAACTCATTCTTCAGGGCATAAAATGATCTCAGGGGCCAGGAGGAAATGTTCTCTCTAATCATTCTGAAATTGGCTACCTGGCTTGCTCCATTATGGATTTCATCCCTTCCTCTGGATCATCAAAGGTGGCCTACAGTCAGAATCTCCGCTTGTGAGGATTCTGATCTGATCCCCTGTGGCAACGTCTGGGTGCCTGGATACTCATCATGCTGATGGACTCTGTACAAAACCAGTGCAGTTATTCAGACAGAGAAGTAGATAAATACATAGATGTCCCTATTCATGGAGTCTCTTAAATTCGCAGGCTGAATAACGCATTCTTTTCAGCAAACCAAGATAGTTCAGTCACTTTCTTCTTTTTCTAGCATTTGATCATGTATCTGACCTTGCAGAAACAACCTGGCCTTTCTTGGAATTTTTCTCACAGAAAGCAAGAAGGGACTGAAATGAAAGGAAGTTTATCTGTCTTTTACTTGCTGTCCCCTACATTCAAATAATCTAATAATATTTTTTTAGAAGTGTTAAAAAGACATGATATCCTGAGAGTGGAATCTTGGCACTGAGATAAGACTGCCACTAAGCCAGGTAAAAGAGACATGAATTGATGAGTTACACACCATTCCTCCCAAAAAATTTACTGCTGCATTATGCCCTGTATGTTGGAGTTGAAGATAACTTTGAGTAAATTAGATTAAAAGTGGAATTGTGACATAAGCGACAAGATTACCTAAGCACTTCAAATCAAATTACTTAATGACTGAGTGCTTAACCCCTGTGTGAGCGCTGGAGTTTTGAGCTCTACAGTCGGTGTGTGTGTTTCATTCAAATCAAAATTAAGTGACTTCATTACAGTTATAGCTCCATCATTTTAGTGTTCCAGAGCATGCATTACCAGAAGATTGTTGTAATTTATATTATGCTCTATGTGAAGACATTTGCCTTATCTATAGGTTTCCTAGAGCTTATCCTGTTGTCTAATCTTGCTGCTCTATATCCTTGATAATATAGTGACAGACAAATAAGCATATTTATCAAGAAGCCATTATATTATCCAGTGCATGGTTAATGTGAGCCTGGGTTTTAGATAGCAGAGAAATTGTACAAGGAGAATTTTTTTCTCTTTGGTTACTGCCAGGTTTTTTATTTTGCAGTTAATTCTTCATCCACTCCCCCACTGGTTTGTGGTAGGCTGTTGTTTCATTCCATTGTTTCCCCTGAAATTAATAATTGGGCCACATCATCATTTGGTGTTGTTCAGCATAACTTCAATGGGGCTACTCTGGTTTACATCAAAGGAGGAGCTCTCTGATTTGAATCATCTTCAGTGTTACATTCATGGAAAGCCAGAAGTACTTTACAGTCAACGGAGTTATACTGATTTACCCAAGCAGAGGATCTGGCTTTATGTATCTGATTCTGCTAGCATTCACAGTGGGGCAGATTCAGAGTAAATTCACCCACATCATTGGGATACATCAATTCATCCCAGCTCAGGATCTGGTCTCGAATCAGATTAATATTACAAGGGATCTGGCAAAGTGAGTCAGACTCTGATCTAAGTCACATGGGTATAAACCCAGAGTAATTCCATGGGCCCACAACAGATTTACACTGATGTAACTAGGCTCAGCATCTGTAGCTGGGATGAGGAGCCAGGAGAGATGCTGTGATGTGGCAGATCTGTTACTGATTCCAAATCAATATGGAATTGCAATGAAACAGTCTGAAAGCCTACAAGCTATCTATCCCTTGAGCAGGTGTCTTCCATTTCTGCAGCTCTGTCTGAGAGGACTTGCATGTGTTGGAACAGGCTCAGGTTGCTGAAAGCTGGATTTTGTCCATTCAGACTTGTTTGTCTCAGATTAGTACTCAAGGTTTTAATTCATACAGAAATGTTCTTTCCCTCTTGCACTGTACCTGTGCCAAGCAGACTTTTTTTTTTATATCAAATATCCTTTTAATTATTTTAATGTTCTATTCACTTGGACATTCGTGACAGCGAACAAGGTGATCTTTTAAAGGCTATAATATTTTGTACAAGTTACAAAGAGCTCCAACTGCTGATTCTCTAGTGGGGGCCTTGCAGCATTGCTAAGAGACTGCTGAGATGTGACAAAAGAGACATGCTGATCCAAACCTTGAAAATATATTTAGAACAAAACTAACTTCCAGGCAACTGAAAAGAAAATGAGCCTCACTTTGTTGTTTCTTGTCATCACTCAATTAATTGATTGGCATTATGCGATGCTGCTTATTTGCTAGTCAATAATTGCTGTTGTGCTACACAATCCCTTATGTCGAAGGAGTCTGTAAGCATAGGTGTATTCTTACAAATCCCCCAATGCTTGTATTTTCTGGATTGCTGGATAAGGGAATGGTTGGATGGATCATCCCCTAATTTCCAGGAAGATATCAGACCTGTCCTCTGTTAGTTCTTTTCCATCTTTGTTTATATTTTAGAAGCCAGTGTGCAATCCAGAGGCTATAAATCCTTCTTCCCTCTCAAGGAACCTCTGGTGTGGCTATAGCAGGGTCAGAGAGTATGTGATTACCATCTGCCCCAGTAATTAGCTGGAGGCAGTAACAAAGTCATTGGCAAATGGATCTTTCTTAAAAAAAAAAACAAAAACCCCACGTACCTTGTGCTACAAAAAAGGAATCAAAAGAAATGTTAAAATACAGTAATCTGAAACATGGCCTCGGGCTTCTATTCTGTGAACAATTTACATTTTAATTCCAGCAGCCACTTGAGTCCAAAGAGTAGCAGGGGAAGTAATCAAAGTCAACAGGCATCCCTTTCTAGTAAACAGGAGAGGAGAGGGGAGGGGAAGGAGTGGCTCTTTGAGTCAGAAACACTTGCATTTTAAAATTGTTTAAAAGTTCCTGAAAGAGAGAAACTGGTGGCAAGGACCAGCCAAATATCTGACCAGTGACCTGCAGCTTTGCTAATGCAGCTCTTGCCTGGCCTCTTTGTTATAGTCTACCTGGGCTGCCAGTGTGCATCATTCCTGATCTGAGAGTCAAGAGCCAAGCCACTCCTGAGCAGGGGCTGCAACAAGCAGGGCACTGTTTTCTGTGGTTGTCAACTATGCTGAAATGATCAACTGGCTTCCTTGTATAACCTGAGGGAGGGTTTGAACTTGCATCTGTGCAGGAAGGAAGGATTGGTTGTGTCGCTATTGTACTGGGCTGGGGCACAAGAGAGGTAGGCTCAATTCTTTGATCTGCCACTTGAGTCTGAAGGCAAAACACAGTGGGCCTTCCCATTCCACTTCCGCAGTGCTTCTGCTCCCAGGGGCCTGCCGAGAACCCTGCCTTGCCCTGCCCACCTGTTCCTGTTCCACGTTCACCCATCCTGGAAATGAGGCAGGAAGCCACATCGAGAGCACTTGCCACTGCAGCTCTCAAGACGTTGGGCTGTGGCCCACATGAGAGCAGTGGGAGCATCCTCAGGGTGGCTTCACCACCTCATTTCCAGGTTTAGCATGCACTGGCAGGAGTGGCTGGGTAGGGCGTTCTTCTTGGCAGTACTCAAGAGCACTCTGGAAGTGGTAAAGATATGTCCTTAGCGCTCAGTAATCCTCTTTATTATGCCAGTAAATCATGAGCAACTCTACTGAAATTAATGAGATTACAGTGGTATAAGAAAGATGAGAATAAGGTCCTTAGTTTCTTTTTGCTAAAGGGCCCCATCTCTTATATGGGGACAATATTACTTTGCTTCCCCCTCTCCAATCTACCTAGATGCCAGGCCCTTGAGAACAAGGGCTATCTGTTACTATTTGCACATTCAGTGCCTACAGCTTTGGGGCCCAATGTTACTCAGGCCTGTAGTTTCTATTGGAATACAAATAATAAAAAAATGCCAATTCATTGGACTCCCCATAGAGAAATGCTTCTGCATTAATAAAGGAATGAAGACATTGACCCCAAAGATCCAAATCTATTCTCTGTTCAAATACCTATTAGAAGAAAGCGTTGAGGTGGCACATCAAATAATTCATGGGTTAAGCTATTGCTTTCTCCACCCCACTCTTTCTGGTTAGGATGATGGATTTTTGATGCCTTCTTCAATGTCATGTCTCCTCAGAGAATTATTGGACTGTAAATGATCAGCAGTTGCACCTAAACTGACAGCATATTTACTAGAGTTATTTTGCTTTGTTTTGTAGATTGTGAATTATTTGGATCTTCCCTGTCACTGAAGGTAGAGCTTGCATTGCAAATAAAGGCAAAAGCTGGTAAAGCAGAGATTCCCACAAAACCTAAAGACCAGCCCTGATCTTGCCCCATACTCAGCATTTCTTGGGCTTCAAATGTAACATTCTGCTACAGGAAGGAATCCACCAATAGGAAGGTCTCTGTAGGCTGCTGGGAATTAGAGATGGGTGATTCGTTTCCTTCCTTATGTAAAGTAGCTTGGTTTTCCATCAGTTGATTGTTTGGGGGAGTTTTAACTGGTAACTGAATATCAAGGAAAAATATCAGTTTAGGATTTTTTGATGGTTTTCTTCGGAGGTTCTCCGTCAAATACCCACTATTTTTCTCTTTCCTTTTTGCATAGCAAGGCATGGGAGAAGAAAGGCAGAAGAGCATTATGAAGGAGGAAGGGCCATGAAACCTGAAAGTATTTGGAGGATTTGGTTTATGACCAAAAATCTGATTTATTTATTTATTTATTTTTAAACAAACAGAAAAGTTCAGACAATATAACAGTTCTTTGCAGGCATTCAGTGCTTTTTGACTTGCTGTCCTGGTGACAGGGACAGACTTCCAGCTGATCTAGGCCATAGCTTCATGTAGATTTGAGGGGGTGACAGAGCTCACATAAAGCAGGAGGTCAGGGCTAGTGGTTTCTACTGCAGCCTGGGGCCAACCTCTTGATAAACTGAGGCAAATGCCTGAGGAGCTTGGAGCTTCCCTCTGTAATCCTCAAATTCCTGGACTGGATGAAGCAGTGGGGAGAAGCCCAGCCCACACTGGGTCTCCAAAAGGCCATGAGTTATAGTTGCATAAATTCATATAAGCTCATTTACATTCATTTGTATGCTTGCTGGCTATTTGAGAACCAATATATGTGATCCTTTCCCCATTTTCTGGGCTGAAGCAAATGTTCCCTCCTGCAGAGACTCCGGAAGTAGTGCCCCTGTCTCTCTCCCTAAACACAGTGCGTATCTCCATTCCCCTGTCTCTGTTCCTGAGGAATGCCCCATCATTCCTCCTTTCTTTTAATTTCTAACCACACCTCCCCCTCTGAAATCAGAGGCATCTGTATGACTGTCTGCTCTTTTTGCCTGCTCCACTTGCTCAGAACCACTTTGTCCTTCTCCCAGTGCTCTGTCTGTCTCCCTTCCCAACGTGTCCTTTGCTCACTTACCCACCCCTCACGAAGGCCAGCCTGAGGAAGAAGAAGTCAGCAGGCTAGCTCATCCCCCTCTAATTTGCAGCTTGGAGGGGACAGTGATAAAACTCTGCCTAAGGAAACCTGGAGGTTGCAGAAGGCATCAATTAGATCAAGTGAGAAAAACTAGTGAGGCAGAAAACCTGTGGAAAGAGGCAGAAGAAACATGGCTCTGTAAGCAGGGTCATGGTAGCAAAGGTGTGGAGTCACTGAGGTCCACCTGCAAGGGGCTGCGTGACTGCATCAGACCTAGTATTCATGCTGCAAAC